>NC_064435.1:72840787-73465787 GCF_023343835.1 Lagopus muta | reverse complement strand
GGGATGGGATCCACCCATCTAGAAGAGACAGGAAGACCTCTGGCAGCAGACTAGCTAACCTAGTGATGCGGGCTTTAAACTGAAGGACTTGAGTGGTGGGGTCCAAAATGGAAATGCTCATAAGATTACAACTGACTGGGGAATAAACCAGACCAACCAGGACACTGACAGATGTTCCTTAGCTGCCTCCTGTGGCTAGCCAGAGTGCCAGCCACCTCAAGGGTGCGTATAGCTGTATATCTATCCTCTAGCATCCTTGTTGGGAAACCTGCATCCTTTGCTCCTTTTTTTATCTCTGAAGTGCCTGTATACCAATGCATACAGCATGGAAAATGAACAGGAAGAACTAAAGATGTGTACAATTGCAAGGCCATGATTTCACTGTGGTCACAAAGACATCATGGGACAGCTTACATGACTGGAATGCTGTCATGGATCGTTATATACTTTTTAGGAAAGGCAGGCCAGCTGGATGTGACAATGGAGTTGCTTATGCAAGGCAATAACTGGAGTGTATCTGCTTGGGGATGTGACTAAGCACTGGAACAAGCTAACCAGAGAGGCTGCAGTGCCTCCTTCTCTGAAATTATTCAACTTCTTTGATTCTGAGATTCTTGGCACAGGACCATCCAAAATTCAAGCCAAATATCTAAGAGTGTTGTCCAAACGCTTCTTTAACTCTGACAAGCTTGGTGCACCAGGGAGCACGTTCTGGTGCCTGACTACACTCTCAGTGAAGAACCTTTTCCTAATTCCCAACCTGATCTTCCCTTGAAGCAGCTCCATGCTGCCCTCCACTCCCTGTGAGGAGCCGCAGCTGCCATGAGGCCTCCCTTCAGCATCTCTGCTCTGAGCTGAGCAACCCAGGAACTTCAGCCGCTCCACACTCATAGAGTCATGGAGTCATAGAAAGGCTTGGATTGGAGGGGACTTCAAGGATCATGAAGCTCCAATCCCCCTACCCTAGGCAGGGCCACCAACCTTCTATTCCCAATCTTTGTAGCTTTTCTTTGGACACTCTCTCATAGTTTTATGTCCTTCTTGTATCGTGGCACCCAAACTGCCCACAGGGCTGAAGCTGTGGCTGCACAGAGCAGAGTGGAACAATTTTTCCCCTTCCTGGTTGGCAGTGCTGGGTCTGGTGCACCCCAGGGTATGATTGGCCCTTTGGGGTGCCAGGGCATACTGTTGCCTCACATTCAGCTTGCTGTCTACCAGAACCCCCAGATCCCTTTCCACAGCACTTCTTTCCAGCCTCCTGTCACTCAGTGTTTTATTTCTGTGAAAGATTTTATTTCATTTTTTTCTTTATGTGTGACTTATGTATTTGTTTTTGTTGTTGTTGTTGCTTTGTTTTTGGATTGCATCCAGATTCAGTATGTCTGATAGTGTTCCCTTGGTAATCTCAACTCTGTAAAGTAGTATTGCAGGTTGCCTAGACACTGTGGACTCTGAGATATTTTACTCTCTATAGGGGTCCTGTATTCTTCTTCACTGTCTGTGAAGTTCAGCTGGTTTTCAAGTCTCTGAGATCCAGCTGTTCCTTCTCTGTAACTTCTTATATTGTTATAATCTTTTGTATATAGCAAGTTTTGTCGTACTCAGTGGCTTTTGACCTCTTGTTCAGCTAACTTAACCCCAGGTCAACACATATTCCTTTCCCTCAGGCTTATCTACAGCTACGCTATACAGTTGTGTCCAACCTAGAAGCTGACCCTACTTTGTGCAGCAGGTTGGACGAGGTGATGCCCAAAGATTCTTCTTGACTTCAGTTTTTTGTGTGATAATACATGTGGTTTCAGAGTATTCTTAAATCAGTAGATTTGAGAAAAAAACTCAAAAAACTTTATGGTACATTCATTGAAGCCAGCTGCAATTTGCTCTAATTTCACATGGCACTCAAAAATTCTAGCCTGAAATAGAAGTCATGTTACTATTTCTTCTTTGCAGTAAGAAAGATGATCTTAGTGTTTTTGCATTAATTTGACAGTAACTGACCCAAACAGATGCTGCTATCTGCCAAAACTTGGGTGCTGCTTGCTGATTTCACAAAAACCTTGCTTACTGTACAAATTAACAGGGCATTCTGAAATATTTTATCAGCCACATGTAAATTCTTCTTTTTGTATGTAGCCATAATTTAATGTAGCTGTAATAGTTTCTTTTTATTCTTACTGTGGTCTTTTGCTCCCATAATATCTACAACCACATTTATTATGTTCTATGATGAAATATACTTTAAAAAAAAAATTGGTGTGATTCTCACAGAACAATCACCCTTCTTGGCATACTAGAAAAAAAATATTTTCAATTTTCAAGCATAGAGAGTAAGATTTGTTTATGAGGGTAGGTCACTTAATATTTCTCTCTGAAACTTTGAGTTCCAGGTTTGTGTGAACAATGACATATTTATCATTCTTCTAAGAAATGTATGTGCATTACATTGTGTACATTATATTCCATAATTTTGATAGCAAAACTGTAATAATTTACACAACTTTAAGAGTTTCAAGCACACAGTGCTGAACTAGCAGCAAAATATGGGAGCTAAATGTCTGTAATTCTTTCTAATGTCTACGGACTTCCCTTTCTTTTCCTTTTGTTTTACCAGTAATTTGGAATGTTATTGTACTTTCCAAAGGAGATCTCGCTATTCAGCTTTGAGAAATAATTTCTTAGAATAAACAGTACCTGTGTATTATACAGAAATAGAATGTTCCAAGTTCTTCCTATTTAAACTAGGTTATTGGTCATCAGAGTCTCATATATTTGCTTTTGTCCCTGACTGACTGACCTGACCTTTATAAATGAGGGAAATGACTCACAAAATCACCGAAATTTTTATTCTGCTAGCAAGTTTCTTGGGAAGGGAAACAAAACATAAGAAAAGGCTCTGCTGCTTTGGGAATATAAAAGCATCTTTGTGCTGTCTTGCATATCTTTATTATTCCTGGCTACATACGGGAACTGTAGATATAATTGTAGGTGGATTGGTCTCCAACTGAGACAAAGAGAAAGGTGTGAGTCAGATTCATGATTCATCTTTCTCTGTTTCACAGTTGTTCTTTCACAGCATGAAAAGGCTAGTAGCACTGTGTATGCAATTACAGCTATAGAAACAGTGGCTGGGTTTTATCTGAGTAATTGTGTTGTTACTGTGTTGTGGTTCTGCCGGTAGCATTGTGTAGTTGGAAACAAAATTTTTACAGATGTTCATTGCGGCAGAGCACTGTTGTTACCCTGAAGTTGCTATGTGTTTACTTGTTTTACATTAAAAAAAAAGTTCTGTATTTGCCAGCTGAGGACAGGCTTTGAAACCTTTAATCATGTTTTAATGTCTTATTTCCACTAGCTAACATAGCTGTTAATTGACTGTCTATGTGTACATACTAAGTACAATTAAGTACTGCTCCTGTACTGTTTGCAAACTTTGCATGTCTTCCTTTGTTCAAGAAAGATGGGTTTCTCTGCACATTTACACTCTTTCATAAAATGCACTTACTAGCAGGGTAACAAATTAATTGATTCATAGTGTTTAATGCCTTCTTATACCCATTCATATAAAATGTATTTTATTAACTGCTTTCAACATATTTTTTGAATGAATGAGTTTTAAATAATCTCTATAGCTACTGCTTACTGGACCTATTCACTGTTAATGGCAGTGTTGAGGTCATAGCTTATCTTATTTATCATCTAACCAAAGTATCATTTGGGTTCACTTTTAAAATTTCTGTTGTAATAATATAACTTGAATTATGTGCTAATTCCAATGGATTTTCTTCATTGTTGTGGGTTTTGTTAAGGAGCATTGATGGTTAATATGTTAAAAAAACAAAACAAAACAAAAAAGCCCCACAAAAAACTGATATTGGCAGAGTCAAAATGAAAAGGCTGGATGGACACAGAACTTGGTTGGTTGGTTCTGTTTTATGACCTGGCTAGTTTAAACGATGCCACCTGTTCTAACCAGTGAGATAATTTTATGAGGACCTGTTAGACTAACAGGGAATGTGGACTGCAAACTACTTTAATAATGGTAATGAAAGTTAAGGTTAAGTCAAGTCAATGTTGGCTAATTGTTAGGGCTGCAGCCAGAATTTTAAATGAAGGTTTTACATTTCTTTATTCATTCTTCACAAAGCAGTCAGTAATTTACCAGAAAACTAGGAATGTCAGTGTGTTAATGCTGGATGAAAAGTTTTCTCTGGGCTGTATTTTTTTCCTCTTCAGTCTCAAGGTATAGTTGGTTTGCTGCAATAGATTTACAAAGGAAAAGATTAGAACAAACTATTGTGTTAGAAATAAATTTGTGCTGTGTTGAGCTTTTAGGTATTAATTGTCTAAAATAAGACCTACAATGGAAATAAGAATAAAAACATAAGAATTGTTTAATTAAATCTTGGAACTCCAAATTATTTCAATTCTAAGATCACATTTCACAAATTAAACCCAAGGGGATATCTGAGCTTTATTTTTTTGTGATTTTTACAGGGAATTAATAGTGCAATTAAAGCATGGAAAATTTTCAGTTAGTAAAATAGGGCATTTCAATTAATAAAAAACTAGCAATATACCTAATGATATAGGTAAAATGGATATTTGAGAATAATCTCCACCTTGAATTTAAGGAAGAACTAGGGAGAGAAATATATTGATTTGAAGATTTAGAAAATAGTCTGGATTAGGAGCACTTATGACAAAACTATCTTCTAAAGACTGAAGACTTCACTGAAGCTTCTGACATTGTTTCTATGAAGGCCTGAGGCAACTGGAAGAAAGGAATCTCCTAAGTAGGAATTGTTTGACATGTGTCTGTCAGTCAGTGTGTTACTGAAAAATTCATCACATTTTTCTATATGAGATAATCTGATGAATTTTTTTTAAAATTAATGCTTACTCTGCAACTAAATGCAACTATTGTTAACTTTAAAAAATCAATTTGGAAGAGTAATTTATTAATTCTAATAAATTGGGTAGTGTCTAATTCTGGGCGTCTAATGACAGCATTAGGACACGTTGCAACCAGTTCTGTGCTGTCAAATTAGCTTTTTGTTATGTGGAATAATAATTTACTTTCCAGAAGGACAACTTGCTTTCTAAATGGAAGGATTTGTCTGGAGTGTTGTTATATTTTGTTTTAGAAAGCCCCAAAAGAAAAAGCGTCTCTGGTATAGAAGGTAAAAAGGGGATTAAATGCTACATTTTCACTTCTCTTGGCAATCTCAGCATGCCGGATCACAGATTCACATATTTTATGTGGAATTTCTTTTCATTATTTTTGTTTTCAGTTAATTTTTTCCTTATCTTTTTTCCTAGTGAACTACGCAAACTGGCTTTCTTGTACTCAGTATACTCTTACACTATAGGAATTGTACTGCTTATGGCTTTTTCACACACACTTGTAAATCTTAGGAAAAATTTGTCTCTGATAGCTTCATGAAGCAGCTTCGACAGCTGCAGCTTTTTCCTGTTGAACTTTCCAGTTTTCTTCTTTATCTTGTTTTATTTCTTCAGTGAATTTTTCAATGTCCTTGTTTTATCTTATTCTAATTTTTTCTTTTTACTTATCTTATAATTGTACTTATTGTACTTATCTTATAATATCTGATTTCTAGTCTTTCTTTGATCCTTTTTTTGCTCACATTTTTCCCCACTTTTAACTCCACAATAGATTTTCTGTTTCCTTAAATGAAAGAAAAATATTTATAGTTTATGTAAAATAATTTGTTAAGGGAAAAAAATTCAATTCTAGCTTAACAGAGTTTTTTTGGTTTCTTTGATTAGGAGAAATGATCTTTACCAAAGGACTGTGTGGAAGTGTGAAAGAGGTACATAGAATCACACCTTGGACACTTTTCACCCGTGAGTGGGGGTGATTGGCTTAGAGATGAGCCTTGTTTCTTTTAACGTTGATTCGCATACCTACAACATAAATGCAATGAAGGGACAAGATAACAATATGCAATACAGCTTTAAAGTTCTCTCCAAAACAATTTGGATGCTATCTCTGTCAGTACGTGCAGAATGCATTGCTCAACAGATGGTTGTATGTTGTCTGTATCATACTGGCTGAGAACTTTGTTCTTCTTCTTCTAATGCAAAGTCCAATAGCTCATCTCTGCCACAGCCTGGGGAAAGAGAGGAGAGATCAACTACAGATAAGTTTAATGAACCATTTCTCTTCATCTAACGACAATTTTTTTTCCCTGCTAGTTGTCAGATGTCCACTGGAGTCCTGTATATATGCTTTTGACAATCTGTGAAACTCTTCTTCCTGAAGATAAAATAGTAACAAACTTTTCATTTCAATGCTAGCTCACTTTTCTGTCTTTGATCTCAAGATCAGTATAAAATTATTTCTGTGGTGGTGAAGGATGTAACACAGGCAATGGACTAAGCAGAGGAAAAACAGAAAGAAAAAGATTATTTTCCTGCCTGATAGTTTATATTCAAATAATGTTATTGGAGTTGGTCAGATTTTGATAATGTCAGAATTTTTTCTGGAAGGGAAGAAGCCTATAGGGCAGAGTGCAAAGGGGGAATTCAGAAAGTAAATGAGAAGTGCAGTTAATTACAAGTACCATAACTTATTGTAACTGCATCACAATAAATAATCACATAAATAAATAATTAATGTGGAGCTGCACTGCATGTGCATTTACAAAGGTAAATTATTCAGATGAATACAGATACATGATCAATTTGATTATGAGAGTTAGGAAACACTGAGTTTCAGGACAAGTCTCCACTATTAAGGATGCATCTACTCCTCATGGTGCATACACATTTTGTATCACTACGCTTTTACTGGTTTCCTGGGAGTTCATTACTGAGGCTTGCTGCCATGCTAAGCAGTAACTACTCTCCCGTAATGATATTCAGTAGTGCTGGTGGGACTCTCCCACCTCATCTTATTTATTTATTTATTTATTTATTTATTTTAATTTTAACTCATTCTGACAGTCCCTTGAGATACACAGCTCATTTTCATCAGGGGCTCCCAGGAGACAGCAATAACAGAATACTGCTTTGCAGCTGCATGCATCATTATAAAAAAAATCCATGAAGCAGGACACTTAATCTGAAGCTACAGACGAGCCCTGAGCAGTCAGAATCTCAGTATGAGAGTGTAAGGCAGCAAATGAAGGCATTCCAAAAAGTTCAATCCTTTTACAATTGCACACATTTTGTATATTTCCTATCTCCTTGTTATCCATTTCAGATCTTCCCATCTGTACTTGCCCCTGTAGACTAGCTTTGCTGTCCTCATGGCAAATTGCTTTGTTTTGTTTATTTGTTTTTAAATGAATGTTTCTAGTAAACCTTTAATAGAAGGATGCTGAGTAACTCAGAATAGTTTTATACTGAGCATTAATTAAGCTTTAGTTTTAATATAAGTTTACAAGAGCCAAAACACTTTGAAGAATCTTCACTACATATCCTTCTTCCTTTAATTGTCGAACTTCTCATGTGGAAATGATTCTCCAGGCTTAAAATACAATTCAGTAACTCTTGAAGCCTGAATTCCTGTTTATAACAGGAAGCAGACTCCATTGTCATCTTTTCTCTCTCTCTCTCTCTCTCTCTCTCTAATTTTAAAATATATGAGAATTAAAAAAAAATAAGCCTTCAATTTTTGGTGTTTTTTTTAACTAATAATCTCAGAATGGAATTAAATAACATAGTGTTTTTGAAACAAAGTAAATCCACTTAATTCATTTTCTTCTGCTTACCATTACACCTAAGCAGAGCAGGCATTTAAGAGATGAAGACGCCCTTTGAATTTTGTCACTTTTAAAAATTATTATTATTTGTTTTGATTGTGTAAATAACACAGTTTAAATGATCCATCTTGGTGTTTTTGAATTTACTCTGTAGATGACTTTTGAGAGGAGTGAGAAACAAAGATCTGTATAGTAAATCGTGATTTATTGCTATATTCTGCACTCATATATATTTATTCTTTTAGAAAGTATGAGTTTTCCACTAGTATCATCTTAACAGTTTTTATGAAGGAAAGTTTAGTAGCAATGGTTTTTAAATACATTTTAAATGTGCCATCTAAGAAATCTCAATGCACCTTATATACAATTTTTTGCATTATTATGCACTGGTGATAGTCTTATAAATGGCTCCCAGGCATTTCCCAAGATGGAGAGAAAAGGAAGAATAATAGTACTTGAATAAATAAAATAGTAGCCTTACTGTTTTGTAAGGTACCATTTAATTTAATGTACACCTGAAATATAACAATGACTTAAGTATTTATTTAAGAAGCTCATCTGCAATTATAGGAATCTTTAGGAGGAAACTTCATTCTTCAAGACAAAACTGATTTCTAGCATGAATAAAGGAAAAAATGCAAAAAGGGGAGGAAATCAAGGAGCAAGTTACAGTTAGAAACAAATGTGACTTGGAATCTCTGGATTTGTTCTCTGGTATGACTTCATACAACATTTAGCTGTGAAAAATTCCTATTAAGTCACATTTCTATGTAAAGAAGGTAACAATACATTATTGATGCATGAAAACTGTTCTGAAATGAGATGCAAGGCTTTTGAGAGATCAGCGGCTTGGTCTTTCTTGAGGTTGATGAGTGATTACACTGATATAGAAATGGAAAGAAGGGTAAAACTGAATGCTAAAAATTCCTTTCTCCAGTAGAAAATACTGTACTGAGTTTCCTTTTTTTGACTCCTCGCCAGACATAAGTGACTGGTGGTCTTCCCTTACTTCATTATAACCCTTTGTAATAAAATGAATAATGGCAACAGAAAATATGTCACTAAGGGTATTTCTATTGCACAGCAAAGTCTTGAAGTACTCTTCCATTATTGTGGAGAAAAAAAAATCCTGTTTCTTTCTGTTGGCAAGTTCATATAGATTTTAATAACTTTATGGTACCTAAACAAACCCAAAAGAGTTCTAATTTTTTTGGTGGGAGTAGATTTATTTACATGGTTGGAGTCTCCTACCTTGATTGATTCTTGGTACATTCAGATAAGGGATCGAACTGTTCGCTCAGAGTAATTATTCCTCTGAGGTTAAAACGTATTTTTTTTTTTTTTCCTAGGTATTTTGCTTTATATACAACATTAACTTCTGTGTAAATTTTCATATTTTACCATTGTGTGCAACAAGATCATATTTTTCTTTTGAAGCTGAGAAAATATTGTCACTGGGAATTTTGGTCCTTCTATAAAAATAACCATTTAAACAGCAATATCTGAATTTTCTGTCAATACTATCTAATTTTATGAAATGCCACCATGGTATTGGTTGGAATTTAAGTAAACACTTGAGTAAAAATGCACATTTTGATTGAAAGTCTCTTTCAGTATGCTCTAATACTCATTCAGAAACCTCAAAGCCCATTTTGGAGATTTTCCTTTGAAAGCCATGATAGCTATTGTTTTTTTTACAATGTTGGATCTCTGTGCAGTGTATGGAAGATCAAGAACTTATCAGAAATTCCTTATCTATCTAGCATCTATCTAATGACACTGTAGGAATGATTTTAACTGCCAGACCAGATCAGTGATTTATTTGCAGGTAATCACCAATTTAACTTGCCCAGGTCACTGAATTTTTAATGAAGTATATGTTCTTCATAGCTTGGAAAAAAACATGCTAATTCTTAAGATACTTTAATAAAAAAAATCAAAAAGCACTTTTACAGAAAGGACTGAAATTTTAGCTACAGTGAGAGTCTTTGAGAGACTGGTTAATAAAGCTGTGAGTGTAATCTAAGGTCAAAAACTGAAAACTACTGGTTTTAGTGATGAGTAAGTGGCTTTCTTTTCTTTCCCTATTAGATAGACAATGGTCGTCTGTGGAGCTCTATGGTGAAGACCTCAGAAGAAATATCAGTTTTTCCAGTCAGCTTTTCATAATGTAAATATAGTTTGAGCTTCCCCCAATGGGCAGCTAAGCCATGAACAAGCAGAAAAACCCTTTTTGGACTGTATTTCTGAACCAGGCTTCACCTTCCATCTCGAGAACTTTTTAAAGGATTACAGCTGAAAAAGACAAGAGAAAGAAAACCTTGAACAGGAACCCTATCCTACAATGAGAATTACAAGTACATCTTGTATCTGCCCAGTCCTAGTTTGTCTCTGTTTTGTGCAGAGGTGTTATGGAGCTGCTCATCATGGCTCCATCAAGGTGACTAGAAATCAAACCAGGCATACAGAAGGTGAAACAGAAGTACATCATCGTCCCAAGCGTGGATGGGTGTGGAATCAGTTCTTTGTTTTAGAAGAACACATGGGACCAGATCCTCAGTATGTAGGAAAGGTAAGGTATTATCTTTTTGTTTTTATTTTTCCGTCTCCTGAAACGTGGCACTGATAGAGGAAAACCAGATATCTCCTTAGATGTCACTTCATTTTAATGGTGGGCACCTCTCAGTTTGTTGTATACAAGCACAGTGAGCTTACCAGTTCCCTAAGTATGCTTTCTTTGTTTATTATAAGCAAAAATATCAATAAAAGCAAATAGGATGAAGTTAGAGTATTTATTCTGAGCTCAGCTGTACATGCAGTAAATGTGGCTTACATCGGATTTTGTAGACCCCTAAGTGAATAATATTTAAATATGTCAGTGCTAAATCCTTTTATGGAGTATTTAAAAATAAGGTTCAGTTCTACATCGGGAAATATAATAAATACAGTCTAGATTCAAGAACATATTAATTTAGATATGTAAGCGTAAGTTGGAAAAGGACTCCTTCAAAGGGAGAGCTCTCTGTAGCATTCTTATAATGAGATGCAGATGGTATGTTACTTGCTATAACACATAAGAAGCCTGTAGAAACAGCAGGCCCTATATTTATGTTTTTATTTACATGGTGAGTTTCAGGCATAAGGTTCATGCTTATACAATTGTAGGCTATCCAACAGAATTCTAGTTTATTATGTGTAATATTGTCTGTATAATTTCTGTTTTAAATTTACATTAAAAAAAAAGCACAGAAATCATTCTGTGTAGCTTTATAGCAAGACACATGACAGATGGAGTTTTTTCCCCATGAATACTGTCAGCATAATGATAAAATTTCTTATTATGTAACCTAGAAGAATCTTTATTTCTGTAATGAAATTGGAGAAGTATGTTAAATGTGAGTGGTAAAGAAAGATGGTTAATGGGAGTAAAGCATGGTAAATGAACTATTTTGTTTTGCCTTCATTTTGCCCTGAAGATGAAAGTCTTTAAAATTATATTTTAGAATATACAAAATATCCAAGGAAACCAGTAGCTCCTGAAATCACAGATGTCTAGTAGCCAGGGCTTTCAAATTTGAACAGTATCATCTTACCCAAAATAGCAACTGGAGCATTTGCATATAAGATACTGTCAACACAAAAAATCAGAAAAATACCCTGTTTTTTTAGTAAAATGCCTTAGTAAAATGCCAAGTACTTGGCACACTGGAAATCTTTAGGATTTGTGAGGGAAATGTAGACTGGGGAATGACGTTTCTAAATGGAAATACGTTGTTACATTGAATTAAAAGTTTATAAGGTAGGTGAACTGATGAGAGAATATTCCTCCAGAGACCATGTTAGTCTGATTAACATTTTCATGTATGAGTTTGGAATAGAAGAAATATTCTATAAACGTGTTGCCAATGTGCGTCTTTGCAGGAGAATCTAAAGATCATCTGGTAGAGGCAGATAGCATGAAGAATATTGGTACAGCAAGATAAAGGGTAAACATCAAGACCACAGTCTAATAACTCTCATGTAGAGCAAGATCATGAATTTCAACAGTTGTACACTGTTGATTCATCAAGTGTAAGGGACAGAGAAAGACAAAAATCTGGTTATCAGATCAGTTATAGATTCTACTGTTATACATTAAATAAGGTAGATATGATTTGAAGCTGCAAAAGCTGGGATGGGGAAAACAGAGACAACGTAGTATTAAGGCAGCTGTACAAAACAATGCTAACATGTTTACTGCTGTCTTTAATTTTGTTTAAAAAAAAAATTAATTTTAAAAAAAAGAATTTACCTGTGAAGCTACATGCAGAAAATCCAACACTGTGGTTGGAAGTGGTAATGGAAAGTAAAACATGATTGGATAATTGCCATCAAAAATAATAACAGAGACTATGTATATATTTTGCAAATACACTTCAGAGGAAACCACAGGGGAAAGAGACTTATTTAAGTTGATTCAGCTTGTTTCTGAAAAAAGTTAGGTTTTGTTCACAATGAGTTTATTTAGGATGGAAATAAGAAAGTGAGATTCTCAAAGAGGCTGTTAATAGGAAGAGTGGACAGGATCTGAAAGGATTTCAAAATAAAGCATCCTTGTCTTTATGATAGCGTTCTCAAAGATGATTGCATGAAAGAGTAGACATCTATATGAGGATTTGGTGACCTATAGAATGATCCCTTTCAATTTTATGTTGCTATGATAATGTTGGAAATATTCTTTCATCCTCTGACCTCTATATTAATGCTACATTTAAAAAGATCAATAAGTAGGACTGTGTTTAATCCCTTGTGGTCAGAAGCACATTCCTTATCTGAGGACATTTCTTCCTCTGTACTTACCAATATTTTTCTTCCTTTTCCTGTAAGAATTCCCTGTGCTGTACATAGTTTTCTATACTGAGTACATCACAACATTTGTAAACTCATTTTTGCAGAAGCTCTGTGGGACTTAGAAGGTCTATTACTCTACTTTATATTTGGTAAATAAAGTTGTGATGGTTCTGATGATCTGAGTTACTGCAAATATCAATCACATTACTTCATTTACTTTTAATTTGGAAAAAAAGAAATGACTAGGTGAGACTGATGTTATGTTAGTAATGAAGATTGAGTAGTAATCATTGTGTATCAGTTGCTTTTCATTTTGAAAAATAGATGTTTAGTTGATGTTACATTTAATTATACATACCTCACAAGGCCTCATTTGACCTGACTAATTGAATAAGAGATTTTCTTTAAAAACCCCTCAGATTATGAAAGAAGGCAATGTGAGTGTTGCCCTTTAATTCCGGTCTTCCATTCAGTGGCAGCACCCTATCAATTCTGTCAATTATTAATTTTGTAGACTACTCTGCTTCACTGGTGAGTGTTTCGCCATTTGATATCTGTCCTTTCACATTTTTCACACTCATTTTAGAAGCATCATCACAGAAAGCAGAGTCATTATGTACAATGCTGTTATAATGATTACAGTCATTGTCATGGAAATGTACACTGAGGACAAGAATAGGATAGGCCTGCAATGAATATAGTAAGGTTTCTCATTCTTATCAGGAAATGACTGTCAAGACTGTGGATAATTTTACTGCTATCATCTGTTATACACCAAAAGTTAGGACAACAAGTCATCTTTATATTTTAATATCAAACATATCTCCGTTTCTCAATCATTACTTCTTTTCTGTAAGAAAATATAGTTTGGAGACTAGAAATGTGTATAAAACTAATGTGTATTAGTAATGATTATGAGACTTTTATAGGAACAAGGAATAAGGCAAAACACAGATCTTGGAAAAATTAGGTTGTGATAGAGATAAGAAACAAACATTTTGTAGATTTTAAATATTTTCCATGGTACTGGCATTATTGAACTGGTTCTCTGTTGTTTTATTTGGGATCAGTCTTCAATGTTTCACAGCTTGCTCTCCCTAAAAGACAATTCCAAAAGCAGTTTCGTATTTAAAAAGGTATCTGTAAAGAAGTTAAAACCACAGTGACTTTTTTTCTGCAGTCATGAATCATTTGGGGTGGCTTTCTTGAAAACTTCCTAAGACCAATGTCTAACAGTATTCAGGCAGACTGCTTATCTCTGTGTGTATGTGCATGTGTGCAATGAAGAAATTCCACTAAGCAGAAACAAATGCCTTTGTCCCAAGCAGTTGAATCCACAGAACCGAGCTTCCAGCTACAAGAGCAAATGTGAGACTTTGCATTCCCAGATGAAAACTATGCTACTTAAAACGTGACTGTGAGTACTGAAAAAGGGACTAGTAAGAGCAGTGTGAGCTGATAGATGGTCAGATACCATCCTTCTGTTCCCCATTCAGGAGAATGAAGACCCTCCTGAGGAAACTTAGAATAACTTGTGCTGTAGTGCTGCAAACTAACATTTTTAAAAAATCCAAGTTGCATTTCCTTTGCATTTCTTCCATGTTTCCATGTTTCATAATTCATATGTCAGGAATTGGAGAGCAGCAGATTTTAGGAGAGAAAAGAAGAGAATATATCTTTCAGTCTTTACCATTCTTTTTCATTTTGAATGTCATTGTCTCCAGAGTAGCTGTCTAGTCCCTGTGATATAACTTAGAAGTTACACTGGAAGCAAGTCATAGCTACACATTCACTGTGTTTTTTGACTCTGGGAGAGAAATAAATGTGTAGTGTAAAAGAGGAGATCGATATTGGTTAGAATCTGAGTGATTTGTGCTATTAGAGGGAATAGCACAAGAATATAATGAATTAGACTGATACTTGATTTCTCTGTAGACCTTTCGGATCTTTGAAATACTGAATATATACCTCTAAATCCACTTCAAATATACCCCACAGGGCAGGGATGGCTTTTCAGGTATTCAACTGTGTATAGCTTTTTAACAACTTTTCTTCCTAAATTTGGGGGATGGGGAGGGAGATTCTTAGTTTACTCAGTTCTTTTACCTGTAATACAAAAATAATTTGTTTTGATGGGGTGTGTAAGGAAGTATGGAACAGATGGGAATGAGTGTGAATACAGGAAAGAAAAGAGGAAAATTTAACTCTTAAAAAGTCCTAGAATCGTAGTACTGTAAGTTAGGTAAGGAAAGTCATCTCTGGTGTTATGCTGAATTTTCAAGTTAATAGATCTATTAATTTGTTATTGTAGTCTTGAAAACAGAAATACTGCATAACAAACTTGTCATTCAGAATTCATTTTCAAGTCGAAATGAAGATGTATCATTGCAAGAAATTAGTTCTAGTACAGGAAAGTGAATTTAGTCTTCTCTGATCATATCAAGACAATTTCACATTTCAGATTTAATAACAGTAGAGAAAAATCTATCCTTCAGAATAAATGCTAAGGAAGAAACAAAACCTGAATTTTACAATTAAAAAGACTTCATTCAATGGCAGAGGTTTAAGTAAAATAAAGAATATAAGATGTTTCATCATTTTAAAAAACTAGCAAACAGTTCCAAAATTTAGTCTAATTTAAAACGCGGTTTTATTTTAATTTAAAGAAAATTAAAAGGTAAGTTTAAATGCTGTAGTCTAAAGATTTTGCACATAGCTTGCTAACCATTGTCATCCCTTTGTAAAATGAGTCTGAGGGGCATAAACAGTATCCTGCACAATGTGCGTCCAATTTTCTACCATTTAAGGTGCTCCTTTTACAAATTTAGGCAAAATAATTTTCCTTTGTCTAGTAAAAGCATGGTAGCAATGAAAACATAAATGTGCAAATGAACATTTTTCTATTCTTTTATGGACTTTGCTTCTTTAAATTTTTACATTCAAATTTACTTATGTAGAAAAGAAAGCGTAATGAAAAGGAATGGAGTGAAGGCTCAGCAAGCTTTTAAATTACAAATATAATGTGTTTGGTGTGAAAAAGGTTTTTATTTGTGCTTCTTTTTAATTCTTCTAGAGATTCTTTGAAGTAAGGAAGATTAACATTGAATAAATAGAATTAACATTTAAGGAAACATTTTAACTATTTTAATTCATTTTAAGGCTGAGAGATGTCTCCAGCTTCTACTGGAGGACATCTCCAGAGGAATCTGTGAGACTGAGTTTATAGATGTTGGTACTGGATAAGTAGAGCTATGTACTTTAATAGATCCTTTCTTACTTTATATCACACACATACTCCTTTTACAGTTTCTCTACTGTGTGTGTCTCTTGGTTTTAGTGGACTTTGTACCCATTTTTACGGCTTTCTGCTCCCTGCTTACTCAGGTCCTCATTAATGTCACCATGAATATTGATAAATAGCATCTTGAGTCAGTGCCTTTTAAGTTGATGGGAAGCTGACACTGGTCGGACAAGGCAGTGTCTATTTCTTTTTTTCTATCTTTATCTCCTACTGTTGCTCAAGGAGTAGGTTTGCCAAGAAACTGAGGAAGTGGCCCCTCTCCATCGTACAGCTATTATGTAACCTGAAGTTAGTAATATGTGACATTATATATCCTATATGATATCAGCTGCCTCATTTTCTGCTTATTTTTACAAAAAGCTGACTAAGGACTTGTCACCCCAAATCTTTTCATACCAAAAATTCACAAGTGCACTTGCTTTTTCTTGAGTTCTGATGATAGACAGTCTCCTGTGCTGCCTCCATGCTGATAGTAACACTGTCTTTATTAGCCAAATATTTTGTTTTTGAGGGGATGAGGGCACTTTATTCAAGTTCTACCAGTCATAGCGTGCTGTGGACGTTTACTTTTTATTTATTATTTTCAAATGGAATTTCTAAACATTGAAAAGTTATCTAGGGAAAAATCAAAAGAAGGAAGTGCTTTCATCAGCCTGATCAATCCGACTTTCTCCTAGTGAGCTCTTGTATTGTAATCCTAGACAGAAAATGGCTATGTACAAACTGACGGGCATTTTGACTTGACGGACTAAACAAACAGAAAAGCATAAACACACTGAAGTTCACTCTCAGACCAAAGAAATGGGATATAGTATTTACCTGGTTTAACTTGATTTAAGTTGATGTGGAATGGCACCAGGAATAAACTTGGTCCTTTATGTCAAAACAGCAACATGGAATCTAATATGTCAAAATAATTCTGGTTTTGTGAGGAAGTTTTATACAGTTTGTCAGTATCAAACTGAGGTATCAGTGCAAAAGGCTGTGGAGCAAATCAACAGATGAACAGTAATTATCGCATGTACTTGATGCAGTGATCTGAGGAAATGTACCGAAAGCAGTAATTCTAGTACATAAATTCTCATCTAAAACTATCTTCATATGTCGATATCCAAGTAATGAAAGGTGCAGTGATCTCAGTATTATTAATAGTAATATAAAACTTGTATGCGGGGAAAAACCAAATGGCATTTAATAGTAAAGGAATATATTAAGGTAAAACAGTGATTAGTCAAGTGAAAATTTGCATTAATTGTAAAATCCACTGAGAAAATTGGAAATACTAGCCATAGAGAAATGCAGCAAAAGAGTTTTCCTAGACTGAGTGAAATTCAATACAGATAAATATAGAATAGGACATGAGCTGCAACTGTTTTAAATGAGTTGTCAGTTACTTCTAATATGACCTTACAGTCTTGTTAGTTCCTTGAAAAACTTCCATCAGCTCTGTGCTTAGGAACAATCCAATGAGCAATCTGAATATTAGGAATTACTAGAAGGGAAAAAATAACAGGACCAAACATGTTTACTGTTTCAATCCAGAACATACCTGCACCTCAAATACAAAGAACACTTCTCATTTTCTTCTCCTTTTCCTCAGTCTTACAACAACAATAAAAAGAGATGTGCTACAAGATTTATATATATTAAAAAAAAAAAAAAAATTCTGCATGAGGAACAACTTAAACCATATTCTAGAACTATTTGCAGCTGTTCTTTCTGTTTGTTTGTTTTGAAAAGAGGATTTTTCATAGGAAGAGGCTGTTTTACTTCCTTGGAAGTTGTACAGGGAACAGCTGAGTGTAGGGGAGCTCTTCTGACTGAAAAGAGATGAAAAAAAGTGAGTTTGGTAGTGGACAGGCAGTCATGAGTAGTGTGAGGAATGTGTGAATCGGGAATGAATTTCCCTATATTTTGCTACCTTCTTATAAGCAGTAAAAGTCATCCACAATAAAAATAAAAACAAAACAGAAACAGACTATGGAAAATAATGCAGTCTGTGTGAAATTGTACTATACTCCTAATTCATAAGTAATGAATTGAGGTAATTCAGCAGATAAAAAAAAGCACACTAAGATGTTGAGCAAGCCACAGTTTGATAGAAAACCCATTCATTTAAGAAATCAGAGCTGTGTATTTGTAATTGTAGGCAGTTGAAATTTGGATAAAATAAATATTGACTGTCAGAAACATTTATTCTTATATTAAATATTGTTCCATGTTTGGTTGTGTCAGAGGCTGTTGCTGATGAACTCGGCATTCCCAGTCCATGCTTCCTTCTTAGATAACTATTCCTTTATATGTCTGTATTAGCATGACAAGTCCTCTCCTTCAGTTAATGTGGAAGTAGTTTTAACATCTCTGTATTGTCTGAAATCAATGGGGCGTGTTTCTTTCCAAGCAAAAAGGCAAATATTCATTATAGTGTTGTTTTTATAATTAACTACGTTTTCTGTAAAAAAAAAAAGAAAAAAGAAAAAGGTTTTTTTGTTTGGTTGCTTGCTCAGTCAGCAGCTCCAAATATTGGTGGTATTGTAGCTTTTGTTTTTAAATTGATATTATTTGTCCCTTTCTAGTTCTGACTAAAGATGATAGATATTTAATATTTCTTGAAAATCAGATGCCATTGATGAGGTCCTATGTAAGAAACCCAAAGCAGAGACCCGGAATACTCTACTTCTGGCATAAATAAGGGAAAAAATAAATTATCAGAGGTGAAAATTCTGTAACTGTTTTCATTTGTGGCCACTTTCTTACAAACTAGCTGTTAAACTTCCACCTTGAGCTATAATCTTTCATCTATTATGTATCAATTTCTCCACTGCAGAGAGCAACATTTTTCATTACAGTTTTCAGTGTCCCTCAAAGTACAGCCGCATCTTTGTCTTCACCAAAGATGCCAGTACTAACTACAGTAATTCATAGTAGCAGAAAGATGCAAATCATTGGACTAGGTAGCACATAGGGATATAGTTGATTGCAAATCGAGGGTTAGAGTAATATTCCTGGTTCTTTTGGGAAGAAAAATATTATTAAGTAGCACTATGCAGTATTGGTAGTAATACACAGTAAATTTTCTATGGCTACTTTTTCATTTGGTCTATTTTGATATAGAGTAGAAGAAATCTGATATTAGTGTGAACTGCTTATTGTCCAAGAAGGTGGGACCCACGATTTCCTACAGCAGAATTAATGCTAAAATTTATTTTTTACATTGCTATTTCAGGGGAAATTAAGTTGTTCACAAGGCACATGCTGACACAGTAAACAGACATTCTTCTAGATGTCTCAGAAGTGCTCCAGCCTACATATTAGTATTTATTTATTTTCTGTTTTATTTTCTAAGGGAGCATTGTGGCTTAACCTGACAGGCAGCTCAGCACCACACAGCCATTCACTCACTCCACCCTCCCACAGGAATGAGGGAGAGAATGGGGAAAAAAGGATAGAACTTTTAAGTTGAAATAAAATCTATTTACTAAGACAGAAAAGGAAAAGAGAAATAATAGTGAGGATAATTATACATGTATACACATACATATACATATATATTTACAAAACAGTTGATACACAATTGTTCATTGCCCTCTGACTAAAGCGCAGCCAGTCCCTGAGCAGCAGCCGCCTCCTCAACCCTGCTCAGCAGCCTCTCAGTTTTATAGTTTTTTCACATGATGCCATATGGTATGGAATATCCCTTTGGCCACTGTGAGTCAACTGTCCTGGTAAAATCCCATTTCAGATTCTTGTGTCCCCTCAGCCCTCCACTAGTATGACAGTAGGAGAAGCTGAACTGTCCTTAGCGCTGTATAGCAGTGCTCAGAATCAACTGAAACACTGGTGTGTTATCAACATTGTTTTCCTCCTGAAGTCAAAGCATAGCATCATACCAGATGCTATGAAGAAAACAACAACTCTGTTACAGCTGAAACCAGGACAGCAGGAGGACAATGTTTTGCTCTGTCAGCCTTTTGTAGCAAACAATAATGAAAAAATCCCTAGGTGGAAAGGTGATACAAGAGCATCAATACTCACAGGTACTCCAGGGAGAATGTGTAAGTTCTCTGTCTACCACAGTTCACAGTTTTGTACATTAAGGTTTCTTCAGAATTGCTAGAACTGTTTCTACTTTTGAAAATCAGTGTTCTCTTTCTCTCTCTCTTTTTTTTTTTTTTTTTTGGTTTTAAGAGAAAATTGGAAACTCGCTGTTATTCAGTAACTATTTTCATCAATGTAATGCCCTGAGTACATCTGTAGGTGCAATAATGGTTTATTAAGCTGAAGTCTTTTTTAATTGATGGTACTTTTTACTCAAGAAAAATGATCTGCATTGTGTAACTTGGAAAACCAAGTAAATGCAGGAAACGAAATTTTTCCACTGCATCAGTTTATAGAAGAGAGAGAAGCACCGGTTTGTCAGCCATTCTCTTTTACCTTGAGCTCTCATTTAATATGCTCTTTCTTCCCCATGTTATTCCATTCTGCCTGGTTGTTTCCAGCCAGTGGTTACTGCATTTCCCAACACCTACATCCTTCCCCCATCAATAATGCCACTGAAGAAGTGGAGACAAACTGTTCTTCAAGCGTGTTGAGATTCTGCAGAAATATTTTCTCCTCACTCTTTATTACTCATTCGAATTCCCTTCACTACTTAAAATTTCACTGTAAGATTGCAGTTCCTATTTTCCAGAAATTCATTATTGCATGTGGTACTTTTTGTCTTGTGTCGTTGTATTGTGTCTACAATTCTTTTGCACTCTGAAATGTTCATCACTCCAGTGAAGCCCATAATTAACAAGTAGTTGTGCTGTATAAAAGAGGACTCTGTTCCTCCCATTTTCTTGTCCTCTATGTTTAGGTATTGCACAGAGAGCAGTATGCATCTCTGCTGTCTTGCTTCAGCAGAACAGAAAGATTGAAGAGTTGAAGATCTGCAGCCTACTAAACAGTAGGAATAGCGTCTCATATGGTAATTAATAACATCTTGTAGATATTAACATATTAATGAGTTTTGTGTGTTTACACTGAGTTTCTGAGTAACTCTAGCAAACCATGCTAACGTGGAGATAATCTAAATTTCACAGACTGGCTTCTCAGCTAATGTAGGATGCAAAACACTGGATTTATTCTCTGAACTGTATTTGGAGATCCATCTTCATCCATAGGGAATCAAGGAGAGTTTTTTTACAACATAGTTGTATTCTGAGATCTGTGTTAGTTGTTTGTTTGATGCACCTTCTGAAGAGTTTCTAGCAGGAACTGGTTATAAGTTTTGTCTGTGAAGTTTTTCCAGAGAAGCGATCATGAATCAACTTTGTCAAGTAAGGCGCTTTGGGAAGTGTGGTTATGAGATGACATATGAGGAACTTGCTTTTTCTTCTGGTAGCCATTGGAAAAATATCACATGTGGAGCAGAAAGTTCAAATATTAGAAGAACTTGCCCGAATGTCTGCTGTTCAGTTGGTGTCTGTACACAGGAACAAGGGTGCAGTTGGTACACTGAACTTGTTTGGTTACCATTAAGGATATTTCATTATTTGTTGAAAGCTCATTTGGGTCATCTTTTCAGTTCTATCCTTCTTGCAACACATGGATATTTTTGGATATATAGATAATTTTGGGGCTTGTCTAAATTATGAATCTAAATAAAATGCTTGCCTATAATCCTAAAATGGATGATTCGTATCAGAATGCAGAATTTTTATACTTTTTACAATTCCTGTGCAATTACTGTATCTACTGGTAGGTAACTTTTCTTGTTGCCTTTCGAGTTGAAGCAAAACAGTTGCAAATGTGAATTGTTAGATGCTGCTTTGAAAAATGAAATGAAACTGCAAAAGCTTTGGATTCATCAAAATCAATATATGTACTTTCAGGGAATTTTGCAGACCCTCTTACCTCAGAAAGGCCTCTAAGCATTACAGTAATGCTTGTTATCCTGCTAACAAGCAGATGCTACATTTGCAGTTGGCTTTTGTTTGAAAAGTTTTTGTTATGTGGATGTGGCAGGGCCTGGGTAAAGTAATGTGTAAAAGAGTCTGAATCATCTATCCACTTGGACATTGTGTAAAAAGACAGTTTTTCTCTAGAGCTTGATTGAGAAACTGTGTGACTGTGACTGGACTATTCCTGTGTGTGAGATGTACAAGAAAAACAAGTTGAATAATTAATTGATTAATTAACCATAATGTACATTGGTTAGTTGAGCAGTGAGTGTTTTGCTTGAAGGCCTCTGATAGTAAATTTATTTTACTGACAAGAAGGGAAACTGAGTGCCAAAGGCATCTGTTTCTGCATATGTATAAACCCGTTGACAAAGGAGAAGGAGTGATTCCCAGTTCAGCTGAAAATTTAACTGTATGTCTGTTAAAGAAAATGTTTGTAATAGAATAGCATTTATTTTCCTGTTTGAGAAATTAGAATTAAACAGCAAGAAGACCAGTGCTATAATTTCTGTATATTTCATGTTTCCTCTTTATTTTTCTGTTTGCTCAAAGATGTCAAGAATATTTTTACAGGTTTTTTGCACTGGGTCTGAATATCTTCTGTAGACATACTTTACTCTTTGAGTTGATATTTTTATATTTGAGCTGCTCCCTTACAGCTGTTTTTTGTTTGTTCATTTTGATTTCACAAATGCTTACCAAGCTAAAATAGTTAAACTGTCTATCAGTTGGTTTTGTTTTGTTCTGTGTTTTTCATCTAAAAAGGAGGGTTGGACTCTTCATTGAAGCACTGAATTGTATTTTGAAGGCAGGGTGGGTGGTGGAGGGAGACAGCATCCAGAGCCAAGCTGTAAAACAGAGGAGGGCATTGCAGGTGCACAGGGTGCACTGCAGATGTGCACCAACAGTAGTGATTTTCTTGCCTGCTCCAGTACTGATCCAGTTTCTCATGACTCAGGACAGCAAGAAGGGACATAAGTGGAGGAGGGGTGAGTTAAAGACAGGGAAAACGTGGAGAAAGAAAAAGGTGTGAGTATGAACAAGAAAATTTGATGAGATTGGCAGCCAGAGCTGGAAACATGAAAAGTATAAAAGGATGGTAAAGTGAGGAAAGATAGAACTCCCTTACAAATGAGGATCTCCATGTATTTGAGGTCTAACCACTTTTTTTGAATAATGGACTACAGATAAAAGGGAATGTATAACAAATGTGTATGCACCCTTGTAAGTTCAAAACATGTTCTTTTCTTTCAGCATTCCTCTGTTTATAGAACTCCAATAAATCCCCTCATGTTTCTAAAAGTGAAGAAATTCTTTTAATAAACTTGTGTAGTACATAAAATTTGTGCAGAATAAAGCAGAATATTGCCCTGTTGTTTATATATTATTCAGACAGAACAATAATTAACAAATGATAAATGCTCTAAGAAAGAATTATTGATATGATTACATTATTTTTGCATGTAAGCCTATTCTGGTGAGAAAAAGATAAATATTAATATCTGTTTTAAGAAATGTAAGAAAACGGATAAATCTGCTTGTTTATAAAGCCTTCTGTCTACTAAGAAATCTGAAAAAGAACAGCCTTTCTTACAAGATGCTTGTTATTTGGGGGATTTTTGAGTACTTGTTTGTTTTTTTGTGTGTGTAGATTTTGTTTTGATCAAGGAAAATGTGTTTTGATAGTATTTCAGCACCCTTGCCCATAAGATAAAAAAAATGATGCTGGCATATAATGAAATAATGATTCCCTGAATAAAAATGAAACCTTTTTCCAACCCTTTACAAATGCTTCCTTGAATGTTAAAGTTTGATTTATTCATGGAAGTGAACTAGTTTACCTATCTTTAATCAAAGCAAGATTACAGATTAGGAGGAGATGATTTATACATGAAGTAGCTAAAATGTTTTTTTAAAAGGCCACAGTTTCATAGTTCAGGAAGAAACCTCAAGAGACCATCCATTCCAGACCCATAGCCCATGATGGGAATAGTTATGACTAAACCTTTCCTGACAGATTTTTATCAGTTCTGTCTCATTTAATCTGTACTCTTTTGCATCATCTCATTCATTCAGTTTTTTTCCCTATCTGATAATTTTTTCCGTTCTTTTTTTTTTTTTTTTTTTTTTTGCAAAGCACTTGTCCACATGCCAGAGTTACTTTTGTATTAATTCTTGAAGGAACATGCACATGGAGGGGATGTTGGAGGGAAATAACTAAAATAATCATGACACAAACTGAAGTTGTATTCAAAACTAATTAGCTAGAGATATTCATCCAGCCAGAGTGATTGAGTACACAGTTATTAAGTGTATATGAAATGTTCTGAGAGTGCTGGTGCAGTGCAGTCCATACAGCTTATGCAGAAAGCGACCTGTCTTCTTAAAGCTTTAGGAAGAAAAATGCAATCTTGGTTAGTACATGGCTAGTAATTTTGGATGTGACAACATAGGTATAGTATTCCTTCACTTCCTTCAGGTCCAGTTACCTCACCAGCTCAGATTTTATTTCACCTTTCTTCCTCTTTTGCAGTAGGTAGAGAAGCGTAGCTTTGAAAATAATTTGCTCCTCTACCATGAAGTGAAGAATATATTTTTTATTGTCTATAAAAGTGAACGAGTGAAGGGAACGCTTTAGTTTGGATAAGAGAAGGATAGTGCTATGTAGGATTTATAAACTATAAAGTTTAGAGATTATTACAATAAAAAATTGATTTTTTTTTAACAGTGCAACAGGTGAACTTTCCCATTTCTGGCTTTTTACAATTGGATAATATTAAAAAAAATAAATTAGCGTGATTATTATTACTGGAGGTGGTTGAATGGAGTAGTGGCAAGACTACTTTGTCAAAACTCTTCTGTTGGTTACTGAATTGAATTGAAATTGAAAACTGCTTAAAATGTTTTTGGATGAATTCGTACACATTAGGCCTGCTTGCTGCTAGTTAAATGTGGGTATGGAACATCTGCATTTGTTGAAAGTAAATGTACTGTTTTATTGTCAGGTAATGTTATGTTGCACAGGCTTTAGTTTTCTCCAAGAACATCTTTTAAGATCAAATGAAACTTGAAAAATAATTATTTTAAATTAGAAGAAAAAATACTGAACTCACAAAGCATAGCATGAGGTGTTTGTGCATTGTAAGCAGTAAAATACATGGGTAGAGGTAAACTCATAACACTACTGTAACACAAGTTCATAACATTAGTTACCATAAGGCACACAGCCTACAATTAGCTGTGCTAATCACAGTGTACTTTGGGCTGTGAAACTGTTTTCTGGATTTTTATTATAAATTGAATTCTGCTTTCACAAGGCTTCACATTGAGCACTTTGAGAATTTCACAAGCAACTGTAATCATCAAACACTAATTTCCTGAATGATACTGAAGGCACCACTTCCAAGGAGGAAAAAAAAATAGCATATGAACTCATGTTTACTGATTGTGAGTGTTCTTAATGCCTTTCTGCAAATTTATCATAGCCATATCTTGTGCTTTAGCTGACTGCCAGAGACTTTCTTCTTTGTATTAGAAAAATATGTAGAATTGTGAAAATTACCTTAATTCTCCATTCAAAATTAAAGGTAAAATGGAAGTTCAATTTTCTAAAATATTTTTACATCTAAGCAGTACTTCTTAACTTAAGATAGTATGTGAGCTATATACACAAATATACATTTTATTTGCCATATCCCTTTCTATAATCTTCCATTCATTGTACAGTTCTGCATCCAGTTATGCTCCCAAAATTCTCTATTTAATTCTGCAAAACTTTAGAACACTACAGGCTGAAGTTTAAATTTTCATGTGTCCTTGGCATCATAGTATATCAGTGCATTCAATGTGAATGCAGTTGGAGATGGACTTTAAGGAACAGTCTTGTATGTGGAGCATAGAAATAGATGGCTGTTTCAGGCTAGGTTGTATAAGAGAGTCCAGGGTGAAGGAAAGAAGAACAAAAGAAAGAGGCAAGGTGGCAGTATATGAAACATATATATGAATATTCTGAAGTACTAGATTGGGAAAAGTTGATTAGATGACAGTGTGATATACTGAGCTACAGAGTGGGATTGTTGTCTCCTTGGAGTTGATGCAGCAAACCACCTACTGTTTCTGGGAGGGAAGAAAAAAAAGTTATTCCACTGTGAAAACTCTCAGAGCTCTTCACATCAGAAAACTACTACATTTAATCTCCTGCACCTGCAGACACTGCAGCTCAGAGCTCAGCTTGACTGACATGGCACTGGACCTGAACAAGCAACTGGTAAGGCAGCAGGTTCTAATGTTTTGAGGATCAACTTATCCTTCTCTTCATGACTCAGTGTGAATTAACTTAGTGCCTAAGTGGTATTTCAGCTACATAATGTTTGCAGATGTTGCTGACAGCAGAGTGATTATCACCCCTGTGCTCGACAGGCCTTCATCCTTGAAATAGGACACATTTTCTCCTTTTGTTCCTTTTTCTTTCAGTTTGAATTTAGTCCTTGGTCTGAAGTAACTCTCCTTTTGTAATATCTCTACCTAGATGACTTGCCATTACCACAGAAGTTTCTGAGTAGGGCTGTTATGACATGGCAAGGTGTTGTACACCCACGTCAGTGTGAGTGGTTCCCAGAAATGCCAAGTACTTTGGAAGCAATAAAGCCATCACAGAAAAACTATATGCTCTATGCTCTTTTCCAGGTCATCTAACAGCAGATACAGGAGATGATTCCAACTCCCTGTTCTCTCTTCCCCTCCCCCTCTTTCTTCTTTGCCCCTACTATCCTGAAAATCTGAAATCTTCTAAAACTTCAAGTTTCTATCTTTATGATGCTATTTAGTAGTTACATATTATCATTCATTATGTATAAATTATTCATTGTAAGTATTATAAATCAAAACAAGCATTGTTAAATGCAGTATTTGTTATTAAAAAAATCATTCTTTCCCTAGTTTTATCTATGAGGGTTAGTGGTCTGATCCTAAGTCCACTAGTATTGTATTCTGCATTTCATAATTTAAAAGAAAATAATTATGTCAATTAAAATGATAATGATCCTGAAACCAATTCAGAGAAATAAGTACTTCTCTGTCATACAGAACTTAAGGATTTGTGGAATTCAGACTGACAACAGGATTCTTGTAAGGGTAAGAACTTAGTATGATTTTAAAAACAAAAATACATTTAAAATAGTAAAAATAATTACATTTAAAGTGCACAACTTCATTTCCCATTTCTAACTTAATCCATTTCAAGGAAAAAACAGATATAAAATTAGGTAGAACATTTAGTTTTGAAGCTAATTTTGCACAAAAAAATGATACAAAACATCTGCAAAAAATTTAATTTGGCTGCTTTTTGGAGTAGTCATAAGCCAGATAAAAAGTCAATATAACGTGAAATAAAGCTCTTTGAGTGCTAATATTATCAGAACCTAATAGATCAGTGCCTGATTTTAAGTATTTCTTGTTTTTTTTCTTTGATGTTAATTTGACTCCTAGCCATACCTTTCCAATGACAGGTTGAATGTGTCTCGCTGACATTTACTGAGAATCAGCTTTGAGACAATCTTATTTAGCTTCCCTCATTTTCCCAGTTTCTGTTGTGATGTTGAATACTTATTCTATCAGTTTGCTTCTCATGCTTACAAATGAAATTCTATATAGTCTATATTTTTGCCTAATCAAAGGTTGTTTTCTGTTTTTTTGTTTGTTTGTTTGTTTTTAAAAGTAAATGAAAGGAGGATGGGGGCCCTTTCAGTTTTCCTTCGGAATTTTCTTGAACAGTCCATTAGGGAATGTGAAATTTACATTTCGAGCATTTTTCTTGGCTTTTACTAGTTGTGAAGATATAAAATCATTAAGGAATGATTTTATGATTTAAGGAAGGAAGATAATTCCAGCTGATGGAATAACGTTAAAGACAATTACTTGGAAGAAAAAAAATTGTTCAACTCTAACCAGAATGAAATTTGCTTTCATGCTGACTAATGAGCAGTCTGCTTTGTTACTGTTAACTGATGTTAGGGCTATACTGTACTAGTGGACAATGGCAACCCACTAGATTACTCCTTATGTAGGATAAATCTGGTTTTAGCAGTGCAAGTAACATTTACTTACTTTTGGATGACAGAGTGAAAGTTTGTACTCAGGAGCTGTTTGAAGTACCAAGCTATATTTTTTTTTCCTGAAAAATAATTAATGTTTTTAATCTTCTGGAAACATCTTCCTAGTATAAGTTAAACTGAGTTCTATTATGTGTTAATGAAATAACTGTGTATCAGAAAGAGACTGTAGATACTCTTTTTTGGCACCTCCCTTTACTGCTAGCAATAATTTATTTTACATGCTGAAATTCTAATTATGTTCTGAAATTAACTTTTATATTAATTTTTCTATCATTTTACACATACTGTTTCAAAACATTACTTGTACTCACCATTTTCTTGGCAGTCAGAATCACTGGAGATGGTAATGCTATTCTGCCTGAGCATTTTTTGAGAGCGGAGAATGTGTCAGAGAATGTCTGAGAAGAACAATCTCTGAAATGTTCGTGATAAATGGCATCTGTATTGATATGTCAGCATAGACATAACAGACACCAACGAGAGAAAGATACTGCCTCAAAGGTTGAATAGTCTGTTTGTGGCATTTTGTGTACTTGGAAAACTGGTGCTGGAGAAAGGTCAGATTTTAACAATTAAGTGATAGCAGTGAATGGAGCAGCAAGTCTGCAATCCCTTACATGTAGAGAAAGTAAATCTTAACGTTCCTTATTGGAGTTAGATATCATGGATATAGGACACTGCATCATGATAGACATAATTTTCCTCTCAAATGTAATGTGCAGAATATATTACTGTTTTAGTAAACCAATTAGATTCTCATATGATTTGTTGAAATACTTGCTGTTAAATGTAATCAAAGTGCAATTGTGGAAATTATTTCTGAACTCACTTTTTTAATGCTAAATTCAATATAATTTGATTAAATACATCTGTCCTGCAGACAAATGAAAGAAGTTCAAATATCAAGTACGTGTGACTTTACACTGGATAATAAGGAACATATATTTTCAGTGAGAATTGTAAAACTTAGAGGATAAGTTTTTAACTTTTAAAATTCATATATCCAAAGCTTCAGTTCTTCAGCACACCTTCCATGTTTTTGAACACACAAGGGAGTTTTTGTATATAAAAAAAGTATTTCTCATAATATTTGTCAATTGTTTATGGGCCATTTTTGGCCTGATTCTGTGACTAATGAGGTGGGGGTACCCACGGATCCATGTCCGGGGAAAGGGGGAAAGGGTATGGAGATGGGTCTAAAAACAAAATAGCAGCATTGAGCTGAGGGAGAAAACTAATTTACTGAATATTATATCAGAATACAAGATAACACTATATAATACAATATAATTGGAACTGAGGCTAATAAATCAAATCAAAGAGAGAGAGAGCATCCAAAGCAGAGGGCCTTGCTCTAATGCTGAAGGCTAGACGGCTAGGGAGCACACACAGCAGAGACAAGCAGCAGCAGAAGGAGGCTGTTTCATGACTTGCAAACAGTTTTATCTTTCCCTCTAAATAAAAAATGGAAATGGAACAGTGAAAGTCTTCTGGGATATATAGTTCTTATTTTCTGAGGACCAGGTACCTTGAAATATGGACAATCCACAGAACTGGAGCATTAACTCTTTAACTCCCAGTGCTCTACGTGATGTTATGATGTGGAATATTGATAACAAACAATCATAAAACCATGACAATATCTTGGACATACATATTTTACATCATGTATGAATACCTGATATATGTTTGTAGATTCTTCTTATATGTCCCAGTGTACACAGAGAAGACTACAGCTGATTTTAGAAACAGACATTTAATGGATTCAATGCAAGAACAATTAAACATACAAGACAAGAACACGGGAACAATTAAGAATGTTTGGAATCTATGTATATTATGATTTTCTAGGAATGTAGAAAGCTTTGTCTTTCTGGTTGTAGTTGCAGAAGTTGAGCATCATTTCTTTTTCTCATTAAATATCACTGTCATTCACAGTGAGAATCACTGACCATGAAAGGAGGGAAATGCTCTGCACTGTACTGAAAAGATAGCGTGTGGGACTCATAATGACTTTGTAAGGTGTAAAAACTACCAACAGTTATAGATTTCACAATGCCTCTATACAAATGCTGTTAAGCCAAAACATAAGTCAGTCATAAATTGTGATATCAAATAGGCTTGTAACAATTTTCAGAACATTTGTCTTAATAGTCCAGGAGTTGTCCTGAACGAAGTCTAATCAACGGGGGTTTTATTCCATGTTACCAGATGAAAACTTTGCAATAGTGACAAGTACAGATGTTTATAGAAAGGTAGATGTCATGATGACTCTGGGAAGAATATGGAAATATTAGCACATTACCTCTTTGAGAAAGAACTGTGTTTGGTGGTAGGCTTTACTTTATTAAAATACTTAATTACCTGCTTAAAAAACTTCAGCTCAGAAACTTCTCCTTGATCATGATTTCATGAAGTATGGACATATACAAATAAGGTTCTTGAAACTGCCCAATTAAGATCAGTTTGAGATCCAGAAGGCATTTTCTATACTTCATGGAAAGCATGTCTTTATATTCCTATTCACTGGAATTGTTATATTCTCTGTTTTCTATTTATACTTGTAAAAGCACAGTCACCACTGTGAAAGCATGACTAGTTTGTCGCTTTTGTTACACTCATTACATGACTTTCATCTGTGGAGAGGGCTAGTGTTAAACGGATGTTGTGAATACTAATACTCCTCTGAATTATCCAACAGAGGTGTCAAGAGCAGTGTACTTGGCATTCTGTATTATCAACAGATGTTGTGGTGATAGTGACCTTTTAAAGAAACTTGCAGAAACATGTCCTTGTCATGATGGTACAGGGCTCTTATGTCATGTGGCACTTTTTGCCTCCAGCAAAAAGCAAGAGTACGATGATGATGGAGGGAAAGGAAAAACGACAGGAAAAAAGAAGATGTAAAAGGAAAAAAGAAGTACTCTCTTTTACAGGAGATGTAAAGAAAAAGCTACCACTTGTGAAACTTGTGATTGAAACTGTAAATAAGCAAGTTTGTTTTTTACAAATCTGAATTCCACACAGTAAGAATACAAGCTGCTAAAGAGACAAATGGCATTCTGGACTCAGAACCAAAACATTCCTTAAAGTGTTAAGTACTGCAGGGGCTGTGAATCAGTACTCCAGATCATCAATATTCTGATTGTATTGTCATACTACATTTCAATATTTAAAAATTATATAACAAATATAGCAATATATAGCAAATAAAATGACTGAACAATTAAAAATACATGCATTTCTTTTACCTGGATAAGTGCGTTAGCATTAATTTGTAAATAGCTCACAAAAATATGAATGAATTCCTTTTGAAACAGTGATCTTTGCAGTTCTTGACAGTATGTGGTAGTGCATTCTTTTCTATTTCTTGAGAATGAAATAATTTTTTTTCACCTGACATAAAAGCCATTGGACAGTAGCTGACCTGTTTTCTTTCCACAGACTTACCAATTTCTCAGCAAATTAGCTTCAAAGACTTGAAAACCAAAAATGTGTGAAAGATATTTGGAAGTACAGGATAAAAGGAAGCTGGTAAATTAATTATCTCTCCTTGAACTTTCGTACGTAATGTTTTTTCTCTAATCAAACTCTGTAATTGAGCTGCTAACATAAATTTTTCTCTAGCTGAGTTTACACAGCTGACAAATACTACATTAGAAAATAACACATTTATTTCTATCTTCACGATATTATTTTGGAACAGAAAAGAGTAACAAGTGATTTAGAATATCGCATAGATGCACTGCAGTTTTTTTTCCTACAGCTCAGAATTGAATATGCTGTTTCAAGATCACTCAGTGAGTGCACTTTATTTGCAGTAGCACTGACAGACAAACAACCAAACAAGCAAATTAATCATACTTTCCATAAGAGTTTTAGTACTGTTACAGCTTTCAGCTCCAGTGAGCTATTTTCATCCCTCCCAATTAATATCAGAAGGAATTATATAGAGGAAGATATCACCTAATATAGAATTAATAAGAGTTTTGTGGAAGTAATAGCTCTTTGTCTTTTGGAAAAACCTGAAATAATCCACAGCTTGGCATTCCTGTTCACCGAAGACATATATGTATTGTCTTTTGGAAGAAATTTTTACACTAGGTGTATTCCCTTTTTTTTTCCCTCTGTACTGCAGATGGAATGGAAAAGCAGAGTTCTCTCTTTGTGTATATAAAGAACATAAATGTACGGCAATCAGACTAGCTTGATGGGGAAAGCACCAGAGCTGAGGGTCAAGAGAATGTAGAAAGTCTACAGAAACAGTATGTGAAATCAGGAACTGCATGTTTACTCCATAATTATTTCAAATGTTCTACATTTTTTCATTAAAAAAATAGCTTTTCATTGCTTTGTTGAAATTCCAGATTCTAGCATCTTGTGGGGTTTTCAAAGAATATATGTACTTCACTTTTTTTCTAACCTTGACTTTTTTACTATCTTAAGCAAACTATTTATTGTGTAACAGTGGCTTTACTTCTCCAGGTGAAGATATTTATGATATCATCACTCATTCTAAGACTACTTTTTGCACTGTTGAGGTCACAGATGTTCGCATCTGTGAGAGTATAGCTGAACAATAAGACATTTACAAACATAGCAGTGCTTCCATGTTGTAAAGAAAATCAGTTGTTTTCTGTGCAAAGAAACACAGAACAGAAACATTTTTGATGTGTACTTGTACCCATATGTCAGAGAGGCAAGAGTTTTCAAAATGCTTTCTGTTGGCATCATACCTCCTCTTTGGATTTTAGGAACAGCACATAACTGAAACAAAATTCTTCTCCCAGTAGCAGTGTCATATGGCCAGGGCTTCTTCTAGTGTCAGTGTATCAGCAAGGCCTTTGAGTTCAACTCTAGTTAAATGTATGGTCCTCCTACATGGATTAAGTAATCCTAAGTTGTTACCACAATTATTCATTGTGGTAAAATGTGATACTTGTTGTTAAATGAGTTTTAGTAACAGTGGATGAGGGCATATTCAAAACTTGGAAGATCAGGGCAATTTTATGTACTTGTCTAGAGTGCGTAAGTTTCCTATGCTGCTTTGTGGCATGCGACATCGGAAGTAACAAAAAGAAATGTACATTGCAGAACAGAACATTGTGAAGTAATATATCATTCACCCAGACATTAACTACTTGCTCACATTCATTAAAGCCAGACTCTTGGCTACCAAAAAACAGAAGAAATCCATCCTAGATTTTGAGAATTTCTTTACTGAATGTAACAATGAAGTACTCATTTGAAGTCTAATTTTTTATCTCTTGGCATTTAGTGGGCTTTTCTATAGATGATGCTTTTTTGATGGCATGGGAAAGTTTCTAATTGTTCTGAAATTCTGTAGTCCTTGAGGAATATTTCTATGGCTTTATGAATTCGTCCCTTTTGCTTTCTCTGAGAATTGTAGTGTTCAGTATCGCCAATATATCACAGCTGGATAAATGGGAGTTTTTTTGTGTCTTTTTGTATCTCGTATGTGTTTATTTCTGGGTAAATATGGTAGTTTAAATATACCTCAGTTTACTCATCTGTGAAACACGGATGATTATACTTGCATTTCAATGAGACTTTGAAATCTGAAAATTAAAAGCTCTTCAACGAGAGGCTATTGCTTAGGAGGAAAGTAGGGCAATTTGCTATGAGAGACAGCCACTTATTTTACAGTCATACCTAGTTGCCATTGTGCCTGAATGCTGCTGTTGAGTGTTCCATAGGTTAAATGCAATATGTCTCCGATCTGAAACAATTATTCTGGTTATAGAGCAGAACTGGGGAATGAAAAATCATGTTTTGATATCTGTTTAAAAATAAGAGTGGTTTTATTTTCAAATAAGACCCAAACAAAAAGACCGACAAAAAAGATGTGTATTAGAGTAGCTGTTCAACAAGCTGCAGTCATTTAGCCCTGGGACCTGCGAACAAATATATTCACAATTATATCATGCTTTTTAGTAGTGTTTGGTTATCATGTTCTGCAAGAAGGATGTCTGTCTAGCTCTTTAAAACCTATAAAATAAATATATAATACAATACATAATGCAGTCCTATTTTATGGGAAAAATAATTATTTCTATGTCCATCATATTATTAATCCTAATAAAAAATGTGAAATAAAAGTCTGAAATACTGCTGTAGACAGAGTTCATGTGAAGACTTCAGCAGAGTTGAATTATTTTTCTTATACAAGTGCAATTTCAGGTTCTATTTTTCCTAAAATGCATAGTGTTCCTTGAAAACATAACAGTTTTATACATAAATACATATTGTGTTGTTTGAAGATTCTATTTTCTATTTGCTATTTTTCTTGTCATTCACTACAGTTGTCCTTTGGTACAGAGAGAAATTAGAAGCTAATATTGACCACTTGTGTCAGCTTTAGTACACCTGCTGTTATTTCAGATGTTTGCTTATATACCTGTATATTTCACCATTACTCACCCCATAACTACTCCCAAAAAAGTAGCAGCAAGAGTTCAGAACTTGCAGAACAGATGTTTGTGTGCTGTACTGTTGTACTGTGAAGTTAATACTGTTTTCATCATGTTTTTTTCTGGATGATTGCAGTGCATTTTTTTTTTTTCTATCCATGTCAGAAAGCCTATTCAGCAGATGTAGACAATTGCAGTTTAGTATTCATTTTCTTCCTCTGTTTTGCAAGGGTGTAGAATAGCTTCTTCTCAATTCGTGGATACTGGTATGGATTATACAGTTATCTCCAGGGCTAATGATTCCCCCTGAGAATTCCATCAAAAGGTGTGACATTGCCCAGAGCAGTATATTTCATTAAAACATATCTTATAGCTCAGACCAAAGGAAGCAAGTCTGTGGCAAATCTGAGGATGCTTTTACTGCAGAGGCTTAATGAAAATTTCAGTAGTATCAGCTAGACTCTTGTTTTGCAGCACGCACCGATCAGAATAATTTGGTGTGCATATTTTACTACTGCTGTTATTGTATCATTTGTTTTAGATTACATGTTGTGTCTACATAAACATCAAAGAAACTTAACCTGATGACTCTTTGTGCTACTACAAGAGTAAAATATTTTGTACTCAGTGTTTTTAGTATTGTATTATCAATTCTTTATACATTTCCGCATTTTTATATTATTAATTAGTGTTGCATAACACAAGTAAAATAACCGATTTTTTGTGTGTGTGTATCCTCCTGTCCCTTGTTAAGCTCGAAGCTCGTGTTGTTTGTGCATAATTTTGTGATTCCTCTGGGTAGGACAAGCATTGGTAGATTTCCCTGGTATTTCCATGCTGGAGCCCTCTTAGCATTTGGTTAAACTGATTGGCAACGACAACAGGCTTGAGAATGGGGAGTTTTCCACTCTTCTTGAAAGAATCTGCTGCTCTCAAAACAGAAAACAAAAAATTATTTGAAAATAATAAAAAGTAATCATAATAAATATTTTTTTTTTTCTTGTGGAAATAAAATCAATATTTTTTTACTGTTGTGAAATGTCATGGAATAGCTAAATTCATCATCTGCTTTTTTTTTTTTTTTTTTTTTTTTTTTTTTTTTTTTAAATTCAAAAGAATAACTTCAGCTCTAAGCTATTTTCGGTCAGCTGAATTTCTCTCCCTTCGCTTCATACGTGCAGGTATTTTGATGTCCATTGTATCTTTTTAAGTTTTTGCTTCCCAGTAAACTGAAGCAATAAGTGCTTGGAATGGTAGGGGATTTCTTCAACACTGCTTTTCTTAACATAAGATGGTATGAGCTGCCATTATAGCTGTCCCTTTTCTTATTATTTTACTTTTTTTTTTCCCCTACTTTTATAAAGCTGTTTGAGATGGGAGGAATTATTAGGGAGAAAGTCTATTTTTTTTTCTCTTATTTTCAGTTAAAATTGTTCAGTAATTTGGAGAAGTGCAGAATGAATGTAGTCAGGATACTAAGTTGAAGGAATTTCAACTCATGAGAGACAGGCAAAGGAGAGAGACTGTGATTGAATCCTGTTGCAAAAGAGAGAACTAGTGATTTGAGGAAAAGGAGTGGGGCTTATCATCTTCCTCCATCCTCCATGGATTCAGTTATTTGTAATCCACAGCCAAGCAGTGATATGGTCCAGCTTTGTAACCTTGTACCATTGAAGAAATCAGCAAGTTGTGAAGGACTGTGAGGAAGACTGTAGAACTACACAAGTTAAAGAAGGCAAAGCTGTAGCAGTAGGGTTATTGAGCCAGGGATTGCTAGTAGTTCAATGATCTGAGAAGAAAAGAGACAAAAAACATTTGGGTGGGAAAATAGATGGGAGGTGTGATAAAGATTGTAAATCATCAAATATTCATTCCAGACAGTAGCTGAAGTTGATTCTTCTCATTGTGAATGATGCTTGATGCTTCGTGTTGGTTTTTTTTCAGGGCTGGAATGTACCAATACCTAGTCTAGTAGTTTATAAAATCCTACATATCTTTTGGATGTTAGCTACCAAATAACTGCTTTATACTGTTAAGTTGTATGTGCTAACCCTGCAAGAATTACTTTCTACAAACAAAGGTAACCCAGGGTGGAGAGTTACAGTCTATTTGAACAAAGAAATGCAAAATTAAAATTAGTTTAGATAGGGATAAAGGAAGCCAAGGACCAGATATAAAATCATCGAAAAGCACTAGGAGGCATGAAGTAAAAAATAGTAATAAAATAGAATCATAGGATGGCTTGGGTTGAAAAGGACCACATTGATCATCTCATTTCAACCCCCCTGCTGTGTGCTGGGTCACCAACCACCAGACCAGATTGCCCAGAGCCACATCCAGCCTGGCTTTAGGGATGGGACATTCACAGTCACCTTGGGCAACCTGTTCCAGTGCATCACCACTCTCTAAGTGGAAAACTTCCTCCTAATGTCTAACCTAAATCCCCCCGTCTTAGTTTAAAACCATTCCCCATTGTCCTATCACTATCCACCCTTGTAAACAGTCATTCCCTCTCCTGTTTATATGCTCCCTTCAAGTACTGGAAGGCCACAATGAGGTCTCCCCAGAGCCTTCTCTTCTCCAAGCTAAACAAGCTCAGTTCCCCCAACCTTTCCTCGTAGAAAAGGTGCTCCAGCCCTCTGATCACCTTAGTGGCCCTCCTTTGGAGCCGCTCCATGAATTCCACGTCTTTCTTGAATTGGGGGCCCCAGGCCTGGATGCACTATACCAGATGGGGCCTCACAAGAGCCGAATAGAGTGGTACAATCACCCTCCTCTCCCTGCTGGCCACTCCTCTTTTAATGCAGCCCAGAACACAGTTGCCTTTCAGGCAGCAAGTGAACGCTGCTGGCTTATGTCCAGCTTCTCATTTAGACAGTGAATAAGAGCATAGAAAAATTACAGATCATTATACAGAAGTCCAGAACTGTGTGGATAGAAAGCTTAAAAGCAGACTGTTAGAGTAAGAGTTTGAGTTTGGCAGAGGGATAGAGACTGGGTGGCATGCAACATGAAGAGAGAGTCTGCTAGGTTTAGAAAGAGTTTGTGCCTAGGTGAAGGAAGATTGGCTGGAAACTGAGAGGGAAAGATGAGACAGAGGAATCTGTAATCAATAGAGCATATTCTCCTCTGGTCTATAAAATTAAATTTAGTCTTCATAAGTTTCATTGTTGCATTCCTCTCTGCAAAAGTCTGTGAATCTCTGGCAAAGTGAGTCAATGTCTTCTAGATAAGGCATCATGTAATCAGTCAGTGTAATTGCCAGAACTCAAGTTTTGATTTTGAAATTATGTACATAATATTCTTGTTCATTATTTGTCAACAGTAAGTTTTAAGTTAATATATGCAGTCACTTCAAAATAATCTATATGTATTGTATGCATAGCCATTTCTGCCCTGTTTAATTCCATTAGATTAGTGCAACGGTTCTTGATTTTCAAATCAGCTTCAGATTTCAATTTAGCATGCTTTTGGGAATCTCTTCATAATACTTCATTTTCAACAGAACAGCATGCATCTTATATTCAGGTCCAAGATTTTATTGGTAGTCTAGTTAAAATATTGCAAAATTGATTACTGATGCACCTAAAATCCCACCCACACAACACACCAAGAATCAGAATTATTCAATTAAAGCAAAAGGGGGAAAGCAGTCCTACAATTAAATCACTAATAAACATACTTTGTCAGATTTCTTCTTCATTCTTCTTATCATGCCTTGTTTCTAATTGCCACTTGTCTCCCTCATGCAAGCACAGGGGAGCATGATAATGGGTGGGAGTTGCTAGCATACCACATCCCACCAGAAGTAGGATATTGTTTTCCTACTCTTTGTATTGGTTTAGGTTTATTTTTATGTTTCATTTGTGTGCTTCTTTCCTATTGATTTCCACTTCTATACTGTCTACTAGTTGCTGCTTAATTATAGTCATTTGATTGACTTTTGAAAAATACTTAAAGGCAAACTTCTTAAAGTATATTGTCAGTAAGAATTAGATAAAGCAATTAAGTAATTTAGTAAAAATGTATGAAGACTAAGGGTGGTGAGCAGGCCTTTAGTTAAGCCATAGGAACCTGAACATTTGGGTCTGCAGTTTAGCAATTAATTGCAGTGATAATACTGTATTAACAGGGCAGCAAGCCTACAGTGTCTTCATTTAAAAGCTGTCAATATGCTAATGCAGCAAATTATATCTATTTAAAGATTTGTAGTATTAAAGTTAATATAAAAATATAAAGAAACTGATTAACTGAAAAGTTTGTTATATCTCTTCAAGTGATGCCTTTGGAAAATGTTATCTTTCTGTAATTTGTGAAGAAATACTAATGGAAAGTATTCAATTAGACTTTCGGAAGAGAAATGTTTAAGTCTTAAGAAAACAAGGACACCTTGCTTGCTGCTCTGCTGAATCAGTCACACACTGCTGATACAGGCTAGTTAAAGATTGAGGAACCATCATAAATCATCCTGAAGCCAACTTGTTATTAAATATGTCAAGAAGTGGAGCTCACTAAGTTGATAAAGGTGACATTCCAGATATGTTCTTCAGCTAGTATTTTCAGTTTCTTCAATTCAGAAAAGTAAAGATGAAAATAAGACCCAACAGGGGATGAAAAAATAAATACCTTCTGGCTTCTTCTGACTGTGGGCAGATTCAGAATATTTAGTGTATATATTCTCATTAGGAATATAGCATAATAAGCAATGATAAGTAACATTTCTAGAAGCCACCACATCGCTTAGAATAGAAACTGCTTTTCACAAGAAATTCTGGACACAGACTAGATGTTGGTAGATTGGAGGTGGTGCTGTCAGAGCAGCAGAATGAGACAACACCCAGGGGCCAAAATGTAGGGTATCCCCGAGTGGGCCAGGTGTGCTCCAGGGTACTTGGATAACCCCAGCCACAGGTACAGGCAAGGCTGGGCTGTGGTCTTGCTAGTGAGACTGGCTGGGTGGAGACCATGGATAGAAAGGGCAGGGCTGTGGCACGTTGGGTTCCAGGCCCATTACAGCCTAACAGGGGCCTGAACAGGAACGGCTGGGTCTCATGGTGAGTCCAAGATGTGTTAGTCTCTACTGGTTAACTGCTGATTTGTAAGATCACAGTAGAACAGATCTAAGGTGAGAGTGCTTTAGGAAGCAAGTTGAAGCTACTTCATAAAGGGAAAAACAAACAAACAAACCTGCTTTCAGCAGCAGTTTAAAAGTTGGAATCGAATGTCAGTAAATAATATCACAGAGCTGTATTGTAATTGCTTGACATAGCACTCTTTTTTTCTTTTCAATGATGTTCATTACTTCTCTCAACATTTTGAGTAATCATGTTTCAGTTCGAGATATGTTTGTATTTCTTCCTGAGAGATTCCTGCAAAGTTCCAACTTTCTAGCTCTGACTGGGTGTAGCAGAAATGCTGTCATGGCCTGACCCAGTGACTGAGCACCTGGTGTAAAGGCAGGGCCAACCCAGGGGAGTTCAGCTGCATGCAGTGTGCCTGAGTGAATGCAATGGGTGGAGGCAGGATCTACCCTTTCCCAGACCTCATATCTGGGTTGGCAGTGGAGGTAAAAGTCTCTTGCTGGAGATCTTTGTGTATCAGAGGCATTCCAGGGGTAAGCAGCTTCTTTCTGTTATTTCTGCACCCATGTCTGCTGCATTTGAGCTTTTCCTCACTTTCTGCAACCTGGGAGTTTGCTACGAAGTTACTATTGCTATTCTTTATATGGTGTTACAGTGGCAGGGAAGGGGAAAAACACCCCTGCATCTTCTGTTTATGTGAGATATTTATTTGCATTACTGAAGTGCGTTAGTGTCTCATTCTCTAGTGTGCATGTGCTCCTGCAGTAACCATTGACAGGTATGGTAGCGTCTCATGGAAACAAAATGGCCACATGCTTTTTAGGAGTCTGGAGTAAGATATCTTCTCTAAGGTCACACAAGTAAAGTTGGAACTGTTGAAGAGAATATGGTATGCTGAGTCTGTGTTGCTCTGCTTGTGAACAAGAACTTAGATGCTGAAGTACCTTCTACTGTTGGCTTTAATGAATCTCTTTAGAGACTATTTTGGTTTTTTATAACGTTTGAATTGCTGGCAATTTGAGTGCATTACTCAATATACACAGAATCCAATAGTACTCTGAAGATGATAAGGGATGTAACTGGAGTTTTGTCTATCACTACTCAAAAAGAAAGGTGTAAAACTGTAAAACTATCCTGCTGTCCTTTAAATGCAAAGCTAAGTATGCAGACCTTTCTTCTCTCTCTCTCTCTTTTTTCTTCTTGAAATAAAATAGGTCCACAGTTGTTTTGGTTATTCAATTGGATCCTCTTGTGGCTTTGATGAAAATAAGGTTAATTAACTGAAAATAGGCTAAAGTTTATATCTGCTGATTTTTCTTACTTTACTAGATGCTTCCTTTAGCTTCAGCCTGCCCAGCCTCCTAGAGAACAAGATACAAAATTTGTCACCCTAATTCTGTAGTTTTGATACAGACAAGATGGAAAATGTCATCAAGCCTCATATGCTTATTCCTTTTACAAATAGCATGATTGTTCATTTTAAATTCAAGACAAAGACCTGCCCCTCCCCCCAAAAAAGAAAAAAAAAAAAAAAAAAAAAAAAAAACCAAGAAAACAAGGAAGGAGTGAGAAAACAGCAGTATATCTGTATTTTATGATTTGTTTGAACCTCCAGAAGTATTTGTAGTTAATGAACTGTTCCTTTACCAAAAGGAATCTGGAAATTGACACCTTGTGCAACAATAATTGTTAATAGTAATTGGCATTCTGTTTTTGCTTAGCTCAGACATTGCATGGAAAGTTAGTAATGCTACTTTTCAGATACTGGGAGACAGTAAGGACTATCTTATAAGAATGAGAACAAGTACTTAAAATCATGAAGTTCCCCTTCTGATTTAACAGCTCTGTATATCTGACCAATAGCTGAGACTGATCATTTCAGCATTATCCCTTTTTCTTATTGAATATCTCAATAAATACATTTTTTTCTCAAAACAGTTTTGAATTAAAACAAACAAACAAACAAAAATGCAAAGATTCTTAGCCTAGGAAAAAAATCATTTCTTCCCTTCTAGAGAACACAATCATTTCATATCTAAATAGGCAATTCATTAGAGTCGAGTTAGAAGCACTGAGCTGGATGGATGAGTGCTTTTTATTATCTGTTAATGTACCAAGGTACTTAGTGATTTTCCAGGATTTTTTGATAAATTATAAGTTTTGTTCTACTCAAAGGGTGGTGTATTGTACTTTACATATATTTTGTAGCACCGAGTATGCACTAGGAACAATGCAAATGGCAGAATTATCAGTCAGAGTTCATTATTTCATTGTACATAGTTCAAATGCATGCAAATGAGGCAGAAAGGAAAAGAAATGCTTACACTTTGTGGAGGGGTAGAGAAATCCTGGACAGACATCTGTTTCTGACACATGACACAGTAGAAAGTGATGCTATCCTTGGGCCATAGGAGATAGTATAGGTGACTGGACTGAGTTATAGTCATTTGAGCGTATTTAATCCTCAGTGTGACTGCTTCAGACTTAACACTTGAGGCTGTTTTTCTTGCAATGAGTGCTTCAAGGCAGCTGCTTAAAGGATTAAAACCAAACCAAAATAAAACAAAAAATATCTCATTTAGTAGAATGTTACTATGTTACTGATTCAGGGAAACTTTTCTAGAATGAACTAGGACCGCAGGAAAAAAAAAAAAAAGAAAAAAAAGAAAAAAAGAACTGTACTGACTTGGAAATGACCCTGAGTAAAATGATTGTCTTGTCAGTAATAATGCATGAGGGATTATAGCAGGAGTTGAGTGGGTTAAAAACTAGGCAAAACAATGTTAACAGTAGTATTATAATTTTTATGTCTTTTGTGCAATAACCTTTTGTGAAACTTAATAAGTCATTTTATGTGATTTTATGTGTATTTATTCTACAGCTGCACTCCAATTCCGACAAAGGTGATGGATCAGTCAAATACATTCTAACTGGAGAAGGAGCAGGAACTATATTTATTATTGATGACACAACAGGAGACATCCATTCAACCAAAAGCCTTGATCGAGAACAGAAGACACATTATGTGCTTCATGCCCAAGCTATTGATAGAAGGACAAACAAGCCACTTGAGCCTGAATCTGAGTTTATTATCAAAGTACAGGATATCAATGACAATGCACCAAAATTTACAGATGGACCATACATTGTTACTGTGCCAGAGATGTCTGAAATGGGTAAGGAAAACAAGTTACTCCATTCAGCAGTCTTTTAACAAAGAAAAAAACCACATGCTGTTTGACAATTTTATGATGCTGTATTGTATCATTGGCTGTATGTGAAAAATATTACAGTATTACAGAAGAAGTCACCAGATCTTGTACATTACTAATGATTTTCCTTCTGAGAAAACAGTACGCATACATGCTGACTGCAAAGGAGTGTTACCCTCATTCTTGACTGGTTTATGATACATGTTCCATTGCACTTCTAGGCAAGTTCCATTTGCATTCTAGAAACAAGATATATTTGTATATCCTTATTCAGCTACACTGTTTATTTCATTCCTTTATGTTTACAAAAGCAGTATATGCAATCCACTGAATTAAACAAATTCGAAGGAACAGTAGTTCACTAGATTATTTTAGACCATACCCTCTTATCTTTGTTTACTTTTTTAATTCTTATAAAGTGAAATGAGATGCACCTAAGTGTTGATAATTGTTTTTTTTATGTGTTTTAGAAATGTAGTTCAGATATTCTTATTCTTTGACGTGCCTTATTATACAATCAATTTTCTTTATAGCTTCTCTGCTGTTGAAATTAATTTATAACTGTAAGATCTCAATATCAAACATACATAATTAGCTCAGGATTGACAGGCAAATACAGCTTTTGTGATAAGTACTTTTAAAGAACAGTCATGACATTCAACCTAACTAAGTCTACTGTATTTATTAATGACTGGACAGTACATATCATTATTTAATGAACATGCACTTTACCCTGTCCATTAAAATACCTGTGCACTCCATCTAAGAAACTAGCTTAGAGTCCCAGATGTGTCAGATGTTTAACCTTTATTCTCTTCTCTGCTTGCTGTTTGTCAGATAAGCAGATGATAGGTTTTAAACTTCTGCAGAGTACAATTGTAAAGTCAAAAGGGAAAAATAACCAAAAATGTGTAGTTGCTCAACTGTGACAACAATATTCATCACTGTATACAAACATTACTGTTGTCACTGAATCTTAATGTTTTGCAACCGTTTGATCACTTTGAGTGGTGATGATGGTTCATATGAGTAGCTCAGAAAATAACAAAAATAGTTTGTTTCAAACTTGAAAATCAGATGCTTTGTCTTGTTGGTGTTATTTTGAATGGGAGAGTACCTTGTGGAATTCTCCAAGTGTATGTAATTGAAAATAATTTTAAACTAGAGATCTGCATTTGATTGATATTCTCTGGTACCTCATGACGTTATTGTGCTGAGTTCAAACATATCTTACTATGTAATGAGGGAGTTTTAACCTGTGTATGTAAGGAGACCAATTTCACAGTATGCAAACAAATACATGGAGAGATTAAATGGGTCAAAATCCTGACCTACATTACAGATAAGTGAAATAGTATATTCCACATCTACATTTCTTTTCTTGCACATACAAGTGAACTGTGGCATTTGATTGATTTGCGAAACTGTAGTAATCTAGTAATCCAATTCTGGAAAGACCAAAATGTATTAAATATTATTTCTGAGCCATTGATTTCAGTTTTGTGACAGTTTAAAGTCAGACTGATTTCTAAATCAGTAGATTTTTTGTTGACCCGAGTGATGTTTATTTTGGATTGAAAAGAACACTATCTACTGTACTCTAACTTTCATGCAAAATCAGACTATATTAAATGGACTTTGAAGCTCACCAAATATCATGTATCAAAAGTACATAACATTTTCTCTTCTCGCTTTCTTCTTGCTTTCATTACTGCCTCTTTGTTCTTTCTGTCACTTCTAGTTCCCTGAAATGTAGGAATAATTCCTTGATTTTTCTTCTTAAAATGTCCTCTATATATGATGTTCTGAAAAATACATACGTCTCTGCATGATAATTGTCTTAATCTGACATTTCATTCTGCATAGTTTCTTGTAGCATTTTTATCCTTTTTCTGTCCTCTTCCCAAGTCCTCCCACACTGTATGCTATTTCAGATGTCTCCTCTCAGCCATGGATAATTCTGAGCCTTTTCTTCCTGCAGTCCTTCTTACAACAAGAATGTATAAAAGGAAAAACAGCTTTCTTTGGTCTCATTTTATTTCCTTCTCTCTTCTTCTTTCATTGTTATTCCTATATTGGTTTTTAACTTCCCTTTTATGAATTTTCCTCTTTGAACAGTGAGTTTCTTTTCTGTCTTCTCTTTCCTCAGTTTTCCTTTGTCTTTAAAGAAGACAATTCAAATTAATTGAGTATTTTCTTCCTTGTTTGTGGAATACTGTTATTTACTGGATGGGAGGACAGAGGGGAAAGTAAGTCAATGATATCCTCCAAGTCAAGAGCAGCCAGTATTATTATTTTCTGTATGTATTTTTGTTATCTCAAAAATACATCATTAGTATTTAGATGTTAGTCATAATTTTGTAGTCATCTGAATCTAAGTATTACAGTACAGATTTTCCAGAGAGCAATTTTAATTATCCTATAATGACATTTTGGGTTATAAATCAGAGTGGATTACAATAAACCAAGGAAGTTTTGAAGATAGAGCATTAATGTTATGTTTTATAAATAAAATACTTTACTGCTTGTACCCAAGGTCAGCAACCTGTTCCACAGAACTTTCCTGTGGTATGAATAAAGTAGAGTTTTCATATCCTTCCATACAGGCAATCTGCTGTAGGCATGCGTTGTATTTTCTATTTTTTATCATTCTTTTCCATTTACTGAATTTTTGTGTTTATTGCATATTGTAAACAAGTTTCTGCTTGTGGTCTCTGGAAGAATAATTCCATTAGGGCTTATATAGGATATATTCTTTCTGTCAAATAATAGAGATTCATTATCCTTATGCCATTTTCATTTGGTCTGTAATTAGCTTGAGTTTTAACATTTAGCTGTGGATTCTATATGTGACTTAAGATGTTGTTATTTTATGAATTCCTAGGGAGTCGTCAGTCCTTCCATTTTTATTTACTTGAACTTGTTACAGAGATGTTAAAACTGAAAACTCTTTACAATATTCATGCAAAGTGATGGATGATATTTTTCATCTTTGCTATGCTGCTTAGTTTCTGCAGCAGATTCCTGTCTGTCCTCAAGAAGTTAGATGGTGTTTTTCCCACATGTTGTAACTTTCTCTTTTATTAAAAGATCAAGAAAGTAGGTGTAGAACCTTTAACGTTCTTCATTTTTAAGTCACTGTCAAGAGAGTACAGTGAACTTTTATTGAACTATTTGCCAAATATTAGATCACAGTATTCACAGTTGCAGAGAATGAACGTGTTGCTTATGCTTTATCTCCTTCACTGAAAGAGCTGGGAAGAAAAAAAAAAAGAAACAACTGGCCTATTCCTTGCCTTCACTGAACCTCTTTTCTAAAGGTTGGTTGAAGAGCCAATGTTTCTGTCTGAAATGACTTCTCCTACCATGAGAGCTACAACTGCACTCTGTTTTATGGTTTATATGAGTGCTGATTATCTAAATGTAAAAGGAAATAGAATCATTTTCAGTCAGTGAAAGCCTTCCGTATCTGCTCATTTCTATATATGGCTTGAAAATAATGAAATATTGCATGTTAACTTTTCCAGTGTTGAGTTCTTTCATAAAGAAGAGTATTCCCAATACATCCTACTTAGGCAATTAATAGACACGCTGGGCAGTTCTATACTTCTTCCCAGGTTATTGTAATGTGAGACAGTCATAATTCCAGATAATTTGAAAGGCATTGTTCACGTGTTCATAAATGTGATTTGCATAAGAAATGTTAATCTTTTTGTGGGTTTGATTTTGGTCTTCTAATAAAGATAGCTGACTCAAAAATATGGGGAGTTTTTTACAGTATGATCTTGGATCAGTGCTGTTGTCACTGGCTTCCAAGAGTTAATTTTCTGGTGAAATCATTTTTCTAATGTAGGATGAAACTAAAACGTGTTGGCTTGTTTCTGATTTAATACTAGCTTAGGAATTAGTTTAGTTAGGCAGGAAATCCCTGTGTTCATTAAACTTAACCTTATTTTCACTTGGACTTTTTTTTTCCAATATTGATCCATTTGAGTTTTTAACAGTACTGCAAACTATGGGAAGTCATGCATACAGATTTACATTCTCAACAGACATGTTTTATTGAACTACTTCATTAAACATTAAAAATTTGTCTTCAGAGAGATGGTTTGAAGTATTCCTTTCAGTTTTTCCTTGATATTTAAACATTTTTACTGTAAAAATATTAACAAAAATAAAAACAAAAAATATTTCAATACAAAACTACAATTTGATTTCCCAAATAGAATGATTGTTATTTTTGATAACAGGAAAAATGGCAGAGTTACCAGAGTGATGCTCAGAGCATGCAGATGTATTTTACAGAATAAAACAGCTAAGAAAATGGAATTCCCAATATGTAATCTCTAAACTGAAGGGGGAAATCATGTGGAATGGTAGTTGTATTCTGAATAAGCAGAGCTTCCACTTTGGGGAAAAGAAGTCTTTTTATTGCCTAAGTGGAGTGTCAGAATGCTTTCGTGGCAGAATTTTTGAGTTTTCCTTGACAGGCACTTTCACAGTACGTTAGTGAAGAAAGTATGGAAGGCATGCCTCTGGGTCCAATGTTTGTATCTATTCTGAAGTCTGCAGGGAAATTAGATGCTTATTTTTTGTACTACATTATTTTATTCAGAATGTTTAACATTAAAAATGGCATCTCAGTTGTACTGTATTCTTTTCCATCTAAATTGTTCGCTACACCTAGTTGCTACATGCAGCTCAGCAACAAAAAACTGATGCTGTATCTGAATGGTACAAATCATGATTTGTCATTTTAATGAGCTGAGTAAGTTAACTTTGAAGGAGTAACTGAAAGGCAAAGATACGCTTTTAAGCTTTTTTCTTTCTTTTTTTTTTTTTTTTTTTCCTATGAGGCATTCTAACCTACAGTTTTCCAAACTGTTTCCAAATAAACGAGTTAGACAACAGGCCGATTATAGGCATATTCTGTAAGATACTGAGCACACTTGCTTAATACAATGGAACGCTTGCCTAGTACAGTGAAAAGGTTAGCACCTGATGGGCTACTTTGCACTGAAAGAGTGCTTGAGAGTTGGGGTGGTGGTGCAAAGTTAAAACCTGTGATTCTAAGTGTTCTCTCAGATGTAAAGAGAACATTTTCCCACTATTCAGACCGAAATTGCTATTATCTGGTGTTTGCTGGGAAAGAGATACATATGTATTAGAAAATCACTTAACCGGAATTTAAGGTATAATAGCATTTCATTCATGCTAAAATGACCTGCCAGCTGCTCGTGTGAAATATCTCCTTTCTTTAACCCTCTTTCTTTGTCCCACACCAACTAGCAACACAAGCACTCAGATTTGATCCCCTATTTTTTAAAATAAGGGAAGTGGAGAAGAAAGTATGTGAGGAATGATAGTACCATTAAATGTTAAATCTATTTCATGTATTTTTATTATCTGAAATAGCTAGGCTCATACATTCCAAAGCCTACCTTGAATTTCAAGAGTTCTATGAAAAAGAGCGAATGAGTAGATAACTTGTAAGAAGAGTAGGGCGCTGCAGAAACCGTTGTTTCTAAAAGCAGGAAAATCTCTATATAAAAAGGTACAAAAGTTGCCCACCACCCTGGTAACAAAGCCTGGTAGGTGGCTACCGGTTGGATAGATTTATTTTGTTGTATGCAGTTGAAAAGAATAAAATCAGTGTGTCTCACTAACTTGGCAATGTTAAAAATTCCACAAGAAAAATTTCAATTTAAAATGATAAACCATAAATAGGGCTGTAAGCAATAAATGAATTATGGATTAATTTTCACCTCTAAATACAACAGCTGAGCTACAGTAGTACATTCTAATAGTGTTTAGAGGAGCTGTAAAAAAGGGTGTAAACCCCTCATTTTCTGTATTTTAGGTGACCTGTTGCTGTTTGCATGAATTCTTGTGCTAAAATGAGATAACAATCAACATGGATGAATAGATTCCTACAATATTCTAAGAAAATCGCATGAACTTTACTTCATATTTAATTTTCTCAGTGATTTAGTCAATTTTACCATTAACTCCTGAATAACTATAAATAGCTTACTAGCTTCAGCTTGATTTTTATTACAATTTTCAAGTTTTCAAATTCATCAAGGTATCCTTTTATCTACTGTATGAATATATACAGCTGTGAGACTATGCATTTGGGCTGTTTCAGAGACCACAAGGTACTGTATTTAAGTATGCAGACGCATTTACTGTACCTTTTACTAAAGCTCTGGAAGGGACACAAGAAGAGTCTTTCTGTGTCCAAGTTAGTATATTAGAATGAAGGAATACTTTTTGAAACAGCAATAAGTATGTATCTGCCAAGATTTGAATCCAGTACTCTAAGTGAGAACCAATGATTTTAAGTATTTCAGTTCCCAATGTAGACTGAGTATTAACATAAAAATTAGTTCATGTTACATTAACAAATAGCTCTGTGCATTGGAAACTGATCTACAAAGTTGGATAGTTGAGACTGTGTAACTTGGATTCCATGTTCCTACCATATGTTCTTGGGAAACCTTTCAGATTAGCTCTGGTCTGGTTGAGACCAAATGCCTCTCTGCAGTCAGGGTAAATTAGCCATGCTTCTACTGCACATCTTCTGGTTTAGTTTGATTGGAAGGAATCTAATTGGCATGCTCTGGCATTCCATGAGGCAAATCGAAGTACAATGAGGGAGATCAAGGGATTCAAGTCAAAAGCATCTTTCTCTTCAGAACTGAAGTGTGAAATTGAACACCCCAAAGTGCGAGTGATCCCTCATGGCTAATTTAGCTGGGAAGCCATTTTCAGAATTATGGAAGAACAGCCTGTGCTCTCCTTTATTTTAATAAACCTTTCCTCTGTTTTTTTTTCTGTATTTTAATACTGAACCAAAAGAGTCTGCTGAAAGCTGTGTCTATAGAAGAATATGCGTATGGGAAGAAGACAACACCTTGATTAACTTTCTTTTACTGTTTTTTTATGTGAAGTGCTGGGCAAAGATAGAAAAACAGATTCATCATTAAATGTCTTGAAAAATACAGTGCATTTAAAATCGCTTATCTTCATTATATCTGATACGTTATCTTAATCACAATTGCTGGCACATCATTTTTTCCAATGGTATCTTTTAGCTGCATACAAATGTTTGGTTTTTAAACTCCTTATTCTATTATTATTTTTTTAATATTGTATTCATCACTGGAATTACATCAGCTCTTATGTAATTATTTGATTCGCAGATCTTTTATACCTTCTGATAGCTTGATTTTTTTTTTTTAATCCTTTGGTGTCTTTTATTGCTTTGAGGCCATTTATGAAAATAATGTTAAATATGTGTTTAGCAGTAATTTGTACCACAAATGATGATAATCCTGAAGTCTGCGAATATGAGTTGTTCATAACTCTTAAGTATTACCAGATTTAGGGTCTGTATGTGTGAACAAGCACGAATACATATGCTGCAAAGTTACATATATTTGTATATGTGTAATTAAGTTACTTTTATACATATAGGGAGAATGAGAATTGTTTTTTTCAAGTGAGCATAAAAATATACTGCAGTCATCATCATCAGTGAATGAATCACAGGATCATAGAATGGCTTGGGTTGGAAGGGACCTTAAAAAACATCTGGTTACACACCCCCTACCATGGGCAGAGTTGCCAACCACTAGGTCAGGCACTAGATCAACCTGATGGGGCTCAGGACCCTATACAATCTGGCCTTGAGCATCTCCAGGCATAAGGCATCTGCAGCACATCTGGGCAACGTGTTCCAGTGCCTTACCACTCTAAAAACAGCCAGAGCTCAAACCTGCATCCTTCGTTACATGAAACTGACACTGGATGAGCACTCCAGTTACTAGGCTAAACCAGCTCCCATAAACTGAGGACTGCTCCAAAAGTAATGCTTCATATTTTATGTTTTCCTGAAAGGATGGTGTCTGACATGAGAATGTGTACAAAGCAAAGGAATTTAATTTCTCCATGCAGAAAAAAATTGCCTCAACTGACATTCATAGAAAATTGCTGAAATTTTATGGCAACCAAGTAGTGGATGTGAGCACAGTGAGGTGACATGTAATGGGTTTCAGCAGTGGCAAAAGTGGTACTGAGTCACCTGTGCTGGTGCAGATTTTTACGAGTGTGGCATGCAGGCTCTTGTTTATCACTGGCTAAAATGCATAGCTAGTAGGTCTGATGGTGTTGGAAAATAGTATTTTGTAGCTGATAATTTGCTTTGTCAAATAGTGTTATTGTGCTCTTTGTATCTGTTGTAGTTTCCATGGAAATAAATTGGAGGCATTACGTTCAGTACTCCCTGTGTACTAATTCTAATACTAATAATAATAATACAGAGACAATGCCACTGATCTCTCAATATGAGAATATGAGGAATGCAAGTGTTTTAGAAATGTACCTATAAATGTTTCCTATTTGCCATAAAATTACACTAACTTCTATTTTCCTATATACACAGGTACATCTGTTCTACAGGTGACAGCAACAGATGCAGATGACCCTACGTATGGAAACAGCGCCAGAGTAGTATACAGTATTCTTCAGGGACAGCCATATTTCTCTGTTGACCCTAAAACAGGTGAGTGTTTTACGTATCTATCAATGTGATTTGGTTAATATATTGCAGTTAATAAAGTTTGGTAGATGGAATCCAGTGTAGAAAATATGTGGGTGGGTGGCAATTTTTTTTTCTTTAGTTCCTGTTATATCCTACTTTTGGCTTTAACACTAAAATTTTAGAGTTGCTATGTTTCACTGAGTACTAAAATGAGCCAACTGGGTACCGAATTAATTCTGCATTATACCATGATATGAGCCATTCAGCAAAAGTGGAATAGCACTTTTACATCTCTTCAAGTCTCTGTTTAGGAATTGACTCAAGTGTGCTGAATATATTATGATTTTAAATGCTTTGTTTTGCCTGAAGGGTTGGCTTAGGAGGATTATTATGTGCCTGAGTACATATCACATTATAAATTAATATCATTGTTGTATTTATAAAACTACTGTTTTGTCATTGCATTGAAATTGTATTCTCTGATTCAAGAAGTAGAATAAGTGAAATTATTTATGCTTACACTGTGCATCAGTAGAAGAAATGTCCTTTGGAGCTGCAGGTTAATATCTTTAGATTATATGAAGGCCATTTTCTTTATAAATATGATGGCATTTTCTTTAGAATATATTTATAGTCCTTAATATTAAACAAGTAAAATGTGAGAGGTCTTTTTGCATCTGAACTTTTAAACTATTTTTCCCTTTTCTTATCGAAGAATGAAATCCTTTCTACTTATCTGTCATGATCCATACACTTAATGTATGGAAGACAATTGTGCTGAAGTGAAGAAAGTGTAGTAGAAATTGTTTCTATTGCAACTTTTTTTCCATTTAGAATTCTTATGTATGTTAGTCTCCGTGGAATTTGGAGGCATGCACTTGCTTCAGTACAAGAGAAATTTGTCTGTAGCACCTAAGGTGGCTTTTGGGTTATACTTCCTTTGAGTAGGAGGCTGGACTAGATGACTCCAAGATGTCTCTTGACATAACTCATTCTGTAAATTGCTAAACTCATTTTAGAAAGACCTAAGAGTGCAAGGCCTGAAAGGGGTAGCACTGAAGGATTGTATAAAGTGCTTGGGGGTAAACTTGATGCAATCCTGTTTGTACCATGTTCCAGAAATGACTGCTGGTTGCACACCTCAGCCTACAGACTATGAGCTGACACAAGTAAAAGCATTCTGGAGTATGTACAGCAAATCAGTGGCACAGTACTGAAGCTCTCTCTGCCCTTCTTTTATTTATATATACAATTCTGGCCTACATTTTTATTTCTCTTTTGTCACTCTGAGTCAGTGCCCTATATTTTTTCTTTTGACAATAGTGTGGAACATGTAGTCTGGAGCTGTTATTTATTCAATGAAGAATCATAATGGGTGTTCTCAATACCAGATCTGTATCATAAAAGAAAATAATATTGTTATGTCACTAATTGTTTCTGTTATAAAGAAACCAGATGGAAGTATGTTTTCATTCTGAAAGCCTTAGGCCATGATTTTAATAACATCTATGAACTTAAATTGTTTTTAATATGTGTACAGAATATGAAAATGTTTTTGATTCCTTATTCTATTTGAATGTTTACATGGGGAATCTGTTTGTTTTGTTTGTTTCACCCTCCTCCCTGGAAAAGAACAATTGTGAATTCTATTGGTAGAAACTTGCTACAGCTGTACAGTTACAACTGTGAATTTCAAAACTACTGTCCATGCATAACAAGAAATTTAAAGATTCAGAAAATGCTTTGAATTTGAATGATATTCTAGGAGATGTTTTGTTTGAGTCTATTAATTATGTTTAGTAATTAGCTGTGTTATATAATTGTAATTAGCTATGTAATTAGTAATTATCTGGGATAGCCTATGGTTTCCATTTACTTTCCTTCTTAATTGCTGCAAAATATTCTGCTGCATTTTTATAAGTACATGTTAATAAAGCTGATGCAAGAGAAGTGAAGGTCTAAATCCTAAATGTTTTTGCAAAGATTATATATGTAGGGGCATGTGACTTTTTTTTTTTTTAACTTTTAAAAAAAATATTTTAAAATATATTTTAAAATATGCAAGGGACTCCAGAGAACGTAAGTCACTTTTCATTTATGCTACCATTAATTTCACTAAAGCAAATAAAAAAACCCTTAGATATCAGCAGTGGGATTGAAAAATATTAATATTCTTTTTATATTTAATATAGTACTCTTCTCTAGAACTATTCTTCCATTACTCTACAGAACCCTGAAAATTTTCTGAAATGCCCAAATATGCAAAACTTCTTCTGGGAGTCTGAGTTCCGAACGTACCTCATCTTTCTCAAACCATAAGGTCTTTTGATCCATTAACTCATAGGATCTGTCCTTCCTTGTTCATTGCTCATGTCAAGTGCAGCTCATCAAACATCTGACTGGGAGGCCCTAGCTCATAAGCCCTTCTTTTTTACCTTGGGAAATCTCAAATTAGACTGTGCATTTTCCAGCACCTGTAGCAGCCTGCTTTCAATTGCCACATACTTAAGGAATGAAAGAGAAATCCATAGTGCAGCTCTAGTTCTTATATAGTAAGCTCATACCTAAACTCTGCTATTGCCTGACACACTGCATCAGTATCTCAGAGCAGAAAATAAAGAGTGGACACCTTTGGTGGAACATCTGTTCTCTCAGTGGTTCTTGTAACTATGATGAAATAAGAGTTTGAAAACTGTTCACTGCAGTTTCGAATTGAAATGTGGTGGGAGGAGAAATCATGTACTCTTAAACTGAACAACAGTGAAAAAAGTATTTGTATTCATTTGTGTTTATAATGATCTGTTGTTTTAGCAGTAGTATTATGAAGTTCTTAATCACAAATTAGGGTTTCTGTTTGTTTTTAACTTGAAGATACTGAACAGTAAATAAATATGTATGCCTATTTGTGAAAGAATGACACTGCAAATTAGTACAGACTTAATAATTAAGTGTGAGAAGAGTGCTCCTTCAGCTTTTCACTCTTCACAATAATACAAATAATGGCTTCTAGCATGCCTATAAGAAATGACCAAATTCTCTAATTTGGTTCTTAAGCAAAATACAGACAATAAAGACAGTTAATGGATGGATAGATGCCTCCAAATGTAAAGGTGTGTCTCATGGGCACTAAATGAGCAAACTTCAAAGTTCTATATCTTCGTCCTGAATTAAAAATATTGTTATCTGTTTTAAAATTTCATTATTGATGTGGGATCGGCATATTTTGTGACCTTATTAATCTGCACAGCATAATTTTAAGTAGGCAAGTGTACACATATTCTTTTGGAGAAACAATAAAAAAATGTTGATAGTTTACAAAGTTATTTACAGCTTTAATATTGATGTATGAGTGCGTACAATACAACGTAGTTCATTGGAGAAATATGTTAAAATTAGAATTAAATCAAGTTATTTTAATACTGAGGTAATAATTATGGATTTAATGGCTAAATATCTACCTCATTTCTTCACTTAAAGGTATCTTACACTAAAAGAATTACATAAACTTTTGAGTGCAAGAAGGAAGAGTGCTCTTTATGTGGCTTAGTAGAATAGCCATATTAGGTAATAAAATCATTTCAGAATTCAAATTGTGCTGTTTACTTTAATAAGCATACCTATTTCTGGCATAAGAAATTCTTACTTTTTTTAGTTGAAATGTCTGACTTGGTGACATTTGCTTAAAATAAGTAAGTTTATTAGGATTAACTATGCCCTGCGGAAATGCAGGTTTGGTGTATTGTAGATATACCCAAGTTGGAGAGTTCTGTGTTTAATCTATCTCTTTCTTTCATGCTCAGATCCTCCAGTATCATTTTAATGGCTTTATGGGGCTATGTAAGTGTTCTACATAATCCAAGTGCTTCTGCTCTAAAGGAGTTAAGGGAAGGGAACTTCATGAAGTTCCCTTAACTCCGCAGACTCCTAATACACCCATTAATGCCCAGTTTCCTTTAATGCCAGGAGAAGAACAATGTTTGTTTGTTTAGAGTCACTGCAAAAGCAATGAGACACATAGAGGATTGGAGTCTATTGCCTTATTCTTTTATAGTCTTTTTCATAGTTGTAAAAACGTTATCTGTTCACCAATGCCAGGTTGTACTTTTATGTTCTATGGGCCATTGTATAAAGTTCCCTAAGGTTTGTGTTTATTAAGATTGCTTTTCTATGCTTCTAGATATTCATGTCTTTTCAAATGTACTGAGGATAATAGCATGCTGTTTTTTTCTTTTTTTTTTTTTTTCTGAAGGTCTAAAATACTATGCTGTATCTATTACACAAGATAATGATACTGGTGTGAGTAAAGAGTTCTTTGGTAATTATCTGTAAATGTCTTTTTTTTTGCCAGTAGATGATTAACACTATGAACAGGTGTATATCTCTGCATCTTTGAACTTTTCACAACAGATATATGAACAACTACTTCTCTGTTTTTAAATAAGGAAAGCTAATATTCTATCAAAACAACATGTGGAAATTGCACATGTGATAGACTGTGTTTAACTTGAAGGGGTAGGAATGAATAAGACTTCATCCTTAATCTATATATACGTTACTGTAATTTTTAGCTCAGCTGGGATGATTGCCAGGACACTGACTCAGAAGATTAATTCACTACACTCTGTGTTTAAAGACTTTACCCAAGGACCAGTCCACTTGCTAGCAGTAGATAGTAGATCAATCTGTAATGCTATGGAACTAAGCAGTGACTATTTTGCTTTAATTGTTCTAATACATGTAATTTTTCTAGACAGTAGAGTCCTACTTCTATCTCTTTTTCTAGAGGAAAGAGTTACTAGGCTGTTGAGTCTGTTGCCTTATTTTTTTGGCTTGAGAAGTGAAATAAAGTTTTAGCGAAATGCATTGAATTCCCTTCTAAATACATAACTCTGCTTCATGATCCATGCTCTGTTTTTCAGTTCAGTTTTCCTTTTCACTAGTTGTTGTCAGTGTTGGTATTATTGAGGATTATAATTTCAGAAATGCAGTTATCTAGTGGCAATAAAATTCTTCGATGGCAATAAAAATAAGAGTGAGAAGCAATACTGAGGTACTTTTCCAAGACCTGCTGGTTTGGTAATGGTAGGATGCCTGCAATTGCAGACACAGTAGATATACTTATTCAATGAATGAACTTCTTGTGCCTATTCTACGAGATTTTTTTTTTTTTCTTTTAACAAATACATTGTGTTGATAATGCTATTGCTTCAGTAATTAGTTTGAGTAAACTGACATTTTTGCCTTTCTTGTTTTGAGAAATTACATTTATTTCTGGACTGGAGGCAAACAAAAGGCAGGGGTGGCAGACTTGTGAAAAAGAAGTTAGGCATACAGAATTGATTGAAAATACTTTTTCCTTCAGTAGTTGCATATAAACATTGATTTTTATGATGCACACAAATCCTGGACTCTCAGAATATAATTTGTGCATAATCTACATTCGATGAAATAAATATGTGCATCAGAACAAGGCAAACATTTTAGTTACCATTTGAATAAAAGTAACTGATAATATCTAGGAGTAAACTATACAGAAAATCACATCAAATGATGTGGAAACAATTATTTTCCAAAGATTATGTATAAAAACAATACTTTTCAAGACATATTTTCCAGCAGTTGAAATACTTCATAAGAAAAGTGAATTAACACAAGCTCCATATCAATTGGCCAAAAATCACAAGGTATCTATGAACTAATTTTACCACATTTTTAAAATATGATAACAAAGATGACATCTGGAGGACCTCTGTAATTCAATTCTTATCTGAAAGGAAGAGTATGAGAAACCACTTTCATAAACCATCAGCAGAACTGTGATCCGTCTGGGAAATTTGACCTTTATCAGCTGTATGACAGCACTTATCCTCCCATCAGTATTCTGCTTAGTACCACTCACAAGGTCAGTGCCTGTGTGAAGGGGGGACATAAAACCTGTGAGTAGGATTGCCTGGTTTCCCTTCTGTTGGGTCCATATTTTCTGAGTTTGCCTCAGAGTGCATTTCCAGCCCCTGCAGTATTCCATCCCTTTCTATCTTTGCCAAGCTTTCTGGTTTCAGCTGAGATAATTGTCTTCATGGTGGCTGGTATAATGCCATATTTTGGATATAGGAAAAAAAAAAAAAACCGACAGTGTTGCTTACATACCAGGGTTGTAGTTATTGCTGAGCAGTGCTTACACAGTGTCAATGACTTTTCAGATTCTCACACTGAACTGCCAGTGAGGAGGCTGGCAGTGCACAAACATCTGTGAAGGGACAGTACCAGGAAAGATGACCCCGACTGCCCAAAGGGACATTCTATACCATGCGATGTCATGCCCAGTAATAAAACTGGGAGAGTTGGCTGGGGGTGCAGTTGCTTGCTCAGGAACTGGTTGGGCATCAGTTGTCAGTGGTGAGCAATTGCACTGTGCATCACTTTATCTCAGCCAAGAAGTTTTACCTTTTTTCCAGTTCTCTCCCACTGGAATGAATGGCTTTGTGGTACTATGGTGCCTGAAGGGTTGAATAACAAGCATTAACAGAAACAGCACAGTGAGCTTAAGATTGTGGATAGTCTCTGAATAATATCTGTAGTTATGATTACAGTATTAAAATATGCTGTTGCTCTTTCTTTTTCCTTAGCTGGTCCATGAAACAACCAGTATTTCAGTTGTGTAGTATTGTGAGGTGAAGCTTACAATATTTGTAAGGAAAAATTCAATTGCATTTGTAACGTTAGGGAAGCTGTAGGAGTTGAAGCCTTCCTGGAATTTAGTAAAGCTCTTGCACTCCTAGAAGTAGATATAGCCATCAGGAGAGCAGTCCTCAGGGAAAAGTGTAGATTAAATGAGGTTTTGCTCTCTCTCAAACTGTTCTTTCAAGAAATACATTTTAGATCAATAGATTGCATCTAAAAGTGCTCGGGCAGAAAATGCTGCAATTCCATATATATCTAACCATGATGCAAGTTAGGCTACACTTGAATGAAAGACGAAAATAAAATGAGGGACTTATCAGTTATTTTCTCCTGAAGAATATCTCTTTATGTTGAGATTTTCTTCAGATGCACATCTTGCCTATGATGTGCAATGGCAAGAACTGGTAACGTAATGCAGATCCTCTCCCTTAAATGTGTTTCTCAAGTCTTAGCTTTAATCTGTTTGTAATCAGTCTTCAAAAAAGTTGGTATCACAGTGACGTGGTTTGTTCACCTTATCCATAACATTCTGCAGAAGTATCTGAATGACTGAAAGTGCATCCCAGTGTGTTTATTTTGCTAATCATTGGCATTTGAACTTCAATACGGTATTCTTTGCTGTACTGAGGAGGCCTTTGTTTTCCAAATGGATGGTCTTTATGATAAATATCTAACTTGTTTTATACCTCGCAGGTGGGAGCCTGCTGTTTTCTTGCCTTTTGTGTTGTTTTTTGTTTGTTTGTTTGTTTGTTTTTTATAGAGTTTCATACTCATAGTGGCTATTCTGCATATTTTGTGTGAGGCATTATGTTTAGTTCAGATGTGATATCATCTGCAAGGGTTTTTCAGCGGTATAGACAGTACATGTCAACAGTTGCATTTTCTGATTCTGAAACAGTTTCCATAAATGGCAATATCATCTTATTGTAAATTACTCAGAAAATTTGGCTCATAATCTCAAATTTCTGCATGTTCTGCAAGGGTTTTATAATGGTCTGGCAAAGCAACAGTTGCAAGGTATAATGAAGTAATAAAAATAATATTGTGCTTTAAGATGTATCAGCAAATTATTTATGTAATCAATGCCATAGTGAATTATTATATATATATAATATAAAATATCACATATAACTTATCAGATAAGATGAAATAAGGTTAAAAAAAATCCAGAGAAAAATGCACTTTTTCTAAACAACTAAAAACTGGTATTCTACAAAAGTGTACTTAGTAATAATTTTATTTAATACAATTATACTTTAAATTATATAAAACATTAATTTTTTAGCATGTAGACATGTTTGTTTTATTTTGATGCACCATCTCCATGTCCAGCTGACAGTAATAAGTCAAAAAATAGCAGTAATTGCAATGTAATATTATCTGAGTAATACAGTTGAATTTGACATTATTTTAAACATTGTTTCATTACGTAGTAAGTCAATATTCATTATTCTTGTTAAATTCTGTCTATCCACTACTTTTCACATTATCGCATATATGAATATACATAAAGAAGTATTTCCATTATAAAGCACTTCTAAGTAGTTTTGTTTGTTTGCTTGCTTGCTTGCTTGCTTGCTTGGACTGGGCTGCTGGCACAAAATGATTGCACAAAAAGCCAATACCTGATTGTTTTTAAAAAGTTTAAAGCATACATTTGTGGAGTTGATTTTCAGAGAAAGGCCTATGGGAAAGTAGATCTTAAATAATTGTGAATGTAAACATAGATTATTAGATTGAGACTTCTTGGCGTAGCTATGAAGAGACAGATGATACATGCTTGCCATCCATGTACTTCTCACTTTTCTCAGGATATGTTGTTCTTTATAGGTATGAGAGGCAATTAATTTCTTGTTTCTCATAGGAGTGACATCCAGGGACAGTAATTTTCATTGATCTGTATGTCAGATATCTGTTATAAGTTATCTTCTGTTGAATACACAATAAGAAAGTGGAATGGAGGCACTAACTGTTTTTCTAGACGAATGAACCATAAGAGGTGAAGGACTCACAGATGTATTTCTTTTGAATGTGATTCCTTGTAGTTGCCCACTTAGCAGGAGTTTTGTCCTCCTTTTAACAGTAACTCTGGCAAGACTTTAGAAGTGTTTTAACCTCTGTGGGCATTCACTGTGGGGTTTTTTACTCATTTTGGAGTAAGATGCAACTAATTGATTTGGGGTAAGATGCAACTGTTTCCAGATGACAGTTACAATGTTTTTATTACTTTCTTCTTTTGACTCTGAAGATCCTTTCCCTTTGCAAGAAGTGCTCAGGGTGAAATTCAAGGCCTTGAAATTAAAAATAGTTCGTGTAGCTGCTGACACATGCTCGTAGGCAGAAGCAGAATAACAAACAAAAAACAAATGTATTTTACATTTTCTCTCAGGTCACACATTTTTCTTAAAAGAACTTAGTGAACCTGTGCATACGAGGTTATAGGTAAACAAGGAGCAATGTTTGTTAACTCACATTGAATGCTAGGATTTTTAAGTCCACCTTAACTTTTTACTGCATTATTATTAATTTCTATAGATAAGAATCTATTTGATATATGACAGATAGCTTCTCTCTATACACTGTATGAATTGCAGCATATATTGCCCTACATAAAGAGGAATTATTTAGATTTTAGAAAATTTAGAATTTAGAGCTTGGAATAATATCCAAGAAGCTTTTTTTGGTGTTTACAGCATCTGTGGTTCTTTTAAAGTGTGTGCTGTCCATGGCTCAGGCATGTTGGAGCACCTGCCTCTGTGGTGCTAGCTCATTTCACTCCATACCTGGGACCCTCTGCAGATCTTGTATGATTTATTACTAAGAAAGAACGCTCCAGTATTCTCTATAGCTTTCAACTTTTGCCTAGTACATAAAGACCAGAATAGAAAAGGACTTTCCTTTTGTCTCTGTTCACCTTGGCTAGACACACGTTAGCATATCCTGGTGCTAGCCAATTTCTTGCAACATGGACACTGAAACATCACTATGTCTTATGGAAGGAGAGTCTGAGGATCTCCGGTCTTTCTCCTCATGGCAGAAGGAGGGTCTCCTGTCTGACAGTAATCATTGCAGTGCTTCAGTGATGTTTTGGTGCCATCTGGTTTCGTGGGAAACACTTCTGACGTTCCACTCCAAATTAGGTTTGTTTAGATTTAATTTTACAAGCACAGCAATATATTTATCTATATAACTGTGTTACTGTTTCAAGAGGACCATAGTTTAGTACAGAATGTAATAGAATGCCATTACTACTCTTTCACTGGCCAGTGATGGACTACGTCCGTGACATAATGCAGATCAGTTTTATAAAATTTGCTTGAAATCTGCTCATTTGAAATGTTTCACTTAGTATTCAGTGAACTTTGCATTAAGCTTCTGAAGTCTAACATTTCAGTACTAAATTTTAAGTTAAGGCAACAGCATAGGAGTGTATTTTTATTATTATCTGGCTAAATTGAAGTTTTTTCTTCTTTTTCCCATTAGAAAGAACAACAGAGAGGGGAAAAAAAAAAAAAAAAAAAAAAAAAAAAAAAAAAAAAAAAAAAAAAAAAAAAGAAGATTGAGTCCATTTGAAGTGCAAAGGAATTTTTTAAAAAGTCCGTATTTTTCCATCTCTTTCAAAATATCACATCATGTCCTATTTAGAGAGTTTTTATGGAGTTATTGTCATTCTAGTTTTAACTAAAATAACTAATTAGTGCTTTGAATAGCTGTCTTACAAGAAACATTTAATAATTACCTTTTCAGTTTGTTCTGAATCAGAATGAAATTGTCATTAATGTGTTTGGTAGTTTAAAAGTGTCAATTATGAAATAATGCACCTCTGATTGAACATCAAGTCTCTAATTTGTGAAAATCACTGTTCAGATTAATAGCCACAATGTTGTGGGCTTTTTTTCATTAGATTATTGTTAGTTAAAGATTTCTAGATAGTGATAAAGTGAGGAGGAAGCAGAATTTTTCCTGACCAACACAGCCTGTTCCCCCAAACAAACGAACAGTTCCAAGAAACTGTATTTGTCTTTGAAAAACAATTTCTACTGGAAAATTTGGAGCAAACTTGCATTTTCTCATTTGAATACTTCTTTTTGTTTGTCACTTGTCAATTTAGACAATCAATTTCTAGATATACTAACAGTTTATGTTCCAAGATTTGCAAACAGTTTTTGGAGTAGTATGTAACAGTTTTTTTGAAATGTATGAAGAGTACCAAGAACTCAACATAAGAACTGTAACTCTTGCAGTGAGGAGACAAACACGTGAATTCATTCGCTCCATACTTATTACCTAGCCTCATGCCTTTCCAGGAAAAGGAGAAAAATGTTTTTATGCTTTTTTCTTCCTTAATTACATTTTTACAGAATATATAAAAAAAAAAAAAAGGCTTGGTTTGGAAATTATGAATTGTCATCTAATTCCAGCTCCCTGTCATAACCAGGGCTGCCACCCAGCAGATCAGGCTGCCCAAAAACACCACCCTGGCCTTGAACACATCCAGGAATGAGAGATCCACGGCATCTCTGGGCAGCCCATGCCAGTGCCTCACTGTGCTTTTTACTCAACACCTGAATAAACTTCCTCCTAATATCTAATCTAAATCTTCCATCTTTTAGTTTAAAACTGTTCTCCATTATACTATCACTTTCTGTTTGGAAAAAGGAAAAAATTACACCCATTTTTAAGGGTGTGGAAAGGAAGAGCTTGGGAACTACAGACCAGTGAGCCTGGAAAAACTGTGGAACAAATCCACCTGGAAGCTTTATGTCCAGGTAAAGGCCAGTGATGAGTGATGTCCCCCAGGGGTCATCTTGTGACTGGTGCTCTTTAACATCTTTATCAATTACTTTGATAGTAGGATTGAGCACACCCTCAGCAAGTTTGACAGTAACACTAAGCTGAGTGGTCCAGTTGATATGACAGGAGGAAGGGACATGGACAGTCTTAAGAAGTGGACCAACAAGAACTGAATGAGTTTCAACAAGGCCGAGTGCAAAGTGTGCTGCGTCTTTGTCACAGCAATCCCAGATATGTGTACAGACTGGGAGAAGAACTCACTGAAAGCAGCACTATAGAGAAGAACTTGGGGGTCCTGGTGGATAAAAAGCTGGACAGGAGCCAGCGGTGTGTCATCTGTGTCATAGACTGCATCAAAAGAGGGATGGCTAGCAGGGCAGTGGAAGTGATTGGGCCCCTTTCCTCTGCCATCTGTTCAGGCCTCACTTGCAGTACTGTGTCTCGACATAGAGCCCCAAGCACAAGAAAGATGTGGATCTTTTGAAGAGAGTCCAGAGGAGTGCATGTTGACAAGAGAGCTAGAATACATCTCCTATGAAGAAAGGCTGAGGGAACTGTTCTTGTTTAGCCTGGAGAACAGAAGGCTCCAAGGACGCCATGTCACATCTTTTCAGTACTGTGCATTTGTTTATGCACTATGGTCTTATGAGGTGCAGAAGCAAGTAAAAGCTATTTTGCTGAAATGGAACGTGACATTGTATGTAATGACTAAAATACGATTTCAGCAAATGAGAAGGAGTAAGAAACAAATATTGTACTTTTGGGGAAAGTTGGAAAGCTATTATTTTCAGCATTGTGAGAACAAAAACTATTTTGAATGTAATCTTGAAGAAGAATGGGAATTATCTAGGGGATGAATATGAGCTGTCTGTATTTCAGCTGCTGCTCCAAAAAAATGGGATTTTAAGAAGCTATGAAATAAATTACTGCATTAGCCTAGGCAAGATGAAATGATATCATGAATGAAGATCTGTGCTGAGGTGGAATTGAATTATTTCATTATACTAGCTATAATTTGTCTGGAGATGCGTTCCCTTAGGACTCTATTTATGTAAGCAATATGTTTCTTTGAAATGTATATTCTTTTTCATTTCTTTTTTTTTCTTTTCATTTTTTACAGTGCATCTTTACAAAAATCTTGCCTGCCAAATCTGTTACAGAATAAAAAGGTCACTGTACCAAGATCTGTTGTTCCTGTTTCTGTGTTTCCTCACTTAGGAGCATAAGATGGGCTGTGTGTAATATCAAATGCTCTGGTAGCTTTTTTTTCTATCATACTCTTATTCTCTGGTGACTAAAAGTACATTTGATATGTAGTCATAATCCAGACATTTCATGTTCTTATCTGAAATTGTTATGCTGGCTTTAACATGCGTTGGAACTTCCAGTTCCACTTCGAGCAGTTTGTTATTTATTACCTGCTATTTTATTGCAGCCTCTTACCATATGCATTGTTGTGGACAATTCTGATACATTTCATTTGTGCAAGTTAAATATTTTCCTCTTCTGCTATTAATAATCCAAACTTAATGCATTCCATAGTTAATATAGAATTTTAGTCAGACATAAAATTCATTTTTCTAGGTCTCTTTTTTGATGAAGGCTTACATAATTTTTCATCTCAAAAGATGATAAAATGTTGTGGTGTGGTGGGAGGGTACAATAGATTGCATAAGTGACATCTTTACCAGGTTGAGATTTCATCTGACATTTTAAAAAGATGCTGATTATTGATTTCCTGGAAAATGTGTTTGCACATCATCGTTCTCACTTACTAGTGATTTCTTGTTTTGTTTTTGCATCAAGTGAAAAATGTTATTATTTTTGCAAAAAAAGACCCAACAACAATGGTTGCTGATTTGCTGTTAATTACTCATGATACATGTGTTTCAGTAAATATTTGTATTAGCTATCATATTTATCATACCTTTTTTTACATTAATAGAAGGTCATTTGAACTTGAGACTCTGACTTTTTGACTTCATGACGTCAACAGATATCTGGTAGTCTTACAAATCTAATAATGCCAATGAAAAACTATTAATGCATCTTTTAAGGGTGGTTTTTTTTCATAGTTTAATATGGAAATACCTTTAGTAGTACCTTTAGTTTGCTGCTTAATTAGTCTTATCTCACCAATGCAAAGATGCCAATTTTGTGTTTGAACTTTTTGCAAACTGTTTTAACATAATATAGAACATGCTCGATATTGATATCTGGTATCATGATGAGAATCTTCCCCTCTGCTGTGTAGCTGTAAGATCCTCAGTGATTTCAACTGCTCACATTCATGAAGAAACCTCATTGTTTTTGTGTGTGCATTCAGGGGGAGCCATACTGACAGACATTCTGATAATATTATTGCAGTATTACAGCTTGGGAAACCTACAGATCTTCTGTGATTGCTCTCCTGTGGGACCTTTTCATTATCATAATCTGTAAACTGTTTGGAGGCAGTTTCATTTGCTTACAAATGCTTATGCCATTTGTATATTTAAAACATAAAGTTATCTTCAGGAATTCTGTGGAAATGCACAAAAGAAAATAAAAATTTTAAAAGCATTATTTATGGAGATACTGCTGAAGTTTAGTACTTAAGAATTCATTTGGAATTTCCAGTTGAAGGGAAATACTAGAGTTGAGTATAAAATGTGATTATATTTAGGAAGAGACTTTTGGTTTTGTTTTCTTGAGGTTTTTTTCCTTCTTTTTTTTCACCAAAAAATGTTAGCACTTAAAGATGTGTAAGCAAAATGACTTACATTTAAAGCACTATCCTCCTATATCTTTTTATGGATGCCATCTGGCCACCAGACTGTAGTGGTTCAGAATAACAGTTCAAGTTCCTGTAGATGCTTTTGGATGCTCTGTTGCCTTCCCAGTGATTAGATATATGAGTACATGCATGAGTTAAATTAAATTATTCTTTTCTTAACTAACGTATGTCCACATTTTTTCTTATTGTGTAGGTAGGAAACGTGGCTCCAAATGAAGTTAACACTTTATTGTTAAATGGATAATAAAATGTATATTCCGAAATACATTCTGCAATATATACAATATATACATGTAGAGAGAGATAGGAAATAAAACTAACTATGCTGGAGAGATTTGTTTTAAGAAGTAATATTTGAGGGTTTTCTTTTGACGTAGGATATTTGTATTTTCCATTCTCTCAAGGTCATTTTTGGGTCCCAGTCTCACTATTGTGAAAAAAAGTTTGTCATAAAGGAAAACAGGTATCATTGTGGTACACAGTTGTAAATCTTAAAGGTGTAAATCTTAAACAATTTAAAATAGAATTATTATAGTTTAAGTATTAAGTGATGCAGAAAATAATGTAGAAAAGATGCTGACAATGTTTTTGTGCTGTTATAGTTATCAGCCTATATGTTCTCAGTAGCAATTGAAATGTTATTTGTTCTTTGCTTGATTTAGTCACATTTTTTTCTTAATGTTGAAAGATATCAATCACAACTAATTATAAAACAAGAACATTGAACTTTTTTTTCACTTTAATAGATTATATGGCTCCATTTAGCTCCTCACAATTATATCAGATGAGAGTACAGTCATTGAAACGACAAGAGATTGTGACTGGTATGGAAAAATATTATTCCATTTAGTGTCGATAAAGTTCTGAGAAAACTTGTTTATCTTGTTGGCCAGGTTAGATGGGAGAAGAGTGGAAAAAATTATATCAAACTGATGTTAGTGTTTTTAAAATTTTTTTAACATCTTCCAATGAAGACAAAACTGAAAAAAAAATAGATATTTTTATTCAATAATTTCTTTAGAGCCTATGAAAGCAGAGTATGTTGTTTTGGTGCATTCATGATAAAGAAGTGGAGAAATTGGATTCTAGTTTTACTAGAAGCTGCCAATGGAAAGATGCAGGTTACATTATTCATTTCTGGTAGGAATTGGAGTTTGTTATATTCAATTGGTTGGGATGTTTAATCTCATATTTGCTATAATAGCAGATCCAAAGAAGAGCAACAAGACTTGTGAAGGGCTTGGAGAACATGCCGTATGAGGAGCAACTGAAGGAACTGGGGCTGCTTAGTCTAGGGAAAAGGGGCAGAGGGGAGACCTTACTGCTCTCTTCAAACACCTGAAAGGTGCTTACAGTGAGAGCAGGGTTGGTCTCTTCTCACTGGTGACAGGATGAAGGGAAATGGCCTCAAGTTGCACCAGGGTAAGTTTAGGTTGGATATCAGGAAAAACTTCTTTACTGAAAGGGTTGTTAAGCACTGGAATAGGCTCCCCAGGAAGGTGATTGAATCACCATCCCTGGATGTGTTTAAAAACCATTTGGATGTGGTTTTCAAGGACATGATTTAGTGGAGAGTTTTTAGAGTTAGGGTAGTATGGTTAGTTGTGGTTGGACTTCATGATCTTGAAGGTTTTTTCCAACCTGAGCAATTCTGTGATTCTGTGAAAAATGCCATAGATATTATTGCTTAACTGCAGTTTTGCTTATAAAATTGGATTTGAGTAAGCAAGAGTGAATGATTGCTTCTGCTGTAAGTGAAAGAAAATTTTCTGCAATGTAAATATTTGGTATGGACATTGTAAAAATATTTTACTATCTTTATTTTGATAATTGATGATAAAAATTTGGTTGCTGAAGTTTATTTCTTGTTTTAAAAAATTGACAAGGATGAATGAAGAGGCATGACAGTATTTTGATGCTTCTGAGTTGATAAGTATTTTTTTTAATTTGTTTAAACTGTGCGCTTTTCCTTTGCACCGGTATTGTCTGAACCTGAGAAAATCTTTGTCTACCCATGCCCCAGTCTTTCTTTTTGACACTGTTTTCATTTGCATATGTGTCCAGCCCACTAACTTTATGATTTTGTCACTTTTTTTTGGTTTTAATTAAAAAAAAAAAAAATTAAAATAAGTTTTGTTACTTATATACGTTAGCTATATATGTTAAGTATAATATACTTATATATTACTGCTACTACCATATATAATATATGTGGCTCAACACTGTTCTTCCTTACTCAGTGAAGCCCAGACAAGCTTAAAGTAGCAGGGATTAAATGTAGCCTACTTTTTTTCCTTTGTGTTTTGGCTTTATGCATTAGAGTTTTATGTCAATCCCCTGCTGACCGATGGAGTGGCCCACACAGAGCAAAAAAGAGTTTTAACAGGGAAGAAAATGCCGTAATCAGTGACAAGGAGATAGCCGTGATGGAAAAGTTCAAAAAGCATTGTTTTTGGCCTGGGCTCTCTACTTACTGGGTAACTATCTTCATTGGGCATTACAATGGATCTACCTCTGATTTATTATCTGCTCCCATCCTACAGCTAATCACTTTATTTTACAAATCCTTAAATATTGAAGAAATAGATGTTTGGCTCCCCCCCTCTGTGAATAAGCTGTTCTTTGAAAAGGAGATTTGTTGCACTGATACTGTACCACCGAGAGCATATGCTGTTATTATACTAGTCTTCTGCCTTTTTCTGACAGTTTATTTGGAATGAAAATATAGTCATCTGAGTTATTAAACGTTTCATACAATCATATCTATCTTATAGCATCCCACTGGGAGGATTGCTGTGACCGAAGAGAATATTTAAAAATCTCTTAGGATTTGTGTTTTCTTACGGGGTGCATGCAAATATATGGAACATATATATAAGTAAACTTCTATTAATCCCATTTTAGGGCAGCATTTATTGCAGAATTACAATTAAGCATGTTTTCAATTCATGTGGCCACTTTAAGTGATTAGGTTCCATGTCAGCATTTTTTCAAGATCTGTTTTTTTTAGTGCTATATGTTATGCTTGCTTTAATATTACTATACTTTCCTCATCTCTGAGGTTGTACCAGTGTCATTGTACAGCATCATTGAATGGTTTGTGTGAAGAAAGAAAAATGAGACATAAAATAGTTCAGCCAGAACCATGTCCACAGTATGGAACTTTTTGTTGTTTCTACAGTGAAAGTGCACCATATTGTTTTGTATTCAAAAGTAGCATCCAGTCATCTAATATGAATTAAATTAATGGAATTTTAAATAATCAATTTGGTGAAAATAAATTAAAGTACTGAAAAAATGCAAATGTTATTAATCTATTTGACGTTTCTAATAAGATAGAGAAAAATGTAAAGCTTTTTATTCTTTTACATAGCTTACATATATACATAATATACGATACGGAACTGCAAATTTTCTTGTTTTTTAAGCGTTCAATCTTGAAACATTTATTAAATTATTTTGAGACTATGCTTGCCATATATCCTAATGGAAGTACTCTTTTCCAATGGATAATATACATCGCTTCTCACAGTACCGTTTCTTGAACTTATTTTCTCAGATAAAACATTTCTTCTGACAAACTACCTTATCAAGTAGACTATGCAAAATAAAAACATATTTGGGGAAGTTGAGACATGAAATCTACTGGAGGAAAAAGTAAATTGTGGTGGTTAATGGAAAGAGTCAGGACAGGAAACTATAAAAAAGAATACTACAGAAGAGAGGCTGCTTGGAGGCTATTTCCTTTCACATTACCTTCATAATGCTTTTATCACATACTATCACAGAACTCTGTTTAATTTCTCACTTAGTTTAAATAGAGAAGTAAGTGCAAGATACAGGAATACGGTAATTCACATGCAGATTTGTGAAATCAAGTTTTTCTGAGTTTATGAAAAGATTAAATTAGCTTGTTTAGATGAGTGTGTTGTTTAATAAATGTGGAATTATGCATTTACAATGATTTCATAGCTGTAGTATAGTTTTTGACAGCTTTATTGGTGATTGCAACAACTTGTTCCTCATATATTCAAATATTGTGTAATTGTCTGTTGTAGCTGTGCTGCAAGGCAACTCATATTACCAAAACATAATAGAAAAGGGAGAGGAGAGGAGAAAGGAGAGAAACAAAACAAAAATAAAAACAACCAATGTAAATATATCCAGAGTGAATAGGTTGAATGTTTTCCCTGTGGCAATTCTTGATGACGGCACTGCCTGAATGCTCAGTTGATGTGAACCACTGTAGTTGTATTGATGTGTGAATAATCAACTGGCTCCCAGTCTCTGGATCCCAGGAAGGCTTGCTGTGAGAACTGTTGAGATGAAAGAAAGAGAGGAGACCTGCAGTTCAGGAAAAAATGGACATTCTGTAACATGTTTAAGATGTATTGACAATATTTTAAAAGCATAATTCTGGCTTCTTTGTTCTACCCTGATGAAGAATATGGTACTTAAAATCATCATAAACCATTTTTATTAACTGTAATACAGTCATACACTGACTGATTCAGTTTTCAGTGTTTCTTAACTTTTGTCATTAGACCATTTTCTGAACTGCAGAGTCCTGCAAGATTTTCCAGCAAGAGAAGTGCTGCTCCAGGTTATGCTTGTAGTTTTTCCAGGTATCAAAAATGACTGAAATGCCCTGAAAAATATGATTTTAATGCACTAATTAGTATTAACAGGAGAAAAAAAAAAAAAAAAAAAAAAAAAGAAAGAATACAGTTTATGTATTTTTTCTCCTATTTGCTATCCTTTTATACCCTGACTTTCACCTCTAGCCAGATTCATTTATTTCTGACTAAGCTGGTTGCTGTCTTTTAAGTTAATTATTGACGAAGTGATGACTTAAATACAAGTGTACAAATTAAGCTAATCCATTTAAAAGAATCCATATTTCTTTGCTGTTTAAACCCTGCATAATCTCCCTGTGTATTTATTGTAATTTTGTGCTCTGCTTTTATTCTCATCTACTCCTGCACCAGCTGCTGCTGCTTCTGGAAAGCAATTTTGCTGGCATATCATTTCACCAGTAGTAGCTGCCCAAGGGAAATTGTTAGATCAAATCGATTCAACAGATTCTGTTCTCTGTTTCCAGAATTCTGCCCTTTCTTTCCCCATGTGTGACATAAACATCTTCAGTTCTTGTCTTTTTGTGTGTGTGTATGTGTGCTTCTCTGTAAGCTGTTAGTACTATTTACAGTACTGTAAAACATCAAAGTATTTCGGATTCCTGAGTGAATGCAACTCAAAATCAATGCCACTCTTGCCTTCAGCCTCAGCTGACATCTTTTCTTAGAACTGAACTTTCCTTTAAGACCTAAGCCTATATTTCATTAGATATATTCTATCTGATTTTATTTGAATGAAGACATGAATAGTACAATCTTAAGTAGATTCTGGTTATCATGGTAAAATTGTCGAGATAATTCTTTAACATTTCATTAAACTTTCCAAACATTTTATGTAAAGTGCATTCAGAAAACAAGCCAATGCAGTAACCTATACAGTAAGAACAAGCACACTTTAAAACTTGGTAGGAGATTACGTCTTTAAATGAGAAGTAGTAGACTAAGAAATATTACTAGCTATTTATAATGCATGATCAAAGAAGTAAGACATGGAACTGCTCATTAAATATTTATAATTGAGAAAATATTTCCAGAAAAAAAAAAAAAAAGGAAGATTCACATAAATAGTCTCACATTTGCAAATGGTAGAAAAGCAGTATGGTAAGCAAAGAAATACAAGGAAAACTGAGTTTTTTGTTTAAAACAATAGAGCTACAATTAAGAATCAGAACAATATATTTATAAAAAGTTGGCATAGATCCATGGACAAATACATCATCATAAATCAATGTAATATACCTTTCATAAGATTACCATTAAGTTATATAAATACTAATGTTGGTGTTTTATAAAGCAACACAGTCTAAAATTTGATTTCTGACTTATGTAATATATTTCATGATGACTGAGAGGATGGAAAATACAAAATCCTCATGACTTTCAATAAATGCTATCATACAAAGAGATTTTCAGAAATCAGGATGTAGCAAAAGCCTGCTGTGTCACAGTAGTGGTCTATCTAGGCTGGTATTCTGCCATTGACAACATTAGTGGGGAAATGCTGTTTTGAGAGAGGATATTTGTCAGGACACTTTCCGCATATTGCTCCCCTAATACTTGCATCTACAGCTGTTTTATTAGAGATACAGAAATATATCATCTTCCCTAATTTCAACACTATCAGTTTCATAATCTGTTGATCATGAGTTTATCTAATACTTTTCTGATCATGCTGATGCTATCCTGTAGTAGCAACCTATATTTTTAAAGAAATACTTTCTAGTTTAAACCAGCCTCTCTGGCAAGTTTCATCATCTGATTTCAATTTTAGAATTGTTAGATTTGGTGAATAAAAGCTCTACATTTAAATTGTCTTCCGTTTCATTAACCCAGAAGATGTTCCTGTCACATACTGACTGTGAGATTTCACTTCATGCTTCTTTGTCTCAGAAAGAAATATTGAGTAGTTGTCTAAATAAAACTGAGAAGACCCAAGACTGTCCACCTTTATATACCCTCATAAGAGAACCTCACCAAGCCTTACTTTACTTGTTCTCTGTAGCTCAGAGTGTTCTAAGGCAACTTCTAAGACCAGAACATCTCAGTATTCATTTTAAAGAGTGGCAAAATATCATCCTCCACTTTGTTCCTAGTAACTTTTCCAGTCTGTCTAGCATTTTGTTGAATTTTTAATTATCATTATGTCAGTGATCTGAAATTCTTGACAATGACTGCAAACTCTGTTTTTGTTAGTTGAAACTACCAGTATGGATGGATATCTTTAGTAATTTTCCCTGAATTCATTACTTTACATTTCTGTAGAATCATAGGATAGAATCATAGAATTGCTCAGGTTGGAAAAAACCTTCAAGATCATGAAGTCCAACCACAACTAACCATACTACCCTAACTCTAACAACCCTCTGTTAAATCACGTCCTTGAGCACCACATCCAAATGGTTTTTAAACACGTCCAGGGATGGTGACTCAACCACTGTAGTTAACTGAATGGGCTGAGGCAGTCGAACAGGGTCGACAGGGGCCCCTTGGCCCCTGGGAAACCATGGCAACAAATGGCCTGAAGATAAGGGAGAAGAACAGGATAAACCAAATAAGGAAGAAACAAGACATGCCACATGTCCATTGGTCAGGTAGTAGCCCTAAGGCATGGGGAAAGTTTTAAGAAGGGTGTGCTCCTTGCAATTAATGCCATTTTGCCGCTCACCATATTGGTGTCATGAAAAGCGTGCGAAACTGGCCGGGGCTGTCGGAACACTTTCACAGGGAGACTTCAGTCAGGGTCGCCGAAACAAAGGCGACAAACCACCTTCCTGGGGAGCCTATTGCAGTGCTTAACAACCCTTTCAGTAAAGAAGTTTTTCCTGATATCCAACCTAAACTTACCCTGGTGCAACTTGAGGCCATTTCCCTTCATCCTGTCACCAGTGAGAAGAGACCAACCCTGCTCTCACTGTAAGCACCTTTCAGGTATTTGAAGAGAGCAATAAGGTCTTCCCTCAGTCTCCTTTTCCCCATACTAAGCAGCCCCAGTTCCTTCAGTCACTCCTCATACGGCATGTTCTCCAAGCCCTTCACAAGTCTTGCTCTTCTTTGGAGCCGCTCTAGCACCTTAATGTCCAGTACATATTTCCGGCTAGTTTTGTGAGCTTCCTTTAGTGTTTCATGCTGCTGGAGGTTGTGATGTTGGTTGTTTGAGGTGCCTTTCTGATATTTGATGTTACTATGCTATTTGTTTCCCCCTTTGCCTTTTCAAGGTCACAGTAAATGATAGCTGTTTCTCCCCTGTGACTTGCAACAGGCTCAACAGGGCACTTCTCTGTCTGTTAACTTTTCTCCTGGCTTAAAATGCTTTTTAGTGCCAACAGGCTGTCTCAATCGTGATTGAAGTGTAGCCTGAACATATTGCTCAGCCCCTCCAATTCAGGTTCTGCCAAATTCTCATGCACCTATTGAAGCTGGAAATCTCTGCCTGACTCTCAGGTATTACATATGAACCTGGTCTTTTTCCATGGGGATCATGGATCCCAGTGCCCTACTCCTGAAGACAACTCCCAGAACATTACTCCTGCACTTTTTACTGGTACTGATACTGATAGTGATATTAATTACAATAACTGACCTCTCCCCCACATCTCCCAGTTCTCCGGACATCTCAGAAGACCTATTACCTTTACATCTAGTAGATAAGTTAATCTGCTTCTTTTCAGATATCAAAAACTTAATTATCTGTGTGACTAATAATCTTTCAACTGCCGTCACCTGCCATCAGCATTTCTTTTTATCTCTGAAGTTCCCCCCAGCTGCAGGAGTATTCTTAGATCATCACGCAAAAGTACAAAGCATCTGCAGTGCAGCTCAAACCAGTAGTTTAGATCTCTTTTCCTCAGGTAGGTCTTCTATTGTGGAGACTGCTATAATCCTTCGTGGCAGAAATGCCTGTCTGCTAGCAGCTATGGAGGATAAATTATTTTGCAGTATTCCTGTAGGCTTCTGCTTTCAACCTTTCAGATTTTCTTAGATGTTGGAGGCAACTAGAATCTCCCTGTCACACATATACCTTTACAGAACCCATCTCCTGGATAGGTAATTGAAAATAGTGCATTCTGTGTAGTAAAAGGAAGATAAATCACATGCTGTTGCTTCAGTACTAGAGGAGGTTTTATCAAGCAGTTTATTCTACTTTTGTTCTTTCTGATCTCTAATCTCACTGAAAGGGTTAAAGCATCCTGGAAGTATCTAGTTCTCTTAATTGTTTGGGAAAAAAAAATCTAGACAAGCAGATCAAGCTAAACTATCACAGATATTTAAAGTTAAATCAGATGAACTCGCAAATGCCCTGTTAATATGGAAAGGAGAATTTTGTTTGGCTTTGGCATGCCCTGGTCCTTGCTGTGTTTGAGCACCAGATATATTTTTACTTGAATAACAAATTAATTGTATTTATCCCTTCAGAATTTCTTGAGGAAATATAAACCCTGTTTCTAAAGAAAATCTTGTTTTCATTTTCATGGTGGGGATAACTCATAAGCCTCAATCCTTATTGTTTTTTTAATGCTTCTCTGCAATTAACAATTATTTTTCATTGAATAGCATTGAAAGAATTCTTCTTCAATAAATAACAATGGTCTTCAGCCTGCTATTGTTAATATACCATTTCAGCAAGTGAAGTTCAGAGTTTCTTTTTTCTGTGACTTTTCTAGAAGCTGAAGAGCTCAACTTTCCTCAGTGTTATGAATTTTTACATGACCTAGATGATAATCAAACTAAATGATCTAATTTATAATTTAGCCATGTAAGTTTCTTCCTTCTTCAACATTTGCTTGTTTTACTTAGAAGAGTGTCACCTTTGGAAAGGCTTTAGGAAATGCCCACTAGCAATGCCAAGGGAAAAAGGTTTAAAAGCTTAAAATCTGCTCTCTTTCACGCCCGGATGAACTCGCCAGTGGAATTTCCAATTCCTTCAGTTCATAAGTCTTTTAGAATAGCTTACAGTTTTGCTCTGATTACCCTCTAATTTTTTTTCCCCTACTAGTCAAAAAAGCTGTTGTTTTCTGAAATTTCGTTATATATGTGAATCTGTTCAAATAGACCCTTCTGTGTCTCTACTACTCCATCTCAACTGCTACTAAAGAGACAATTTGGATCCAGAAGAAAATCATGAGAACAGTAAGAAATTTAGAGAAAAAATGATTTGAAAATAAATATTAAAACAACTGTCCCTGTTAGTCAGAAGGAAAAAAGTGACTGATGAAACAAGTGATAAGAGTTCTTAAAAATCCAGAAAAGACTGCAGCCTGTCAAAACATAAAAAAGAACTGAGGAAGATTCATCTTATGTGTTTGCTGCAGATAGATAATTAATTTGTATTGACAGATTTCATATAAAGCATTCCTTTAAATACATAAATAAATAACTTTATACCCATCAAAAAAATCTGGTAAAAAAAAAAAAAAAAAAAAAGAGAGACTAAAAAAACACATTTGTAACAGCCAAACAGCTACTTAGGGGAACAGCTTACCCACTGTGGTTTGAAAACACTTACAGTTGAAGGTTATAATACCAATTTAAATAATACCTGCTAAGAGTGCTTGACATAATGTCCCTGAGTTTGTGAGTTTGCGAGTTTGCGAGTTTGCACCTGGGAGCATAGGATCCCATAAGACTGCAGGTAGAATAGTGTTGTGTGATATGGGTTGAGGCTGACTGGCCTGTGAATCCAAAACTGGGAAGTCTAAGCTCCATAGGGCTGCTTTCAGCATAGAATGCAAACTTTCCATGCTCTATTAGTTCAATCTCAAAGCAGTACTGGTAGGGAACTGCAGTGCAAGCCAGCCAGTGCCTGGAGAATAATTGAGTCGATTGGAGATAATTGCACTCCAAATGTGTGAAAGACAATAGCCACAATGGGAAAAATTCAGAGAGTGTGTGTATGTCTTGTGCTGAAAGGGGCATGCTCTTTACAGCAATATTTTCAACTGACACTTGAAATTTAAATTTATCTCCTAATATGACAGTAATAGCAGCATGAATAGGAAAACAAGATTAAGAGGAAAGTTCATGAACAAATTACAGGATAACATTTTAAAATTATTTCTTCTATTCTTCTAGAAGAATTTAAGAATCTACTTCTAGAAGAATCTTCTTCTAAGAGGAAAGAACTGAGAGTAATATATACATTAGTGGATTAAATCAATTCTACAAGTGCATTTTTTGTTGTATATTATCTGCTTAAGTCTCATTGCTAAATGTACTTTTCTTATATACAGGAAATAGCAACATGAGAAAATGAGAAATGGGCTACTCGTAAGTGTAATGACACATGGTATACCATAGTTTCTCCAGGCTAATTTGAGGTGAGAAAGGCCTAGAATGTATGTTGAATATATGCTGAGTATATACTGAGAACATTTGAGCTGTTCATAGTATGAGTGATGTCACTGTGCAGTTTTTTAAAACAGATTTGCAAATACCCAGGTTTGTTACTGCATAGACTCGAGCCATCAGCCTATTCTGTTCCTCATCTTGTTGTGCTGATAAATTAGACAGAAACAAGGGGGATTCTAAGATTATTTGTGTCTCCAGATTCTGTATCTTTATGTCATTTATATGGTATGGCTACATAAATAGTTGATTAGATGGCTTCTTAGAAAAATCAGATTATTCTATTAATAGACATTTTAAAAATAGTTAATAAATCTGTGTTTGTTTCCATTCACCTTGTAATATTTTCAATGTGTTTGCTGTAATAAAACTATGTTCACTGTAATAAAATAATTTTCAGCCACCTGCATGGTAGAAAAATGAAAGATGCATCAAATACTCTTTCATCACGAGATTTTCCATTTTCTGAGTATTAGACCTTCATTAGCAAAAGGAGTAGAACCAGGAAGCTGCAATGTCCTTTTCTGCTTGTATTTCCAAACCAAAAGAAAGCAAGATATTCTTGTTCCTTTACATTGAAGGAAATCATGTAGGCTCAGATGTGTAGCCTGGTTTTTCATGTGGACATCTCTGTGAAGAATTCATTCCTAGTCATGCATTCAGTTCATTAAAAGAATGAGTCTCTACTATATTGGAGAGTGTTTTCTTAAAATTTAATGTTGTATCAGTTTGCATCTCCTCCTAGATTAGAAAATCAAAAGAAAACAAAAACTGAGGGGCATTATTTCTCTGTAAACAAGAAGATCAGTGCAGTTCTGCACTTGTCTCCCCAAGAAACATCTTGACATAAATGTGACTTGCATGGTATTTGTACTAAGAATAGAGTTACTGGCAACTGTTGATGTGGGTGACATCCACGTCATAGTTAGGCAGTCAATCACATAGACTTTTCATATCCCTTTCTTTTGCATACCTGCAGATATTCACAAAATGCACAAAAGAATTAAGAATTTTAATCTTACTATAATTCTTGCTTGAAATTCAAGCTTGCCATTTCACATTTTCATGCTTAAGTGAAGATTTACAGGAGGTACTTCTTAAAAGCATCAGAGGAAAAATAAGTATGTTGCAGTTTGTGTACATGTATGTACATAAGGAATAGATATAGTAGCTTTAAATGGAATGTAGATGATTTGCATGCAAGAATAGATGGTACTAAAGTGAGTCTTGTGTAAAGATCTTTATATAAATCCAGATGCATTATTTGTTCTACTGCTTCTTTCAGAATAATAAATATCATTTTTGGTAGAATATAAAACTTCAGCAAAAAAGTGATAGCAGTATTTCCCTCCCTGTTCCACTGCAGCAAAACCCTTTGTATAAATATTCACTACTGCAGAGAAACCAAATGTACTCTTGAAGCTTGGGAATACTTTATGTCATTCAGAAGCATCCTTTTCTGGCAGACACCTGAAGTTGTACCCAAGCTCTTTTAGCTAGGAGGATGGTCACAGTTTTATGTGGCCCCTGAGACAAAAGGAAGGAGAATGAAGGAGGAATGAAAGACTCTTAAAAGCTATTGCTTGTTTTGAAGTGAGGAAAATTGGAACATTTGTAGTTCCTTTGGATACCATACCTTTTTCCCCTCAGACTTTTTAGAGACTGTCTAATATTGCCAAAATTTTTAATTTTTGTTTTGGCTTTAAAAATATTCAATTACTGGGTTAGTAATGTACTATCTACACAAGGGGGAAACTGCACTGAATACACAAATGACACATTCAAAGCAAGCATTATGTAAAGGACTGTAAAATTCACTGTTCTCTCTGTGTTTTTCTATCTGCTAAATTTGTACCTGTGTATATCTATTTGGGTACTATGTATTTTTGAGCCATGTCAGGATATTAAGTATTAAATGCCTCGGTTGTTCAGAGTTTAGGTAATGTCCTTTAAAAAATAGCCAGCCAAAAGTGGACTGGTGTATTTCCTTATGCAAAAATTACATCGTGTCATGCTTTGAATTTAAACATGGAAAAATGAGTGGATCATAAGTTAAAGCCAATCCCCAGTGGAGTATTTAGAGGCCCAGGAGGGCTGCTATACTTTGTCCTGATTACCAAAATAGGAAATCAAGCAGAGATTTTTCATTCTTTTTATTTAAGATGGGTTAAATTTTGAATATCATCCATGAAATATGTTACTGACAATCTCAGAAATGTAATGACATAGGCTGACCTTCAGGACAATGGTTTCTGGCAGGAAGAAAATGCAGAGGCCCTGTTAGGAGGAAAGAAAGGCAAAGAAAACTGCGTAGATTTCTTATTTCTCCTTCCTCATAACGTAATACTGGTCTGTGTCATGTAAATGGCAGATTGTTGTATAGATCTGTTTTCACAGGAAAGTTTAGGTAAAGAGGCTTTGCAGCCATTTGTGTGCATCAGCAAAACTGCATGTGCTTTGTGGAGCTTTCAGACAAAGGTCTCCTACTGAAAGTTGCCACATTTAAACTCCAAATACTAGTTCAAGCTAGTGAATGCTATCTTAGATAATTTAGCTCTCTGAAATGGCAAATGAAAGCAATGAATTCTTTCTGAATGTCAGTGCCTACATTATGAAGTGTTGCAGCTAAAAATGAACTGCTTGACTTCCATTCAGAAACAGGTAAGAAACGACAAAATTGGAAAGTAAATAGAGGTACCCTCATGTTCAGAACAAAGTTGTGTCTCAGGCTACAGTGAGATCAGTAACACAGAAAGAAAAGAGCTCTCTTGTCTTCTAGGCAGTTTTTTTCCAGCAATAATACTAATCCTTTTTCACTTACTTTCAGAAATACATTTTATTTCCAAACTGACAGTGGAAAGGGGGAAGGATTTATTGTTAAAATGTGGTTGGTACTGTGAAACTTGGATACGCTGTCAGATGAATTTTGGGAAAATGCTGTGAGAAAGGAATCAGATATCTTGACACTGAGATGATTACTCACATTTGGGAAATTGAAACAGAGAAAACAGAGATACCGAATATGGTAATGAAATAGCAGTGCAGATTTGTTAACTCAAGAAGACACCGTCTAGGTTGATTTTTATTTTATTTTATTTTTTTTTAAATCCATTTAGGAGCAAGGTCAATTCCACTGTTTAAATTATATGACGTACTAATGCATCTACAGAAAGTTACTTTACATAGAAATTACACCTCAGTTAAATATTCCTTCCTAAGTTCCTGAGCCAGAATTTAAATTACACCATGGTTCATCTTATCAAGTCATTCAGAATCTTTTTGAAAGGTTTGCATAAGAAAAGTGATCTGTTTCCTTGCACTGTGAGCATACAGAGAAAGGGTCAATTTACCTACATCCTAATCCTAAATGGAAGAAGAAATTGCTTTCTGGAATATCTAGTGTAATTTGTTGCAGGCTGACTGTTAGATAGTACTTTCTGAAGATGATAAAAGACATTAATTGATTTTGTAGTTCAGTGACACTAGGATAAGTGATGCTCTCAAGCTTGGCTTAGAAACTTGTTCTCATTTTTCTTCTTTTTGATTTGAAAGGTTTATATCAAATACATAGGAGGCACTTGATGGAAGAAACATACCATGCAACACATAATTAGTATGATGAATGTATTAGACAGTGTCTGTCTTTGTTTAGCTTATTTGATTTTAGATTAAGTGCATTAGTGCCCAAGGAGGAAAAGCAGACTGTAGAGGAGGGATATATATATATTTTTTAATGTTCTTCAGTGTTAAAGGACATTAGGAAGCTAGGTATTATCAAGTTAAAAACAGTTTGCTTTCTGTGTAGCATTACTGTAACCATTGTTTATCAGTTATTAACATGTAGTGCCTATTAAATATTTTTTTGCAGATAACGCGTGCAATAACTCACAGATGATGCAATATCTGTTTAGGATGTAATATATTATGGAAACAAATATTGAGTTTTTCTTGGTCAGAAATTCAATCCCATAAACTTGTAGTGAGAAATGAACAGACTTCCTGTATTGAGTCCTTATTCCCTCTATTCTTTTCTCTCACACACTTGTATAGGGTAGTTTGAGCTACACTGTACCAAGGGCATTGCTGTGACCCGGTCCTTGAAGAAGCAGCAGTTGCTGACTTCCAGCTGGTTTTAAAAGAACTTTTTTTTTTTTTTTTTGCTGTGTATTCTGTCCTTTAGCCAGCACATACAATCACTTCTTCCCTGTCCCTATATTGAAAGAAAAAAGAGCGTGTTCTGTAGACACTGATTCTCATGAGAGATGGAGAAAATGTTAATTTCTGTTAGTCTTCCTTCAGATTTCAGTAATTAACATGAGGCAATTACTTTTTAAAAATATTCTGATAGTTTTAACAACATATATGTTAGTAAGGAAAGTAAAAATAAAGCCAGATGTTGCTGAAAGTTACTGTTGCATGATATAAAATAATCAACACAGTCTGATGGCTTTGCAAGTCTCTTACTTCCTGCTTCAAAAATGGACGTGGGTTGATTTCCACAAACAGTAGTTAAGTTGATCAGGGAAGACTTGTTCTGTATTTGTAATATACTTCTTGAGCAGCTCTGCAGTGAGCTCATGCAGTCCTTGAATTTTTGTTTTGTTTCATTTGTTCTACATTTGTATACATGTAGATCTATGCACTTTAACTGGGTTTTTTCCCTATAGAATCACTAAGAAGGTGATTGCACAAACTTTCCTTTTAACTGATTCAGTGTTTTCTTGGACCACTGATTATAAAGTGTATTTGTTATGAGAGACAATTAGAAGATATAGCTGCAGAACTAAAATCTGGTTATGTATATTGATATTTTATTGTGTGTTCCAATGCAAATTAACTTTTATCTAGGAAGAAAAACTCTTCTTCTTAGCAACTCATTAGTACTACTTCACCAAAATGCTTAAAAACTAAGCAAAACTGGCAATCAGGACATTTCCACTGTCAGGGAATGTTTATTAAGAAGTAAGTTACTTGCAGAACATAGGGAAAATGATTAGAACTGTAAGATGGAGAAAAAGAAATGGAAGCCATAGAAGTGTGAATTTCATTGCCCTGTGCTAATGCAGCAGTATAGATAAAATTACTTGCTCTAAAGTAGATTTAGTTATGATCTGTAAAGTATAATTTTTTATAAGCGTAACATCTCAGGACAAGACTGAGGAAGGAAGTTTGACAGATGGTTAGGGGCTATGCTATTAGAGGCTTATAACAAAAAATAATTTAAACAATATAAATTTAGTCTGCCACCTTCTAGGCTGCTGTCCTGAAAGACAAACACGATGACTGAACAGTAGTAAAAACTGTAAAGCTTCCAACATTCACTTCCGGCAGAAAATTTCAATATTTAAGCATTTTAGTTACACACATGCATATTTTTTCTCATAAAGTCAAGATACAGAAATATCAAGATATAAAAATAAGAATTCTCTGGCAAAAAAAAGCTCCTCTTCATGCTTTTGAATATGTACAGTTTTCAATGACTGCCAAACATGATTCTGTTAGAAAATATTGCTAGAAAATCCTAGATGACTGCTATTAAAACAATACATACAGATCAGTCGGTTATATTAAACAGACAAAAAAAACTTTTTGAAAAGCTTTTTTTTATATTTATAAATGAGAATTCAACTCAAATTAAAAGGACTTAGTTTTGGTAAAAAAAAACTTCTCAATATTACTCATTTCTAGAATACTTTTTCATAAATATTCTTGAGGTTGTTTTGCTTTCACTGCAATTTTGAATGGGGAAATATTTCGCTAGTTCAAGCTTTTCCAGACAAAAGAAGCAATTCCAAAACATACTTGAGATCTACCAGAGATAACGTCAAGAGTCGTAGTCAGGGTCTTGTTTTACCATGTCCCTTCAGCATGTGTGAAATAATATTATGATAAAATAATTGTAATTGTAAATAATTATGTTTTCAATCTGTTTTCACAACTGTCTAGTTAATAACATCATGACAGTGTATTTCTATGGTTGAGAATAAATTTGAAAGTTTGGAATCTCCTTTGTGTCTGGGAAAAAATGTATGTTTTTATTCTTCTGAACCAGACAGAACAAATGACGATTTTTCAATTACAGTTTCAGGAACAGGAATTAATTTCACGTTTCTTAAAGGAGAACTATGGTCATAGTTGTGAAAAGCCACTGAGAAATATAACGTGGACAGCTGTTTAAATTCAAAATAATTAGGAGGTCATATATGAAACTAAAAAGAGCTTCTTGTACAACTAAAATTATATGATGCTAAAGAATGACATATTTTAGCCAAAAAGATGAGATTTGTAATGGACTGTTGCCAACACAGGCCTATGACTTAAAAAGCATATATTTGAGTAATGTATCCTGTGTGTTCTTTTTACCATCAGATTGTAACAACATTATAATTATTTGAGTCACAGTTTATAAACATTTGTATAAAGATAACATAAAACTTTAACGGGAAATGTAAAGGAAAACCAAGTTAAAGCTGTCCTTTCCCTTTAATTTCTTACCAGACATCATATGGCAGTACATTCTATATAAAGCACAGGACTGCAGAATTTCATTTTGTTGCTGGGCAGTTTGTTTATTTGTTTGTTTCCATTAAGTTTTACACTATTCCCTCGGTTAATATTTGGAAACATTTTGTGGATTAGTTGTTTGAGACAGAGAAACCCTTGACATGTATAATGCCAATTCAGTGTGCAGTGTCTCCTACCTGTCTATCTTTGCTTCCCACTTCTTTTCTACTTGACTCATGTAGAGATTTTAAATACATTTCTTCAAATTTATTCATCAGTCTTCTACTGTTTCCTGATTTCCTGAATTTCAGAAAGATTAAATGCCCAGTGAATGATACGTGAGCACACAAATTCAAAATTGCATAGTAGGAGGATATTTTTTCTGATCAAAACAAGTGTATTTTAATTTCTGAATATTTGCACAGTGTTTTACATGCTTTTGGCCTGGTCAAAATAAAGAGTTGCTACAAAAGTAATGCCTTCTATTTTATTACGTTGGCACACAGTGTCAGTAGCAGATGTTGGTGGTATGACAGTAGAGGATGAATCATCTCGCCAATGTCCTATTACGTTCCATGTTGTTTCCATGTGATAGATGACAGCAGAGGGGCAATCTGACAAAATGGCATCTGACATGACAGTGCATATGAAGCAGATTGTGGAACTGAATTCCTCCATGCAGGCCAAACACCAATTGTGAGCAAAGAGAGGTGATGGGTGGTGTGTTTCAACAGTGGCAACAGTGATGTGGAAGACAAGCCACGTTCCAGATGGCCACACACAGCTGTCACACCACAAAAATGTCTCAATCAGCAACTCTGCACAAATTGGTGAACTACAACCAGGCATCTGTGTATGGAGCTGAATATTGGGTTTGATGCACTGGAAACAATGGTGGCAATGTTGGAATGGAATTTTGCAAAGTTTGTGCCAGATGAGTCCCTTGAATGCTCACACAGGACCAGAAAGAACAGTATATGCAAATTTGTCAGAATCTATTGAACCAATACAAAGCTAAAGGTGACAGTTTCCTGGATCACGTCATTACCAGTGATGAAATGTGTCACTGCTATGAGCTGGAGTCAAAACAGCAGTCCGTGGAAGGGTGTCCTGTTCCAATACCCTGCTATAGGCAGGGACATGTCCCACTGGACCAGGTTGCTCAAAGCCCCATTTGGAATGCTTCCAGGGAAGGGGCATCCACAACCTCTCTGGGTAACACTCAGCTTGTTGTCATGATGCTGGCTAAGCTAAAGGCTCATGCCAGAGAAGCAGACAGTCTCTCTCTTGCAACAGGATAATGCCAAGCCCTATGCCAGTTTGAAGATCATAAAGCATATTGCCAGTCTTGGCTGGACTGTCCTACTATACCACTGTATCGTGTGGATTTGGGGCCTTCTGACATCCATGTATTTGAATTGATGACTGTGTGGGCAACATTTTCCTAGCAACAATGCCATCATAGCATCTATGAAACAGTGGTTCACCTGCACTGGTGCAGACTTTTATGAGTATGGCACACAGGCTCTTATTTATTGCTAGTGAAAATGCAAAGCTAATAGTGGTGATTATGCTGAAAAACAGTGTTTTGAAGCTGAGAATTTGCTCTATAAAATAGTGTTACTGTGCTCTTTGTAGCAGTTGTAGTTTCCATGGAAATAAATAGAAGGTACTACTTTTAGAGCAACCTACATAATAAATATTTGCAATTGAAATGCCTTCAGTTTTAAGACAGGCAGTGTCAGGTTTCCAGTTCACAGCATGAACTGTGAATTAGATGGCATTTTGTTCTGTTTTTTGCTGAAACAAACTGTAGGGTTTTTTTGTTTGTTTTTTGTTTGTTTGTTTGTTTGTTTTAAATCTTTTCTACTGCAACTAGATTATCTTTCCTTTGGTAAGTATGGAATACCTGCACATAGGACAGAGCTTCTGAGTATGGAAGGCTCAGTAATTGTAATCAGATTATGTTGTGGTTCTGGATTATCTGTGATTTAAATGTGAGGCTTAGGAAGAATAATAAAAATGGTGTGATGGGTATGAGATTAGATTAGGAACTTCAGCAGTCAACTGGCACCTAGCTTGTTCTTTACATGATGGTTTAGCTGTGCTTCTTGTAAAAAACGCTGCATAACACAATAGAAAAAAAATGTACTATCAAACAAGCATATTCTGGTTACAGTAATTCAAAACGTTAGCTTTTAACATCTAGACTTTGGAGGGGTTGTTTTGGATGTTTGAATGTAAGATTTCTGCATAGCACTGCCATTTCAATTGCTGTAGTATCTATTGCAAAATAACCATTGTAGTTTTTTGCATAGGAATTGTGAATGTGTTGAGTAATTTGGGAAAATCATAGATTTTAAAGAGTTGAATAGACAGTTCTCATTGGAAATGCATCAGAAGAGTTAAGGATTTGGGTATTTCTTGCTATTCATTTTGGGCAGAACCGTAGGTGAGCTCTACTGCTTCCTTTTTCATAAGTATGCATCAAGACATTTTATTTCCTTTGTGTGTTTTGAATCACTGCATGGTTGAATAGATATAATGGCACAAGGCCACAACTGCTCAAGAAACAAATGCTTGTAATTTCTAGTTGAAAGTTCCTTATTCATGTAAACACAGTCATATCGTTCATACTGGAGAAACTGTACCATTTGGCTCTGAAAGATGTTGTGACTCCTCCTCCATTCCCTCCAGAATTATTTGTGAAATTCTGTTTGTTCACTCAGAATTTGGTTTCATTCTTTTGTTTCTCCAAATGCTGTTACTGTGGGGCAATAATATGCCAGCTGCACAGGAGAAATTTACCAAACACAAACATTGCATTCAAGGAGAGGATTATAAGTGGTGGCTGAAAATCCATTATCCTTGCAGCGTTCTGTCATTTTACAGGTTTGCACCTGCATGTACTTGTTTGAATTATCTCTATTCTATTATCAACATATCAGTCTTTTAGTTGGGGAATGCACCTAATGGCCTGGAAAATGATTTCAGTGTTGCTCAAAAGCTTTATGTTAGAATGTATTGTGTGACACAGTTAACTCTTGTCAGTTACTACCACTGAGAAAAGCATGAAATATAGTTAAAGCTGGCACAGTGCTAAATAAAAAAGGAGGGCTGGTAGCTAAAAAATAAAAACAAACTGATAGAATAAAATGAAAGTCACTGACATGCAGTAAATACACAATGGAGGACTTACCAAGTAGAGTTCAGCTTGCCTCTTGTTTTCAAATGTGCAGTGTTTGCGTTCTATACTATTTTATTTTTATTCTATACTATTTTATACTGTTCTATACTATTTAACTCATGCACTGCTATACCAAGCCCTGTCAAACAACATCACTACCACAATCACTGATGTTTTTCTAGCCATTTAAAGCAATTAGTGATGAAGATATTAAAATAATAAAACATAAAATGCAGGTAAAGACTCTTGTTAAGTGATCTAAATTATTTGTTATATTTCATGTTGGGGGGTTTCTTCCAGTGTTCAGCTGCTGGAAATCATGTTTGTCCTCTAAGTGGACACACTCTGATAAGTTGCAGGACTGGCATGCCTTTGCATAATGAATTTGTATTTAATGTCAGAGACCACAGGCATCCTGGTGTGCAGTCTTTAGAAACAGAGAATCTTCACATAATTGTGTTCTACACAGAGAAATAGCTAGATAGTCAGAACACAGCTGGCAGGAGAAGAAAAGCTGCAAACTATGTCATGATTCAGTTGGACTCTGAAACATTTCTGAAAGCAAAACTGAAAGTTTTTGCAAGCAGAATGACTTGACTTTTTTGGGGGAAACTGACGTCCATGCTTCCATGGGATAATTAGGGAATGTTCTTCTACTTCGTATTTAGGTCCTCTGTATTAAAGTGTGGAGACCCAGGGCTCTAACCTATTGATTTCACTGTATGTGAAGGGAATAAAACAAAGCTCTGGAATTCAGTCTGTTAAATATGGCATGCAAATGGAGAAAAATCTAAACTCTCTGAAGTTTGAGATGAATTACAGTTCTCTATGTATTTTCTCACTGTTTTCTACTTGTGTCCCTTTAAATATTATACACAGTAAACAGATCTCTAATTATTAAGATGCTCTTCGTACCATTTCTGATTTAATGAAAATTTAATGAAAAATGCTCAGATTTGTCAAGTCACTCTTTTTATATGCCGTTATAATAACAGGAGCCTTACAATAGAAAGTGAAAATTTCATCTTTACAGTAGAATTCACAATGTTGTAGTATTTGTGTGGAACTGTGTGGACAGCTAAAACCTCTTCTATTCTTTGCTTGAAATAGCTCTTTAAAAAGTTTCCAGGAACAATTTTGTGGACCTGGGTGAAATGTAGTTGCTTGATCTAGTGCTCTGCACAGACTAGGTGTTGTGGGCACGCTGTCAGTTCCCAGGATTGGGGTAGTCCCAGTTAATGATTTTCACATGACATTAAGTGAGAAAGTGGCTATCACTGGACTGCTTGGATTATGGTAGTAAGAGTATTCTAACTATTTATGTAATATTAATCATGCTGTCACACACTGTAAATATAGTTAAGAAGAGTTTCAGATGGTACTAATTGTTAACATCATTCAAGCTATGGCATAATAAATGATGGAATCTCCAGTTATTCCATTTTCTAACGTAATGTTTATCAAAGATAATAACTTTCCCTGCCTCATACAGTAAAACAGAATCTTTAAACCTGTGCCTTGTGTTCTGTTGAAAAACAATCTTTTAGATACAGGGAACTAATGGTGAAATCAATATTTTGAAATATCATTGCCTAGTGTTAGGTACGGTTTCTCAGATGTAAGTGGGCACACTTATTTTGAGGCCATGTTTTTAAATGACTGTTTTCAGACATTTATGCTTGAAAATTACTGGTTTCATCCACATTGTCTTGCTATTGTGTAAGGAAAACTATTTTGCTAAGATTTGCTTTTTTGTTCAGAGTGGTAAGACCAAAAATAAAAGATATAATGCTTGCAGACAGCTTTTAGAAAATTGTTCTTGAAAAATATATTAATTCATTCAAAGCAGAGTGATATAGCTGTGTCCTTTGCAAACTATATATGTGTATCCCATTAAATTTTCTTAAGATTCTGAGGATTTGTGTGCCATTTTCCATTTGATAAATGATATCTTCTAGAAAGGGTTATAAAAGTTTGTTCTCCAATCTTTTTGTAAATGGTTTCTGCAACACAGTTCATAAACAATCTAAGTGATATTGTATAACGGTAATGGATCACAGTGCAAAAGTTTTATGCACGTCAAAATATGTTTTGAGTTTTACTGTTCAGACTTTAACATTCAAAATGCTACTTCTTACTTAGTTTCAAAAGTATTAAAGAGGATTTATTAGGGTACTATGTTCTCTGAGGTCAAGCTGACAATTGTCCTATGTATAGGGAAATGTTGCTCCATAAAAGTGGTTTTTACAAGTGTACTATTAGTCTTGATCAAAACTAAGAAGATAATGTGGACATAAATGATCAGCCTCTACTAGTGCTGAACCAGCTACTATGCACATTGCCATTTTCTGGACTATTATATGTTGGAAGTTAAGTTTTCTAATATAGCCAGCAGAACTCTTCAAATGCAGCAGTCTATAGATGTCATTTATTTAAATCTGAAATACTTAAAATATATATGGCCCATTTGAATTTTCACTTTTCTGAATGTTACAGTGACTAACTTTGCTGCAAATAAATATACTACATCCAGGAAATAAATTCTACTTCATAGATGTTTCCCCACTTAAACCTATTTAATTTCCTCTGTTCAGGATAATTTATAGTACTTGAGCTTTCTTCCAGTTACATTCCCAGTGTTGGTTTACTTACTGCTTTTCTCAAAAGATGCACTTCATCAGCAGAAATGCATTGTTTTTATAAGTAGGTATTGATAATTACTGCACATTGTGTATTCAGGAGCCACTTTGTGTCTGTAGCGGATATCAGGTCTCACTGATGAACTTTCTGATAACGCAAAATGGTAAAAAATTCAGTACAGCCTAAAATATAAACATGAAAGAAAATATATGATTGTGAGTAGAAGGATAGAGAAATTAATTGAATTGCCTAAGAGAAAGGTAATGGCTCAAGTAGGCATGCTGAAAACATAATGGTATGAACATAATGGTATAAAAAAAATTGCCATTTTTTGCCAGATTTTCAGGAGCTTTCTCATAAAGGCAGCCTTTGCTAACATGAGCTCCTCTTGCTATTAATAGCTGAAGAGTGAGAATTCATCATCTAGAGTACTGTATTGACAACTTAGCCCTAATCATGGTAAGAAGCTTTTTCGACTAAAAATAAAAGATAAGATTATTTATTGATGTAAATCGTTGCAGCTTCATTATCTTTATTTGAAGTGTCTGGATTTACACCAGATTGAGATCAACAATGTGAGCCCCTGCTCATCTTAATTATATATATGTACTTTAAGGTCTTAAGAGCAGACAAGAAAAACACTTTACTGTTCCAAACATGGCAAACCATAATTGCTGCTTTTTCTGCACAAGGAAAGCTCCTGTCTACTTGAATTAGGATTTACTATGGCTGACCTGATCCCATTGATTTTTATAGGTTCTAACTTGGTACATGAGATAAGATGCTCTTTTTAAAACATTTATTTACATATCAGTTATCATATATGTAGGTACATTTAAATTACTTTAGACACACTGTTTCATATTGTCTCAGGTTATTCTGGAGAACTGAGTTACATACAAGGAACAGTGCTTACTACTGTAGGTGAAGCTTAAAGGAATTCTTCCTCTGAAGCTTACACAAAGAGAACACCAGGAAAATAATACTTTAATAATTTCTTTTGATTAAAGTAATATAGTGAATAAAATATGGAGTGAAAAACTGGAATTCTTCTCTGACTCTCCATTTTATTTTGTCATATTAATTCCCATCACTACTTAGAACACACATTTAGTAAGCAATCATTGACTTCATACCGAATGGTCAATCAATTTATTCCTATTATCTTTTCTCTATATTATTGTACAGTGGATTCTTTAACAAGAAATAGAGAAAACAGATATAATTTTAGGAAATCATTTCTTGTGAAAGGGACAGTTAGTTAATATCCCCGTTTTTGTTCATTCTGGGCCTGCATGAGGTAAACATTTGCACAGCATGTAATTCTAGAGAAGGAAAAAAGCTCTAATATAACACTGCTTCTGATCTGTTTTCTTCCCTGTATAGACAACAAATAAATCATGGAGACAAATAAACTCATTCAAGGTATCAATCCTAGGGAAAGTTTATTTTCAGAAGGTCAGTGGAAATTTGCACCAGTTGTTATTTCATTTTTTTGACATCTTCCCAAATATTTTATCTCTAAAAAATTCGAATGTCACACCTTCATCTTTGGTCAAGATTACATTTTGTCAAACTTTTAGACAGCTAATGTTGGTTCAGTGCATGTTTGAAACATTGTAATGTGTTAAGCTGCATAGCACAATCAAACTGTACAAAAATATGAAGCACTTAAAAGAGACATACCAATTACTCAGGCTTACTTAATCTTTAATTGAATTTGTGCATTTTAATTTTTCTACACTGAGCTTTAAAAGGCATATTTATGCATTTGTTATTGTGTTCATCTGAAGGGGTTGTGTAGATCAGTGCAGTTTATGGAACTGCAGTTTTAAGGTTTTATTGTCTTCTCAAAAAAATAATGGAAACTTGGAGGTATAGCATGAAGGCTATTACATTTTTCAGTGACTGCAGATGAAAATGACAGGTAGGAAGAGGAAATGAAAGGTGATCTTTTGAATATTTTTTTATTAATTTGTATTTATTTATTTTCCAGCACTCATCATAGAAGATTGCATAAAACTGTGGTACTTGTGACTTGGTTAATAAAGTTGCTTTCTTCATTGTAAATGGGGTCCTGGCTTTCCCAGGGCTGAAAACTAAATACATATGGAGTTATTCCCAGAAGTATTAGTATTCAGTAAGAAGTTTTAAGGGAAGGCTTTTGTATTTTCAGATTTGTGCTTTATCTGAATGCAGAATCATTTCAAATGGAGTCAAGCTTCAGTTTTAACATAAAAGTGTTTTCCATACTAATATTCAGGCACCTTGCAGAATAATGTATTCAGACAAATCGAGAAATGAAACAACTTTTAAAACTGTGTGTTGTCATGGAGCAATCATATTTTGTATTTTGTGTGACTATTTTGATGCTTTTTCAGTTAACTTTAGTGTGAGGGTGTTTCTTTTCAATGTACTACAATACTTCTCTAATTCAGTAGTTATTTTCTTGATAGCAGTGCACCCATAGCAGTGGAACAGCACAGACTTCTGTTCTCAGCCAACTATTTGATTTATTGTGCCTCTAGGTAGAGATTTATCTTTACTCTGACCAAATCAATATCTAACTCTCAGATCAATGCATCCCAGCTGAATCTCAGCAGAAGTAAATTACTACCTTTTGTGTCACCTAATAGACAAAGGTTTTCTGTGTGTTAGGTCTAAGACAGGAAATATTTATGAGCAACTGGATCAGAAGTTTTAATATAGGATAACTTTAAATTTTCTGCATATAAAATCATTGTGTTTTCCATGTGAAAAAGGAAGTTGTGAAAAATGTGCTGTTTACACATTTTCAGCATTCAAAAATATCTATTTTGAACAACTGTTGTTCTTAAGTCAGCATTCTGTTTACTCCGATTAAATTTCTTAAACATCTCTACTTCTATGTGGAATTTAAACTGTTTCTTTCACTATCTTGGAATTTTGTTATAAGAACTAAGCTTTCAGTGAACTTATATATATATATAGATATAGATATAAATATATGAAACATGTTGAAATATATATGTATGTATATATGAAATATATACATACTTCAGTTAAAAGGTTTTTTTTCTAGAAAATACAATAAAATTTTTTTTCTAAGATTTTTTCTTCAAGCATATCTGTTAATCTCATATGTAATCATTTTCACTTATTGTAATACATGGATAGATACTATCTATACTATAATTGTATAGATAGTTATATTCAGTTGTACTAAATTTGCTACTAAACCATTTCTAAAGAATTTTTGCTGATTGTATTTTACTGATGGTTAAATTTGATGATTTTACTTTCAGTAGTCATTAACTTGCATGGCCACAATCACACATTGTAGTATTAGTTTAATTGTTGTTCAAGTACCTAGGTTATACATTTTGCATTTCCATATTGACATCAGTCCCACTGTATTTCATTTGCACTTGAAATTTATAAATAAGCATACTTAGATGATGACTAAGGTTGAAATCTAAGTACCTTACGCCAATTACATATAAATTCAGCTATACTGCTATGAAGTCCTTAAGGTGTTACATACAGGTCAGTGATGCACTGAGGTTAAGTGGCACACTCATGGTTATGTTGTGAGTGTCGTGGGTAGAAAAAAGCACAACCATGTAAAAGCTTGGTCTATTGGCTAAGCAAACTTTCTTACTAGAGGATGAGTGGAGTTATAAGTCTAGACACTGTCTGTCAATTACAATTAAACCAGTCAGCATATGAAATTTGTTCAAATGTGGAATCTTTCCAAGATTGTGTGGCTGCATTCAGGTTTTAATTAGCTGGACACTATTTTGACCTTATTTGAAGGCTTTTTTGTCAGGCTAATAATCACTGTCTTCTTGTCTCTCTTTATCAAGGTGACTTGCTTGAAAAGAAAACACAATATTATTCAACATCATGGGCAACTGTGTTAATTATCTCAAATTATTTAGATATATTCTCATATGCTTATTAAGGACAAAAAGTTAAATTTGCATAAAAGTCTAAATAATAATAATAGATGAGAAATGTAAAATAATGTCTGTGAGTCAATCAATTTTCCTTTCTATTATGGAGGAGCTGAGGATTATGGGTGAAATGTTAGTGACTTTAACCTTGAGCTCTCTGTTATTTTTTCATTTCATTCAAACTACATATTAAAAAGATTTTCATGTAGATAGGTATGTAGGTATGTGACATTACAAGAAGCAGTATTTGATGCTAGTAGTAAACACTATTTCTGTTTTAAGGGAAGGGTATTTCAAAGCTGGTGAATATTAGCAACCAGTCTTCAAATAGTTCTAAGCTTTTTCTTGTCAAATGGGATTTTCTTTTAGAGGATTCTGGTACTTAATTCCCATCTGCTGTGACCAGGGGTTACTGAAGCATCCCCTGTCTACTTAACTGTTTTGTTCTTCTCAAGTGTCATAATGTCGTTTAAGGATTAAATGCAACCCCAAGTTCACATTGTGAAGAAATCACCCTTAATGAATAATTTCCCTCTTCCCAGTGTTTTTTGCCTCTTCCTTATGTTCATGTGCACATCATTTGCTTGATCCTTATACTTGTCTACATGACAAGTAATCTATAATGGAGAATTTTTCAATAACAACATTAATCTGTTAGTTTTGTATATCTGTATGTATATGTATTTGTATAGATACATAGTTATCTTGAGCATAATTAGGTATTCCATTACGCAGCCAGTATTCATTAATTTAGGGGTTTCAGCAATCTTTTTTTTTTTTTCTTTTTTTTTTTTTTTTTTTTTTTCCGTAGAGTACAGTTTCATCTTCGGTTTTGAATACATGTTTAACTGAATTGTCAAAAAATCAAAAAACCCAAAACTTCATTTTCAAAAGCAGGAACATTAGCCTTGCCTTGTGCTACTTTATGTAAGGCACGACCATACTGCTTTAACAGAAACACATCAAAAATTTGATTGCTATATTGTTGAAGTTGGAGAAATAATCATTGAGACCTGTTTGCTTCTAACCATATATTTCTTCAGAACAATGAAAGAACTGCTAATTCAGTCCCAAGGAAAAGATAGTAGTCAGTGCAAAGTTACGGACTTATCCTCATATAAGACAGCTCCAGCTCCAGAAGTGATGTCTTCTATTTTATTGTGTTGGCCCATGATGTCATTGGTGGTATGGCAGTAGATGTCAAACCTTCCCACCAATATTCCGATACATTGTGTTGCTGTGTAACAGATGGCAGCAGAGGGTAATCTGATGAAGTGATGTCTGTCATCGGAGTGCATATGGAGCAAAGGTGTGTCATTCAGTTCCTCCTTGCAGAAAAAAAGTGCTGCAATTGACATTCATCAATGCTTGCTGAATGACCAAACAGTGGATGTGAGCACAGTGAGGCACTGGATGGTGTGTTTCAGCAGTGACGATAACAACAGTGGATCACTTCTGCTTGAGCAGATTTTTACCACTGCAGCATCCAGGCTCTTGTTCATTGCTGGTAAACATGCATAGCTAGTGGTGATGACTGTGTTGAAAAACAGAGTTTTGTAGCTGAGAATTTGTTCTGTCAGATGGAGTTATTGGGCTTTTCATTTTCATTTCCATGGAAATATATAGGAGGCATTACTTTCAGAACACCTACATGGCAATTATAAATTACCGAGTAGATAACATGAAGAAAGCTAAAAACATTGGAAACTATGAATCCATGAAAGACAAGACAACAGTTTAAATAGGTTTAGTATAATTTTTCAAGCAAGAAGAGAGGAGAAAAAATGGAACATAACAACATGAACAAAAATGAGTGAAGATGTAGAAAACTGTAAGAATGCTACAGGAATTAGATCTATGCAGTATTTAGAAAGAAGCAATTATTTGCTTATCACACCATGTAGTCTTAATAGTAGCTATGAAGAACACTGTGTCACATCTGCTTGGGGAAAAGTATCTTCCAAGAAACAGTCTCAGATAAATTCTTAACTACTTGAATAACTTGCTAATGCAGTTTTGATCATGAAAATTCTCACTTTAAATACTGTATTACTAGAGAAATACCAGAACCAGAATTTTCAGAATGTAAATGTGTGCAAATTTTATGAAAGGACCAGCTAAAGAAAATCTTTAACATTAGGCTGGCAAATTTATGCAAAAACAAAATGAAATAGTTGAGAAAGTATTTAGCTTATTAAAAATTGCAGTAATGCCTTTCAGTAAGTTTTCTGTAAAAACACCAAGTTAAACCCAATTACAGTGTTTCATGAAATGAGGGGTTACGCAGCATTCTAATAAAATACATAGCAATGAGTAGTAGCAACAAAGCACACATTAACTGGATTTGAGCCAGCTACCTGGGAGGTAGCAAAAAATTGTCATCAAGGCAGGATCATTTAGAAAGAAAGAGGTACAACCAGAAGTTAACGGGATTGGTGTAAAAACAAATCTATTCAACTTCTTTGTGGTTTAGAAGTATGAAAGTATTACTGATAAAAGTTTTGGGTGACACAAAATGGACAGAATATTGAACACAGATGAAAACAGCACATCCTGGTGGAATAACCTGGTTTACTTGAAAGACTGTGCTATTCAGTTCAATAAATGCAAAGTCCTACAATTTGGGATGCGGGATTTATAGTAGAAGTGAGGAAGGTAGAAATGTATCCAGGAGAACTACATCATAAAATAAGAATAAGGCAATTAAAAATGAATTACTATTGCACTATTAAGCAAAAAAAAAAAAAAAAAAAACCCAAACAACAACAACAACAAAAAAACCCTAGCACATTTCTCAAATTGATTTTGTAATGTATTGCAAAAGATTAGAAAAGCAAGATTTCATACAACTATAGAATCATAGAACCACTGAGGTTGGAAAAGATAATCTAGTCCAACTACCACCAATGTCGACCTGTTTCCCTCTAATTCATGTTCCTTAGTACCATATCTACATGTTTCTTGAACGCCTTCAGGGATGGTGACTCAGCCACTTCCCTGTGTAGCCCATTCCAGTGCCCGACTGCTCTTTTAGAGAAGATTTTTGTAATATCTAACTTGAACTTCTCCTGATTCAACTTGGGGACACTCCCTCTTATCCTATCACTAGTTATGTGGGAGAAGAGGTTGACCCCCACCTTGCAACCTCCTTTGAGGGAGATGGAGAGGGCAGTAAGATCTCCCTTGAGCCACCTCTTCTTCAGACAGAACAACAGCAGTTCCCTCAGCTGCTCCCCACAAGACTTGTGCACCAGACCCCTCACAGCTTCATTGCCCTTCTCTGTACGCAATCCACGGCATCGGTGTCTTTCTTGTAATGAGGGGTCCCAAACTGAACACAGTACTTAAGGTGAAGCCTCAGCAGAGCTGAGTACAGGGGGACAGTCATGTCCTTGCTCCTGATGCCTACACTATTTCTGATACAAAATTTACATCAGAAGTTAGTACAGGGAGGAGAGAGTAGAATTGTGATACCAATATTCACATAATGTGTCCTTAGTTCTCTTAATAAAATGTTTTTTGAAACTGAAAAGAGAAAATAATACTGAGTTTTGAGTAAGAAAAATGGCTTTCCAGTTACTTATTTTTACAATTTATTTTATCAGAAATGTAGATTCATGAGAATATATCTTTACAAAATGAAAAAGAGCAAACTCATGGTTAACAAAATTCAAAGCTTTGAATTTGAAGTTGCATACCACCAAATGAAGGGTAGACTTTTGACTTCATGATTAGGAATTGGAATATTCAGTTGAGAAAATAGATAATATCTTGTACTTCTTGATTGCTTCAGTTTAAAATTACATGCTTTTAGTAGAATGCGCTTTAGCCAAAATCAAACTGCTAGTTTCAGTACAGTGCTAGTTCTGTCAATGGTCTGAGTTTTATGTGAGATCTTGTGGTACCATATGCCTTTTAACACAGGGAATCTTTAGATAAATAATTTACCATTAAGCTTCAGTATCAGTTATTTGGAGAAATGTATTTTGACAGTGAGTGTATCAAGTTGTATAAATTATACTAAAACATAAGCTATGCTTACATTACTTTCCAAGAAATATTGGAAATGTTGCTTAAGAAGCATCTGAATTGCAAAGTTTTGACTAATTTCAAAATTTATATCTACTTTGGTGCAATGAGTTTGATAATAATCTCAAGAGACACCACCTGCAATGCTACATCCAGTTCTGGAGCCCCGAACACAAGAAGAACATGGAGTTGTTGGGGCAGGTCCAGAGGAGGGCCATGAAGATGATCAGAGGGCTGGAGCACCTCCGCTATGGGGACAGGCTGAGAGAGATAGGGCTCTTCAGTCTGGAGAAGAGAAGGTTCTGAGGAGACCTTAAATGGCCTTCCAGTACCTGAAGGGGCCTACAGGAAGGCTGAGGACGGACTTTTTATTAGGGCATGTAGTGATAGGATGAAGGAAATAGCTTTAAATGGGTAGAGGGTAGATTTAAACTAGGTATTAGGAGCTTTGGACAATTTTGTAGCATCCAGTGACTCTGCAGCCCACCTTTTGGACTGCCCAGGTGGTGACTGCATGACTTCCCCACTACTGATTTGTTTTGTCTTAGAGAATCTGAAAATATTTTTGGAAAATCAAGGCCATCTGCACTCTTATAGTTCAGCTCATGCTTGTTTTGTGTAGATAGTTATAAGATGTTCCCTTGAACTAGGAAATATTTACAGAATTGATGCTGCATGTCATAATGTGCCCAACTAAATCTAATGACTCGATATTTTACTGTTTCATTATTATGGTAGAAGCATCTTTTTCTGTTTCATCTTCATTTTTGTATTAAAAACCATTTCTAGCTTCATTGGTCCACAATATAGACCCATTTTACTCATCATGATTAACTCTTTCTTGTTGGAAACAGAAACACAGAAAAAAAAATTATACACTGTACTTCAAGTTACTGCCAGACAACCTACCAGCTACCACTGGAGTTGTGCTAAAAACTTCAGTTTTACTGTGTAGAGGTCCTCAGACATAGAGACCTGTGTGTAACTATTCAACAGAAAAGAATAAAAGACACCCCTATCTTTACAGCCACGTTGAGTCACACCAGGCTTAGATTTGATGAAAGAATTTGAGTATGAAAGCAGCATGGAAATGTCAGTGCAGCAGGCTGATCTTTTATGTTATTAGATACTAAGATTTGCACCAGAATATTGGTTTTATTTCAATACTGTATTAGCTGATAATTTTAATGCAGATTTCTGAGCCAAAGGGAAGAGTTAATGTTTGCAGGAATAACTACAATCAGAGTGGAATAAACCAGCAATCCAATACTTCTAAATCCAGTAGATACCTTTCCAAAGGGCAGTAATTTGGAAGTATTAGTGCTCTGAAGTCAGTGGAACATGTACATCATTTCAGTGAAGAGACATCCCTAGTGGTAGTGTCCTAATTCAACCAGATTACAAGATGCTGAGAAAAAAAATTACTTTTTTCAGAAAGTATGAACAATTTTAATTGAACAGAATTGAAAAATTTGTAAGCTATATGCATATGCTTTAAGTATTGACAAGAGAAAGAATGACAGCTTCCTGCTCAAATAGGGTGTCCGGTTGCTATGGTATTTCTGTAACATGGATTCCTTTGATTTGCAGCAATTTTATGTGGCAGATCTGTATTGCTTCTCTGCTTGTTGGCAGGCAGTATGGCAGCATATTCTTAATTTAATTCATTTGATTATGTTTTTCATTATGAAAACAGTGGAAGATGCTATGATTTCATTTGGCATCCTTGCAATTACCACATAAATTGGTGTGTTTTCTGCTCAGTCAGTGAAGATCTCTTCTAGTCCCTTAATTTGGGAGGCTTTGGCAGAAGTTTTGTTTTTTTTCTTTTTTTTTTTCTAAATTCAGGCTGTTACTCATTAAGAGGTTTCACCACTAATAATAAATTGAAAGTCAAAACCCATAGAAGTCCTCCTTCCTTCTCACAAAGGGATATGTCAAGTTCTTTCAAGGAAGAATAGTACTAGATCTTGAAATGTATGTTAGTATATATAATATATTCAGCACATTAAGATAAAATAAAAAAGTTAACTATGTATCCTAAAGCAACACAGGTATAAAAATAGGTATTTTTGTTAAAAATATAAAAGTAATACTAATGAAACTGCCATCTGTAGCAGTTCTCTTTCCTCAGTAATTAGTAAAATTTACAAAATCAGTTTGGTGGTTGTGTTTATGACAAGACACACAAATAAGAAACTAGAGTATAAGAGATCTAGTGAAACCTATTGGTCATTCAGAAAATCTCTACTAATTAGCAGGATTGTATGGGAACTGCTGAATCACTGCCTGAACCTCTGATTGATCACCTGAGGTGAGCAATGAGTCAGCCCTAGGAGCACAAGTGAAGGCAATTCACCTGTGCTGCTGGAAGGGGTGGAGCCTGGCTGCACCTCTCCTAGACCCATTTAAGAGCTGACTAGCAGTGGGGAAGGGTCTTTTCTGGAGATCCCTTCTCTGGAGTTTTGTAGTGAGCCCAGGATGTGGGTAAGCTTTCTATCTATTCTCTTTTTGTTATTATAATCTGCTTTGTTAAAATCTCTTGTTTATTTTGTAATTATAACATTTATATGTTCATTGACTGTACACATGGTACAACAGCGGGGTGGATATTTTCCATACAAAAAATTAACTAGCCCATAACAAAGTAGACTGTTGCTGAAGCAAAAGTGGTTTGGGTTTTTTTTTGTTTTTGTTTTTTTTTGTTGTTGTTGTTGTTTTTTATAATTGTGGTTATGAAGTCTGACCTGGAATGCAGGCAAGTATCTGGTCATTAATGATCAAGTAAGATAAACTCAAATTGTACAGTTCAAGACTAGAAATTATCAGGGGAAAAAAAATAAAACAACAAAAATGACTATGATGTAGGGGTGCATAAATTTAGATGAGTTTGAAGAAAAAGTGTGTTCAAGAGTAGTATTCCATGTGGGAAAACAGCTCTCACATAATTTAAGATAGAAATTGATATGACTAGACTTAGCAGTCCAGTGATCCAGAGCTGCATCTGCAACTCTGCACTGCGGTCTAAACTTCCACGTGATGCATACAGTTTTTAATCTAATTGTCTCTTCCTTAATGTAACTCATCCTTAATATCAAAGACAGTATGGAGGAGTTTTTGTAATGATTTATACATCTTACTTTTTTGTTCTTGCTTTCCTTTTTCAATAAAGATGAATATATATTGGAAATACAGCTGAGAAGTAGCCAACTAGCAAGGTAACAATAGTGCCCAACAAATACAAGACAAAGATTCAGGCTGTATTTGAATTTAAAAGGCCTATGGAAATGAAAAAACTTGAACGTTGAGGGGAGTTGGCCAGGGAAGCAGCTTCTCCTTGGTACAGGCTGTGCGCTGTTAGACAGATAGTGAGCAATTGTGTTGTCTTTTTTTTTTTAATATATATGTTTACTATTAATATACTACTAATATAACTATTGTCATTACTATTTTTTTTTCTATTTCTCTTCCCCCATTCCTCTAGGAGGGAGGAGGGAGTAAAAACTGGTGCTGAGCTGCTGCCAGGTTTAAGCATAGCACTTCCTGATACTGATACCTTTGGGAAATTTTAAGTAACAAGCCACCTATTGTGTACTTCAGAAACCTAAAGTTTCTTACAACTGTCTTTTTTCAATTGCTTTTTCACCAGTGGAATTATTTTTCCATCTCATCACAGCATGGACTGGTTGTGTCTGGTCTTATTTCTTCCCTATTGCAGCACTTGACGTTTCCGTTTACTGAACTCCATGAACTTTCTGTCAGCCTGTGATCAAATAAATTACCATTTGCAGACATCATAATGAATGAAAGATATACCAACACTAGAACTGAACTCACAGATTTGACTGTTACTCCTTTATACTAATCTTTCCTTGTGCATTTATGATTGACTAAATGTTAAGATAAATTCCTGGTTATTATGCATAAAGATAAATAGAATTTTAGTCTTACTCAGTTTTATTTTTCTTTCTGTACAGTAGTAGAAACAATGAAAGCTTATCCTTCACTTTTCATACACTTATGAAGAGAAGTGTGCATGATTGATAAATGTAAATAAGGAAGTACGTGTTGGCGTAGTTTTCAAAGGGAAGCAGCCTTATTCTGAAGTTAACTTTTATTTAAAAAAAAAAAAGTTATGTCTTCTCCACTTAAGTATTCTCATTAATAGTTCTGTTAAGTATATATTTAAACAGTTATAGTAACTGAGTTCATTTTAATGATGCTGGATTCATTATTTGTTAATTTACTAATGTAGCTGTTGAGGGCTGCTCCTAAAGTAATGACTGCTGTTTTATTATGTTGACACCATGGCATGGGTTGGTGCATTTCAGCAGTGACAACAGTAGGTCACTTCTGCTCAAGCAGATTTTTGTCAGAGCAGCATCCAGGCTCTTGTTCATTGCTGCCAAAATGCATAGCTAGTGATAACTGTCTTTGAAAACAGTGTTTTGTAGCTGTGCATTTGCTCTGTCAGATGGAGTGACTGTGCTCTTTGTTGTAGTTTTCATGTAAATAAACAGGAGGCATTACTTTCAGAGCAACCTGACAAAGAGGTTTTGTGGGTTTTTTCGTAGTCTCAAGCAAGTTGACTGGCTAGCATCTGGCATGTTTGCTCTAAGAAGAGACAGTGAAGCACTCTCAAACACTCTGTATATAATCCATTATTTATTATTTGTTTGTACACAGGAAGAAACCAATTGGCTTTTAACTATGAATATCATCTTAACCCAGTTGATCTGGATTATAGAAAAGCTTTGTGTTTCCAGAAAAAACATTCTATTCTTCTACCTTTCCTGAAAAGAACAGTTGTGCTTAGCATTTCCCTTTACTATAACAAGCTAATCCTCACTTTTCTTTCTTTTGTTTGTTTTCTTTCCACCACAGGAGTCATCAGGACTGCCTTGCATAACATGGACAGGGAAGCCAGAGAGCATTATTCTGTTGTCATTCAAGCCAAAGATATGGCTGGGCAGGTTGGAGGGCTGTCAGGGTCAACAACAGTAAATATCACGCTCACTGATGTCAACGACAATCCACCCAGGTTTCCTCAGAGTATGTACAGTTTCAATATATATTTTGTTGTGGAAGTTGTGTTGTTTGTCAGTGAAGTAGGAAGCTACTAGTGAAATCAATTCAAATTCAAGGGGGAGAAGGCTACTGAGGGAATGGTATGATTTCACGAATATTGTTTCTCTAATATTTTTTTCAATTTTCTCGTGTTTTCGTGTGAAGCACAGGTATGAAACAACTGAAATACTGAAAGCATGAAGATTTATTTCAATTAAACACTGAGTAAGAGAGAGATGGGTGATAAGTAAATACTCATGTCACATGTGGGTTGTTCTCCACACCTTTTAGAATGTGCATAAAGCAGTAACCACATAATTCACCTGTGGAATCAAAATGTTGTTCCATCATTCAAAACAACAGAAAGTAACACATTCAAAGTTCAAATCTGCATTTGGCTGCTTCCATACATATTTATCAGTTTTCTTCTTCTATTTCTTTCTCTAAACTCTTGCAAACTTTTAAGATCACTTTTTGCACTACAAACAAAATCTGAGCCGTTAACAATTGTTGAACTGCTGTGAAGTCTGTCTTTCTCCTAATTAAATGTTTTGGCAGTGTTAGTGTCAAACTGAATGTTCTTACACTTATGTATGTAAAAGTGTAAGCCAGCATACTCTTGTTAGAAAATCTTTGTGTGACCACTTGTCACAGAGTTATCTCTATATCTGTGTACATGATAGGGGGACAGCAGGCCCGCAGGGCGTCCCCCCCCCGAAAAAAAGAGGGGGGGGTTGATGGTTTATGAGCTGATTCAACCTGGTTCTTTGACTAATGGGACAGGGGATCCACAGATCCATGCCCTGGGAACTGAAGGCAAAACGGCTAGGGGATGCACTGCCAGGATGATGAGCAGAAAAAGAGACAGTCTCGTTCAGCAACTGCCAGCTATGACACCACTAATAGGAAGCTCACTTTTATCCAGCTCATTTTGTGTATAGTGATCTGACACAACAGCTGGAGCCCTGTAAGTACTCAGGATTCAGTTGACAATTTATTTGAAAGTCTTCTGGAATGAAATTGCATAGCAAAACCTACTCCCTTTGCCGATTGGCTCAAGGCCAGTAAGAATCTTGTAATCTGGACTCAGACGTTGCATGAGCCCTTGTAGAACATAATGGACTAGTAGCTATAGGTACATCCACTGGGAAATACATAAGCTATTTGAATGAGGAGATTTATGAACAATAGTAGAGATCACAATGCTCCAGGGAAAAACAAAGCTCCTTGGCAGTGCATGTTATGTAAAACCTGGTCAAGCAATAAGAAGGCTCATTAAAAGTATAGCAGAAAAGAGTGGTTTTTAGTGCCTCACATGTGCATACACAAGCCTTTTAAAAACAACCTTTAATAAAGTATGTTTGGTTTTAGGTTTCACGAAATTGTCAATATACTCTGTGTTGTATTTAATAATTCTGAACTTTTGAAAAGACAAAGGGAAAGCCATATCTTTGATCAAATAAGATAAAGCAGTTAAGCTACAGAAAATGTCTCAGTTTTTCTGCATATTCAGGAAGAAATGGATCCCTATGTTTGCTCCCTTTTATTTTGAGTGGAAGTTTTTGGCAAGCTGACTAACACAAAATTGTACATCAGCACATATATTTCTTAATTTGAATTAGTATTTTAGGAAATTGAGAATATAACATCTTCACATTATCTTCTACACAGTTTAAGGGACTCTAATAATTGCATAAAATATTTTCAAAAACTACAAAGCATCATTTCATTTCTAATGGAAAGTCATTGTTTAGTAAAGCAGGGTAAAAACCCTATGTTTTAACATGTACCATTTTTACCAGAAAATGTTAATCCTGGAACAAGTATTGTTGGTTACAACACTTATTTTTCCTTACACAGAATTGGTATAGTGCAACTTTGACTGTACATTGCTTTTTTCACTTCATTTCAACCAGTGTAATTGAAAGCCATTGCAAAAGAATGGTAGCTGTATGTTAGTAATAATGAATCAAAGCAGATGATCTAAACTCAGCCTATCTCACTGTCTTGAAATACTGCAGTAATATATGACTATTATGTTAATAAAAACAACTTTGCTGTTTATTTTTCTTCTCTAATTGTATGCCATGCTTTTCAGTTAAGTTTCCCTTCAATTTCCTTATTAGGTGAAACGCTAAATGGCTCTTACTGAGGTTTGTCATATTCAGAACTGAATTCAAGGGAAGTACTAACCAAACCTACGTATATAGTGTATAAATCTTGGGACAGGCTGAGCCTAAGCTACATCAGAATTCTGTTTTGGTTAGTTTTCTTTTTCTTCATAGCCGTACATGTGAGTTGTGAGTCTGACTGTAACTGTATGAGTACAGTACAAGCTAGGAAGCATGTCTGATTGGTGCTTCTATTATTTGTTTTATCTAGAAACACACTTTGCTGTATGTATTTAAAAGGTCTATTTTTCTGGCCCTGTAGATAGGAGTTCATGCATATGGACTAGGGTAAGCTAGATTTGTCCTTTGTGAATAAATTCTTCAAAAAACTAATTGAAACCTGAATAAGAAATTATAAATCTATCTCTTAATATGAATTTACTGTAACTTCACTCAAAATATAACTGACTTTCCAAAGAAATTATTAGAAGATCTACAGTGTTCCAAAGTACCAAAAAGACTATAAGGAAGATTATGGAAGCCTTCTGCATAAATGGATCGGTGTGATTGCAGTTCTGAAATAGAAGTGAATACGTGGTAATAATAATCTCTGAGATAAGATGCATAGCTGAAAAATTCTGTTTGCAAAACACAGTGGTATGTATCAGAAGTAGGCAAGGGGTTGTAAATTCATCAGAATCGTGAACTGAATCTTCCTATGCATTTTGCTTTTCATCTGCTTATTGCATCTTATACAATTCTTATTTATTTTCCCTTATTACCACGCATTTCTTCTTTTTAGAGTCTAGTTATACACGAACTAGCTATGTAATGTAAGCTGGCAGACAGTGCTCTGCATGGGAAGGTCTTATCAGTAATCAGCATCACTCAGTTCTTGTCAGTTTTAGCATTGATGGATGTATTTGGCTGATAGTTGAAGGCACAAATTTCATAGTCATAAATTTACTTCAGTAATCTGTTAATGAATTTTCATCTGCTGATGAAACAGTTGTATCAAGCTTGATTTACATAAGAATTTTCTGTATACTTCTGTTTTGTTAATTCTCTCTGGTCTTGCTTAGAATGAGTAGATTAGACATGTTTTTCCTTTGTTTAGGATGAATACATTTTGATTGCATCAAGATCATCACACTTGGCAGATGCTTACACTGACATGTTTTGTACATCAAATGCTAATGACTACAGTCCAGATAGTGTGTAGTAGATCTATAGCATTATGTCTTGAGCACAGTTTTACAAGGAAATAACTTCCTGATTCCCCATTTGTAGATTTTCTTCTTTCATACATCTGACTCTGTTCTTTAGGATAAGGTGGAATTTAAATATAATTCACGAAGGAAAGAGTTTTTATAAAGCTTGATTGTTGAAACTTTGTATAATAGTATGAAAATATGTATATGCGAAATTTGTTTTACCTCACTTTTTTTAAATGTCATTTTATGATATAGAACCATAGAATGGCTTGGGCTGGAAAGGACCTTAAGGATCATCAAGTTCTACCCCTCTGTTAACCCCTCTGCCACAGGCAGGGTTGCCACCCACTAGATCAAATACTAAATTGCTCGAAGTCCCATCCAACTTGGCATATAGGGACAGGGCATCCAGCACCTATCAGGGCTACCTGTTCCAGCACCTCACCACTCTCTCAGTAAAAAACTTTCCCCTGACATCTAATATGAATCTCCCTGACCATAGATGGGCCCTTGGGAAACACCACCCATTAATGGCTTCCCCTGGACATACAGCCTTTGACCACAACCCTCTGGTTGCGACCTCCAACCAATTCCTTATCCACTAAATAGTCCATTCTTCAAATCCATATATCTCCATTTTAGAGTTGAATTTCTGTAACTTTGATTCATATTTAATTATCTAGTTTACTTTTCATTGTATTGTTTATGAGACAGATGATGGTAAGTCCAGTGATAATTCAGTGGCCAGGGAGTATTGGGAAGCATTTAATTTCCTAGACTGTTCTATGTTTAAATTTTGTGCATTTAATGAGATTATTTTTTATTAGTATGTTGAGGTGTGTCTTTTTCATATTTCACACTGTAATGCTTATTGCCTTTGTGACTGTCCCAGTATACTAAAACTTTGTAAAATGGAAAAGACCCAAGTATCAGTAATTGCTGAATACATGCTTAGGTCTTTCAAAAAGACCTTAAGTCAGGGTAGAAAGCTGATTTGAAGCCAGACTTCCACAAAAGGCTGCTGTTTCTGTTCTTCAGAACATTTTTTTCTGGATGTCCTAACAACTTCACACTCGTTCTTCAAAACTTAAGCTACTAATCTTGAAATTTCATTTCTCATTTTTCTTATTTCAGTGTTCCACACATGAGCTTTCTGTAATACTGTATTTAGCCTTTTTTTTTTTTTTTTGCAGGTGGTTCATGATTTGGGACATGTATTTTTTTTTTAAGTCATAGTTTACATATTTTGTACATGAAAGTTTCAAGTCTTGACATTACCAACATTTTTTCCATGCATACATGCCATGTTGATTAAAGAAATTTAAATGATAGTCATTTTATTTGATTATTTCTTCCAGTCTAGTATTTAGAGAAGAACATTCTTCTTTCCTGGAAGTGAAGCAAAATCAGGTTCAGAAACAGCTCTTTGGATAAGTAGTATACTCAAGTACTTTGATCCTGGTGTGCATGATCAATCTTCTAGAAGACTATTATTAATCTCTCTGAAAGATTAAGTAGTTTCTACACACTTCATAGAGAAAATCATGTATTTGTAGGTGATAGAGAAATACAGCTGCCTATATTGCTTTATTTTATGCTTGAAACAGCTTGAAATCAAATGTAGCTGCTTTTTTTTCCGCTCTGTTTCGTAATTTAAGTCATCATAAGACAATTTAACGGGTAGACTCGTGAGAAAATCTAAGCTCTTTTTTTCTATGTTAATATTTAGACATTGTTAATATCATAATTTTTCTGCAAAAAAATAGTTGTAGCTTTTAGTGCTGATTAGATGTAAACAGTAGTTCAGTAAGGACTTTTGAAAGCATAATGGTATCTGTGTAAGTTAGATTTTTAGTTATTTGCAGAATGAAAGGAAGGTAGGAAGATTTTCTTTTGGTTAGAATGCTGTTAGGACTGTGTTTCAGGTAACTGTAAAATTCTGGCAGCGCAGTTCATGGGGAATGTACATCTTAGGATTTGCTATTAAAAATCAGGATTAGCTATTAAAATTGGATATTGTTCATATTTGAATTACAGTCATGTCATAGTTCTGGTGCTAGCAAATATTTTGCTTTTTCCATATTCTTAAAGCTAGAGAACTATTTCAGTTAAACATTTTTATAAAATTCTCCATTAGCAAGAATTCACGAAACTTTGATAACACATTTTTATAGACTTCAAATATAAAAGGAATCTAGGAGGGGTAGAAGTATGTTTACATCAAATCTGGTTAAATATTCATGGACAATATATGTTTCATATAGAGAGCTTTAATGTCAACTTCATGTCACGACTTTATTTCTAACAGTAAGTATATGGAATCTAGCAGTGCTTTGTATTTCGCTTCTTAGGTATCATAGGGTTTCTATGTACAAGATAGATTATTCAATGCATATCTCATACATATCAAAATCAAACAAAACCATTTTGAAGTACTCTGAAATCATTTTCATCCCATATGGTTTCTGATGTTTGAGGCAGTAATGGTTTGGAGAGTTAAGCGAGTTCTCGTTTGTTTACTGAGTGAAGAAATGGAAATAGGACTGCACAATTTTAAGGGTTGCTCTTCAGAACTACCTTAATTTTCATGCTTTTCATTAATCTAAGCCTAAATGAGAGTACAATCCAGGCTGTGCTAGTACCAGGAATAAAAAAAGAACCACCACTACCAACAATCGGTAAACCTTATTCAAACTATACTCTTGGATAAACAAATAGCATCTGGTCAAATATTTACTTATTTTTCTGTCAGCCCAGTATTGCATCTGCATCTTCCTGTACTAAGGAAAGTAATTCTTACTGTTCCAGAGAATGTTACAAGTTAGAAAAGTAGTTCAAATTTATCACGAAAAATAGATTAATAAATGCAGTGTATGATCTACTTGTTGAGTTGCTGTATATATTGTCATATTTCTTTTTTGAAGAGATTCAGACAAATAAATTGTTTTTCTGAGAGTAAAACAGCATTATAGGTTGCCTGTAGGCCAACTGAAATGGGAAGTAAATCATTCTACAAATCTTTAAGTTGTTTCTGTACTGTAATGACAGATAAGCCATACAGTTTATTGAAAGAAATAAGATCTCTTATGTGTATTTGAACAGTGTTTCAATTAGCATAAAACTTTGTATGACTATTCTTTATAATACATTGAAAGGAAAATAGCATTAATTTCATGAGCCACGTGAATGCATCCCAGTGAACGCTAACATTACATTAAGAACCAAATCAGCCTTTTCAGAATTATGATCTATGAGTTGCCAAGCCACCACTTAAAGCAACATAGAACATCATGAAGACTTTGAAATTTCTTCCTTATAGAAGCTGCTGGAAGCCTCTGATGCTGGGAGCGTGGAAACAATCTGTTCAACTCAGGCGGGTTTTATGAAACAGTTTTGATACAGAACAGTATCAAAACTTTCAGTGTCCAGTCAGATTTTAGGAAATGACACAGACTCGTAGTTTGTGGTACCAAGTCATGAATTCATAGCATACTCATCCCACAAACCTTGTGTTGAATGCCCTATCAGAATGTAGTTCATGCACAGGGAAATGTTCTGTTATGTCACTGGTTCATTCCTGTACCTTCCAGTAATAAAGTTTACAACTATTTAGTGATTGGAAAGAACATTTCTGATTTCCACCTCTGGTGTAAATTTATTTATTTATTTATCTAACCTTCATGTTGCCAAATCCTAACCTCTTCTGTGTCATTTTGAGATAATATTCCTTGTAATTATTGAGTAGCTCACTTCAGTGTTACGTACTTTCACGATCTCTGTGTGAAGCAGTGGTTAAATTCTCATTTCTGACCTCTTAATGCAGCAGTTTTAATTTGCAACTGTTTTAACTTTTTTCCCAAAACATTTCAATTCTACAAATACGGACAGGTAACTAATAAGTAAGTGATTCCAGATACTTATTTTCCTTGAGGGCTTAGAATTTCAGAATGTTTGAATTTGATATCAGTAACACAATTTTCTGAAACAGATGGCTAACGCTTGGAGTGTGATTATGAAGCAAAGTGTAGTGTCATGTGGGTATGTTTGAAGAGCTTAACTATTTGGAAGTCTCTAATTAGTTCACCCTATCATATGGGATATAACACTTCCAGTTGTTGGAGTGTCTTGATTATGTAACATTCTTTATGGCCTCTTTTTTTTTTTTTGGCATGCATTAGTCAGAGATGAAGTGTCAAAAGACAGCATTCCTTGTTTTTTGTTTTTTTTTTTTTTTTAACAATAAATTCCAGAATGAATCTCATCACTATAATTTTATGTACAAAATAAAGCAACTAGCAGTGTGAAAATGTCACTTGATGTCATCTATATGCATAAAACATTGCAGTAGAATTTAATGCAGTGCATTTATATCAAAATTTGTAAGAATGGCTTTTATACGCATGTCAAAGAATCTGCTGTGTATTTTAATTGAATCAGTGATTGAGCAGAATTTTTTTCACTGCATCAGAGTTGCCGTTTTCTGATTTGCATGATAGGTTTTACTTTTTCACTTGTTTTGCTGGACATTTCTTGTTTTCTTTAGATTAATTTGATTTTTTTTTTTTTTTTTTTTGTAACCCATCCTTTATTTTCCTAGTAAACCTCTTCTTTGTTTCTCTTTGTTTTATCACATTTTGTGCACTCATCTATCTTTCTGTTTATGTGTATTAGTATTAATTACTAATTCTTATAGATCAGTATTGCAAAAACAGTTGGCTATCATAAGGTTTAAGAACCATTGCGCAACGAATTAGAGAAATTATTAATAAAATCATCTATTTTCTAACCAGTGCCTTAAATTATTTTAGCAATAATGTGCATTCCCTTTGCAGTTGAAACTTCTGTAGATTTGTAGGCTTCTTCAATTCACCAGTCAGTGTTTTTCTGCCATAATGCACATGTAATCATAGAATCTCTGAGTTCATTTTAAAACTTTCTATTTCTGTGTGCTTACTGAGGTACATCTGCAGTCATACTAGCTGGCTTAAACCCAGCAAATTGTAACTGTGTTGGCTTTGTTATTTAGAATATACTTATCCACTCTCTTGCACCTCAGTGTTTCACTATTGCATTCGGTATTGCAGAATGCTTTAAGAAGTTAGAAAAAATTCTAGAGTTTCCAGGAGATACGTAGTAACTGAAGTTGACTTTTTGCCTTTTTTTTTTTTTTTCTGTGTTGGAGGTTGACATGTGATATAAACTCTGCAGATGCTTGATAGGGTCATAAATGAGTTATCTTTGGGGGGGACTTTTGTATGTTCATAACTTCTGTTGTTATAAGTCTATGGTTTAAATGTCCCTGCTGTCTTACAGCACTAACATTATTGGAGAAAATGTCTTTAAGCCATCTTGCTGGCCTAGTTTCAGATGGAAATTGAGTTTTACGTAATTGTATCATGCCTGTTTATGACTTTCTTCTCTTTGTAGAACCTTTGTGTCCCAATAAGAACTTTGTACCTGTCATAAAATTTAAGCCAAAATGATACTCGCAGTTAAGAAAATTATCATCCAAAAAATTTATTTTCCATTGATTAACCTAACATAAAAACACTGAAAGTTGTTAAGGGTGCCTTTTATAGTCACTATTCTATAGTTCATTTATGTACCCATTATGTTCATTTTCCTTTATTTTGGATACCAACGGAAAAATATGTGCAAAAGGACAATACTGGTAAGCAATAATGGTAAAGTATTAAGGATTTATTACATTTTTCTGTGGCAAAAAATGTGTTGATTCAAAGGTACTAAGACAGATGATAAAATTTCAGGAAAACAAATCATTAATATAGTATGCAAAGTTCTTCCAGATGAAATATGTTCCTGTGCTTACTCATTTTGTGGTAACTGGCTGAAGGTGTATATATTTAGACTATAGAGAAGGTAAACTTTTAAAAATACTGTAAAAATTCTATAAGTAAAGTTCAGAGTTAATTTCTGTGATATGTGATGAGCAGCAAAAAGAGCTGTAAAAAAAACAAATCCTGCTTTAGGTCTTTTGGATTTTGAGCTAAGCTATCCTATGGAAGGTACAGTTTCCATTTGGAATCTTTAGGGAACCTAAATATGTTCATAGGTTTATTTGTCTGCTTTCTCTATGAAGTATTATCCATTTTCATAGGATAATTACGTACATAATGGTTCTTTAATTTAGTTTGGCTAAAAAACGTCCAAGCTGTTTTTTGTTTGTTTTTTTACCCTCAGAACATTATCAGCTCTATGTTCCTGAATCAGCTCAGGTTGGATCAGCAGTTGGCAAAATCAAGGCAAATGATGCAGACACTGGCTCAAATGCTGACATGAAGTACACAATTATAAATGGTGATGGTGCTGGGGTGTTTTCCATATCCACTGACAAAGAAACACGGGAAGGAATTCTTTCCCTGAAGAAGGTAAGCAGCAGATATTGAAAGTTGCTGGAGTATGTCATTAAAAATATTATGTTGAATGTCAAATAAGCAGGTGCTGTAATTATTTTTTTTCTGTGTCGCCCTATTAAATTCAGCAGTGTAAGTTTATCCATGTTCCTCTGTAGAACACCTTAAGCCATTTCAGAGAGAGCAGGGAGGAAAAAAAAATCAAAGACAGAAACATTTATATCATTTGTGGGTTTCTTTGGTTGGTTGATTGGTTTGTTTTGGGTAAATAATTTTACTTTGCTGATGTTTTACTCATCAAATTTCATTTAAAAAAAAAAAAAAGAAATTTGGCTTTAAGTTGTACAGAAATGGATGAAATTTTATATGCAAAGCTTATCTATGGAAATGAATGTATACTTAAGTTTTCATATACCTTTTTTACTTGAATTTCTTCCTAGCTGGCTATCTACTGTGCTAAGTATTTTGCATTGTATAATACAGACACTAACTCAAAAAGATTCAAAACTTAACTAGCCTAAACATCACACAGTTACAGTATATATCTGAATGATGTAGCTGATACATTGGAGAGAAGGGAAGCCATCCAGAGGGACCTGGACAGGCTGAAGAAGTGAGCCCATGAGAACCTAATGAGGTTCAACAAGACCAAGTACAAAGTATTGCACTTGGATCAGGGCAGTTCCGGATATTTATATAGGCTGGGGGAAAAACAGCTCGAGAGCAAGCCTGCAGAGAAGAACTTGGAGGTCCTGGTGGATAAGAAGGTGGACATAAGTTAGCAGTGTGGGCTTGCAGCCCGGAAGGCTAACTGTATCCTGGGCTGCATTAAGAAAGGGGTGGCCAGCAGGGAGAGGGAGGAGATTGTCCCCCTCTACTTGGTTCTTGTGAGGCCCCATCTAGGATACTGCGTCCAGGCCCTCAGCATAAGAAAGATGCAGGAGTCTTGGAACAGGTCCAAAAGAAGGCCGCTAAGATGATCAGAGGGCTGGAGCACCTCTCCTACGAAGGAAGGTTGAGCTGGGCTTGTTTAGCTTGGATGAGGGAATGCTCCTGGGAGACCTCATTGTGGCCTTGTAGTACTTGAAGGGAGCATATACTGGAGGGGGAGCAACTGTTTACATGGATAGGTGGTGATAGGACAAAGAGGAATGGTTTTAAACTAAGACAGGGGAGATTTTGATTAGATATTGAGAGGAATTTCTTCACACAGAGGGTGGTGATGCATTGAAACAGATTACTCAAGGAGGTTGTGGATGCTCCATCCCTAGAGGCATTCAAGGCTGGATGGCAGGATGTGGCTCTGGGCAGCCTGGTCTAGTGATTGGCAACCCTGCCCAGGGCATGGGGTTTGAAACTAGTTGTTCACTGTGGTCCTTTTAGACCCAGGCCATTCTATGATTCTGTGATTCTATTATATGTATTCCCTGCATTTATGCCTGTCTATTTAAACTATTAATCATAAAGTGTTCTTGCCATTTAAGTTCACTCTTAACTAAGTTCCGTACAAAAATATAATTCCACAGATAATTTCATCTGTGTATTAAACCCCCTGACATGAGTTCATGGCAAATCTTTCCTGAAATACTTGCCTATTTATGTTAATATCCTATGAATAAAACTGACTTTACTTTAATAATAGTACAGAAAGTTGTTATGTTTTAAAAGGTTTTTTTGAAATGTTTCCAACAAGGGAAATCCTTTCTTGGTTATTATTTTTTTTTTCATTTGGGCTAACAGATTTCAATTATCAATTCTTACATGGCTTTGTTGTTACTGTTTTGAGGCAGCAATTATATCCATGTGCCCTAAAAAATGGTAGTGAATTGACATTCATATTTAGCTCATGTATTCTGTGCTCAACTGAAGCTAGGAAGGATGAAAACCAGAACCTCTGAAAGAGATATTGTGAGAAAAGGGAATCTAAACAAATGACAACATTGTAGTAAATGTGTTTCTTTTGCATCTGGATAAGTATTTATGCATGTATTTGTAACTGAAGGAAATGTAATTTTCATCATTTATAATGATTTAAAATGGTTCCTTTCTTTCTCAGAGTCATAAAAAACTTCAATTCACTGTATTTTAGCCTTTCAGCCATAAAAATAAACTCTTGACTTTTTTATACCAGTGAAGCTAATGGTGGCCTAGATGGAGGTGATGCTATAATTTGTTACTGCTTCCTCAAAATGAACATTGTTCTGCTTAAAAGTTCACCATGGCTATTATTCATTAAGTACGACAGAGATGCATATTAAGAATGTGAAGAACAAAGGAAGAATCTTAAACAAAACAAAAGTAGTTCTTATATTCAATATGTAAAATACCGTTTCTTATTGTTGTTGGCAGACATTTCTCTGTGTTTTAGAATATGACAAAAGCATATGTTTCTTATTCCTTTACATACACATGACAGAAACTTGAGTCTCTTTCCTATCAAGACAAGAAAGGGTCCATTTTACTTGGTTAATGTTTTATTTCAACTGAGAGATGTAACACTTAACAAGTCACAAGCTGGTGTGCAATACTTCCATTCTCTCCTTCTACAGCTAAACAGCACAGATCACCTGAGACAGTAGATGAGCAAAGGTCTTAGCACAGCATTGGACAAGCTGTAAATGTAAAATAAATGTCAATTTTAATACAGCATTTTAAGCAGTATTCCAACAAAATAAAATTCTGTACATTCAAATTGCAAACAGATTTCAGTTATTGAATATTTTATCAAATATACAATGAAAAATACTTGTGAGCACTTCAAATATGTAGAATCTGGCTTCCTTTGATTGAAAAGTTCCTTACTTCTCAGGAGAGAACAAGCAAAACCAAAAAATTAGTACTAATTGGGACCCCTGGTAATAGTATTCTGTAGCACAGTGTGTATCTTTTCTCCAAGATATCTCAAAATGTTGAAAGTAGTGTTGTTGTTTTTGTGTTGTTTTTTTTTTTTTTCTTTACCTATGTGAATCACTGTGCAGGAGTGTAGGCTTTTCCTTTTTTCTTTTTTTTTTTTTTTTTTCTTCTGTGCCCAAGTGTATGATTTTTATTTTGCAGAAATTGTGGAAAGAAGACTAAAGAAAATTAAGAGAAAAAAAACTGCTCTGGCTATAGTTTTAAAAACTTAGGTTTCTTGAAACATCAGCTTTTTCTGATTGTCTGGAATGTACTTCTAAATAAAAAACATTAGTATTGTCCAATTGAATAACTACAGAAGAGAAAACAAGACTTTAGGATCCATATTATGCCTAATGTTTTTTGAGAGAAATTAACGTTCTTGTACAACTTAATCCAAATATTGTCAGTGTAAATTTTATTTTCCCAAATCTTCTATTTAAAATTTGCCATCCTATTTTGAATTTGTTTAATCTTAGAGTATATATGCTACAAAGCAGTGCAAATAATTATTTAATATTTGACCTGTTCATAGCAGTAATATAGTATAAGTAAATGAATGTCATCTAAATTAAAATTGGAGAATTTTAGAGTATGAAATTGTATAGATTACATAAAATTGTATTTACTGGATATATTTCTGTACGAATTGACCTATTAGGAGTAGTATTTTTAGCTCTTTTTTTCATCGCAAAAAATTATCTCATAATGGTAAATTTCCATGCCTTTAGTATTTTTATTTGTACATTCAAGAAAGGGAGATGAGAAATAAGAATGTTTCATACTATTATTTTTAAGAGAATTAAATTGTTTTTCTTCAACACAAAGAGGAGAAATCAAAGAAATATATATAAATCCTGACCAGCTATATTTCTTATACATCAACAGTCAAATTTACTTTAGATTTTATCTACAAAATATACAGACATTGATAAATCACACATTGAGTTCCTCATAATTCTTGGCTTAAGTATTTCTTTTCAACTCTCTAGTGTGATAGGAAATAAGAATTTATCATTGATCGGAGTCTTGAACACTTCCATTGATTTCTGTTCAGTCAGGCTGTAGGTCCACACAAAACAATATTGATTTTTATGACATTCTGTCACACCAAAATTTCTACCTGTGGGGATTCCAGTTAGATCATTGACCTTGTGGGATGTGGGCTAAAGCATGGCACAGGAGGTGAAAGAGAAGAATATACATTTACCTTGTATAATATTTTGAGATCTATTTTTCTACTGAGATAAATTTCTGTAGTAGAATCGTATTGCATGAATGTGCAAATTATTGTTATGCTGTGTTCTGAGTCTGTTTGAAATTTACTGGTAGTACATTTCTGTACAAACTATCTGCTTTGCTCAGCATGGCAATATGTATTAACTACCTATCCTTCTTTATAAATCAACTGAAGGCAGAAAGTTGTAACCCAGTAAAGTCTTGAGGTATTTATTATCACATATGGGCGCTTTTCCTCAACATTTAAATGCACTCAGAGGAATGCATTTAAAATGTAACACTGTGAAGTTTAGCAGCCTATTCAGTGACTGCCTGAAATTACATATTTTCTTGAGACTGATGAATGACCACTTGGCATTCTTTATAGCCTCATGAGTCTAACTGATTTGTGGAAACTTGCTGAACTTCATGTAATTGCAGACAGATACTGATAAAAGTTCAAAAAATTGCAACAGGGATTGGTCTTGATGCTTGTACATTTAAATAGCTTTGGTCCAAAGTGCCGTGTTTTATGGCTGCTTTCTCAGGCTTTTCTCCTGTTGGCCTTGTCCTCATCATTGCATTTAGTCTCTACGGTCAGTATAGTACAAGTATAGTTCTTCATTTACACATTTATCCTTCTCTGCAAAACCAAAAAAAATGTTGACCTCTCAGGTTATAAACTATTGTATGTAGAATTTGTACAATCCATCATGTAATGCGGTTTTTGTTATTTCTTACTGGTTTTGAGATCAGTATCTTAACATGTTTAATGCATGTAAATGGAAAATGTATTTTTATAGACATTTCAGCAATAAACTCCAGCAAACAATATATGGAAAAGGTAACTTCTCACAGTAAGGTCGTGATTTACTCTCCATGAAAAGTAGTAAATTATTTTAGTGACGTAAAAGAAAACAGCCCAAAATAGCTGTGGTTCTTTCAGTCACCCCCACTATGTAACCATCCAATACTGGAAGAGTTGGGAATGGGGTGTGTCATGGCCTGTCCTGTGAGCTCAGGCTGGTTCTAACTGCAGTAAAAGGTTTCATAACTTACTGCTTTACACAAAAATTGAAGACTATTAGCCAGTTCATGCTCCCGATTTTAATATTAATTTCAATGTCTCTGTAACAAAATATTGTCCATAAAACTTATTATTTAACAGCGTGCAGCTGAATCTGCATACATGAATTTCATTTTCATGATTTGCAAGGCCATCATTTTTTTTTATTAGTAAGCCTAAAATATTTCAGAGGATTAAAAGAGATATAAAAGGAGTGAAACAGATAAAATGTAGTCATGTAAATAGCTAACTAGAAATACTACTCCGAAGAAAGGAAGTGCTATGTGATACATGAGTTAAACCGTCCTCTTCCTAGTGGAGCTGTACGATTCCTAGTGGAAATCTATTGATTTTAATACCTTAATTGATAATTTTAATTGATATTATTAAAATCATTAATTAATTTTAAAGGTAAGACTAAAGTGGCAGTAGCACTTCTTGTGGATTGTACAGACAGGGATTTGCTTTCTGTTGGGTTTTATTTGAACATTATGCCTTGTAGAAGACACGTCTACAGCTGCAGACTTTCTTTCCACTTATGGCCATTTAATACATGTGCAATGAAGCAGCACATAGTAAGACAGACTGAGAGGTTGTCCCTCAGGTTGCTGCTGGTAAAGAATTTAAAATAAAAGGGTCTAGACTAGAGGTATACACCATTCATTTGCCTTTCTTTAGAAAAGCATGCATGCCTGTGTTCAGGCCATCCTTACGTATTTAAATTTATTGTATTATAAGAGTGTTTTCATGCAAGGAGTTGCTTTTCAGTTGGAGGTTTAAGAGAAGAGGTGCCCAAAATAATTCTAAATCCCCATCACTGTCTATTAAACATGTTAATTAAAGGTATGAATTTAATTTAATTTGGAATACTTTTTAAGCATCTAGCAATAACCACTAAATTTTGAAGAGTGATAAAATCCAGAGACTGCATTATCACAGAAGAAGAATTTGACATTCAGTCACAATCCTAAGTTCTTCCAGAACAAAATTCTGTTGGAGAGAAAACCTGAGTCATCCTACTCCATGTATCACCTTCTACTTACAATGTATGTCAGTGACTGTCGAAATATCACAGAATGTTGTCCCTTCACAGTAACCTGCTACCAAACTAAACTGAAAAGATATAGTTAGCTACCAGGCTAAACTGAAGCACAGAATGGTAATGAGAAATACTTTTTTCTGCCAACAGCCGCTCAACTATGAAAAGAAGAAATCCTATACGCTTAATATAGAAGGAGCAAATACTCATCTTGACTTCCGCTTTTCGCACCTGGGACCATTCAAGGATGTAACAATGCTGAAGATCATAGTTGGCGATGTGGATGAACCTCCTCTCTTCACTATGCCTTCCTATCTCATGGAAGTTTATGAAAATGCAAAGATCGGGACACCTGTTGGCACTGTGACGGCACAAGATCCTGACACTGCCAACAGTTTAGTGAGGTATAGTAAGTTCAAGTTATACTGGGTTGAATTCCATCTGCTAAATGTTTAGTGAGATTTGGGGTAATGAAACAGTGTATTTTATTTTATTTTAGTACACACAAGGAAAAAGTACGTTGGTATTCATAGTGTTGCAGTCTGCCTACATGGATCTGATTTAATAATGTAAATTCAAACTTTTGTTGCATTACATAAAATCATCATTCAGTCGTCAGTCTGAGCAATAATGTACATTACATGTATGTTATTCATACATCAGCAGCACTTCTCCAAGCAAACCACTACACAAGACCAGTGCATGTTAACACATCGTGTAAAATTATGCATTTCACTGTCCTTCTGCCAGTGAGTCTTGTACCACTGGTTATAAATCAATTCATGATCATAATGCTGATTTTTTCCTGTTATTCAGATATTATTCAGATATATGCAGATACTGAGATGGTCCTCTGCACTCCTCCCACACTTGTTGTGCCAGGTGCTTGTGCAAGGCAGGAGCTGTGTTAGGTGCTCTTTTCCTGACAGTCATGCTGTAATTGCAGTGTAATTGCGGCAAAATTGTATTTCTAGAGGAAGTCATTATTTTCTTATATACTACAGTTTTAGTAGAATAATGAAAAAAAAAAATTAATAATGCAGCTCACTGACATTGCTAATCATGTGTCAGGCTATCTCTAATTGCAAGGTCTGGTGCAAGTGCTGAAAAGTAAACGCTTATAATATCAGATGTATCATTTGAAAACTAAACAACTGTTACATATTAGGAAGGCAAGATTTTGATAGCCTTTCAATTGAATTTGCTCTTAAAGAAAGAAAAAAAAAAGGGAGAATTCTATGTTGTTGCCCTAATTGAAATAGTTCATATAGCAACAGAACTGGGTTGGAAATAAGTCATGATCTGAACTAAGGAACTGAAATCAAACTGGAAATGCCCCCACAGCAAGCTTGAAAAAGCATTGATGCCAAAAATATGCATATGGATGATAATCTGGCTTCTTCTAAATTTAAAAGCATCTGGATTTAACGTTGACTGCCCTGGAACTAAGGCTTGATTTCATTACTGGTTTAGAAGATGACTTTAGTACCATGTTTTCACCTGTAGTAGGATCTGATAATGTATTTTATTCACTTTATCTGCTGGATATGTTACTTTCTAAACTGACATGCAACGTATGAATTTTGTCTTCATTTTTTGTCTTCACTTTATCTGCATTTGTCTTGAAATTGGTACTGGATTTAAAATGTTTCAGGAAAAAAACATTCATGAACATATATTTGGGGTTACCTCTTTTTATGACAGAATGGTATAGCTTTTCTGGATATTATATGAGAATTTACTTGGAGAACAGTATTTCAGAAGCTAATTGGACTCCTGACTGAGCTGAAGTCTGCTGGATATGTGTGATAGTTTTTGGTAGGATGAAACAGTTTTTGCAGAACAATGAAATAATCCAGTTTTTATGGTTCTCTTGTGTGAATTGTTTGAGGATTCAAAATATTTAGTGTCAGAAAATCAATATATGCAATTTCTTAGTGGCAACTTATTGCCTTTGAAAAATCAGCACTGTATTATTTATGTCCAAATCGTAACACAAATTAGAAAATACCACTAAAAACAACTCCTAAGTGCCTGTGGTTTTTAATAGTATAATTCTGAAACAGCAGCTAGCACTGCCACATTAGAAGTTGTAGTAGATTGGAAATAGAAAGGACAAGTGCAGATTTGACCAGTTCTACTATATTTCAGCAATCTGTGGGCATTGAAATTGTTGTATAGAAAACTATAAGACAGTAATGGTGACAGAAAAGCTACTGCAGTTTGCATAATGTCTGGGAAGGGCAGAAATGGATTTTTTTCAGTGAAACAGCAATTAATTAGTAGGAAGGGCGACTGGAATTTCCAAATATTTTACTTTTTGTGTTGGCCTTTTATTTTCCCAAACAAGAACTTGTAACCAATGATTGAGGTCAGAATATGAAATATCCATATTATTCAAATAAGTTAGTTGACTTTTTTTCCTGTATTCTGCCCATTTTTGTGCCTTTCCTTCCATTTCTTTCTGTTGAATTAGGAAATTATATAAAATGCTGGCAGAATGTACTGAATTTTTGCTTCTGAAAGGATTCACCCCTCAGAGGGGTTCTGCCAGTCCTTAGCAAATCAAGTATCCATAACGTTTAATGCAACACATCACCAGCCATGGGCCACACGGAGTGGCTTAGCTGAACTAGTGCTTGGCCAGAGGCAGGTCCTAAAGGAGGAACCTTAGGAGGTGGTTTTTCTCAGAAGTGTGTATGTGTGGTGTCCTTATGTCCTGTGCCAATCTGCAAGGGTATCCTTCACTGTTCAACTAAACCCCAGTGATTCTGAAAGACCATCGTTTTCCCTCATACATGAACAGTTCCAAGTTTATTATATAAAAAAAAAGTAATTATAGAAATAAAAGACAGAAAGTTTCAATATAAGAAAGCACATATCACATAGTCTCCACAGCAGATAGCTACAGAGTAAGACGTGAACAGCTGATCTGCATAGAATAATGTTTCCTTTGCCAAGAGAATTGGATGCATTTCCCAATGCTGTAAGTCTACAGGACAGCTATGGAGCAGCAATTTGCTTCACAGCTTTTCCTTATCTACTTCTGCATCCTTTCTACTTTGTAAGGGTGCTCATTGCTATGTGTGAAACTGATAAAGCAATACACACACAGATGCAGCCATATCATTTCTCTATTGTCCATCTGCTAGAAAAGATATGGTGCTGTGATTTATTCACTCTCCAATTAGCTATCACTTTATTTTGGTGGCTGCAATGATTCTTATAACTAGAATAATGGTGAGAGGAGTAGTTAAAGTAATTAACAATGCTGAGGGGAAATCCTTATAAAATTTAATTATTGAAGCTAGAAAAATAAATAAATAATGACTTCTGTTGTTATCAGTGGTGAAGAGTCGGAATGCTTTTTTTCTCATTTTGTCACTGCAATTTCATCCCAGTAATTTCAGCTTGCTTCTGAACCAAGTCATCTCAGAGGCCTCTGACTTTGTGCCAATTCTTGTAACACTAACTTTTTCAATCCTAGCAAAAGAACTTCTCATAACAACTGTAGCTATTATTGGTTTATTTTCTTCAGATATTATCTGGTTGGCAGTTTGGCAGTTTTAAAGGATTTTTCTTTTTAAGTGACTATATATTTTTTGCATAAATAGAAATGCATTTTCAATGAAACTTTTTGAAGTCCTGTATTTTGAAAATTATAATTCTATTGAAATAGCAAAAGTAAACATAGCCATAGAAAACACAAGAAAGACAAATAAATAAACTTCATCATATATTAATTTTAACTATTTGTGAGTGGTTTGGAAAATAACCATGTGCTAAAAAATTTATCTTCTAAATGAAGAGAAAATATCCCAAATTGTAACTTATTCAGAGAGATTACAGACTCATTACATTTGTGCCAGGTAGTCTACTTCCATACCAAAATATTTTATTGCTTTTAAATATCAGGGTTATGTCTTATAAAATATCTGATGTGCAAGCAAATCTTGAAAGTTGCCAATACAACATTAAAGAATGGATAAAGATTGAATTCACTTACTGTTGTTTTATTTTAATAAATCATTCATTTTAAATCTCTCTGCACTTACTTAGATATCATCTTTTTTTCTTCCTGAACCCATACACAGCAGAATTCTGTGGAGATTAGAGCTGAAAAAGTTTTTAATTGGCAGGATGCATATGTGCAATGGGAGCAGCCCTAGGCTGCTAATACTGCCTCAGGGCTGCAGTTTTGCCTGTTGAAACCCTGCCATCTTCCTATAGGTGATATTTAGATAGTGTGTCTTAGCCACAGTGAATGCTTACAACATTCCTTGGAGCTTTCTGATTGCATCTGCTCTATTTTCTGTGGAATGCTTTTCAGAAAGATAACACTGCTGCCATTCCCCAAGCCCCTTCCAAGTTAATGGGTCAGAAAAGAGCAAAGGCATGGTTACAGGACCACAAAACTTTATTGAACTCTGATAGAACAGTGAAAATAATTGTATGACATGGGCAAATTCTTTCATATTAACTTTATCCCAGGCTAATACTATCTTAAAAGGAGCTGAGTGCCTTCTTTAACATTGATTGGATCCTGGTAAGTGTAGTATGTGGAAAAAAAAGTCGCACTATTACAGAAGCACCATATTAGGTCTTGTTATATTAATGCATTGAAATTCAAATCATTTTCATGTTGGACTCTGGCTACTCTGTAATCTTACCTTGTTAGAATGAATTTTATTAGTTGGGACTGAAATTGATTAGCTATAGGAAATTGGAGTGATCTTACTGACTTCCTGATGTCATTCTAAAATAACTTTCTACTCGGTTCTCTTGTCACTACTCCTTAAAAGTAATAGGCAGGAAAAGAAAAAGGAAAAAAAAAGAAAAAAAAGTTACACATGGTTTTCCTTTTGCTGAAAACCATTCCTTCAATTCCAGGAATTAGCCAACTGATAATGAAACAATAAAAACAAAATATTAAACAAAAATGACCCACACAAAGTCAGAAAAGGCCTTTTTATTTTTGTGAATGTCAGACAATTCATTTTGTGGTAAGAGTAGGAGAAAGGCTTAAAAAATGTTCCAGAGAATTCTGTTTATATTGTATTTTTTCTGATGTGAAGTTTATATTTACTGGAGGTAGAATAAAACATGAAATTCTGATTCAGCCATTCACTCAAATTTTGATTGTACAGTATTGGCATGTTTAGGGGAGGGAGATGATCTCAGCCATGTGCTGGGACTAAGGACGTTGAAGATGAAAATTATACTTTTCAATTTATTTTCTTCCTGTCCTAGGAGAACAATATCAGTTTCTATGCCATTCTTGCTGGAAAATATAAGAATCCTCTTCATCTTTTTGTATAGATGCATCTTAGTTGTTAATTGGATGACCTATAAGTTGAATAAGGTCAGTTTGCTGTTTTATATCCTGCGCATAGGATGCTTTGTTAGCTGTACTTAAGGCAGCTTGCTGTGATCAGTGTCACCTCACATGCCCAAAGGGGAAGCATCTCCCCAGATCTTGCCATCCCTGAGCTTGTGGAGTGAGGCACCTCTTTGCTCAAGCCCTCGGAGCATGACACTGTCACAACCCTGTGACCAACACCTACAGAGACACTAAAGTATCTTTCCAGAGTATGTGAATGCCTCACAGCTAGCAGAAAGGAGCTGTGACCTCCTCCATCTCATCTTCTTTTTCATTCATTTGCTTTCTGCATTCCTTCAGTATTCTTCATCAAGAGCATCTGTAAATCAGAATAGAAAAAGAACTATTCCTTTTTGGAACAGCTAAAGCCAGAGTGGATTTCTTTCTCCAATTTCTTCTCTGATTCTCTCTGTCTTCACAGGGAGTAACCATTTTAATACCTTTCTTTACTGTGCTGAGGTCGGAGATCTGTTGCTGACTTTTTCCCTGAGGCCTCAATTTATTTTTGATTCTTGTCAAGCTGCACATCCCAGGCCTCCCACTTTCCCATGAAATGGCGCTGCTGCCATCCCCAAAACAAATCTGCCTAACAAAAACATCCACCTCTCTGTTCAGGAGCTGGTAAGATGTTCTGACAGCTGTTCTCTCTGGGAAGCATCCAGTTCAGGATGGTGGTCAACATCACACAGCAACCAGAGCCACCTCCATCCCTTACTTAAATTTTTGATAGAAATACTGACAGAACATCCTAGTACTGTGGCTGTGAGAGCCTGATTTTTCATTCCAGTACATCTTTGTTTGTTTGCTTGTTTGCTTGTTTGTTTAAGTGTAATTTCCTCTGGCTTCAGAGTGCCTACAATATTTAAAATTCTTTTATGGTTTTAGGAATTGGCGTTTATATTTGAATAGTCTCTGTAACGAAGTCTTTTGGTAGGGCTGTTCACTTCCATAAATAAGTATTAATCTATTGATGTTGCTTTTATTTGGTTTGCTCTTTAGCGTGAAAAAAATGTGTAAGTAGAATTCCATTATTTAGCTGGTGAACCTTTGGGAGCAAAAAGTGATTGTCATATAACACCAACTGTACTTTATTTTTTGGCAACATTGGAATCTAATGTTAATGTGTCTGAATAAAAATAAACTGTGATGTAACAGTTCTACCATCAAGGCGTCTATTAAAAATGCAGTTGGACAGTTGAAATCCTCTGAAGAAATTCATGAAGTCAGGAAAAGAAGAAAAACTTTTATCTTGATTTGACTTCTGAATTATGCCTCTGTGAGTGTGTGATATTCTTAGCCTACATTTACTGGCAGAATTAGCTAGGAAAGATGATCAGTGGTTTTAGCACATGTAGACAGAAATTGTCAGCTAGAGAGATGGGAATACAGAAATGTCTCATTTCCTTCAAGTGAACAACATCCCTAGTTTCCAGTGTCCAAGGTGAGCAGTGTGCCAGCAGTGCTCAGGCAGTGGGAACAGGAGCAGCAGCAGGGAGCCAACTTCTGCATGAAATGCAAACCAGCAGCAGCTGCCACTCAAAGGCTTGGCTGAGGGGGGAGGCAGCAATTTGCAGCTCCTCCGCACCTCCTGGGACCTGCTACCTCACCTTCTTGGGATGAGGAGAAGGAAGACTCTGTCACATCTGCCAAGCGCAGATTTTGATACAAGAGGTGAGCTTGGGAGTGTTGGGCAGGAGATGTTAAGGTACTGCTGATCAGCTGGCAGCCAGCACCGGAGCTAACTCAGTGGGAACAGCATATCCTGCAAGCACTCCAGGAGGAGCAGTATTCTCTTCAAAGTAATGCTATACCTATCTGAAAAAAGTGAAGAAATGGTAAACAGAGATCATCTTCTCCAAGCTCTCTTCAAATGTATTTCATTTTCACAACTGGAAAGCACAGCCTAAGGTGCTGCAGAACTCTGGAACATCTAATGTCTCCTTTACCAGACATGCTGCAGGGAGAAAATTGGTTACCTGCTGTTTTGGCAGATGACTACCGTGTCACACTTCCCAATTGCTTTTCTCTCCTGGAGAAGTTTGTTTGAACTATGGGGAAATAGACTGTCCCTGAAAGGGAGGCAGTGTGGTACAAGACAAGTGTGACAACAGACTGCCTTCCCACCACCTCGTTTGTCTTCAGAGCTCGCTGGCAGTGCTGCTGCCAGGAGGGAGATGGAAGATGAAGGGCATGCACCAGAGTTAAGGCCCACCATGGCACACTTCCTGCAGCTCTCCAGCTGGCCAAACACAGGGAGCTGCAGCCAATCAATTTCCTTGCTTTTCTTCCTTGTATACCTCCCATGCACTGTATAGTTGTTCCTCACACGTTTATTTTCTATTTTTTTGTTGATGTTATTTGTTTGTTTTGTTTTTAAATTCTCTGTCCTTTGAATCTGGATATTTTTCTTCTGAGATTATTCACTAACGTATTTAATCAACCCAACAGACTTCCTTTTAATAGTATTTGATTTCTTATAGCGTTTAGATGGCATGACTGATCAGTTTGGCCAGTATTCCCACTAACTGATATTAACAGTATTCCCACTAACCGAGTACAGGAATGCCGTCCGGACTTGCAGACGTGGGATCAGGGAAGCCAAGGCGCAGGCAGAACTGAACTTGGCAAGGGACGTGAAAAACAATAAGAAAACCTTCTACAGGTACATTGCCCAGAAGAGACAGGCCAAAACGGGCGTACTTACATTGGTAAATTTAAAAGGAGAACTGGCTTCAACAGATGAAGAGAAAGCTGAGGTGCTGAATGAGTTCTTCACCTCGGTCTTCACTGGCGGCCAGGATTCTAGTCTTTTTCACGTCCCTGAACCCTGCATCCCCAAACCTCTATGTGGGGACCAAGGAGGTAAATCCCTCCCCACTGTAAGGGCAGAGCAAGTCCGAGAGTGCCTCCTTAGACTGAATGAATACAAGTCTATGGGGCCGGATGGCGTGCATCCCAGGGTCCTGAAGGAGCTGGCTGAGGTGGTTGCCGAGCCGCTCTCCATCATATTTGAGAAGTCGTGGCTGTCAGGTGAGGTCCCGGACGACTGGAGGAAGGGTCACGTCACTCCCATATACAAGAAGGGGAGCAGGGAGGACCCGGGGAACTACAGGCCGGTGAGTCTCACCTCCGTGCCTGGGAAGATCATGGAACAGATCCTCCTGGACAACATGCTCGGTCACATAAAGAATGAGCATGTGATCCGAGACAGCCAGCATGGCTTCACCAAAGGAAGGTCATGCCTAACTAATCTTGTGGCCTTCTATGATGGAATGACGGCATTGGTGGACGAAGGGAAGGCGACCGATGTCATTTACCTGGACCTGAGCAAGGCCTTTGACATGGTCCCCCACCACATCCTCATCTCCAAATTGGAGGGAAGTGGATTTGATGGGTGGACGACCCGATGGATAAGCAATTGGTTGAAAGGCCGCAGACAGAGGGTGGTGGTCAATGGCTCTATGTCCAGGTGGTGTCCCCCAAGGGTCTGTCTTGGGACCGGTGCTCTTTAACATCTTTATTAATGACATCGATGAGGGAATCGAGTGCACCCTCAGCAAGTTTGCTGACGACACCAAGCTGAGTGGTGCGGTTGATACGGTGGAAGGAAGGGATGCCATTCAGAGGGACCTCGACAGGCTGGAGGGCTGGGCTCGGGTGAACCTGATGAGGTTCAACACGGCAAAGTGCAAGGTTTTGCATTTGGGCCGGAAGAACCCCAGGCACCTGTACAGGCTGGGAGGAGTGGTCCTTGAGAGCAGCTCGGCAGAGAAGGACCTGGGGGTCCTGATGGACGAGAGACTGAATATGAGCCAGCAGTGCGCTCTGGCAGCTCGAAAGGCAAATGGGATCCTGGGCTCCATCAGGAGAGGGGTGGCCAGCAGGGACAGGGAGGTGATTGTCCCTCTCTACTCGGCTCTTGTGAGGCCCCACCTGGAGTACTGTGTCCAAGTGTGGAGCCCTCAGTACAAGAAAGACATAGAGATTTTGGAAAGGGTCCAGAGGAGGGCGACTAAGATGATCAAGGGGCTGGAGCACCTCCCCTATGAGGACAGGCTGAGGGAGTTGGGCTTGTTCAGCCTGGAGAAGAGAAGGCTGCGGGGTGACCTCATTGCAGCCTATCAATACCTGAAGGGAACCTACACCCAGGAGGGGAGTAAACTCTTCAAAAGGGCTGACAACAGCAGGACTAGGGGAAATGGTTTTAAGTTGAAGGAGGGAAGATTTAGGTTAGATGTTAGGGGGAAGTTCTTTACTAGGAGAGTGGTTAGGCCCTGGAACGGGCTGCCCAGGGAGGTTGTGGATGCCCCGTCCTTGGACGTGTTTAAGGCCAGGTTGGACGGGGTCCTGGGCAACCTGATCTGAATGTGTATGTTTGGTGGCTCTGCTAGGCAGGGGGGTTGGAACTACATGATCCTTGGGGTCCCTTCCAACCCGGGTGATTCTGTGAACTTTTGTTAGTGGTTCTTTGTAACCAGTTTTTGTTGTTATTTGAGAGCTGACTATTAGATATATCTCTATATACAAGCTTAAAGAGATTTTATGAACTGTAAATTTGAACCTGCCTGAAATGTGATTTTAGAAGTTTAGAACTAAAAGTTTTGTCGACAAGGTAGTAATTTCTGAAAGAGTTCTTGTTTGCTCATATTAAATTTAGTAATAAATAATAATGGCATAAGGAAGGAATGTTTTAAAGACTTGCTTAATGACAAAAAACAACAACAAAAAAAGACAAGTCAAAAGCTCAAAACAAGATTTAAAATCTCAAATTCAAGGCTTAACTATGAAACATAAAAACTGGAAGTGGACGCTGGGATCTTGACAGACTATAGCACTTATCAATTACCAAACTGATTTTAATGTTATCTCAAAGCCAAATAATTTAGTTAGATTATGAAAATAATTACGAGTTTTATCTTCAGAAACCTTTAGCATCTTTTAGAACCTTCTTCATGCTCAAGCATTCTCTGTGCTATTAAAACCCAACTACTTTAAAATGCAAACTGCTTTATATGTCAAGAGCGCCTAGGGCCTATCTTGCATATAATTTTCTCTTTATTTCCTAATTCATGCAAGCACTTTTGATTTAAAAAAAAAAAGTTAAAAAAAAAAAAGTGGGAATATCTGTCCTCACTGAACCGCTGCTTCACTAAAAGCCAGGAAACAAGATGTGAAGTCACAGAAGCTGGGGGTTTGATCAGAAGTAGGAATGAAAAGGCTGGTAATGCCTTTCCATTCAGTGACTCTACCTGAAAAAAAAAAAAAGATGATACATATTGAATTTCTCAGTGCCTATAGTTTTGATATTTAATTTCCTTCAAACGCTCTTTGGGAACTGTGACTAACAGGTTTGCTGTGTTCAGAACTCTTCTAAATGTAATTTAGTGTAATAGAGCATATTCTGTTGCTGATCTGCATCATGCATAGTCATGATGAAAATTCACTTTTGACGTAACTTTGAAATTCTAAACTTGCATTATAGCTCTTTGCAACCTAGAAAAACCCATAATCGCCATACCAGCTACTAGGAAGGAAATTAACTCTGTCCCAGCCAAAATCAGGACGTATAAAACTTTGTGGCTAATATTTTATAAAGCCTTAAAATGTTATGTGCTTTATAAATGCAATGAAACTTATTCTAAATGTTCTTTTATATGTGACAAGAATGAGTGGCTCTATCTTACAAAACATTTTTGGGGTATCTGAGTGTAGAGCTTTATATTAATATTCATATTTCCTTTGCTCTTTGAGGATGTCATTTGTAGCTTGTTTCAGACAGACATTCATGAAGGATGGGAGCCCCAGTAGTGCAAATGGCTGCTTTAGGCATGATACACAAAGCAATATTTAGGAAGAATATGGATAAGTGGAAGAGAACTAAACTTCATAATAAGAAAGCCTTAAACAGGGCCACTGTTTTATTTATACATGATCAAGAAAAATTCTGTTGAGCTCTAGATGTTTTAATATGCTGTAACTATATGAAAAAGTTAGGATGTAGAGAGAAAATGCTACTGTGGATAAATTATTATCATTCCTTATTTTTCTGTTGTCACTGGAAATGAAAGTGTTACTGAAAGAATCACCTCAGGATTGTTTTATGAGTGACATAGAAAGTGCAATTTAAATTATTCATCCAATACTGAGCTTTCAGCTTATATAGATATATTTAAGTAAGTGATTTAGAAAAAAACTTTTCATATTTCAAAATGTAAGGCAATGTTTTGTTATGTGTCTATGAAAATGATGTGTTAGGGTGTCACAATTCACAGCAGAGTTGAGCTTCAGTCTTTCTACATAAGCTTCATGTTTGGTATATGATACTTGTTCTTTTTGGTTCTCTTGCTTCCCTCATAGAGGGAAAAGTAATAATTTGTTATGATTGTGAATTAGACATGCACAAAAGCAGCAGTGTATTCCTATTGCTTTTTTTTCCTCATTAACCCCAGTTTGAAATTATGTCTATTTTTAAGCTTATGTCTGCAAATAGTCCTACTTTTTATGGTTATTAGCACAATATTAGCACTACTCTGACTCTAGAGTAGTCACTCTGTCTGATGTTGGCAATAAGTAAATGCTGTTGACAGTAGTAAATGTTTGCAGAGGCAAGATTCATGTATAATATATATATATGTTTTAATTAAGAATACATATTCCATAAGAATAGCTCAGTGAAGATTTTGTTTTGTTTTGTTTTCCTGTAAATAATTCATGTAATTTTCAGGAGACCTCTAGAGCCAAGAACAAGGCTGTAGTCAGGGAGAAAGAATTACATTTTGTCATCACATACCTGACAGAGAATTGTGACAGTAAAGGGTCTTGCTAAGGTCTCCAGGAAAATTATTTGGTGAACAGTTATTCTTTCCATCCTTCCTCTGTCACTATTCCACTTCTTGTAGAAGAGGTCTGTATATGCATGTGCTGTCCATCTTGTCCAACACAACTAGACTTCATTATTTCTCCCTTAACAATAGCACAGCTAACATGGTCCAAAAATTTGTCAAGTTGCCTGCATTGCCAAGTATGAAGTATAAGGCCTGGAGGCACTGATCCAATTGAAGCATGCATCTTCTGGATAGACTTCAAATCTTAACACAGCTCTGCGCCAAGTGTGGCAGCTGTATGTACTTTCTGAGTTTGATTGCACTCTGGCTACAAAGTTTCTTAGTAGTTAGGAAAAGGTAGAACTATCTGCCTGCATAGGAAGTAAAACTTTTCCACTGATATTGGATCAGTCTTTCAAAACATTTCCGTTACAAGTAACTGCTTGGAGAACCCACAAATCCTGCTCACAGTTGATCAGCTCTGCACAGCTTTCTTTTTCGTAGACTAAGACCAGCAGAAACACTGGTAAAATCAATTGTTCTGAAACTCAAAAGTTAATTTTGATTCCCAGTGTGTGGGTAGCTTGGACCAATTCTTCTAGATAAAATAATACCAAGAGAATAACTGTGGAGGCCTTTTTCTTGCTTTGCAATGTGTCCACAGCGGATTCTAGTATTCTTTGAAAGCAATACAGGTTTCCTTGGATATCTGTAACATTTATTTTGTCATGATCAGTGTTTTCTTTGTTTTTTTGGTTTTTTTTTCATCCAACTTAGGACACAATGATTAAATAATGTTTTCTGGAAGAATGCTTCCTGACTTGAATTCTTTAGAAGTGATTCCCCCGTCTCCTACATATTCAAGATCTTTCCAGTTTACTTCTAATATGGAGACCTTTTAAGTCTTCTTTTCTGCTTGAGGCAACTTCTACTGCCATCTTTCACATCTTAAGTCTCATCACTGAGCACTTCTGAAGTATTTTATAATGAGATGTTCCCAGGTGTTGGTAATTGATGGATCACATGGGTTCTGACTTTGATAGGAGAAGGTAAGTTAAATTTTTATTCCAAAGGAGCATAAAGGTTTGTTGTTGCTCAAACCACCCCCATGGTCATATGGGAGCTGTTTCACTCTTCAGGATGGTGAGAGGAAGGATGCAAAGAGTCAAAAAAAAAAAGATTTTCTAGCCTGGTTTGGTCTGCTCAGATTTCCAGTGCCTGGAACATATTTTTAATTTTTGAAAACGCAGGAAACGTGAAAAGACAAATCTTAAATGCCACAACCCAAACTGCCCTATTGTAAGCGTATGTATATTTTTTCTTACTGCTAGAAGAGATGGGTTCAGTTTCTTTCTATAGGGAAAATCATTACATCCTAGCTGGCTTTTACATTCTCTCCTGTCCTTTGAACAGTAAAGGTGATTCATTCAAATTGCTACCTCCTCCTCTAGTCCTTTATTTCTTCTGCTTTTTCAGAAAACATATTTTTTTTGTATCATTCATCCAAGTGTTTCTTGCTTGTTTTCCATTTCTGTAAATAGTCTGAATAAGTACGTTATGAGAGTAATAAAACTGAAGTTATTTTTAATTTTTTGAGCTCTGCAGCCTTTATGTGCACCACTCTTTTTATTAGTTGGCAATTAAACCTTTGGTGATGTAGAAATAAGAGCAGTTGGATGGGACAAATAAATCATTTTAATCTATATGTAGCTTCCATATATTAAAAATATCCCAGAATGAAAGCAAAGCAAGGCTGGCAAATTATGAAGGAAAACAATTATGGTACATAAAAGGCTCTGTATTGTTCCTTATTTCCTCATCAGGTCTAAAAGAGAAGGTTTAATAGGGGTGTGTAATTGGTTCATTTGTAAAAGCTATTGTAAGCGATTCAGGCTTTGTGAAAAAAAAAGAAAAGTCTTGTCAATCTCGTCTTTTGTGTTCCCATCTGCTTCCATTACCCACTTAAAGGTTTATACTTTCTCTGCTAGGCAAAGTGCCCAGAAGCCAAGGGAGTTAAGGAGGCATGCTTCTTGGCTTCAAGGCTAATGTCAACAGCATCTCTGGGAATCAGCTGTTTCTGCTTCTAGTCTTTGTAATGTACATGTTTAAAATGGCTTATGTTGCTATGTCGTCAACTTCATGTCAAAAAGACATGCTTCAAAACAGGTTCTGGGACTGAACAGGCTGTTTAAGCAGAAGAATATTTTTCTGTTTTCTTTTCTGCCTTTCCATTGTTATAATCAAAGTAAATATGCTCAGTGTCTTCTGACAGAAATGAGCACTGCTGTCTAAAATATCACCTGTTAGCGATCTATGTATTTGTGACTCATAGTGGAAATCTTATTACATATCAAAAGATCAAATAATATTATGAAAGGAGTGAAAGACAATGTTATTTCAGGCATCCCCATAATAGAGAATTTTTCTTAGGATGTTTCTTAGATGTTAGAAAACATCTAAAATCTCCAAGATCTTTGAAAGACTGAAAGTAATATTCTTATGTAGCTTTCTGTTACCTTGGATCATACTTTTTACAATGAGTATGTATTTACTATTTTATTTCTCCTTAGATATTTCATTGATCATAACACAGAAGAAGATAGATATTTCACCATTGATGCTAATACTGGAACCATTAAAACTGCCAAGATCTTTGACAGAGAGGAAACACCTTGGTACAACATCACAGTGGCTGCGTCTGAGATAGGTAAATGATATGTGTGGCACATAGTATTAAAAAAATTGAAAGGAAAATATAATAATTGGTTTTTAAGGAACACTGTCTCAAAGTGTTAGGTTCTTTTTAAACAAAGCTACTTTTTTTTTTAACTAACAACAGTAAAGGAGAAATTTCTGTGTGTAACTTCCTTTATTCCACAGAACAACCAAACAAAACCCCACAAGCCTGTATGAGTCCACTATGAAAGTTTATCATGTTTTTCTGCGTGTCATAGGACTTTTTTTTTACCAATAGTGCAGACATTGAAAGGCCTAAAATGAATAGCTTGTCCTATTTGTGTATCTTACTTATATTATCTTAGAAGACAACATTATATAATACAGTCTGAGAAATTCATCCTTTCTTCTTGTAATTACTGTTTATGCTGTCGAATTATGCCAATATTAATTTACTTCCAACAGGTATCTAGTAGATGCTGATTGTCAGTGTGCTTTCCTGGCCTTTAACAGGCAGAGACAAAAAAGGCTTCCCGCTGCATTAAAAGGCCTCAAAGCGTGATGAATTTCCACTACCTCAAAAAGTATTGAAATAGTTGGAAATGTCTGAATAAATATCCCAGATAAATGGGATATTTTACATGAGGCAGGGACAGTTTAAAGAAATAAAGATTAACTTTTACATTACAGTGTCCTTACTTTGACACAAAGTTGTAGAGAGAAAAAAAAAACCCCAGCCAAGCAAATGAAAAAAAAAATCCTGTGTGGTATCAGTAAATCCAGTACTTAGTTACTCAGCACTCTTAGGGATACTGTTTTTCAATGGAAAGTGATTTTGATCCAAACTATAAACTTATGTTTATTATTTTTCCCTTTCTTTTCTTCTTCTTTGGTGTATGCCATCATTGCCAGATGACAGTCTACATTTTTGTTACCTCTAACGTGTGCCACTAACATAAGTGAGTCCCCTGTGTTTTCATCTCTTTCATTTCCAGGTTTAAATGGAATCTGTTCTGCCATTGTACTGCTAGCATATGTTACAGAATTAATAGCACCTATGTATTTTATAAGGACAACAAATCGTTTTTGTTTATTATTGCTGTTTCAACTAAGTTGACACTTTCAAGTAAATAAATTTCTGTATTAAACAATAAAATCTAGAGTTTTATGATCAACTATTCACAAGTGGTAACCACTGCACCTCTCTGTGCTTAACAGTATATTTGTTATTTCAGTGCAGCATGAAATGAAATATAGTTTGGGCCTTATGATAAGAAGGTGAATAATAAGTGTTAGTTTTAAATAAGATTTAAAAGCCACATTGAAACATACAAAAAGGAGCAGTCAATGGGAGACAATCCAAATATTATTATTTGCCGAAATAAATCTCAATAGCATTAAACTGAAATGTAGCTTTCTGCACTACTTATTTCACATGGTCTAGTGAGTGGTATTGCACTTACTATGCTAAGGATGCTTATAACTAAAAGATAACTGAATGGATAATGAGGATGAAATAACTTTTTTTTTTTCTTCTAAGAAATCCTGCTTAGAATTCTGCATTCAAGGTGCTACTTACTAGGGAAAAACATAAGTCTTCTTCTTTCCCTTGCATTGCCTTTCTTGCTATCAAAGTGGGGATAAGGAAGATAAGTAGGTCTGTATTGTCAGCTTGGATAACAATTCAGTAGTGAAAAATATAAAAAAGAATATAGAGGAGGAAATGGATGGCAGACAGACTGAAAGGCAGACTAAATGGCAGATAAACTTTCTTTATGCCTAATTCTTTGCCATTTTCTTATATAAATTTGAAAATTATAACACTGGCACAATCTTCCAAATCCATTGTAAAAGCAGTAATTGGATATATGATTGAAGAAGTGTCACGGAGTTGACCAGATCAATCTATGTCTGTGACAGAGGTGACAGGCCTCTGCCCTCCCCCCCCCACCCCAGTCCCACAAAAATGGGAAAGAAGGAAGGGAGGAAAAGAGCAGCGGCAACAATCTATGGAGAAAAACTTATTTTACTATAATATCGGAATACAAGATAACACAATGTATACAATTTAATTGCAATTGAGATTAATAAATCAGACAAGATGAGAGAGAGAGTTCCCGGGACCGATTCAAACCTGAAAAGCTTGGAACGGCTGGGAAAGCACCTCCAGCACCCACTGCAAGGTAGCAAAAGGACGCCCCCCCCCCCCACCCGGAAGGGCCAGATCCCGTGACTTCTGTCATGTACAGGGATAGGTACTTGGAATTGGGGCAGTGACACTTTAATGCCCCGTACGCTACATGATGTTTTGATGTGGAATACTGAAACCCAAAAACAAAAACAAAAAAAACATAGAACCGTGACAAGAAGTAACTTATTTTGTGCATACAGCATGAAGGCCTGAACTTGTGAGCACTGCCTATTACATATCTACATCCTTTTGTGACATTCATTTTCATTTCCATCCACAAGGCTTGGCATAAATAAGACTTGGGGTTGAAAAACAGGTAGAGCACTATGACCAAAATGTGCTTTGGCTGTCAGAGGGGCAATCTTCAAATTTGTCTGATGTACTGGAAGTCATTTATAGCTTTCTGAAACAATTTCCCTAACCAAGAGCATTGCAGAATCTGAAAAGCCCAGAAAGATTGTTCTGCCTCAAAAATAAGAGGTGCTCTGCTGAAATAATGTTACTATTATAGTTAGTTTCTCAAAGTGTTTTCTTGTTAACACCACACTTCAGTGACAGAAACCTTTTCAATAACCTACTGGTAGCTGTGCTTATTTTATATGAAGGAGATTTAAAATCAACACTATATTTCTAGCCTCAAATTTATGATATCCATATGTTTCTTACATTTTTTTCTGAACTCTCCCTAAGAATTTTGCATTCTTTGTAGGACTTACTGAGTCAAATGCACTCTACATTGCTCAAATGTCTTCTGTGAAATTGGTGTAACTTCTACCACTTTCTTCTATGGAAGTAATGTTGGTGTAATGAACAGTGATTTTTGTGTTTGCATTGATGCTGCCAGAGTTCACTACTAGAAGAATGGGACAATCTTTTATTTTCTTTGATATGCATTATTCTTCAACAGCAGCGTGTAGTGAACGAAAACTGGGATTTTGATGTCCAGAGAACACCGAAGATGTTATTTCTTTGATTGTTTCAGTAAAAGTACTTCCTGAAATCTCCTTGTGGCATTAAGGGACAAGAAAGATGGTAAAACAGTACTGTATTTTACACTGAAGTGTCTACTGTGTTTGGAGTGAGGGAAAGGATTAAAAGTTGTTGGCAATAGATTTAAAAATATGGTTTCACTTAGAACTAGACATGTCTCATTAACTTGTTAGAATTCTTTGAAAAGGTTTTTAAAATACAGTTCGAAAGAAGGAGGGGATACAATTTACTTGGCTCTATTAAAGAATTTGATCAAGTCTTTGACAGGAGTAATAGAAATAGGAAAATGCAGAGTAAGAGCACAGTTTTATAACTGATGAAAGACTAATTTAGAGGAAAGAAATAGCTTAATGAATGGTTGTTGAGAGTGGAAGAAGGTAAGGTTAAGCTATTTTAAGGAGTCATTTATGTTATGTCAACTAAAAGTCATTGTAATGATAGCACACATAAAATGGGCAACAGGTGATTAAGTGAGCTTGCCAAGTAACACACTCACTTGGTAAAAATAAGGAAGATTGAGATAAATTCACACAAGAACAAGACATGTGGAAGTATGTCATAGATAAATGAGCAGTGAGTTGTACTGAAAACTGTCTGAAATGGAGAGCTGAAAGGCTTATGATGAGCAGCCTGAAGTGCAGCCAGAGGCTAGTCATTAGTGGAGTACCACAGGGGCCAATAATGGATGCAGTACTCTTTAATCTTTTCATTAATGACCTGGTTTATGAGACAGTGCATTCAGCAGGTGCATAAATGGCACAAAGCTGGAGTAATGGCTGATATGGTGGAGGGTTGTGTTGCCATCCAGAAGGATCTCAACAGTCTGGAGAAGTGAATGAACTGGAACTTTATGAATTTGTGACGTGGAATCCAGCATTTCAAGTAGAGTAACCCTATGCACCAGTGCATATGGAAGGCCATCTCTCTATAGAGCAGATTTTCAGAAAAATACCTGGCTGAGTATCCTGGTGGACAACAAGTTGAACGTGATTCAGCAGTGCTCTCTTGAGGCAAAGCAGCCAAAAACATCATGCTCTGCATGTGTAAGAGTGTTGCCAGCAGGTCAAGGGAGGTAATCCTTCCGCTCTGCTCAGTCTGTTAAGACTACTTTTGGAGTGATGGATTCAGATCTGGGCCCACCTGGACAGAAGAGACGTGGAACAAATGGAACAAGTCTAGTGAAGGAGGATGACATCATTAAGGAACTGGAGTACCAGTCACACAATAAAAGGCTGAAAGAATTGGGTTTTTTTTCAGCCTGGAGAAGAGAATGTTCAGGATGTTCTTGCCAGTATGTTTAAACACCTGATGGGGAAATTAAAGAAGATAAGTAAAAACTCATCTCTGATGTACCAAGTGAAATGACAAGAGGCAAAGGACACAAAATGAAATAAAATCCCACTTAATAAAATTTACTGTGAGATATGTCAAACAAGTGAACAAGTTGCCAAGTGAGATTGTGGATTCTGTGTTCTTGGAGATACTCAAAAACCAAATGGATATGGTCATGAGCAACGCACGTTGGTTGACCCTGCTTTGAGCAGGGAAGTTGAATGAAATGATCTCCATAGGCACTTTCCAACACCAGTCATTCTATGATTCTCTGAGAACTGCATGTTGAATGAGTAGAAGAAAAAGAACAACCACTCAGCAGCCTGCAGATGACACTAAGCCGAATAGTGCCGTTGATATAATAGAAGGAAGGGAAGTCATCAAAAGGCATCTAGACAAGTTTGAGAAATGGGTCCCTGTAAGCTGAATGTGACTCAGCAAGTCCAAATTCAAGGTACTGTACTTGAGTCAGGGCAATCCAAGACATGAGAGCAGACTGAGAGAAGAACTCATTAAGAGCAGCCCTGGAGAGAAGGACTTAAAGGTTCTGGGGAACTAAAAGCTTGACGTGAGCCAGTAGTGTGTGCGCTTGCAGCCTGGACAGCCAACTGTATCCTGGACTGTGTCAAAAGAGATGTCACCAGCAGGGAGAGGGAGGTGATTGTTCCCCTCTACTCTGCCCTCATGAGGTCCCATGTGACGTATTGCATCCAGGCCTGGGGTCCCCAACACAAAGACATGGAGTGTTGGGATGGAGCATCACTACTATGAACAAAGGTTGAGGGAGCTGAACTTGTTCAGACTGAAGAAGAAAAGACCTTCCAATACCTAAACAGAGTTTATAAACAGGAGGGAGAACAACATTTTAGATGGTCTGATAGTGATAGCATAAGGAGAATGGCTTTGAATTAAAGGAGGGGAGATTAAGGTTAGATATTGTAAAGAAATTATTTACTCAGAATGTTATGAGCCACTGGATCAAGTTGCTCAGAGAAGTTGTGGATGTCCCATCCCTAGCGGCATTTGAAGCTGGATGGGGCTTTAGCAATGTGATCTAGTGGAAAGTTTCCTGCATATGGCAAAGTGATTAGAACTAGATCATTAAGCCAGTCTATGGTTATGTGATTCTCTGATTTCAAAATACTGAAGCATTCTAAACGAAAATGGTTGTAAAAACAGTTGTGAGCGATTCAGTTAAGGTTGTTCTGTAGCAAATAGTATTGCTGACATTAAAAGCAACAGCAAAGTCCCAAATCACAGCCACTTTCAAGGCAAAATAAACATATACTTAAAGTTTTCAAAGCAAGAATGCGAACAGAATAAATAGTAGTATTCTTGAAGCCTTAATGCCCAAGAAGAACAACTAATAGCTATGGGGACAAAAACTGGCATAAGTCATAAAATGGCTTGCTTTGAGAAAGAAATCAAGAATATCTTTCAATATAAATTTCTACCTGAAAATACTACAAGATAGACTGCATCAAGAAGCTCCTTTTAGATGTTAATTCTAACAGCTAAGCTGTTTCCAGTATCTTCTTAATTAACAAAGAGAAAAACTAGCTTCTAGATCTTGTGTTCATGTGATATTAACAGTCATATGAAGAATGAGAATGGAAGATGGAGAGAAGGTGTAAAACAAACAGAATAGGTCTGTTAATGCTATTTGAAGGTGCACTGATTTATATTACAAGAAGTAAAACCAAAAGACAAAAAAAAATCTTTTTTTTTTCCTTGTGTTTTGAAACACATGAAAACAACATATGTGTTGCCTAGAGGAAATAAGTCTATAGAGTATTATCTTCCTGGATCATAGCACTGAAAGAATTAGAAAAGAGCAAGAATTCATGATATTTTATTTTCTCACTTTACCATTTTCCAATAACCAAGAATAGTTTTAATACTTTGCATAAAAAAAAAAAAAAAAATTAAAACTAAATAAATAGAATCCTTTTCAAGGTCTAACAGAAGGTAATATAAATCTGAGTGAAGTGCTGTCACAGTGCTGTAATCTCCTAACCTTTTATCTCTGGTGGACAGTACGATGATTCTTTCTAATACCAGTGAGTTTGTTGCCGACTTTGCGTCCTTGGGTTTCCTCAAAATGAATTTTTCCTTAAAATGAATATAGAATTTTTTAGAGTTAATTTTTTTTTTTTTTTGACAAAGTGAAGTGTGGATAAGTATTAATAATAAGTATAAATAATAAAAAGTATAAATTATGAACACGTTTAGTTTGACATCAGTAAAGGGAAATTTTCCTTATATATTGTTTTGCTGCATTTGTGATTATAGATATGTTACAGAGCCAGATCCTACAGTGCTACCTTAAGGCCAGCATCTCCCATAAATTCCCAATCACGCAAGAAAAAAAATCACACTCATTCTTCGTTTTTACTTAACTTACATTCTGCTAGCTAATTCAGTTACAGAAAGAGTTTTGGTACTGATACCAATGACATTTTTTTATTTTTCCAAGAAACAGAATCTGCCACAAAATATTTCCTACTTTTCCCCTAAATGGAAAGCAGATTAAAGCAGATGTTTAAAAATACAAGATCTGTGTTCTAAGACTATTTTGCTGATGATCTACTTCTCTTTGAAAAGTCCCAGAAAAAATAGCTGGTTGAACTTCCCAAATATTGGTTTGCGTCATAAGGTCTTGAAAAGCTGTCAAAAGGAAAAGAAAATGTTTTTGTTGTGATTAAGAATGATATTTAACACTAATCATGAAAAAGCATAGACATTCATTATAAACCTAAATTAGGTGAAAATCTTTGTGCTACATCATGAGAAGGTCAAAAAAACAATTTTTTTTTTTTTGCAAAGTTCTTCACACTATTAAAATAGTTCAGGCTTATTCTGTGTTAAATTATCTACTTAACTTTCATAAGTCTTAAACTATACCATTGTAACTTTATGCACACGCACACTACATAAATAAATAAATAAAAGCACAAGATTATTGACATCAGAACTGTTAGTGTTACTCAAGTTGAATTTATCTTCATAAAGCTCGCGGGAATTTTGTTGATGTGAAAAAGGAGTCTTAGACAACAGAAGCTATATTAAAAATAAGCTTTCTTCTTGAAGGGAGTTTTTAAAGTTTCCCCAATCAAGTTAACTGGGAGAAGATTTAGGCTTCCAGATTGGCAGTTGATAAGGAATTCTACAACTTCAGCGAGGCCTGCCTGGATGCAGCACTGATACTCAATGAAACTGATTGCTTTACAAATTTTTAGTGTTCTGGTAGAAGAATTTATTCCGGGAAAAATTTCAAGCATAAGAAAGTAAGCCCCTAATGTAGGTGAATCAAAACAATATTTCTGCTTCAGTTATCCCTTAAAACAGTGAGCGTTCACGTTGAAAAATCTTCTCTTGAGGCATAATGCTAATAGGATACAGAATGTATCTGGTTGTTTTTTAATGCACAGGACTGAAATATACATCAGCACTGATTATCTCAAAACTGGAAATCTGCCAAACTACTGCATTGCATTTGTCTAATTAATATAAAAGGGATCAGTTATCAGTGTGTGTGTGGGATTGCAGGTGAGCAGCACACCTGCAAAAGGCTGTAGTTTATGTTTATTTTGTAATAAAATATATAATTTGTAATAATACAAACTAAAATACAACCTGCTTATAAGGACCTTGTTAATTTGTTATTCCCTCTCTCCCTTATAACCTGTGTTATCATCTTGCATACACATTGATGTAGTATACACAATCTGACAAACTTCAAGACCATTTTGGAAAGTGATGTTAATACTTTCCGTATTAGCATTTTGTAATAAGTAGGCTGTCAGTATGGAAATTTGCCTGCAAAGGTCAGAGATCCTATAAGGTAACTGCTTCCAGAAAGATACCAGCAATTCCCTGTACTCTTTTGAACTGGTAAGGTAAAAAGTAATTCCTTGTGCAAAATAGCTGCCAAAAATAAATAGGTAGATAGGTAGGTAGCTAGGTAGTAGCTAGCTAACTAGATAGATAGATAGATAGATAGATAGATAGATAGATAGATAGATAGATAGATAGATAGATAGATAATACGCAACCAAAAACAAACAAACAAACAAACCAACAGCTCTCTGAATCTTTGTGAAATCTCAGTGAAAGTAATGCAAGCTCAACAGACTGGAGTAAGATGCATTGGAAAGTATTGACAGGTATACAGGAGGACACTGTTCAGGAATGGGAAAGGGTTCTGATATACTGTACTGAAACACAGGAATTTACCTGTCTGTTGCCAGACAGGAACACACTGGATTAAAACATTTGATTTTCTTTCCTCAGTAAATATTCCAAACATGCCAGATCAACAGAACAGTTCTCTGTCTCTGTTACCTTCTGCCCTGAGCTTTTCCGGATTTCTTTCTCCCTTCCTCTTAGATGTATTATGACCTCTTCTAGCTTTGAAGATGGCACTGCTTTGAACTGATGACCAGACCAATGACCTGCAGAGGTCCCTTTCAGCTAAGATTCTATGATTATCTAGTTGTCACAAATACTTCTGCCTTCTGACAAAACCTTCAGGCTTTTTCTAATATTAAGATCTTCATCGCTTTCACTGTATCTTTTGAAGCCACTCCCAGGTGGATTCTTCCTTACCCCTTTACTATAATATCTGCCTTTGATCTATGTACTATTCTTTTGTGTACTCTTCCTTTGTCTACTTTGTATCTTTCCTGTAATTTATAACTTTTTCTAGTTCATATGCCTGAAATTATTGTGGAGAAGGAGGCACAGGGAAGACCTTATAGTTCTCCACAACCTGCAAGGCATTATATCAAGATGGAGATCAGCTTCTTATCCCAGTTATCAGTGACAGGATGAGAGGGAATGACGTTAAGTTTCATCAGGGGAGATTCAGATTGTATATTAGGAAAAATTCTTGGAAAGTGATAATACATTGGAAAAGGCAGCTCAGGGAGATGGTGAAGTTACCATCCCTGGAGGTTTTCAAGAAGAGAGAAGATGCAGCATTTGGAGACATGGTTTACTGGGAGTGGTGGTAATGTGTTGACGGTCACACTACGTGATTCTAGAGTTCTTTTCCAACCTTAATGATTCTTTGATTCTATGAATTGATACCTCACAGAATTTGAGTTAGAGCATTCCAGGCTCAAGAACATAGATATTTTCCTAAACTAGAGATTAGATAACATATTATTCGATCTCATATCCTGTAATTGTGACTATAGGATTTTTGTAATTTGTTTGTCTGTTAGCACTGACAGAACAATTTACCTAAAATATTTTGTACAATATGTTAGTGAGCATTAATCTTTATTGCTTTGTACTGTGCTGTTCTGCACAATCTTAAAGTCTACTACCAAGGAAGGGCCAAACATCTTTTCAGTCAATTCTCAAAGTTCAAAGGGAGAAGACTGCTTTTCTTTCTTTCATAATTTGAGATGGATGGTTTTTTGCATCCAACCATATAGCAAACAGCCAACCGTTCTTCACTTTCCCTTTGTGTATTCACAGCACTTAAACACTCCTCTAGACTACTAAAATAATCTACTTAAGTACTATATATTAAACATATTCCTAATTTTGCAACTGAACATTCACAGTAAAAAAAAATGGAATTTGTGAGTCTATAGCTCTTCTGAATGTATTCTTATAACTTTTAATACTAATGTTAATTGGAAATGACAGTGAGGTTCCTATCTTATCTAAATTAAGTCTTCCTTTTCTGTTTATCATTTTGATTTCCCTCCTAACCCCTTTTCATGGGGATGGATGACTAATTTCCAAAAGTGAATGAAAATCATCATGCAAACAGTCATATTAATCAAAAAGAGAATATGAAAAATCTGAAAAAAACTTTCAAATCCAGGCTCTTTTACTAATATCCCAGATGAAAACATAGAAGGATATATCTCTCACTTTGTCAAAATAAACTCCAGTGCTCTCAAATATTCTTTTAGTAGGAGGCTACATTACTGGTGGTTTTGATTCTAAATGTCTAAACTAATGAATGATAATAGAATTCTGAGCAAATGCCTTCAAAGGCATGAAAAATCTGAAGCATTTTACAAATGACTCTTTTTTTGATGGAAACATAATTTGGCTGAATACAGAAGAAATAACCAGGACAGGTGAACTTTGGATCCTTAATATTTCTGCTTCGTTTTCCTTCACATGAACAAACATAATTAAAAATAAAACACGCACATTTAAAAAAATAAACCTGTAAAACCCATTCTTCTACCTTGTGCATGAATGATGGACTTAGTTTTTTTCTACTGATAGTTTAATTTAATTGGTAAAAAACAAAATGAACTTTGTTATCTACAAGATGGATACTTGCACAGACTTTGGAAGATATATTGCCCCTAATTTTAAAATGGCTTCAAAATATAATTCTTCTAATCAAATATAAGTGTCTTGGTACATAGTAGTAAGAACAGAAGAATGATGCATTAAGATTTGTATTTTTTTTCCCATCTTAAAACAGAAAGTTTATTTTCACTGAAAAAAAAAAATTATTGTGCTTTTTGCAAGTGATCTCTTTTTGAAGGTGAGCTCTCAAACAACTATAGATCATACCCTAAGACACCATTACTTAAACATTTTCTAACTGATGTGTCACTGATGCTGAATTTTCACAGAAAATACAAGACTTATTGACTACTTTGTGTAACAACACGGTAACTTGTGAGAAGGTTTAAACCAGCCTTGGTAATGGTTTATGTATGTCTGTGTGCTTTTAGTTCCATATAATTTCTGAACTTTGCATGCATTACTCTGAAAATAATGGCTCCAATTTATTTCCACAGAGACTACAACTGCTGCAAAGAGTACAATAACACGATTTGATATAGTGCAAATTTTCAACTACAAACCACTATTTTTCAACACCATTACCACCATTAGCTGTGCATTTTCACCAGCGATGAATGAGAGCCTGCATGCCACATTCATAAAAATCTACAGTAGCAGGGGTGACCCAGTGTTTCACAGCTGCTATGACCACGTTGTGGTTGGATAGTTCAACCAAGATTGGCAGTGCCTTCCATGGTCTTCAAGCTGTTAGGGGATCTGGTGTTATTATGTTCCAAGAGAAAAGTTGTTTTCCTCTTGTCCTGACTCTGGAATTTCAAGCCTTCAGGTGAGACAGACAGCAGTGCTATGTAGTGATGAGAACTGATCATTTGTCTGCTTTCCAAAAAAATCCAGAAGGATCCAGAAGGATCCCTTTCCTATTCAAAAGAACAGTGCACATCACTTTAATTGCTGGTGGCAGCATTTATAAATTCTCTGATGGGGAATTCACGTCACCACTCCATGCACTGCCATTTTGACTCTGGCTCATGATGATGATGTCATGTCTCATGACTGGTAATGATGTGATCCAGTAGACTATCACCTTCTGTTTTGTATTGGTTCAGTAGATCCTGACAAACTTGCATACAGTGGTGTTTTTGTTCCTGTGTGAGCATTCATGGGACCCACTTGACACAAGCATTGCAATAGTCTAAAGTTATCACCATCATTTCCAATACGTTAAAAGCAATGTTCAGCTCCATACACAATTCCCTGATCATAATCCACTGATTTGCATGGATGAGCTGATGGGAACACTGTTCATTTCGTGGTGTGACAGCTGTGCATGGCCATCTGGAATGTGTCTTCTCTTTCACATCGCTGAAAACCACTGCCTCACTCTACTCACATGCAAACTGTTGGTCTACAGAAACATTCAGCAAGTATCAATGAATATCAGTGGGCACAATTATTTCTGCATGGAGGATTTCAGTGATACATTTTTGCTTCATCCATACTTTCATGTCTGATGCCATTTTGTCAGACTGCCCATCTGATACTATCTGTCACATGGCAACACAATGTAATGGAATGTTGGTAGGAAGGTTCTGCCTCTGCTGCCATACCACCAACATTTGCCTCTGATGTCATGAACCAACATCATAAAATAGGCAGTACTTTTGGAGCTGCCTTCCTAGTTCCTAAACTCATCGAGGCACCGAGAAAAATATAAAAGGTCTTAATGTGATTACACTTTGATGTTAATTGAAAAATAATCAGTCGTTTCTTGCATAGAGTTTGACAGCGTGCAATAGCACCAACAGCCTTTTACTTCATTCTCAGAGTACCTTGTATTTTTATTGCTATGGTATAACTAACTATGCTTTCTTCCCTATTTCTTTTCAAAAAGTGAAGCTCAGCAAACATCATCTTTCATGATCTTATTACTTAAAGTTTTGCAACTGTATCTAGTTCTCACCCAGTTGCTGTGTTGAGAAATCATGTTTTAATTGAGGATGTCACTGTATATTGAGGATGTCACAATATATTGAATATTACATATATAACATAATTTGAATTGTTTTTGTAAAATAATATCTATGTAAAGTTCAATATTGCATAATATTGAAAATTATATATAATGTAATTAATTATATGAATATTGAATATATTTAAATACCCTCTGTATATTTTTCAGACAATCCTGGGCTAGTGAGCCATGTTCCAGTTGGCATTAGAATCCTGGATGTCAATGACAATCCTCCAGAGCTCGCCAGAGAGTATGACGTAGTGGTCTGTGAGAATGCAAAGCCTGGTCAGGTAACTCTCAGTTACCTTTTTCTCAGTGTGAAAGAAGAATTGTTTCATTTGTTAATGCTGGAAGTGTTAAAACTTTGTTATGATCACACGCCGTATGATCTTTCTGATTTCATTTTCATAATTCACATTTCATCCAACTTTTAAAATGTATTAATCTGTATTTTAACTGTATTAGACTAAAGGGAGAAGATTGGGAATTCATTCAAGGTATTTTCTTGTTATTTCAAGAAAATATAATACAAAAATCTTAATCTGGCCAGATGGAATTTGAAAAGTCACTATCCTCTAAAAAATGGATAAAGTAGATTTAACAGCTCTCACTAAGAGCCATGTGAGAGAAAGGTTTCAAATGTAACTTAGTGGAATGACTGATTAGCATGACTGCTGTCCTCAGTTTTTGCATGTTTAATTGCTCAGAAGTGTTCAGATGGAAAGCCAAATGAGGGTGAACCTGACTGTGAAGGGTCTTCAAGGAAAATATGCTGAACAGTTCTTCCAAAACTATGAGCAGAGGGAAGGTTGTAATTCGAACTGAAAAACAATTACTTTCCAGCTGCCACTGGTTAATGCATTTCACTGTGGTCCATAGTTTGAGAACTTTACCAAGTTGTTTTGTTTTGTTTTACCAGAAGTACCTTCTTTGCATAGACTGAGTTGTTACACAGATCTTCATGGCAGTTATGCATTATTACACAGGTTGTAGGTTGGAATGATGAGCTTGCGTCAAGGCTGTATGAGACATGCTATGACTTCTATATTTAGTAAACAGCTAGGCTTCAGAAGAGAATGTGATGTCCTTGGGCTATTAAAAAAACAACAACAACAACAAAACAAAACACATGAAAACAACTACAAAAAGATACAAAAGTACCTGGCTCTCGCTCAGAAGACAACTATTTTAAGGAAAAAAAAAGTCAATGAACAACAAGTATTAAAGAAGAACAAATAAGCAAAGATTGCAGAATAAGACAACTTTCCATGTGCTAGAAAACATGTCGAGCTGAATAGTTTTGAATCACTACAAAGACAGCATTTATTCTGAATTATCCATCATCTGGTAAGAATGAGTAGTACAAAATATCACTAAAGAATAAATTCTGTCAGACATTGCCAGGCACAGCTACTTGACTGATGTTTGAGGTTGGGCTGCAGCTCTGCTCTGTCCTGTATGAGTTCTTGTTTCTTTCTTCAGGAAATCTAAGGAGATAAGCTGCATAGCCATTGAGGGCGTTTGTCCTAGCACATCTATTTTGAATTTATTATATATTTATAATATATATATAACTTATTATATATATATATATGTGTGTATATATATATATACTTATTATATATATATTATAAAATAAACTGATTTTTTATCATTAACAAAATTTTGTTTGCCTATTTATTTTCAGGAGAGGCATCTACAGAGAGAAATGAGAGACAGAATCGGTCTCCTGATTCTTTTTCTCTCAGTAGCTCAATTTATTTAGTTTCCAAAATAATAATAATACAACATAAGAAAATGTACTTCAATGAACCCCCTAAAGCATCTCAAAAATGTTTTTGAGAAGATGATAATTTCCACAGTGAAGTGATAGTTTTTCTGTATTAGTAGTCACTGAGAAAATAAATTCTGTATCTTCAACAGCTTTCAGATGAAGCCTAATAGATAATACATATTAATGTAAATGAAGCAGTTGTGATTTTGATCTTAGATAATAAACAGAGTTGGAGAACCCTGAGTTCTAGAAATACGCTCATTTTCTGTATGGTTGTGAAATACAGCCAGTGGAGAAGAATGATATTTCAGAATCTTCAATGAAGTGCCATTACAAAAGAAATTTTCCTTTGTTTAAAACACGTCTCATTTTATTAATTTTAAGAAAATGAGAGTAAATAGTGGTTTAAAAAAAGTTCAAGTGTTTTGTTATGAACATTGCAGGAGTGAAATGCTGACAGTTTTCTGAATGTTTCCAAGTTCACTGCTTGTCCTGACAGAGTATTAGGTTGTTAAAATGTCTCTCTAGGTCTACTAGTTATATTGATGACAAAAAATAACATTATTTCTGGGTGTTTTTCAGAAGAATAATAGAAAAAATTATGGTAATAATGAAATGTAATTTCCCTGACACTATGTATTACTGTAAGTAACACACATGCGTACGTGTACAAACACACAACAGTTTTTCAGAATCAGGGTGTATAAACATTGTGCTGCCAAGAAGAGCTACCTTATCCTGGGCACTGTTATTTCTAATAGTCAAAGGAAGTGAATCATAGCTGGCAAGGCACACCTCTGCTGTAAATTGGCCGTATGTATATTTACTTGTTTATTGATTCAGTTCTGAAAAGTAACTGAGCTGGACTGAATTCCTGCTCTATATCCTTTTCAATTACTTCTTCATTACTGAAATACTTTTTCATCTGGACAACTCTTACCTTTAAAAAAAATACCATAACCTTTCAGTTTAATCTCTTCAGTGGTGTCAGTGAGGATTACAGAAGATGAGTTTCTCTGTCTACATTTTTATTTTAATCAGCAACTCTGATAAGGTGCATGTTAACATCTGTTATTAAGCTAATAATTAGTTGGCCTATTAATTAGAAAAGGGCTAGGAGTGCATATGGATGTCAGATAGATGCACGTTTTTGTTCTTCGCCTCTAAAAGACTGTCTTCAAAATCTTTCCCTTGGAAAACAAGGGCTTATTCAGAAAGAGCATGGCCATTTTTCTTTTAAGAATCGTTCTGATGCTCTTTTGACCTATTCCATTACACACACGCTGTCCATTTTTCACTTGGAAAAGCATAGTTTCTATACCATCTGATGCTGTACTTTTTACACGGGTTGATGTATTCAAGGGATACTCAAATTTCCACGTATAAGAAAGTAGGTAGAATGTTGAGTTTTAATGCATCTTATTCATTAATTTTAGTCTTTTGGTAGTGGGGTCTTGATCAAAAGTACCTTTTTTGCAAAAAAAACCATATTCTTGAAGCCAGGTTCTGTAAACTATCATAGAACATTTTATTTAAGAGAGGACAACAGGACAAAAGTTTATCTACGAGGCCATCAAATAAAATCTGAAAGTACATAGCTAAGTGACATATCTTTCAATGATGATTACGCATGAGCATGTATGATACATGAGCAGTATTTAGCAATTCACATTTTTTAAGTTCTGGTGTGTATTTATTGCAGCTGTGAATTGCATTTGACTGTATTTTTGGTATTTGAGTAATAATGGAAACTGATTGTCTTGAAAATGTACTTACATTAACTCCTGTTTTTGTCTTGCTTTGCTCATAACTTGTGAACATTATTAACTTAAAATATGTATCTAGGATAAATAAATGTTTTTACATGGTAATTATTTCAATTTTATATTCATTTTTTTCAAAATTCAGTAGAGAACAACTAGCTTTTACCAAACATTTTCATCTGTATTATCATGTCTTTGGAAAACTTCGTGATTATAGACATTTCAATTTGATCTTATTCTTCTACAGGTCAGTAAAAAGGTACCATGTGAAAATATTCTCTGTAGTTATCCAGCAGTATTGTTAATTGTTTAAAACTAGCACAGTCTAAAGAATATGTTATCTTGTATATGTTCAGCAGAATAATCATTGTAGTCTATTGGCTTTAAAATGTATTTGTTTTTCTTCTCGTACATGAATGGTGGTAGAGAACTGTGTGCTGCCTTTTCATTTCAAAATAGATCAACCCTCTGGAGCCCACACTGTTTATGCTTCAGGTTCAGCCCAGGCAGACTGCAGCTGAACACTGAACAGAAAAATTCTCATGAAAAGAGCCTTTCTCCCTCCCCCTTTTACATTTCCCTCAGGATATCTATCAGTTCTATGCAGCACTCTATGAGGGCTTCACTGGATATATCACAAGAACAACTTTTATTAAATTCTACTTTATCACTTGAGCTTCCAGGCCCAGCATGAAAATGAAAGTAGAGTTAGAAATATTGCTTGGTCACAGATTCCAAAAGCTTAGCTCAGTTTTAGTTGAAAGTAAATTTTAAAAATCATCAGGGCTTTTGAAGGTAGAAGTCTTACCTTTCAAAAATACCCCTCCTGTACATAGTTGCTACATCTAATTCTGTTCCTTTGGGGCAAATCAAACTATACCCAGGAGTGGCAGCTGTTTTTTATTTTCTATTTTCTGACAATTTAAAAACTGATTCTTATCCAAAATTTTAAACAGAGCTTGCCATTTTCCTTAAAAAGATTATTTTTCCTAACCAATACTGAAGTACATCTCATTGTTAGAATGTCAAGCAAGATGGTGCACTGGACAGACCATTCTGGTTCAGCCTGAATTTAGGCTCTAATTAAAGCCTAGGCAAAAGTGTAATTCTGAAGGTCAATAAGAGGTACTGCAGATGATGAAAATCTCCATGTCTGTACCATATCCGAATGTTGGGAAGTGTAGATGCTTTAGATGCTTTTATCTAGCTCCTGAAACATTTCATGCTAGAAGAATCAAGCTAATGACCCAATCATATCATCTGTTGAATTTAGCAGCAGTCAAGTAGAAAATTAAAATAAGCAAAATTTGAACATTCTACTAAGGTCAGATAATATTGGGGTCAAGTTTAAATTTCAGCATATTCATTGTTAATTTTTATTTCAGGTAATTCAGACCATCACTGCAACTGACAAAGATAACTCTGCAAATGGGGCCAGATTCCATTTTTCTCTTGATGAAGGGCTTTCTTTGAATCCCAACTTTACTCTAAAGGATAATGAAGGTAAATCAAACACACAGTACAAAATGGATCTCTGTTTTGTCTGGGATGTTTCATTTAACAGAGTAATCTCCATGCATTTCTTGACAGAAGGGGAAAATTAGTATGTCATCATCAAACTGGTTAATATCAAGGTCATGGTGCATAGAATATACTGCAAATTATGAATAATCAGATACTCTATTTCCTTTATACATTTTAGCATTTGTAGTTCAAATATTCACAAATGTTTCCAGAAAGTGGATTAATTAATAAGTGTTGACATTTTCATCTGTTTCTAGGTAGGTAGTATTGAGTGAGTACTTTCACAGTTATTGCCTTCCTTAGGGGAGGAACTAAGAATTTAAGGTGAATAAAAAGTTGAATTTGTGCTTGCATTTATGGATATGATACCAAGAGTAGGTCTTTCAGTGCTTCCTGAGTGGTAGTCTACCTCTTCATGCTCTTCCTAATAAGGCATGTCTAAAAAGTAGTTGGGTTGCACCTAGTAGCTGCCTTTAGAGTCACCTGGCTGAGTTTTTGTGAACATTTCTTGCAACAAAGAACCATCTAGCTTTTCAAAAAATAAAATCAAATAACCCAAGAAGAATCAACCATACAATTTATGTAATTGTTTCTATTTTTCACTCTGTTGAAAATGAAAGTAAACTTAAAATGCCTGTCTGTTGCTTTCTTCAGGGACTTTTTGGTGTAAGAGTGTATTGTGTTCTTGTGTGTGGAAATAGGTAGTAGCTGGCTTTTGCATAGTTGTATTTTTGCAAAATTCCGTGGGATACTCTGAGATCTTATAGATCACTGCACATCTGTAATGACTGAGAAGCATTAGCTCCATCACTGTACAAATGAAACTATTCTTCAAAGATATTTTGAAGGAAGAGAGACTGCATAATCTTCCTAGGAATCTGTTCCAGTGTTTAACTGTTCATAGCACAGAAAAAATAAATCCATCTATCAATATTAGAAAAGTATTAAAATAGTCTTTTGTTTAATCTAAGAAGATAAAGAATAAGTATGCATTTTCTGTAACATCATACATAAAACTACAAGGCAAACAGAAACTCCAATAATACAGTTTCTAATTTGCATACGCAAAGATATTTTAGCTTAAATCGTAACAAGAAACTCAAGTTGGTGAACAACCAGAAAACTTTAAAATTAAAGTATTGTTACAGTTTTACTCAACATATTACCTTTTGATTCTGTTTTAAAACTGCCATTTTGGGCTATTTTTCTCCGTGATAAAATACTCTATATGTACAATACAAGTTAAATTGATTAAGCACATTCACTATAGCCAGTTATTTTCCATTCACACTTGTCCCTGTCTCTATTCAGAAACTGGATTTCTGTTATTTTGTATCCCAGGAAATGGTGGGCATAAATTTTTCTTATGTTCGTTAAGTTTGCTATTTTATTTCTGGATTTAATAATCCAATAATGGTTGGGATTCTAGGATTTCTTTTGTTCTGTTTTGTTTCTGTAGAAATTTACCAACAATTGCCTTAAGAGAGTTTTCAGTATTTTGCAAAGTGCTAAAAAACAAAAGCTCAACACTGCATTGAATATGGTGGTCAGTGATAGATTTATCTGTGAATGCAAAGCTATATTTCTCTTGCAGACTTTTTTGAATCAGGTCATCCTCTCTTTTTATTTTTCAGGACAAAGGAATAATTTCACAAAAATCTCAGGAGACATTTTCTTCCCTTGTTTTCACAACCCTAAACAACATGAGACTGCTCTGACTTTGAGCTGCATTATTGCATAAATGTTCTGTTCTACTCTATTATCAGTACAGCTACAAGATCAAGACTCTACAGTAGTAAATTAGATCCTTACATTTTAACACATCCATGCACTTTCACTGAAATCTAGAAGAGTTACACAAGCATAACATTTCCTAATTTATCCCTGTGTACCTGCATAATCTCAACATACGTATGATTCAGATTAGTAGTATCCCATTGCTTCAGCATGGGAAATAGATATTAAACTGTCAGTCCATACAATTGACTGTATGACCAGGTAAGATTATCTCCCTTGAGTCTGAGCTTGAGCCTTTGCTCGTTAACAATCCATGGTTTTAAAGCTCCAGTCCTTGAGTACATACCCTCAAAATACAGAAGTTAAAACCCTTCGAGGACGATATTGGACTATATCTAGCATGTAGTCTATCTGAACCTAAGAATTGGTTGGATCACCTTCTGGATTCTGATGATGTTGATGATTTTCATTTTAGAGAAAAAATATAGAGAATACAGAATAGGATATTTTTTTCCCTGCTGACTACCTTGTGCTACAGTACATTCTTTGCTCGCTGAAGTTTTTTGTTTTGACAGTTCAGAGAGAAAAAAAAAATTAAGAGCATGAGCAAGAGGACAGCCAGCAAAATGATGCAGTATCCATACTGGTGTAAGCAAGCAGGGCTATAAAATTTCTTTGCAATACAAAGAAAATGCATTAGGTTGTAATCATTCCCTGAAGTCTGCAATTTTAGAAAGCAAACCCGCGAAACATACCTCTTTGTTTGAGAATTGTACTTACGATGGCTTTTTAATGAAAACAGGGCTGTTTACAATTTATTCTGTCCAGGGAAGTGTTGCAACTTCTACTAAAACCTGAACAGCCAAATTGTTATTTAATTTGGAAGTGCCTTTTTTCTTGCTATTTTGATGTTACGTATCTGAGTTATTTGTTGTACATGTTCTTCTGACATTGTTTTTTACTATGTTGCAATAGATAATTTAGAAATCCAGATCACTTTTGTGTAATGCCTTAAATTTGCAGTTTTTGCCTCATCAGAAGTATCAGCTACTGCAAGTCAATTTAAAATTTGCCTGGGCATTATGATGGAAGAGCCTCTTCAGAACAGAGCTGTTTCATAGAATTGTAGAACTGCAGTCATTTGGGTTGTAATGGACCTATCTCCTCTGCCATGGGCAGGTAAACCTTCCACTAAATCAGGTTGTCCAAATCCCCAACCAACCTGGTCTTGAACACTTCCAGGGATGGAATATCTGTAACTTCTCCAGTCAACCTGTTTCATGGCCTTACCGCCCCCTGAGTAAAGAATTTCTTAATTATTTCCAATATAAATCTACCCTCTTTTAGTCTTAAGCTGTTACCTCTTGTCCTAACACTACACTCCCTCTCTGATAGAGAGAATCTCTCCCTATCTTTCCTGTAGATCCCCTTTCTCCGTTTAGGCACTGGAAAGCTAGTATAAGGTTTCCCCAGAGAGTTCTCTTCTACAGGCTGAACAACCCCAGCTTTCTCAGCCTCTCTTCACAGGAGATGTGCTCCAGCCCTCTAATCATCTGCATGTTCCTCCTCTGGACTCACTCCATCAGGTCTGTGTCCTTGAGACCCCAGATCTGAATGCAGTACTCTAAGTGGGGTCTCACAAGAGCAGAGTAGAGGGGGAGGATCATTTCCCTCAACAATGGTGGTCACTCTTATTTTGATGATAAGGATATAGTTGGCCATCTGGGCTACAGACACACACTGTTGGCTCATATGGGTTTTTCATTAGTGAGCACCTCCAAATCCTTCTCCTCAGGATGCTCTCAATCCATTCTCTGCCCAGTTTGTTCTTCTGCTTGGGACCATCTCAAATCAGGTGCAGGGCATTGCACTTGGCCTTGTCTACCTTCATGAGATTCACAAGGACCTACATCTCAAGTTTGCCAAAGTCCCTCTAGATGGCATCCTTTCAACCCATTGAATTTAATAATTACACTTTTTTTCTTCTTTTTATTTTTTAATCCTGAAAGAATCATAGTATTTTTCCAGATCGTCAAAGTATGGTTGATATATTTGTCAGAATTCATTAGTTTGATGGAAAATCATGTAAGAATATTTCACTGTTATGATACCCCTATCCATTAATACATGGATGCACAGTCTCTCTCACTGCCTGAATTTAAAATATGTATATATATTCTCTCTCCTTGCCAATTTTGTTACCCACTAGAGACCTCTAGCAGAAGTTATGCCACACTTTTAAGAGACTTAGCAAAAGGTTGAATCCCCAGAGGACAGGTCACTTTGGTGCGAGAGAGCATTTATGAATTTTACGCACTGTAAAGCAATGTTTTGCTGGTGGTATTTTTTTTTTTTCACAAGATATACAGTCTATAATGGATGCTTCAATAAGTCCTGTAAACTTCCTGGGCGGTAAGGGTTTGAGCAGACTGTACAAATTCACCCAACACTGCCAAAAAGATTTGTACATTATCTTGCCTTTGGAAGTTTTGACTGCAATCTTTTGAAGCTAGACAAAGTTTATCTTACTTTCAAGGAAGAGCAACTCAGAATACGTAGGATTTTGTCTGCTTTCCTTTTATTTCTTCAGGACATAGGTTACATTTCACAAAAGTAAATAAATAAATAAATACATACATACATACATAAAAATTAAAATTGCAATTTTATTTTTCCCATCTGCCCACTTTTCCACTTTTCTCAAAGATTTGGCTTTCTGAAAATGGCACCGTAATGAAGAATGTTCTGGAACTGAAACAAAGGTGCACTGATTTTCTAATTCTGACTCTTTGGGAATTCCTTTTTGTTAATGTTCTATAATGTTGTGGTCACAAGTTATTTTAATATCCACAGAAGTGAAATGCTTTTGTGAAAGATCTAGAGCACGCTGAGTTCTACAGTGTCTGTATAAGACAAAATTAGTAATGCATTCATCCACCATGACTGTGATGCAAATGAGTGTTTTTCCCATGTTAATTATCAAAACTTAGTAAGAAAAAGAATCAGTTTTACCTTGCATGGCTGTTATTTAGGCCATTCACACCATACCACTTTGGAGCATCTGAAGTGGCACTGAAGGTCAAGTTAAACCCTATTCTTTGCTACCCAACATCAATGGGAAACATTTATGAAATTCTCTCCTTTGTTTATATCAAAGATGTGGCATGCTCTCTCAGGTTCCACAGTAATGTATGTTCTTACTGCCCTTCAATGAAATACCATCCTGTAATGAAGAGAAGCTGTAACAGTAGGAGAATTATGTGGAAGAGATAAATAATATCTGAGAAAGTGCAAATTAGCATTATATGTAGTGACTGCAAGCACAATCCATAGAACATCTGTCAGTATAAACAGGTTGAGTGCCATCCTGGGGAGCCATTATCAAACAATCAACATACAATGGTAAAAAGGGAATTTTTCATCAGCTCTGTGAGCATCTTCAGTTTTTCTTTGATTGGTTCAAACTGGTTCCAAGACTGACCCGATAAGTTAGTTAGTTCATAGTGTACAGGTTCTTCATGCCTTCTACTTCAGTGCTGCTATCTGTTCGTGTTTTGCATCTTTGAAACCAATAAAAAACAAAAAGGTACTTCCAGGAGATATCAGTAAAGAAATGAAAAATAAATGTCTATCAGTATAATCCCACATAAACAAATTACATGTTCTCACTTTGGAAATGCCTCTCATTCCAATGTATTTTGTTTGGGTTTTAATTAATTACAACCTTTTAGAACATTTATAACTGAAAATTAAAACATGTCTTAATCTATTAACAAGGCTTTACTCTATTTTTTAATTTCCATTTCTCTGGTGCCTGCCTGCAATATATAACGTGTCAAAGGAATTCTCAAATTGTGAATAATAAATAAATTTGTATTCTCCAAAGTGCTGCAGTAGTCACCTTCCTTGGTGTTATCATTGTATTTCAGCTTCTTTGATTTCCCTATGCCTTTCTGCCTTGTCTTTGTTCAGAAGCTCAACATGAAAAGACAGAGATAATGGAAAGAGGAATGTGATAACAGCCTTGCCTGCAGTGTGCAGTGTGGCTTAACAAACTGCCACATCTTTAGAGTGTGAAGAGCTGCTGTTTTACAGCCATGCAGAATTTCCCATCTGTAACCTCAGATCCACAGAAGAGGAATCTTATGTTCTAACTTGCTGTGTTTGCTAAGTAACAGTTCAAATGTGAGAAGGCTTAGTGGTCGTGCACTGGGGCAGTGTACACCACAGGGAAACAGATGAGTCATTCTTTCTCTATGTTGCTGTTAATTTTCCCTTAGCAGCCAGCCCTTTCATCTTCAGCAAGTCCTGGTTCTTTTCCAGCTTTCAGAAGCAAAGTTCACAGTTTAAATCTGTAAAGAAAAACAATTTTCTTTCGAGGCCTAGAAGAATCATCAGATTTGCAGTTCCCAGCATCTTAGTACTATTGCTACTATCCTATACTTGTGTTCTGTGTATGGTTGGTGTATGTATTTTCAGACATCAAAGGAATTTCTCAATTCATAATCCCCTCTCTCTTATCTTTCAAACTAGTTCTGTTGATATAACAAAGTTGTTTTTGTTTGTTTGTTTTTTAATTCTCTCAGTAAGCTCTTGACATCTGTCTTCATACTGGGCTACCTTTAGTTTGGGATTTTTCAGGTGATGTCAAGACCCTTCTCATAAAAGCTGTTTTCCTACTTGCCCTCTCAATGGATCCTCCCATGGTTTTTGATATAGAATGTAAACAATTTAATAAAAGATGATTGCTTAGAATATCAGACTAGCTGTCAGGATGCAGTTGGTAGTGCAGTTTGGCTAAACTTTGAGGGTTTTTTTTTTAGTTATCAGAAACCTTTCCTGCTCAGGAATTATCAATTTTTCTTTTTTATATTAGGTTAGTGATGCTTTTCTTTTCAGCCTGTATTTTCATGATTGCCTCTGTAGCTGTAAGGTAACATTGACTTGCTCACTCTTTTTCAGATTTGTGCCAGGGAAGTTAAGGAGAAGTTTTTGCTTTCCTGTTCAAATTTGAATATTGGACCTTCTTTGGGTACAAGCTCAGGAAGATTTGCTTCTACAAATTTGGTAGAATTTTCTTGCATATATGGACAAGGTAGCTGAACTAAAGTCTTCAGGGTTTGTAAACAGAGTAAGAAAAATAATGTAAAGTTCTAATTAGAGATGAAATGTTGTTCTTATTCTTGGTAAAAACACTTGCTGTCACCCATTGAAGTTATCAGAATAAGATCTGAGAATTTTTTTCTTCTAGAATGTGAGACATGACAGATGTTAACGCTTAGCTTATGGATATGGAAATAGGGAATTAAGTTTCAAGCTAAGTCCTTGAACACATCCTTAGGTTTTTAAGGTATTAGTTCTGGATAACTTTGTTGTATGATTGTCATTTCTTCACTTGTTGCAACTTGAAATAGATTTCTCCTTAGAAATGCCACTTTTTTGAAATTGCTTTCTCTTCCTGTTAAGTGTGTGCCCTAAAATGTGCACATGGGAGTGCTGTGCCTCTCTAATGACTTCAGGGGAAATTCTAGGTGACCAGTAGACAATAGTTTATTGTAGCAGTATTGATGCTGAGGAGGAAAAAAATTGAAAAATGTAACTTAAAAGAAAAGCTAGAACTGTGATTGTTTTCTTGCAATGAAGCATAATAACACAGGCTGACTGTAACAATTGCATAGCAGTTGTCCTTGTAACTCCTCAGGACCCAAAGGTGCTTAGATTTCATCATTATGTTTTTGTTGTTGTTGTTTTGTTTTTTATGAGGTTATGAAATAATATGAAAGCTGTATGGCAGCCCAACAGAGCAGTATTACCATAGCATGAAAAGAAGCTACGTGCTGCGAGTGTAGCACAGAGCTGTTGAGGATGCTTGAGGACCCACAGGCTGTTGGAATAATTAACGTGTCCAAAAGAAAACAACAGAGATAGTGATATATCTGGTGGCCAAGACATACAAGGAGTGATTGTAATCCCTGGGTTTGCTCAGCGCAGAGCAGAGGAGCTGAGGGGAGGCCTCATGGCAGCTGCAGCTCGGGGCAGCACAGAGCTCTGCTCTCTGTGACAGCAACAGCAGCATGGAGCTGTGTCAGGGGAGGGGCAGCTCGCTGTTAGGAAATGGTTCTTCACCTTTTCCTTTTTCAACACGAGGCAGACTGGTGCACTCATGTCCACACTGCCTGCTGGGAAGATCCCTGCTGTATGCAATTGCGTCAGGCTGGGTTTTATGTGACAGACTCTTAGCTGGCCCAAACAGCATCCCAGGGAGAGTGCTAAAATTCAGCAATGTGAGTGATCACTCTTCTGAGATCTTACTTGCTCCCCAGCCTTGTTTTGTTTAACAGTCTGCAGAGCACAGAAGATTGCCATGGTTCAGCCCGGCTCAGCCTAGGTTCTGTGATGAGGGGGCAAAGGGACCCACGGACCCATGCCATGGAAAGGGAAGGAGGCGGGGGGGAAAGGGAAAAGGGAGGGAAAGGGGTCTGGACAAATGATAACAAAGGCAATGAGCTAAGAAAAAAAAAAAAAATTACTAAATATAGTGGCAGAATGTGAGATGGCACAGTATAGTACAATATTGTAATACAGTGATTGAATTTGAATCTAAGAAACCAAATAAAATAAGATAGAGTTTCCAAAACCAAAGTCATTACTTTAATGCCATGGGTAAAAACAGCCAGGGAGCAAAGAGTGGAAGTCTTGTTACTTCCAGTCTGTTTTATCTTTCCCTCCAAATGGAAAATGGAAATGGTAAAATGAAGTCTGGGAGTTGTAGTTCATTCTTCTCTTCTGACTCCAGGAGACCAGAACTCATGAAGTATATTGACAATCCACGCAACTGCAGCATTAACTCTAACTCCCCGTGCACCACATGATTTCATGATGTGGAATACTGATGAAAAACCATGAAACCATGACAGAGATAAAAAAAGGAAATTGTTAGAGAGGAGCTCAGCTAGTAAGTTGTAACAAGGTGCATTTCGAGGAAGGAAGCAATTATAAATTGGATACTGAAGAACCAGAAAGTTTGTAAAGTCTATCGTCCTTATGAGGAAGATGATGATGAGAAGTTTCTTCCTGAATAGAGAAAGACAGAAGCAGCAATCATCGCATTGTGTGTATAAAGAGTGTGTTACTTTATTTTCATGCAAAATATGCATTCATTTGAAATTCCTTATTAATCACAAATTTACGGTTTGTTTTTTTTTTCTGCTCTTGTGCTGTGTCCAGAGCCTAATCTGCCACTGCTTTGGCAGCTGACAGACCAACAAACTGAAGGTCATTTTGTATTCTGCTTGAACCCTGAAAGACTTTTATCCACACCTACAGCACCATTAGGGAAGCTGGGACTGACAGTCCAGGCATTGAAAAAAAAAAAAGAAGTGGCAAATAGGTTAAATATTATTTAAAAAAAAAGTTGTTTTTTTTTTTTTGCAACATTAGGTAGCAGAAAGTTGAAACTTTCTGCAGCTAAAGTAAAGCTGCTTACTTTACTCTCCGCTTTTTAATTTCAAAGCCATGTAGGTGATCTACCTGCAATCTGTGCTCCATGACATTATGTGTTTTTTTCAGGAGCATTTTAAAATATATCATTTTGATTGTTCAGGTACTGCATTTAATCAAAAAATAGACCACACTTTTATCAAAGAACAAGTTTGTTCAATTTTCTTAAATGAGATTTTTGCTTGGATTTTAAAATTAGGTCAGAAAAGCCAAGTAAGACCTCTCCAGGTGGGCACAGACTGTAATTATGGACCAAAGATCACTGCTCACTCTGCTTTAGAGAAGAATTTTATTTATAAAATAAATGTAGTCTGAGTCTTGGTGTTATCAAGTTTGATTTCTTCCTTCTTTTGTAAAATAGAACAATTCACTCCCTAGTCTAGGTGCAGAATAACTTGGAAATTGTGTATTTCTTAACAACATAATAATTAAAAATTTCAACATTGCTAAGAACATCAGAGCATTTTGAATAGGGTTTCATAGACCCAGATTAAGCAATATGGAATAGTGTTAAAGTTTATCAGAATGTTTATAAGAGACATCTTTCTGCATTTCTTAAGTTTTCATTTATACAGGAATCCCTTTCATCACCCTGTGTTAAAAGTGATTTACCTTTTTTTCTATTAACTCTGTGTTGGAAGTCTTCTGCTCATTATTGAAATTATTTTTATTATGGCATGTGAATGTATCAAAGATATTTTATAAACTCTTGCAAATATTATTTATTTCCATAATGTTGTGATCTTGCTTTGTATAAGATTGTTTCAGGTGACAAAATTATTTGTTCATACCATCTTGGCTTAAATAGGGTTTTGTAAATTGAATGAATGTGAATGACATTGTATGGGGCTGGTGTCATGCCTCTGAGGAAGAAATTGGCATGAATCTCAAGTTTCAGTCCTCAAAAGTGCGCTGTGGCATGACAAAGTTGAAGAGGCCTACTGAAAACAGATAAACAAATAGAAATCATATTTTGCACCCATTGCAAATGAGAACAAAACTGAATGAGTTTGTAGCAAAATAACCATACTGAAGATTTGCAAGAATTAGGGAAGATGGAGAAGAGAGCTAATCAGGTTCAATGCAGGAGAATCTGACATTGTGCAGTTTTGGGGTCAGAAGCCTGGCTCCTCTGTGACCGTGGGTAATTCCTACTTCATACATATTTCTCATGTGAAAGCTGTTACCAAATATATTACGATATTATGCCTGCAGGCTACACTAACAGATATTATCAGTACTATTACTCAGTGATACACCAAAATAAAATGTAGAGAGGTGATTTAAAATTAATGCTTTAAAGTTTGGTATAGAGCTGGACAGATGACGTGGCGTGAAACATAATCATCTGGTATATAGTTTGCACCCAGTTTAGATGGAAAATAATTCCTGTGTTCAAATACCTGTGCAGAAAATAAGCAATCCCATGGACTGGAATATGCCACACTAGATGTGTTGTCATGCTAAATTTTCACAAAGTGGCACAGGCTTCATTTTTTCATAATTTATGGAAAACACATTTAGTGCTGTGTCTGCAGTGGTAAGGAAAAATAAGTTTTCTGTGTTCATTTTTGTTTGTTTGTTTTTGTAATACAAAGAAAAATCCAGAAGACTTTTTTTTTTTTTTTTTGCACTTATCACCTCTTCGTTATTTTTAAAAAATCTTTAAAACCACAAACCTGCTGTTGGGAATCCGCATCATGTGCAAGTGCAACGAGGGGAGAGCATATTTCTTCCAACCTCTCTCCATGCTTCTTGATCATGATTTCTCTCTGGATCACCTCACTCTTCCAATATCTCAGTCTCTAGTTTTGTTTGCTTTACTTACAGACTGTTGTTGAAGTGCCCATACTTTTAAAGTTGGGGCGACTAATCAAAATGAAATATTACATTTGAAATCAAGATGTAACTGTATATTATCATAGCATTTCTTCCTCTGCATTCTCTTTATGCTCCTTACATTTTTTAGACTTGAAGAAACATGGGTGGCAGTTTACCATCCTAATTAGTGCTCATAAATGCTCTTTCAGTGTGCATGTAGTAAGCTTTAGTATTCTCACTAACTGTAATACATGCCAGATGAAAATAACAGTGACAGAATTTTGCATCGCTTTCTCTCTACCATCCTTATTTACCTTATATCTTCATCAGTTTAAACTATCTAGTATCTGCACTCTCTGCCACTCCCCTCTCCCTTCCCTTCCACCTCTCTCTTCTTCCTGATCTCCCTACTGCAGGAGTCCTTTCAGATATTTTCTGAAAGCTCAATTCATCTATAAAATCTGTCACAGACCTTAACATATGAAAATTTAATTTTAACTTTTAGTAGAGACATTTAAACACTTTTTTGAGAATCAAAAGGACTTCTGTTGTGGAAAAATTCCACAACAGAAATTTGCAGAATTCTAGATATTCACATTTACAAGTGTATCATGGGATTAAAACACTTGCAACCTGGGTTCAAAATGTTTGTCAAAATCCAGTTTGACTTCAAGACACAAGCTTAAATAAGGCTTATTTATTTAGTTCTAGTTACTTTTTCCTGCCTCCTCTTTTTCCTCCTTTGAGAAAATGGTCAGAAATGGTACTCACTCAATTTTAATCTAGATTGTGTATTTTCACAGATTAAGATTGTGGAATATTAAAATGCCTGGTGCTTCTGCTGGATGGGGAATGAACGGTCAATCATATTTTTCATTTTGCTTCTGATTCTGTTCTTTTTTATGATGTTGTAGATAACACAGCCAGTATCCTGACAAGACGAAGGAGATACAGTCGAACCACTCAAGATATCTATTACCTCCCAATTTTGATTTCTGATGGTGGAGTGCCCCCTCTCAGCAGCAGCAGTACTCTCACTGTTAGAGTTTGTGCATGTGAGAGAGATGGACGTGTGAGAACTTGCCATGCTGAAGCTTTCCTCTCCTCAGCTGGCTTGAGCACAGGAGCTTTAATTGCAATCCTGCTCTGTGTTGTCATTCTTCTTGGTAAGTCATTTTCAATATTAAGTACTGCCATCTTCTGCTGGCTCTATGAATGTGACAGGGCAGAAATATTTAATATGATATGTTTTTGAACCAGAAGCTGCCTGGTAGAAGAAAGTAATTAGAAACACATAGCTGTGATTAGAGGGGAAAGGTTCGGCTAAAATTAATAGGAAAAAAAGCCTTTAAAGCACATTCATGAATATCTGGAATCCACTAGAAATAATTTTTCAGGGGTTATCAAGTAATTAGCACTGCAGACCATTTTTCTGTAATTTGAAAAGATTTCAAAAAACCACTGGCTAATTCCATGCCTAGAACAGTGCAAAAAATGATAGAAAAGAGATGATGAGGAAAGCTTTTTGAAATGCATTACACTGTAAGAAGCACCATTAGCACTATACAAAAGCCATTAATTACCTTTGTGAGATAAGCTGATAGCAGTGCACAACATACTCCTTGGGGGCAAGGGACATGTGAGATAATATGATGGCTCCATTAGATAAATGTCCTTGCAAGTGTGTTTTCTTTCCATTTTTTTTTTTTTCCTACCCGGGCCAATTTAAATGTTACCCATTAGTTAATTTTTTTTTTTTGTGTGGCAGAGGCAAAACTTGCTGGGTACATATTTCTGTAATATTCATCTATTCAGGTGTCTCTCTGCATTCTAATAGAGCTGGAAATAGTAGGAATTGCATGGTGACTCACATAGGATACTTTGAGGATTTTTTTTCTGAAGAGTCAACGTTTTCTAAAAGTGCACCTCTCACATCTTAGTTCAGAAATTCCTTCTGCAAAAAAAAGATTTAAAATATACAGTAATACATTTGGTTTTTAATCTAGTATTTTATCATAGAAGATTGAACATTCATAAGAGAAAAAAATAAAGCTTGTACATTTTAATTATATGTCAAATGCTGAATATTAGTCTTAATGAAGCTCAGAAAGCCTTTAACAATGCATCCCAAAAATGTCACCCTTAGTTATTCCTTTCTCATCTAACTGCTAGTATATTATCTTTTTTTGTGTCCTATATGAGATCCCTAGTAATCTTAACAACTGGATTTAATTATTGGCTCAAGAAACAGTAGAAATTCCTGCAAAGTAAATAGGAATGTGTTCTTTACTGGCCCTTTGGAAGACCAGGCTGTATTGGAAGTTTGTCCTTTTACAGTAGGATTATTAAATTTCTCCTTAATTATGTGTGATCTCTATTTGTTGTTTTTGGCATTTTGCTATGTCAAAACTCAACTGTGTAGAATTCGTGAGTGCTTTCTGGGAATACAGTAATCTATCTTCATATAATTTCGTATAACATTACACAAAAAAGGTACTGCTCACTTAGGGACTCTAAGTAGGCTCTTTTCCAAATTGGGTATGTGCCTAATGTTACGATACTCCAGTGCAAGGCCAGCTTAATAACATCAGAATACAAATATTAGCTGGCAAGTATTTCAATTCATGACTTAGTAGCTACTGTTTTTGTAGCATATATCTGCTTACCTCAACTGTAAACTTTAAACCTAATCTAAAATCTGCAGTTTTCTCTTTAGCAATTGTGGTCCTTTTCATCACCCTAAGACGTAGCAAGAAGGAGCCTTTGATCATTTCAGAAGAAGATGTCAGAGAAAATGTTGTGACATATGACGATGAGGGCGGTGGAGAAGAAGACACAGAAGCATTTGATATCACCGCACTACGTAATCCATCAGCTGCAGAAGAGCTGAAGTATCGGAGAGATGTCCGCCCTGAAGTTAAGCCTGCACCCAGGCATCATCCTTCTTCAAGCCTTGACAGTATAAATGTTCAGGAGTTCATTAAACAAAGACTTGCAGAGGCTGATCTGGACCCCAGTGTGCCCCCATATGACTCCTTACAGACATATGCCTATGAGGGCCATAGATCGGAAGCTGGATCTATCAGCTCTCTGGATTCAGTCACGACACAGTCTGACCAGGATTATAATTACCTTGGAGACTGGGGGCCTGAGTTCAAGAAGCTAGCTGAACTCTATGGGGAAATAGAATCAGAAAGAACAACTTAGCTGTAATTCCCAGAACAGAGAAATTCCTAAACAGCTGGAGATAGAACGACAACAGTGATGACAGCAAATGAATACAGTGCTTGGAACCGAGCAAGTTGTACACAGTTACTGTAGAACAAGTGCCCTTTTCATGTTTGAAACTGGGTTCTCCAATTGGAAGAAAGTAAAATTTTGAAAAATACAGAGAAAAGAAGCAATTGTCCCTTGTGTATATTTTTAATTGCTCAATAAAGTCTATGGTACTGCATCTGTAACAGTACCTAAAGTAAAGCCGGGCAATGACACTTTTATTGCAATATGCTTAACATCTCTGAACTACAGTATGTTTCTGATCATTCCTGTTTAGGAAGATAACTAATGGAAGAGCAAATCATTTGCAGATGGTTTTGAGGTTGCCTTGCTAGCTGTGCTCTAGGCCTTGTGATCCCAATGTAAGGTAGCTAATGGGGTTTACTATCAGTGTGAGAAGTCCTAGGAGTCATTTTCCTTTAACAGCAGTGATAATCCACACCTGTCTTCTAAAATAAATGGTCCTTTGATGGTTTAATCTGTTTGAATTGGCAGGTTGCAATGTGAAAATGTCATTTCATTATGTCCCTCATAATCTTTTTATCCCTAACCAGCTAGCAGAGGGAGAGCATCTTTAGCTGTCAGTGCAAACACAATGCTAGACCATAACCCCAGACTTGCTCTGGAAGAAGCGTTGTCTTCAATGTGTGTGCTTTTTGTCTTTTCATGGGAACATCATTCATGTAAATGAATCTGAAGTACTCTTCATGCAGCAGAGCAGATGAAGTGTGGGTTCTTTCAGTAAAAACAAGAATGGCAGCACAATTAAAAGTATGCAGTTGTTCGGTTCACTGTGCTTCACTTATGGCAATAGACAGAACTTTTGAAGTCTTTTGCTGGTCTTAATCCAAGAGCTACAAAAGTCACTTTATGACAGTGTTCTTAACCATAATGTGTCTGTTTGTGTGTGTGGCTAAAAGCAAAATATTGCTGCTGGTGAGACACAAGATTTAAACAAGGTGATCAAAATGATGATGCTTGTTTTCTTGTTTTTCTTGTTCAATATATAGATATTTAATTTGTTTTAGAGTAATTTCTATCTAAGCAGAACAAACCTTTTTTCTCCTTATTTCAAACATCATGGGAAGATAAACATCTTAAGCCAGTGGAGGGTGAAAGAAAGAAAATGTGTCATTTTGGATTTCTTATGGATGAAATAAATCAATCTCTTTTTTTTTTTTTTTTTTTTTTTTTTTTTGCATTGCATTGCATTGCATTGCATTGCATTGCAGAACTTGATCTTTAGGCTGCTTAATATCTGTAAGATTTGTGTTTCCCCTTGGTTTCTTTGAAAGTTTAACCTTTTGTTTCTCTGTCTTCTGATAATACTATGAGAGAACAAGGAGAACACAGTATCCCACTGTGTGGGAAGTGTTGAGTCATGGCCTGAACCACTGATTGATCACCTGAGGAAAGGGCTGAATCAGCCATGGGAGCACAGGTGAAGGCATTTCAGCTGTGTGACTGGCAGTAAACCCATTTAAGGGCTGACTGCCACTAGGAAAGGGTTTCCAGAAAGAGATTCTTCCTCTGGGGATTCTTTTCTGTGAACTTAGATCTTTGGATATGGGTGAGCATTCTTTCCCTGTTTGTTTCTTTTCCTGTTTTCACCATGATAATCTTTCTAGCTGTAACATTAACACCCATGAAGGATTATGACTGAATAGGTTTGCTATCTACTGAAGTCTAGTGCTTTTAAAATGATTGGAGCTCTACTTAGAGATGTGGGCTTTTATGGTATGCATTTTATAGAGAAACTGTTCAGGGCAGAAGCTGTGTATTGTTTTGTCTACTTTGGGCTGGTATGGAGAGATTCAGACTGGTAGGGAAAGAATTACATACAATCATAGAATCGTTTAACTTGAAAAAGACCTACAAGATCAGCAGGTTAAGCATTGTCACCTAACAAAGCACGTTCACCACTAAACTCTGTCCCTAAGTATCACACCCACATGTCTCAGAGATACCTCTGGGAATGGTGACTCTACCATCTCCTTGGGCAGCCCCTAGCAATGTCTAGCTATCCTTTCCATGAATAAATTCTTCCTAGCATCCAATCTACACCTCCTCTGATGCAACTTGGGACTGTTGACTCATGTCCTTTCACTTTTCACCTGAGAAGAAAGACCAACACCCTCCTCGCTACAACGTCCTGTTAGGTAGTTGTGGAGAGCAATGAGGTCTCCTCCAGGCTAAGCAGCTCCGGTTCCCTTCAGCCACTTTTCATAACTCTGTTTTCTATGCCCTTCACCATCTCTGTTGCTCTCTTCTGAATGTATTCCAATTCTTGCTCATCCATGCTGAGTCTGTATTCAATGAACTCCTTACCGATAAGCTGATGATTGCTTTTGGTTTTCACAGTCTTCTGGAGAAATAAGTAGCTTTGAAAGAAACTTCTCAAACACTTTAAAAAAATTAAAAAATTATTTGCAGTTATTTCCAGGGTTTTTTAAACATGTTTTCATTTCAATTTGGAAATTGTATTGTTTCAATCAACAACCAACCAAATTCAGAAACCAGTTTAGAGGGGAAAGCATCCAACACCTAACAAGTTCTACTGATGATTTGAGAGTAGTTTTGTAATCTATATTCAGACTTTGTTATTTAATTTCTACCAAATACAGGATCTTCTAGCAATACATTTACTGAAGCCATCCTCATTGCAGAGTACAGTTTAACAGCTGCTTTAAAGCAGTGACCTTTGTTCTTACCCTGAAACGGTTTATGTATCTTTTCTGAGAGTTAGGATGTGTTTCAATTTCATCCCGAATAAAACAACTAGAACTGCAAGTTTTTTATGAGGATAAATTTTCTTTTGATTTAGATTACATTTGCTTTTTCTGACTTCTCAGTTTTTATACAGTATGAGTAGAGTGCTAAGAAGAAAAACTTTGAACGCTGGTAGTATCATGAGTCACGGTAGTTTGTACTGCATGTACATGAGACAGCAGCATTCATTGTTATACAGTGATTTTGAGAACTAGTGTTAGTTATCTTTATGTCTGTTCCCACTTGTCCTACACCAAAGCAGGGAAAATTGAATGTGTATTGTGCTTTAAATAGTACTCCAGTCGTTGTTTTATTTTTATTTGCTTTATAGAACACTCAGGCTTAAAGCCAACAGAAGTTAAGTGCGGCAACACAAACAATCGCTCTTTATGCTCATGTTCTCATTAAGTTAATGAAAAGAGGAGGTCATATCTCACAGAATTAAGAAGCCTCCTTTTCACTGTTCCTGGTGCTCTCTTGCTGCTATACAACATGCACATTTTACCCAAAGCCCTGGGGATTCTGAGTCATTTAAAATTCTGCAGGGCTATTGAGGCTGTACTTCAGCAATGCTGCAGTGTGTTCTGTTTGGTTTGTCCTATCCATGATGGTCGCCAAATGTGCTTTTCTGTCATGATGCGTCTGCATGCTTGCTATGCTTAATGTTTTCTACTCAAATGCACATTGCTGTGCCGTGTTGTTTGCATGACAAATAGCAGAATACTAAATCTTCAGGGCCACAGAAGCAGGCCTCATGATGCAAAAAGAACACTTTTCAGATTTATTTCCTTTATCCCACAGAATTTTCCTTTGATCTTTCATGTCCTATGAACAAATTTAAAAGATATTTGAGAGTTTCTATGTTCACATTGATTAAACTGAAAGAAAACTAATACTGTGTTTCATGGAAGGTACAGTCATTTTGTAGTGTTGCTGATTTAAATTCGGTGTAAATTCAGTGACAGTGTTGTGGGGAAAATCTTACCAGGATTATGTTTAAGTCTGATTGTATGGGTTTTGCTTAAAGCTTTCATAGATGTATTTGAGAACATGAGTATACAACACGTTCCCATTACCCTAAATAGTAATCCTGTTGTCAGCGAACAAATAAATGCTGATAACTGCCAGTTTTATTTAAGCTAGAAGATGCATAGGAACATTAAACGGCACATAGAAAGGGGTGCCTAAGAGATTTCAGATGTAGAATTTTAATTCTGCAACAGCTATTGAAATAGTCATGCACTTACACACAATTAATTTGTCACATTACCTCAAATAAATTCTCTTTCTTGTAATAGTGGGAGTGCATAGTATGCTGTAAAGGATATGTTATCTGAGAAAATGGTCTCTGTAAGTAGGAAATGTAAAAATATAGTGTAAACTTTGAAAGAGTAAAAAAATGTGATTTAATGCATTTTGAAGAAAAGGAAGTGTAATTCAGCTGGCTTCTGATTAAGATTCAGACACTGAAGACATTTGTTTATCAGTGTTGCCATTTATTGCATAAACAGAAAACTGTAAAAGTCGAAAGTAATTTCACTGTTATGCACTTTATTTTTTTTGCATTTCTTTGTAGAAAATCAAAATACTTGTAAACATTTTTTTTCAAGCTCTAATTGATGCTGTTGTTTCAATTGCGAATAATGTGAGAAAATGTCTACATGAATATTCTCACTGGTGTTTAGAAGGAATTGCAAAATTTCTGTGCTCTAAGCCTTTGTAAAATCATCCTTTAGGAGAAAAAATACAAATCTTGGGCCGATCTGGAGTTAACCAAACTCATAGACTCACACAAAGGAAATGTTCTATATGTGGAGGAGAATATGAAATTATGCTGCCTAAGGTAACTTTGTGGATTATAAAGTGCTAAGACCTTGTACTTGCAGTACATATAAATGGCACAGTGCATTCTAAGGAACATTAGGAGCGTGTTGCAAGTATTGGGCCATCCTTATTTTTCCAAAGTCTCCAAAATATATATTTTTTTTAACAAAAGATTAATGTAAAGTATACCTCCTTATGCAAGTGTTACTGATAGAAATTGTTACATTTTTCCTTTAATAAACAAAAGGGACAAAACCTTTTATTCGTATTTTTCAAATAAAATATGCTCTTTGCTATGGTGATGGGTTATTGTATTCCACATCACAACTAAAATGGGTTATTTTCTCTTCACTCCTGTATCTTATAATCACCAAAGAATTAGAACTACCGAAAGGCACTCTGTCTATAAGAATGAGCAGTGATACAGCAGTATTAATGAGGTCAGGGCCAGAAACGGTGTGGTTACTGAAATAGATTTTAATGCCTGGTAAAGTCACTCACTTGTGTCACTATTTCAAAGACTGTCTTAAATGATTATTGCTACAGATGAGTAGGGAGAGACAGTCACCATGAGGTACTCTGCAACAGACTGCAGTGTAACTGCTAAATGGTTCATTACTTTTACTTGTGGCAACTATTACACTCCAACCATCACTGTTCTGAAACTGAAATACAGCATTATGGGAGGAATAAATTATCCACAAGAGTGAGCTAGGGGATTGCCCATCTAGGGAACCAGATTGGAGGTAACAGCCAGAGTTAATATCCTAAGTTTACACAGAAGAGGAAAAAAAAAACCAGGCAAGGATAATCCCAATCATCAGTCAAATGAAATAGCTGTGTATGGGAATCACTCATTCTTTCTCAAGTGAATTAACAGGCTTTACAAATTATATCCTAGAAAGCAGAGATATAGTGGCTCACACATGACTTGTTGAATGTACAACATCTTTCCTGGACAGACAGAATTTGAGAATAAAGCTAAGCCTGACATGACATTGAAATGTGATTACTTATTATATGTTACTGCCCATAGGCTAGTCCGTACTGTCTAGCACCAGTCTATGCAATTGTCACAAGTGCCTTGGCATAGTCCTGGAGAATCTCAGCATGGTGAGAGATCACTCAATAGCAAGGTGACTATTAGCCTGACTGCAAATGCAAGTCCAGGGGAGAAGCTACTTTATTTTATTCAGATCCTCATTTGAGTTTGCACATTTTGAAGAATATTTATGAAGAGTTTAGATCATCTTTTCTTTCTAAGGTTCATGGGGTGGTTCATTGGGTCTCTCTCAAGCAGAGCTCATTATCCTCTTACATTTATTTAATTTCACATTCCTTGAAATCCATTCAATTCCTTCTGTTCTTGGCAAAATGTATTAATATAAATGTATAGATACATAGAATCTTCTTAAGCCATGAAGATTTTTGTGTGATTTTAACAGAATGTATCTGTGGGCTTCACGTCACCCTGAGGCACTTTAGTGCTAAGTGACTCCTCTAAAGGCCATTTACAACCTTTAATTAACAGGTAAGTCCTGGAGATCCAATAGACTCTTCCTACATTGGTCATTCTGAAAGTAATGCCTCCTGTTTATTTACATTGAAAATACATTAGATTCGAGCACCATCACAGCACTTGATAGAGCAAATTCTCAGCTACGAAGCACTTTTTTTCAAGAGTCACAACCGTTAGTTATGCATTTTCACCATCGATGAATAAGCCTGAATACTGCACTTGTAAAAATCTGCACCAGTGGAGCTGATCCACTGTCATCTCCGCTGAAATGAACCCCTGCTGCCTCAGTGTGTTCACATCCACTGTTAGGTCTCCATAAGGGTCCAATAAATGTCAGTGAATGTCAATGGAAGCCATTTTTTCTGTGTGGAGGAATTGAGCGATGCCTTTGTTTTACGTGCACTTCCATGTCAGATGCCATTTTGTCAGACTGCCCTCTGCTGCCATCTGTCATATGGCAACAAAATGTAACAGATTATTGGTAGGAATGTTTGTCCTCTGCTGCCATACCACAAGCATCCACTTCTGAAATGGTGGGCCAACATAATAAAAAAGGAGATGTTATTTCAGAGCAGCTGTTGTACAGCTGGTGCTTCTAAATTTGATTTTTATTTTTTTGTTTTGTTTTGTTTTGGAAGTGCATGCAATAAAGCAATATATCTGGTAGGCAATGGGTATCAACTGAATCATCCTTATCCTCAGGAAAAAAAAAGAACATTGGAATTAGGGCTCCTAGAACTCATGAGGCACTCAAAGCCCGAGAGATGTTAGGTACTAGCAAAACCTTAAAAAATAAAATAAAATTAAAAAATTTAAAAAAAATAGTTCACATAGTTCACAGAACGTTGGTAGTGCAACTTCTCCTCGTAGGTAATCAGTGGTAGAATCTAAATAGCCCAATGGGAAGCCAAAAAAAAAAAGGTGCCTGTAAGTAAGTGAAGTACTCAAATATTTGAACTACTAATTGCCATCTTGTTTCTTCAAGTCCTGGATAGGAACAGATTTGTCATAGCGTTTGCTAGACTTTTAGTGTGAAAGTAGCGTGGTACAGTTCTTCAAACACATGTGCCTTCCACAGTAATGGTTTTGAAATAAACTAGATGGCTCTTTATTGTGAAAGTTGTACATTTTTTACATCAAATCTGAACTAATATCCACATTCCATGCAAAAAAAATATTATTTCATTTTTTGGAACTGGTTTGATAAAAAAGTCCTGTTTGGAAGTCTCAAGTACAACATGTGTAACAACCAATTTTCACAGTAGGACTTGAGGGGGCATAAGTAAAATACTAGTTGTGTACCAAAAATAAAATTCCCTCTTAATAAGCAAATTATTTATTTAGTTGTGTAGGCCTGCTGATTTAACACTATGCTTGAAGTATCCTGGCTGTTTCATGAAGACCATATTTGGAGCTCTCCTAAGGAAGTAAAAACACAGTTCGAGTTTTCTACTATTTGCAACTTCTTTGAACTTACGCTTTTTGGACTAACTTGTATTTTCCATTCATGTTTCTGCAAGATAATTTTTCAAGTAGAAAATGGTAACATGGAAGAAAAGGATTCTGAGGTCATATGTTTTTAAACTCTAGTTACCCTAATTATTTTGAAAAGATCTATTTGGATTATTGGCTCTGAGAAGTAAGTCAGTTACACGTGATGTGATAATAATAAAAATAATGTCCTTTCTGTCTTTTAATCGTGAAGTATCAAATCAGAAACTATGATGCCATTTCTTGTGCTGTGCAATTCAAAATTGTTTCAAACTTGATATGTGAAGAGTTTCTCCTTTAATAAGAAATCCATTATTTCTGGATTGCCTGTCCCAAGATGGATGATTTTACTATAACAGTTTTTAGACAGAGAGCTTTTTTAAGGTGCAACACCAAAACGTTCTTTAAGTATTAACTAAATGAGTTCTTTAACTACAACACTCAGTCAATGAAGGAAACAAGGAAAAGTAAGCAAAAAGGGGATATAAATCTCTCAGATCTTGTAGATGAAGTGAGCTGGGGTTCTTCAATCTAGAAAAGAGAAGGCTCCTAGGAGACCTTATAGCAGCCTTCCAGTACCTGAAGGGAGCATACAGGGAAGCTGGGGAGGGACTTTTTGTAAGCACAACAGGATGAGGGAACATGGCTTTAAGTGGAAAGAGGGTGGATTTTGACTAGATATCAGGAAGAAATTCTTTACTGTGAGGATGGTGAGACACTGGAACATGTTGCCCAGAGAGGTTGTGGGTACCCCCTCATTGGAAGCATTCAAGGCCAGGGGCTTTGAGCAACCTGGTCTAGAGGGAGGTGTCCCTGCCTAAAGCAGGGGGTTGGAATTAGGTGGTCTCAAAGGTCCCTTCCAACCCAAACCATTCTATGATTCTATTATTCTGTAAGTTCAGACTCTAAGCACATCTGAAACTGCTTCCCCATGAGCATATTCTATCCTATATAGTGTTATTAAAAATGGAAGCAACAACAAACGACCCTCTAGAACTCACTTCAAGTCATGTATTTATTTTTCAAATGGGCATTTAATGCATTTTCCCCTCTTTTGATAATATTTTACTATTTCAGTAACACAGGATAAAAGGTCTGACAAATTTTCTCCTAATTTCATCAGAACATTGAGAAGTCACTTCTGTTGAATTTGATGAAAAGTCTATTACAAGGACTTTTTCAAAACAAGTCCAAGATAGAATCATAAATCAAACCCTACAAGGACTAACCAATAACTCACTGGTCAAAGCACTTTATCATGGATGTGGGAGACTGACTTTGGAGTAAGAGGTTAAATGGGTATCTCCCAGCTTCCTTTTATAATCCCATGTATGTTACAATCTGCAACAATTTTTTTGTGGATTGCTTAATAAATATTTTCAATAAAAGAGAATTACTATTGTCTGCCAAGCTCTGCAGGGCTGGGTGATTCTGAAATTTATGTATTGTTCACTTTATATTCCACTTCCTTTGTTTCATATTTCATTTCTTTTCTACCTGGACTAGATCCCATTTGTCCTACATGCTTGAAGCACTGTAGTACTATAATTTATCTTAAAAATACCAGGGGAATCTAGGAATAATACCTCATCTCTCTTAAAAATGGAAATACTTGTCATTGGTAGCTGCTGCTAAATGTACCAATTTTCATTTTTTACCCTGGGGCAAACATTTTAATGGGACTTAATCACAGCTGAATTCTTTACATTTTTCCCATGCATAATATTATCAGCTTCTATGGTAACTTTGAAAATCTTGGTCTTGTTAAGCATTGTCGTAGGTGCTGTAGAATCACATAGAAAATTACATAGTTTGGCTAGAGAAATTCTGGCTTATAGCCCAAGATTTCTGAATCCAATATTACAAAGTGAATAATGATTATAGGAAGTATAAAGAGAAATGGAAAGGTAGTAGATAGAAAGCAAAAATCCAGGACAGATGCAATTATTGTTAAAACGGTTAGAGATAAACCACACATTCCATAAAATATATAGTGATGCAGGACAGATTTTTCAATAATATATTATGATTACCATTGTAAAGTTTTATGATTTCAAACTGAACTATTTTATGACCATTTTAATTATAGGTAATAAAAACAGAAGTGATGTGTATTATACAATTGGGGCAGAATATGAAATTCAGAAAACAACACAGTGAAAAATAACATACTTACAAGATGTTATTTATTTGTGTTTCTTCGCACTATTCAGTTAATGTTAATTTCATCTGACAATATTATAGATACCCTCTACACTACCTGGTCACTGATGCAACATGCAGATTACCAATGGTATATTTAAGTTTTGGGCTTGCTGATTATACATGTGAATTTTTTATAATATTTAGTTTGTTCCTCACTAAGTTTTGTTTGTATTTTCCTAGTGAAAAGCCAATTTCCTCACTTACTTGTGTAGCAGAATTTTAATTCCTCTGGTGAAGATTGCAAGAAGGACAACAGCTATACAGAAGGCCACAGGTGAAAATGGTCATGTGTCTACTTACAGGAATCCAGCACTCTTTTCCTTATTTGTATCAACACTGAATATTCACAGAATTCAAAAGACATTGGAGAAAACTTCTGCCATGTGGCACACATGCCAGAACATCTACTAGTGCTTCTCCAACTCTTTCACTTTAACTAAATTTGAGAATAGGTGAATTTGATATGATTTAATTGCTCAGACTTAGTTTATCTTATCTCAAAGAAGTCAAAAGAAAATAGACTACATGTAAAACACAAAACATAGATGAAAAATTTGTTTGTTTTATTCCACATTCAGCTAAGCTATCTGAGAATTTATCACAAGTCAAAAGTGAAGAAGGAAAAATGCTTTGGCTTCTTCTACACTGCATTTCTCAACCTCCTCGTCAATGACAAATATGCAGTTCATCAGATGGAAAGTAGGTGATTTTGGATGGCATTTTAGACTTGAACTCAGACTGCCTCTTACCAAGATATATTTTATAAAGAAAGAACACCTTGTAAGAAAAAAAGACCAGATAAAAACATCTTAGTTTAAATGTGTGGAAGAGATACTTGTTGTCTTGTGAACTTCTACATTATTCTGATAGCCAAGAAGATGCTGCTGTGATTTACTTCTTTGAAAAAGAAAAGTTTTGCCCTCTGAAACTGAAAAGCTTTTCCTTGTGTTCAAGGTGTTTTATGTCAGACTTTATCACGACCTGAAAGACTTCATGCTGAATGTGAGAGGCAGCTATGGTTAATCTGTCTCTTTACATCTTGTGCTGTTAGCTGTGGACAGAGCAGACTACTCTGAATGGTCCTTGGTGTTGCTGAAGAGCATCCCATTCTTGATAGACTTTTAAATAAAGGAATAGTGGCAAATTTCTCTGGCTGAAAAGAGCAGTATGAAATATCAGGCATTTCAATACAAGGTCACTAGTTCGTATTTGAAATGGAAGTTAGAAACGTAAACAATTCAATTTTTAAATAGCACTGTGGCTGTATTCAGCATTGTATTCTTTCTCCAGCTTCCATCCTTGCTACATTACTGCTGGTGTTTTTAGATTGAAGTAGGTCATCGTCATGCCCTTATAACTGACACAATCTGAACAATTATTTCTACAGAATTCATTGAAGTGAATGTGTTCTGCCTGGATATAGAATGTAACTTATTTTTGTCTGATTTGCTTTATGTAAAATACAACTAGAATTCTCACCTCCTCTCATTCTGAAAGTAAAGGTTAGCTTTAAATGTTGCATTCACTTTTCTGAAGTGGAACCTGATCCATAGTATTTCACAGTTAAAAATCAAAGGAAAAGACCAAGTAACGTAACTTCATGGTGGCAACTATATGAATCATGTGTGGGATAAGGAACAAACAGTAGAAATTCCACTAGCAAATTCCTCTGCTTTTTTAAGCAAAGGACTATTCAGTGGCCTGAAAATACAGAATGCTCATAAATCTGTTGAAGGAAAATACTGAACCTCTGGGTGATCAGAATCTGAGTTTCTTTGTTCTGAATAAAAAGCAGCTGAAATTTTCTATCATGGAAAGCTTAACACTTAAAAGACACTTCAGGAAAGCTGTCACTCTGTTGATGTGACAGAAGCGATGTGAAGAAAAACATGGGTTAACTGAGGACATTTTTTTAAAATTGAAATCCTATAAACGGCCTAACTAAGGGGAAGATAAGGTTTAATTACTTCTGAAAGAAAGAGATTAAGTAACTTGTTGTTTCAGGGTGATTTAATCTTCCTATGCAATAAAAATAGAAAATATACAGGTGAGCAAAACAGTTTTTGAAGCATGATAGTGTGTTACACAATACACACAGTAAAGGAGTAACTGTAATAATGAACTTGATACCATAGTTCACTTAGTAGTAAGAAATACCTCTATAGTGATGTAGTATGCTAGCTGAATATTTTACTATTGGAGAATTAACAGTAGGGGGGAAAAAAAAAAAAGTCCAATAAAAGTGAAAGTGTGTTGTGAAAAATAAATGTTGATACATCCATAGAATGCATCATCTTTTCCTGTCTCTGCCACTGATCCTTCCTCTGTCCTTGAGGACATCTGCTTTTTAACAAGAAACTTACTTTTATTTCTTCCACTGTGTAACAAATTGGCACAAAATGTTCAAATATTTTGCCTAAAATCAGTTCTCTCCTTCCATCCCATTTCAACTATTCAGCAAAACAATCTGTTTTCATTGGAAAACTAGAGAAAGCACACAGAAGCCAAGAAAAATGTTTAAAGTAAAAGTACCTATCTAAGGACACTGGGAAAGGGGAAACAACCTCCTTTTTCAAGAACAGAACAAAAGAAGATCCGGGGAACTACAGGCCAGTCAGTCTCACCTCTCTGCCTGGTAAGATCATGGAGCAGATCATCCTGAAGGCACTACTAAGGCACACGGAATATAAAGATGAGGTGATTGGTGGTAGCCAACATGGTTTCACCAAGGGTAAGTCATTCCTGACAAACATGGTGTCGTTTTATGATGGGGTTACAACGACAGTGGATAAAGGAAGAGCAATTGATACTATCTACATGTACTCGTGCAAAGTCATTGACAACTGTTCTGCATGACATCCTGGTCACCAAATTGGAAAAAAAAAAATGGATGTGATGGATGGACTGCTTGCTGGATAAGTAATTGTCTGGGTGGTCACACTCAGAGAGTTACAGTCTGTGGCTCAGTGTCGAAGTGGAGACTGGTGAAGAGTGGCATTCTTCAAGGATCAGAGCTGGGACCAGCATTATTTAATGTCTTTGTAGGTGACATGGACAGGGGGATCAAATGCACTCTCGGCAAGTTTGCAGATGACACCAAGCTGAGTGGTGCAGCACTTGGTAGAAAACAGAAGCCTCCTAGGAGACCTTATAGCAGCCTTCCAATACCTGAAGGGAGTATACAGGGAAGCTGGGGAGGGACTTTTTATAAGGGCAACAGGATGAGGGAAAACAGCTTTAAATGGAAAGAGGGTAGATTTAGACTAGATATCAGGAAGAAATTCTTTACTTTATGGGTAGTCAGACACTGGAACATGTTGCCCAGAGAGGTTGTGGATGCTTTTATTTACATGCCAGATGAGGCTTTGGTAAATCACACAAATGCAATTTATTAATGGGCACAGACATCAGTGTGACTGATCTACAACATCCTTCTGGGATTGTTTTTGAAAACTGCTTCAACTCAAAGAAATTTTGCTAAGTGACAATGGAAAATATTGCTAAGTAGAAATAGAAAAAAAGAAATGGCTTCTATCAAAGAGAAGAGATATTAAAAATGAGATAAAATGGTTATTTGTAAAAAATCTGGTCCAATGTATCATGCCTGACAATTTGGAATATGAAGAAACTGTCAAATAATTTCCAGCTCAGTAATACTTACCTCCATTCCCTCCTTTGTCTTTGAAATTCACCCATCACCCAGTTACAGGTATAGTTCATGAACCTTCTTCAGCTAACTTGTTACACGTGTAGGTAATGCCAGTCAGGAAAATTAACCCACAACTCAATTTAAAGTACAATTGAATTATGAAACTGAAGTCAAAGAATTGCTGACCTTGACTCATCCTATACTGTCCTCAAGCATATATTATCCCATTCAAATTGCTCAGAAGTGAATCATTATATAACTAAATTACTGAGAGCTGAAAATTACAGAGCAACCACATGAAAGATTCAGTTTTAACGAAATAAAAATGTGAACCATTCTATTTCACTATTATTAAACACATCAGTTCTGATATTTGAAAGATTCCTTCATATTATATTCAAGATTGTAGCAGACTAAATACCTTTTAAGAAACTAAGTTAGCTATGTTCTTTATTCATTGTCAGGGTAGCTCAAAGAAAACTTTGACATTAAAGATTACAACTATTTATGTTAAAACTTGAAAAATCCAAAGCAAATCCAACCAACTGTTTAAATCCACTTACTATTGGAAATGATAATAGAGAAGAATGCACTGAACTATCACATCTTCTGTCACACGTATGACAACTTGAAAGAAAGGAAATTAATATCTTAAGCATACGAAGCACAATTCTCCACTACCCATGTAATAAGCAAATAAATTATTCATATTCTTTGGAAATGTCATCTGTAACCAAATGACATCTACCTCTTACCAGGTAAATTAGTGAGTAGATTTATTAGAGTTGCTCTTCCTGTTTCCAGTACTTAAACTTGTAAAGGAACTGCTGTTAAGTATATTACCTGATAATATTTTATAAAGTCTGTGTAAAAATAGAATCATTTTAATACAGAAACTCTAAATGCTGTTTGCTGAGAAAAAAAATGCCATATGTGTAATTTAACAGAATATGGTGCAATCATATAGATTACTATAAAATAAATAGGCAATTTGAACTATAATTGGCTTAATTAAGTTCTTTGTATGTGTATATATGTGCAATTACGTATACGTATGTAATTCTTATTGTTCTTTTCTAGAACAAAGATTGTATTCTACTTATATTTAATATGAGTTCACTGATGATGCAATGAGATTTTGTGGAGGATTGATCGTTGCAGTGAGCTGTGTATTCCTTGGTCAAGGAAATGTTTTCTTCTTGCACTTAAAATTTATCAGGTAATAGAAGTTTATATCTAACTTACAGCACTTTATCAGTTTGGTCCATGTCATGTGCAAATATGACAGCAACTACTCACAGTTAACAACTTTTATTTACTTATGCTGAATTCACACCAACATACTTACCGCAATAGTCACACAATCCAGCTAAGTATGGGCACTTAAAGTGTTTCTGAACAAAGAGGTAGAGAAAATCTTGTTCATAGACGCAAATAACTCCATTTGTTTTATTCAGAATATTCTAGGAATACCAGAAAAATAAAATCCTTACGTTCGAAGGTATGCTTATAAACACAACTTTATTCAGATCCACACCTTCTTATGGAGTCTCTTTTGATACCATTTTATATTAAACATCATAAGGTAAAATTAACAACTTGGTTTGAATAAAGATGTTAAACCACTGACAATATTTTAAAGAGAGAAGGCGAAAGTCACAGCAGAACAACAAATTCTGTATACTTGTGTCAAAACTTGATTGCTTTTATCCTTGTACTGAAATGCTTCAATGCGTCATCTTTACTATTGTGTTTGTTTGATAGATCCAAGTGTTTTGTTCCATTACACTAAACAAAAAAAGAAAAAAAAATGAAAAAAATTTCTGCTTGAAGATATGTATTCTGGAATACAGAACTTATTAAGATGGGAAAACTGTTGAAGTTGAGAATAATGAAACAAGACATCCAGAATCTAGATGTACTGATGGGAATATTCATTTTCAGCCAGTTAGGGTGGCACTGAAGGTAAATTATTTCTGTATGGTGTATTCACATTTATATGTCTGTGTTTGCTTTTCACCACTGTTGCATGAACCTCATGATTGAAGGGACTGGCTATTTTGGGGTTGGCTTGCCTGCCCTGCTGTTTCCTTTTGAAACAGTCTCAGTTTGTCTCAGTTCAAAGATGTTACCCTGATGGTTCTCCTGGGAGAAAATTTCTTTGCTTTCCAAGAAGCTAGGGGCATATTGGGAGTGAAATGACAGTGGATATCTGTGCTAGAGGCATTTATTTTTCTGTTTCAAAAAGCCTGGGGCAGGAGTAGTTCTGATCTATATTTTAGCTATGACTGATGATTCTACCTGAGAGCCTTACAGAGCATTGTGGAATATTACATACAGCAAAAAAATACGACTGATACATGAGTTTCAAACATCGTTCATCCAAAAAATTCCTATTCTAACCATCCCATGTAAAATAAAATGCAGGTAATGGCCTATAAATCAAGACTGTGTTATTAGAAGAAATAGTGATGAGTTTTATTCCCCAGTCCTGCAGAAACACAGTGCCAGGCTGTCCCTGAAGCCTAAATCTTTCATAAGGGTATGATGAGCTTCCTTTTGTATATTCCTGGATAGACTTTCCAACAGAGCTTTCTAAATGAATATTTTTGTACACCACTTCCGACTGCAATGTGTTCACATTTGTTGCCAGACAACCAATAATAAGAAATGTTTCTTTCGTACAGAGCATACAACAAATTCCTTTACTGCACTGTACTGGAGTCATGGCTGTTAACTGCTTATCATGTTCCCTGCACGCAACATGGGCATAAAGGAATCAGGAGCTTTGCTGTCAGCATATCATTACTCCAGGGAACTGGAGTATTTGTTCAAGCCGTCTGGCATTTAGACCTCTGTCTAGTAGGAGAACTGATTTTATCTGTTGACCTAAAAACTAAGAGGACAAAATCCAGCCTCCCCCTTGCATTTCCACTGCCTATTTTTATTATTTAAATTTATTTGTAGGTACATTTATTCTAAACTTATTCCTTTTTCTGTTGAGCTAACTCTCAGGCATAGTACAGACACAATTGAACAGAAAAGATATTCTTGAACAATTTTAGTTTTATGTTCTTCAGATAGTGGGAAAGAAATCATTAACGACTCAAATGCTTTCAAAAATCTCATGTTTAATATCTGAAATGAAGTTTGAACGCATACCTATATAATGATTTTTTCTACATGTATTCTTGTGCCTCCACTGGTGTAGATTTTTACAATCACAACATGCAGGCTCGTTTTCACTGCTGGCAAAAATACACAGCTAATGGCTGTGAATTAAAAAAGCAAATTTTATAGCTGAGAATTTTCTCTATCATTGTCGTTTCCATGGAAATAAATAGAAGGCACTACTTTCGGAGCAACCCACAAATAAGTACACAAGCATTGTGTCATAAATAGTGGTTTATGCTCTCTCTGATGATGCAGTATTTACCTACTTATTCACATTTTTCTGCTTTGCATAGAGCTTGAGGGTGCCTGAAGTTGTTATTAAACATCTTGCTCAGAGACTATATCTATTGTTTTTCTGCCTTGTAATGAAACCTAGCTACCAAATTGAGGGCTGCAGAGTTGAAAACGCTTTGCATTCCTTCCATGCTACTAGATTTTGCTGCTTCTATAACTTAAACTGAATCTGAAGAAGCACAACCAAAAATGCAATTGATTTTTTTGTGTGAATGATGATAGCAGATCCTCTAAAAAAAAACTTAACGTGATAAGAGATACTACATGTACAAAAATGAGAAAAGATACTATACACACCAAAAACCAATATCTCTGTAGTGGAAAAGTAGTGAAAAAATGCAGCTTACATTTTGGCCAGTAGTACAGTTTCCAGCTTGCCACATAGCCTGCAGTCAGTACTGAACAAACCCAGAGTGCAATCTTCATTAGCATGTCCGTGCCACATGGTTTGATTGGAAAGCAGTGAGAGAAAAGAGCAAAATGAAATTCTGGCAAATAGTTTCTGTCAAAATTTCATAGAAAACACCATGGAAAACAAAATATTGTCAGCAAAGGAGGAAAAAGCATCTATAGAGAACAAAATGCTGAATACTGCATAATATGTAGTCAACACAAAGTACTTGATCTACTTCTTAAGTCAGTACTGGATGTCACCACCATGCACAATGATATCTGCCAGACAACAATGCACTTTTATTTTTTATTTAAATTTCTTGTAACACTTTTTAGATAGTCTCAGTCATTTTTGCTTCGCTTGATGGAGGGTACTATTCCCTTGTGTTGTGTTAGCTAAGTAGTCATGCAGCACTTTAGAAGCATGAATTAAAAGTCTATTTTTTTTCCCTCTGAACAAGAGTAATAAATAAAAAATATCATCTTTGAATAAAATTCTGGTATTGCACTGAAGGGAAAAGGCTTTTTGTTTTAATACTGTTGAGAATAAAAGATGCATAGTAAAATGGCTCCAACAAGTAATGAATTCAGATTTCAAATAAGTTCTCTGCTTAGATTTTAAAAATGTACTAGCATACTTAGTTTGGTAAGGATTCTAGTCAGGATCTGATCAATTTTAGCATGCAAATGTGTGGAAAATCGTAAAAATAAATATTTTTCTGTACCTAGGATCATCACTCACCGAATCATCTCATAAGAGGAGACCAATTTCAGAACATTGTATCTGAGAGACACAGCAATGTAAGATCATGTGGATGTATTAATTTCTCATGCAAGCACTTTTCCTGTCCCTAACTCTAAATTCTGCAGAATCTTATCCTATTTCATCCTTATTCACTTTGCTTATAGTCAGTGGTAAAGATGATTGACATGTCAGTGCAGCGAGCTGTTGAATACTATCAGATCATGTCTGTTCTTGAAGCTTTCCCCAAATGAAACAATTGAAGTTACTGATAGTCTCTACAAGCTGGTACTGGTGGTTCAGTTAACTCCCATGAAAAGACACTGACAACTACGCACTTTCATTATGCATCAATTTAGCATTTTAGGAAGGTGATCGTACTCTGTTCTTTCTTATTCCTCGTGTATGAATAGCCTCTGTACAAAACAGGTTCCTAACTCAGTTCAATAGCAGGACTTTAGAACACCTAAGAATACACACTGGGAAAACTAAAATTATTTACTTCTTATGTATTCATCTATCATACCTGTATAATGTTCATAAATTCATTCTGTTGAGGGTACACCGAATTTTTGAATGGCAGTGAGTTCATTTTAAACTGATTCTTTGAGATCGTCATTAGTTGTGTGAATTCTTCTCTGTTCAGAAGACTGCTATAAATAAAATGGGCTTAAAGACAAAATAAACTGTTGCCTTTATTACACATCTTGTCCTGCTTTACTGAATTTGTTAGCTTTTCTTTCTTTCTTTCTTTCTTTCTTTCTTTCTTTCTTTCTTTCTTTCTTTCTTTCTTTCTTTCTTTCTTTCTTTCTTTCTTTCTTTCTTTCTTTCTTTCTTTCTTTCTTTCTTTCTTTCTTTCTTTCTTTCTTTCTTTCTTTCTTTCTTTCCTTCCTTCCTTCCTTCCTTCCTTCCTTCCTTCCTTCCTTCCTTCCTTCCTTCCTTCCTTCCTTCCTTCCTTCCTTCCTTCCTTCCTTCCTTCCTTCCTTCCTTCCTTCTTTCTTTCCTTCTTTCTTTCCTTCTTTCTTTCTTTCCTTCTTTCTTTCCTTTCTTTCTTTCTTTCTTTCTTTCTTCTTCTTTCTTTCTTTCTTTCTTTCTTTCTTTCTTTCTTTCTTTCTTTCTTTCTTTCTTTCTTTCTTTCTTTCTTTCTTTCTTTCTTTCTTTCTTTCTTTCTTTCTTTCTTTCTTTCTTTCTTTCTTTCTTTCTTTCTTTCTTTCTTTCTTTCTCTCTCTCTCTCTCTCTCTCTCTCTCTCTCTCTCTCTCTCTCTCTCTCTCTCTCTCTCTCTCTCTTTCTTTCTTTGTTAAGAAAAGAATCCATCTACTTCAGAAGCCCAAAAGTTGCTTAATCCTTAGACAATTTTTCTAACAAAAGTAATATCTGAGATTGTGGAAAACATAGCATTTTTTATAAATCTGCTGGTTAATTTCCAAAGATAAATCAAATTCTGCTGAAAAATAATTAAATATGCAGATTTTCAGAACTCAGTTTTTTAAAATACGAGCTGTTCGGCTATATACATCTTTGGTATTATGAGTTGTTTCTTATAAGCGAGACAGAATATTTGTGAAAACTTGTAAATGCTTCAATCATGCTCCTGTGCTGAAATTGCACTTAATATCCTTGCTTTCACACTAATGTGTTTGCTAAAGACAGAAGCGGTGTTTTAGCTCATTATGTCAATAGATTTGAAGCCGCATGTTTCTGAGCACTGCTGACCTCTTCTGCCTTTGAAAGTAGCTGAAAGCTCTAAGTCCTTTAGCTGGCTTGATTAGACAACGGCCCTTTGCTTGGCATTGGTTTCAGGACTCAGAGTTCATTAGCAGATCACCAGGTTGTTTTTTGCTGTTTTGTTGTTGTGCTTTGTTTTTGGTTGTTTTTTTTTTTTTTTCTGTACTGTTTGCAATTACCCAACTGTCTGAATAACTGAACACAAAAACAATCAGAATTAATGCTGATCTTTTTAAAAAGATTTCAGTGTTTCATTTTCCTCTCAATAGTCCTTTTTCTATACTGCTTATATATACTTTACATTCTTACGTGCAATTACATTATGTGTATTTTTTGTATATAGAAATACAAGCAAAAATGATTTAATGAGTCTGGATTTCAGTGAAAAGCTGTTCCAGGCACTTCCAACCTGCAGCCCACAGGCTGCAGGTGTCCCAGCACAGCTTGTACAACCCAACCCCTGCTCCAAATGTAGGATACCTTCTTTAGCATCCCCCGGAACACTGCAAGCCAGACTTTGCATTTGGATGGGAAAACATCAAAATTGAAAGGAAAATAGAGTTATGTTGGATTATGTTCCCTCAGAACTTTAAAAATAGCCTGACTATATTTGGGAATCAGCTTTCTAAGGAACTGGAAGGATGGCAGCAGGAACACCTGGAAGCTGCAATATGTAGTTGATCTCCTTATAGTTGCTGCAACACGGAAGGAAATAATATAATTGACAATAAATCCACATTTTTTTAAGTCTGTTGAATACACTGCAACCAAGAAGAAGACACAAATAACTTGTTGGTCTGTGATTTACCTGGGTTTTACCATCATTCTCAGCCTGGGGGTCGAGCAAAAACAGGTGATATGTCAAATACCAGTGCTGAAGCTGGAACAGGAACTATGAGATTTTTCAGGTGTGGAAGGATGGTGTAGATTATGGATACCAAACGACAGACTGACCGTGAAACCACCATATGAAGCTGTCAAAGGGGAAGGAGATTTTTTGGAATGGAACCCAAAACACCACACTGCCTTCATTCAACTCAAAGCTTCTCTGATGTCTGCCCCTGCTCCTGGACTTCTTAATCTGGAAAAGACTTTTGAATTATAAGATTCAAAATTGAATTAAAAGATATCATTTTGAGCTGGGTGTGCTAATACAACACATCAGATCATGGAAGAGACAAGTGGGACATTTCTCTAGATAACTGGACCAAGGGTGGCCATCATGTCTACAGGCAGTGGCTGTAACTGTGTTGCTCATACAGGAGCATACATAAAAACTGATTTCAGGTCAGAAATTAGTGGTTCATGTGTTTGATGATCTGAGGCATCCCCAGCCTGGCAGCATCCTCAAAGTAGAATCTCTCAGCAGTACCCCATAGGACTGCAGCACAGCTGCTCCCATGACATCCTCGGAGCTGGTTGTAGATATCTTCATCCCTATGTAAAGGAGAGTGGATTGTTCTCTGGTCTGTATCGGTCTGGCTGGACTGGCCAGGTACCAGGCTGCCCTCAGGCACCCCAAAACTGTGAGCTGTCCCCAATGCTGCCCAGATGTCAGCTGGAGCTGCTGCTCTCTGGTGCCACAGAGCCATTGGATTGGCCCCATTCCCTGCCGGCAGTGCTGGGGTCAACGAGATATGAGTTGGCTCTGGAGCTTTTATTGGTGGCAGGAAGGTCAGAAGGACACACTTCCTGGACTAAAGCTGATCCAAGGCATCATGCCCTTCCACCCAGATCCTGTTTCCAGCTTCTCCATGAAGATGAGGCCAAATCTCACAGACACCAGAGGGCCAGGCCTGTCAGAGCAGTCCCTGGGCTGACACAGCTCTTGTGGCCTCAAATCTGCGGAGCTGACAGAAGGACACCAACCTGAGTGAGATTTACATCCCTATGGTGAACATTTCTGAAAAAAATCACTCCTTGTTTCTGCAAAGGAGGCACTGGAAGCAGAGATGCAACTGTTCAGGGGCTGTCCCTGCAGCAGAAACACACAGAGGGAGTGTAAGCAGTGCGTAATGCTGCTGTGCGCTGCTGTGCTGCAGGATGAGAGGAGGGCTCCTACCTGGACTCAGTCCCACGAGAACCAGATGCATATGACCTGCCCCACGAACTTTTTTGTTGCTTTATTAATGTATTTTTTTTTAATAAAAATTATGTTAAAAAGAATTTTTTGCTTATATAAATGAACTTTATTATGTATTTCATATGCAGTCCAAGGCAATTCTTTACTCAGTGCCATCCAGGCAAGCCAAAATGTTGGACCCGTATGAGTTAAACCACGATAATGTCTCTTAAGAAAAAGAATCAGAGCATAAATACCACAAGACAAGTTATTTACTGAAATTAAAGCTCATACTATGATTTGTCGTCACTCTTTCCTGAAGGGTGAAGCAGGATGTCAGGTTACCCACACGATGCTAACCATAAACAAACATTCTATGATTAAAACCCTGTGGAAACTGAGGAGTTAAGGACTGCTGATTGCTAGCCATAGCATGACTGCATGCATATTGTTGACTGATGGCATTAGAAGCAAACTGTTACACAAAGAAAATAACAAGTGTAAAAAAGAAAATAAAATACTTATTTTCGTTCACATCTTGCAATATCTCTGACACAGGTGTAGTTTGTATGCTTAAGTACTCTTGCTACTCCATCATTTCTGAGTTAGAATATATAGAATAATATGAGACTGTAGACCAACTCCCAAACTCCAGTAGAAAAGTACTTTACACATTTCTTCAGTTTTGGCTATAATCTGCTGCTAGTTATTGAACATAGTCTCTGGACATTTGACTATGTTAAATGCCATCTCAGGCTTTACTTGTGTTGCATTATGTGACACTTAATTCTTTATTCATTGGAGGAAATCTGGGCAAAGAAATATCCTCACAGAGTCAGTGTTCACTGATGCTCTTTTTTTTTAAGGTAAACACAAATAGTTTCTCACAATAGTTATTTCACAATAGTTGCTTTAAATTTCTTCTGAGAGTCGTAGTTTAGCTTAATATTACATAGTATCTTGAGTCTTTCCTTCAAAGACAGGCAAAAATATTTTTAGTCTTCTGCCACATATCCTCCATTATCTTTCAAAATAGTTATTAATGGGTAGAAGAGCAGTTAGACGTGGAGGAATTCTGACCTCTTCTCACAGTAGCCAGTGAACTTTCCACTGAATTTTCTGGTGAATGAGGGGAATAAAGTTCTTATTTTGATTTTTTATTCTGGTGCTCATGCTATACTTCAGAATTTATTCCTGGTAGATGCCATTATCCACTTTCTCTGTCATCTGTATTCATGAACTTATGATACAGCCAAATTGGTCCCTCATTAAGGCTACCATCTTTCTTCCAAAATGGCAATTTTGAATATGTGCTTTTAATATAGTTTTGTTAAGAATTTTTTTTTCTAATTTTTCTTTCTTGACTAGATATATTCCTTCTGAGTAAGGAATATTATGTACTATGATCCAGAGCCCTTCATAAAGTTTGTTTTCCATTTTTCTGGACCTCTATGTGAAGGAATGTACACTCCCTATTTTCTCTTAATTCTTGCCTGTCCTACCATCCACACCATCAGTCAAAGGCTGAACCATTTAAATCATAATTTTGACAATATACTAAGATGTACATTTCACTGTCTTGTTTTCTGGGGGTTTTTGTTTGTTTGTTTGTTATTTTTCCTGTTTTAAGATCCCCCAAAATAATATTAGTCAAGCTATAGTAGAACCAGAAACAGAGAGTAATTATGACAGAAAACAGTAAATTTATTCTTCTGAGAAATACAACCCTGGCATTATAAGGAGGTTCTGGAATCTCCTTCTTTGGAGATATTCAAGACTTGTCTGGACACCTACCTGTGCAACCTGCTGCAGGGAGTCTGCTTTGGTAGAGGGGTTGGAATTAATGATCTCTGGAGGTCCCTTCCAACCCCTTCAATTCTGTGATTCTGTGATTATACAAATATAGCTCTAACAAAATCCTTATTTCCAAATCCTGTTGTAGGTTGTAAGTATGATTGTCCACTTTGATCAAGATCAGAAATATGTCCACTTCAGCTACACAGGAAAAACACATCTTTACAGAATAATATACATTGTTTCTATCTCCAGATCAGAGAATTAGGGAAGGCTTATGTTGGAAAGGACTTTAAAGATCATCATCAAAACGCCATGCCGTAGATCAGGTTGCCAAGGCCCTATCCAATCTGGCCTTGACCTCCACAACTTATCTCAGCAACCTGTTCCAGTCCCTCACCACCCTTTGAGTAAAGATTTTCTTCCTTGCATCTAACCTAACTCTCTCCTCTTTTACTTTAAGGTCATTCCCCTTGCCTTATCACTATCTGCCCATGTAGAAAGATAGTCTCTCTCTTGTTTACAAGATCCCTTTAAGTACTGGAATGCTGCAACAAGATGTCCCCAGAACCTTTTCTTCTCCAGGCTGAACAAGCCCATCATCCCATCAACCCCTCATCCTGTCTTCACAGGAGAGTTGCCCATCATCTTCATGGCCCTCCTTGGGACCCACTCCAATAGCTCCATGTCTTTCTTGTGCTGGGGGCCAAGACCTGGACACAGCTCTCTAGATGGGTCCTCATACGGGCAGAGCAGACATAGACAATCCCCACCCTCTCTCTACTGATCACCCTCTGTTGATTCAGCCCTGGGTACAGCCCTGACTGCAAGCATACTCTGTTGGCTCTTGTCTGGCTTTTCATCCACCAGAACCCCAAGTGCTTTGCAAAAATTCTCTCAGTGAGTTCTTCTCCCTATCTGTAAACATATCTGGGATTGTCCTGATCCAAGTGCAATGCCCTACACTTCGTCCTGTTGAACTTCATTAGGTTTTCATGAGCCCACTTCTCAAACCTGTCCATGTCCTTCTGGATGGCATCCATTCCTTCTGTTGTGTAAAATCCATCACTCAGCTTTCTGTCATGAGCAAAGTTGCTGAAGTTATATTTGATCCCACTGTTTATGACGTTAATATAGCATTTATATGTTTTCTACATTGTGATTCTGTTTTTCTTTCATGTCATATAGAAATATAGATTGTGATCTTCAGTTACTAATTTCTGTTTGAAATCGGAAATTCTTTATTCATCTACTGGGATGAATACAGTAAACTCAGTTTTTTTTTTTTTTTAAATACACATTACAAATTAAAATAATTGTAATTTTGGAAAACACTGCTTCATTTTACCATGAAAGCATGTGTTAAATGACCTGAGACAGGGAAGAGAATTAAGTGTTCTATGAAGAAATATCACATTTGCTTATAATTCTTCTGATGAAAGAGCATTCATCACTCCTCCCCAACCTATCCCTACCTTTTCATCTTGAACTGTAATCCCATCACTTGCTTGTCTGACTTTCTTGAACTTTGGTGTTTGATTTACTCATGCAGTGAAAAAGGAATTAAGGTGGAGCACTCATCCAGGTGGGATCATTTTGCCAATATGGCCCCCCACTGGCTTCTTCACCTCACCTGTCTTAATAATACAGCCTGCAGCATTAATAAGCATAATCAGATCACATAAGTTCACAAAGTGTGCATGCCAAAAACTACATTTTCTCCTTAGTGGAAGAAGAAACTCATTTTAATGTTTTATCATTTCTGGAAATTTATCTATCTGTTTAAATTTATTGTTCCTCTCTTTTCTCTGAGTCATCATTGTTTTTAATTATTAGCCTCTCTTTTTATTTCTCTGTGTCAGTGAGCCAGTAATAACCTGTGATATGTTATCTTATGTTAGGTTATTCATATGCCAGTGTCTTGAACATGGCCTTATATCAGAATGTGCAGCTTCAATTTGTTCTTTTTGGTACAATTACTGCAATGAAAGGCATTTAAATATCTCTATATATAATTTCCCTAAATTTCACATGCTGTGATGTAGACATCAGCTGTTAAATGAATAGGTAGGCTTATAGCATTTATGTCAATGTTGAGTTTACAATATTAAATTACACTACATTTAGAGCACACTAACAGGAGAACACTTCTGATTTTAACATGAATACATCTGAGTAGTTTTTTTGTTTGTTTGTTTTTTGCTGTTGACTTTGTAGAACAGAGATTCATCCCTGAATTTTAGTAAGAGGACTGAAATGTAAGAAGTCTTGGAAGGAATGTGATCAAAAGAAGATGACACATTTATCAACACCACCCACTCTGATTTTATAATTTCAATGATGAGATTGCAATCTGTTGGCTTTTTTACAGTATTTTTTCAAAAATCTAAATATCAGGAAAAGACAACTTTGTATCTACAGTACCATCTCCTTTAGAATAATAATAGAGAGGATGTTCAGAGCTACTGAATTCCACACAGCCAACCTCAGAGATTGAATATGAAAAACAACATTTAGGCAAATATTACTGAAAATGTTAGTCATGGCTGATTCCAAAATAAATTATAAAAGCTTTTTCAATCTTAAAAATTCATTAAAACTGAAAGCTACATTTTACAAGGTAAACTCAAGACACTCAGCAGACTAGTTGCTAATATAAGCTTAATTTTTTTTTTTTTAATTATTAATTCTGTAATTGTGTGGGTTATAAAATCCAGAACTATTTCTTAAGGTGATTGTCAGATTTATTTCTGATACATGACTGGTTTTGTTGATCCGATCTGTATTTTTCTGCTCAGAAAAAAATATGAATGATCCTATGTAGTTACAGGGCACCTTCCCATATTAATTTAATCATCTATAAAAATTCATCTCACATTCAGAATTCTATCCCAAGGCCTAGTGCTATCCTTGTATCTCAGTCTGAGAGGAGTGGTATAACTTTAAAAAACTATGAACTTCTTTACACTTGAGCAATCAAGTCCCAGCATCAGTGCATTGTCTGCATTCGAAAGAACAAAAAGCAGCTATTCAGAAATACACTGCAAAATGAGATAGCACAGATTTCTTTCATAAAAACAATCGCACTTCTGATAAACCAGGTAATTATTAGAAGACCAGATTTTGCAGGCATTTAGGCAGAGGATTCTAATTTTACTTTTAATACTGAAAATAAAACTACAGATGTTTTGATCTAGGTTCATGTATAACAACTTTGCACATGGATTAAGCATGGATTAATTTAAGCATGGATTAACGTGTAGTGGCATATTTTTTTAAAAGTGATGTATGTTCTACAGTTCATATTTAGTGAGCTGCAATGCATGGGTAATTGCAGGTCCCACACACAGGATCAACATGCACTGCCATTATCTCTTGAAATACTTCACATAGCAGGGCCTAGTGAATTCAAAATTTGTATAACTGGAGCACAACCAAAGACTGTACATTTTGAGTTACAGAAAAAAAGAAGAAGAAGAAGAAAAAAAAAGCATGCTATTCTTCCTTTCAGCTTTAGTGAATTCATGCCTCTACTGGTTATATTCTTAAAGCAAATTCAGCTGATGCAACTAGACTCCATTTTACTGCTCAATTTTAACCATGAGCAGAAGAGGAGCTAAATGATAAACAAGTGATGTGTTGCACAATGTTAGACAAAACAAGCATTAAAAAATCAAATAAAAACCCTAGCAGGAGAGCAAAGTCCAAATAAAAATCTTGCTAAACTTAAGGTGGACACTGGAGTGTAGAGGGAAAGAAGAGGGGGAACAGGTACAGGTAACTCACTTTCACTTCACTCACAGTTGGACAATTAGTTCACTCAGCCTCCTGAGTGAGTGGCTGATCTTGAAGGGTTCATTGCATAAGTGTTGCTATGCACTTGGAAACTAATAAAAATATATCTGATTCTCTACATTCATAAAAAAACTAGTGATTTCTATACTTTAAAATCTCAACTCCCCCTCTACTCTGCTCTTGTAAGACCCCATCTGGAGTACTGTGTCCAGGTCTGGAGCTCCCAGAACAAGAAAGACAGAAAGCTGTTGGAGAGGGTCCAGCGGAGGACCACAAAGATGATCAGGGACTGGAGCACCTCCCCTACGAAGACAGGCTGAGGGAACTCAGTTTGTTCAGCCTGGAGAAAAGAAGCTGCGGGGTGACCTCATTGCAGTCTTTCACTACCTAAAAGAAGCCTATAAAAAGGAGGGGAATCGACTCTTTGCAAGGGTAGATAACAGCAGGACAAGGGAAAATGGTTTTAAGTTGAGGAAGGGAAGACTTAGGTTGTATATCAGGGGGAAGTTCTTTGTTATTAGTGGTGAGGTGCTGGAACAGGCTGCTCAGAGAAGTTGTGATTACCCCGTCCCTAGAGGTGTTCAAGGCCAGGTTGGATAGGGCCCTGGGCAGCCTGGTCTAGTATTAAATGTGGAGGTTAGTAGCTCTGCATGTGGCAGGGGGGTTGGAGATTCATGATCCTCGAGGTCCCTTCCAACACGGGCCATTCTGTGATTCTGTGACTACTGAGATTTGTGATCAGAAACCAAAGCTGCATCTCACAGGAGATCCCTCCAGAATAACTTAAGAATTATAGTGAAATACAGTAGTCTATGAGATTTGCTGCAGTGGTGTATGGTAACTGTTAAGTCACAGCTTGAACCGCTGATTGAGCACCCGGAGAAGGGACCAGGTCAGCCCTGGGAACACAGGTGAACGCAATTCAGCTGTGTGACCGGAAAGGGTAGAGCCTGCCTGCACCTCTCTTAAGCTTCATTTAAGGGCTAACAGCCACTGGGGATGGATCTCTTTCTGAAAGTCCCACCTTGGTGAAGCTTTCTCCTGCAAACCTAAAATTGGATACAGATGAGCAAACTTCTTCCCTTCCTTTATAACACTTCTCCATTGTGCTAGCCTTTTTGTCATCACATCTTTGTTGTAATGCCTTTCCTGTTGTATTGATCTGTCCAATTGCTACAGGTGGGATAGCAGCACAAACAGCTGGAAGTTACACTGTGCCAATGTGTGAATGAATTACTTATGGGTGCTGATACAAGGGAGGAATTAACACAACTGACAGTAAGTCTCACAAATTTTCCAAGTGCTGGGGCCAGCACTGTCAACACTGGTGCTGGAGGCTGTAAGGGGAGGCAGGAAGGTGAGCAGGACAGAACTCCAGCCCTGGGGTTGGACAGGCTCCATCCCTCCTGGGCCAAAGGGACTTGAGTGAGGCTGCCCTGAGCACCCACTGCCAGGCCTCGTCTGGCCCCAGCCCAGTGGCATGCAGCTGTTTTGTCAACAGTTTATGGTTGTGTGGGCTCCTGGGCAATCTAATCTGAATCTTAACCTAGCAGATCCTACCTGTGGAGAGAGTTTGAACTGTATGATCTTTGACGTCCCTTCCAACCCAAGGCATTTTATGACTTACGAATATATACATAAGAAATGTGTTTCAATCTGAGACCATGCCCATATTAGCATTGTTAACTGAATTGTGAGCCTTTGGGCAAGAATAATAGAAATAGTTGTCTAAGCTGCAGACATCTCAAACACAGTTCCATCCTTAAAACGTCATTTTCATGTAAAAAGTAAGGGAAAAATAAGCTTCTTGGTGATCCACCAAGCTCAGGTGGTAGCTGCTCAATACGGAAGTTTTTTTTAACCTTTTTATACTTTTCACTCTTTTTTTTTTTTTCCTGTGTGAAGTGTGGCTGACTGCAGCCTCTGACCCCTGAAGGACCAAGTGAGCTCATCCCTTTCAAATTCTGCTTCCAGTCTCCTTGCTCATGGGTCTGCCCTGAATGCCTGGTGCTTGCTTCTCAGCTCATCAGCAGTCTGTCATCTTATATTTCACAAAACTCTTCTCCAAAAACCCAGATATGTTGTGTCACACGAACTGTTGTTACCATCCTTGTTAGGGTTATAAACTCAGCATCGAAGTTCTGAGCAGTTAGACTACAGCTTAAGATTTGAGTTTGTATGTTTTCCTCATTCTGTTTTCTAGTCTTTTAAGTTAAAAATACTGCCATGTATATTTTTTTATATTAACAATATATCATGTTGACATTCCATAAATTTTCAGATTCATAAGTTAAGACTGTATCTTCACAGTGGCTGCTTTCTATCTCTGAGTCATAAAAATAGAAAAAACACATTTTTACAATCTCAATTATAATTTTTTCCATAGCTGCAACATAGATGTTATATACATCTCCACCTATTGTGTATGTAGATAAATTTCCCCTTATGTTTCTTCAGAACTGTCTTGAAAACACATCTCATTTTATGATATTCTCAAGTACTATACTATGTCTGTGTTAGGGTATAAAAAAGATTACTGGATACATATTGGCCAAAGAGATGAGAAATGTCTTATTGCTATGACTGTCACTATTAATGTTCCTGAAACTACTTGCTTTCTGTTAATTATGCATGCATATATAGGATGTTAGGAAAGTCAGACCAAATTTGCTGAAATGCTGAAAAGTAGAGTTGCAACAAACTCAAGCAGAGATTTTAACACTGAATTAGTAAGAGGTTGTCTTTTATAACAGATGGGACATCTAAAGTTGTATTGATTTAGGAGAAGCTCACTTGAAAAGAAAAATCACTGTGTTGTTAACTGATATTAATCACCAGATGGTGGCCTTTTCAAAAAATTTTTCATTAGGTGGTATCGTTACCATATTCCAAATCAGGATAGAGTGCATCACATCCAAGAGAAATACTTGCAGAAACTTTCCAGAAAAGTGATGGTTCCTCTGTAAGGCTAATTTCCACAAAAAATAATGGGTAAATCTCAGTTTTGTTACACATTTTTCCACGAGTCATTTTTGATTTTCAGGGCAACATGTCAAGTATTACTAATGGAGCAGTAAGTGGACAGTGAAGCCTCCCCACCCATTCACTGAAATCCTGCACTCATGAGAAAGAGCCAAATATATTCAAGTAAAATTGAATATTTTAAGTTAGTTTAAGTTACTGAAATTATTCCACACTTAATTTATGGCAGTACTGACATGGAAAGATGATTACAGCCATTAAGCTTTCTCCTAGACTTGAACGCACAGAGCAATCTTTTTTTTTTTTTGGATTCCTCCATTCTGCTGTAGCCCCAGAAGTGTAATTCAAAGTCTTGTCTAAGTTTGTCTTAAATTGTTTGTTGTATTAGTTATGAAGCAGCCATATGACTACGGGTTATTTCTGACTACAGGCTTTCTTCACTGCTACTTATCTTTGGACTCATTGAAGTTATTTGAACTTGTTTTACTAAACCATTTAAATAATGTTTAATACTTTGCTCTGCTCACCAGTGACATATATAGTAGTACTTCACTGTGTCACATACCAAAGGTCCAGCCAAAAGTGGCCATAGAAATGCAGAATGATGTAGGTTGGAAGGGATATTAAAGATCATCTACATGCAACTCTCTATCATTGGCAGGGCAGCCATCCATTAGATCAGGCCACCCAGGTCTCCATCCAGTCTGGTTTTGAACATCTCCAGGGATGGGGCATTCACAATTTCTCTGGGCAACCAGAGATTTCAGTGCTTCACCAGCCTCTGAGTAAAAAATTTCCTCAGAACAACTGATGTAAATCTCCCCTTGTATGGGAACTGTTGAGTTATGGCCTGAACCACTGAATGATCACCTGAGGCAAGGACTAGTCAGCCCTGGGAGCACAGGTGAAGGCAATTCAGCTGTGTGACTGGAAGGGGTGGAATCTGGCTCCACTTCTCCTAGACCCCCACTTAAGGGCTGACTACCATGGTGGAAGGATCTCTTCCTGGAGATTCTTCTCTTTGGAGTTTTCCACTGTGAGCATAGATCCTTGGATGTGGGTAAGCATGTCTTCATTTCTTTCTCACTTTCCAACTATAACACATGTAAAGTATCATCCTAACCGTGCTACTCTTCCAACTGTACATCATTTTTTTAGTTTTAAACTTTTCTTCCTTGTCCTGACATTATAAGACCATGTAAAACTCAATGCCTTTCCTGTTTATAAAGTCCCCTCAAATATTGCAAGGCCACAATAATGATTTCCAAAGTCTTCTCTTCTCCAGTTTGAATAAGCCTAGGTTTCTCAATCTTTCTTCATAGGAGAGGTACATGAGGTACATTCTGAAAGGCAACGTTAAAGAATTTTCTGCTTAGCTGACACTGAACTGATAAAGTTCATCTCCCATGTTTCTCTTGTTTAATAATTAAAATGAGTTCCATCTTTTGCATCAGACGTTGTGTTTAAAGTCTTAATTTTTGCTGGTTGTTTCACTGCATACATGCATTTACATATATACAGAATACGGTATACCCATGTCCTTCATGTGTTACAGTAGTGTGTTAGCTATTAGGAATATCAACATTTGGAGTTTTGACTAAGGTCAAGGCTATGTCCCTTTTTTTTTTTTTTTTTTTTTTTGTAAATTCCTTTTTTTTTTTTTTTTTTTCCAAGCTGGAATAACACAGTGGTATCTTTATACATCAAGACAACTTTCTAGAAGTGTTTCAGATATAACTGCATGGCACATTTGCAAATATAATGGATAAGTTATGTTATGAAAGTACAAAATACATAGATCTTTACCATGGGAGGAGTAAGTAATCTTATCTACAGAAAAGATGCAAATTAAATACACAAATAATATTGGAGGATCCTTGTCTATTATTCAGGAATCTGTTTAGATATCTTTGTTAATTTTAACTGCTCAGTGATATTTAATCCTGGATAAAAAAAAAATAAAATATAAAATAATAAAATATACTTCTAGGTAAAAAACATGATAAAATATACCGATTCAACCCAGGGTCCATAATGAACAAAAGAGAATGGGTGAATTTGCTAATGGTGAACAGTGGTGTAGCTTGGGATTTAGCCTCTTCTGGTTGCCATGGCTTTATCAGACTGGAAGATTCTGAGGTCTACTTAAAGGAAATTCAGCCATCTGAATTTAAACACTGAAAATTATTGTATCACCTACAACAATATTTTGGTTGAATGTTGGAGCTTTTACTGTTTTCTCATATAATAGGATGGACATAAATTGAGCTCTGAAGAAAATCGTTGTTCTAGCAAGCAGTGGTGATGTTTTTTGTACCTTTGTGCTTGATCACAGCCAATAGTGACAGACCCAAATAGATCTTTCAGTTTGTATGTTTCACTTTCAAAATGAGCTGTAAAATATCTCATAATAATGTTTTTGATAGTTTGTGGGTGCTACTTCTCCACTTGTATAAGTTCATTTAATTTGCACCTACAGGTTTTGGGCAGCAATCTGGGCTCTGGCAATTAATAGAAAAGCCTACCTGTGTCATAAGTCTGCATCCAATAACTTTGCCCAAAGCAGGAAAATCTGATCTGTTGAACAAAAAAAAGTGTTCATTTTGTGACACAATTACAGCTACAAAATAATGATCAGGGATAAACTGATGATTATAGTATTTTTCTTAATTTTAATGACTGAATGGCATTAATGCTTATTCTAATTAGCAGACATGACAAAAAGTGGTGATATAAAACCTATTTTATTACAGTGCCAGATACAAATTATGGAAAGTGAAATTACCAGTGAATCTACACATTCTTTCTGGGTGAAGTAATGAATATATAGAATTCTTATCAACTAATTACGTTTTAAATTTGTATTCCTTAAGTATGCCTCTATAACTATGCTAAAATATAATGGCGCAAAGTAAGATAATCTATAGTGTATAGAAGCTCTGCACTTGCACAACTGTTAACTGCGCAGGAATTTTAAAATATTTAAGGTAATTTACACAAAACCATGCAACTGACATAGAAGTCCAAGACTCATTTTCAAGCGCCTAAATATTTGAGGCAAAGTGTTTTCAATAGTTGAAAACAAAGTGTATTTAGAAACCTAAATGTGTAGATGGGGTCTATCTGGAACTGCAAATACCATCCTGTGACATGTAATTCATCACTTGAGCTATTCTCCATTAGTTACTGAGCTATTTGAGCAGTGTGACACATTCCTCAAAAAGTATTTCCGCTTTCTTTCTAGACAGGAAAAGTAATATGTAATAACACTTCTATGAACCTTCTAATTTAGTGTGGTGTTAGCTGTGTTCTGAACTTTTACTGGCAAACGTGTAACAGAGATGCTTGTGTGAAGATGTGTTCAGAAAGTGAAGCTCACCACAGAAAGTCTCATTTCCTTCCTCATATACGAACACTGCAATCTTAGTATTTTCTGAACAAACTTTCCTTGAATTATTACCTCTATTTGCAACCTTTATCCAAATTCTTCTTAGCTTGACTTCATGTTATCTAGAAAAAAAAACAAAATGAAAACTATTCCCAATAATAGCGCTTGATTGTTAAGATGGAATTCTGCAAGGTTAAAGACAGCATGCAGTAAATGAAATTTAGGCTGACTGACCCAGGAGGGCTTTCCAGAAAATTGTAAAACTCAATTTTTAGGATAGTTTTATTTGTCTTAAGTACATCTGCACAAAGAAACTCAAAATATCCTTCCTATATAACAGTTAAAGCCATGCTTTTCCTCATTATACTGCATTTCACTTAACAGCCTTCTGAAGCTGAAAGGGCAAACCTGACAGATCTTTTATGCTGCATTCAGGTACTGGAGCGATTTCCCCATGATAAGGCTGCACTTGGAAGTAATTGTCCTCATCCACAACTATGCAGTTTTCTTCACCTATTGTTGATAACAGTAAGTACTTGCATTTAAAATAAAACAAGTCTGTAATATGTGGGCAGAGATGGGATAACGCTTTCTTCCATTCTGTCCCCAGATAATGTACAAGAAGCAATTAGGTTGAACAAACTGTTAATTGATAAAACTCAGTTCTCTGGAGAGTGATTGCCTGAAACTTCAGAGAGTGTGGAGAGACATATAGAGATCCCTGGAATGAAGCACATTCATAGAATCATAACCCTAGAATGGTTTGGGTTAGAAGGGTCCTTTATGATCACCTAGTTCCAATTCTCCTGCTATAGGCAGGGGCACCTCCCTCTAAACCAGGTTGCTCAAAGCCCCATCCAGCCTGACCTTGAATGTTTTCAGGGATGGGGGGAGCATTCACAGCCTCTCTGGGCAATCTGTTCCAGTGTCTCACCACTCTAGCAGTAAAGAATTTCTTCCTGATATTTAATCTAAAGCTACCTTTTTCCAGTTCAAAAACATTTTCTTTCATCCTGTCACTATCTGCCCTTATAAAAATTGCCTCCTCAGCTTTTCTGTAGGCTCCCTTCAGGTACTGGAAGGTTACTATAAGATCTTGGAGCTTTCTCTTCCCTAGGCTGAGGAGCCTGAGCTCTCTCAGCCTGTCCTCACAGGTGTGGTGCTCTAACCCTCTGGTCATCTTCATGGTCCTCCTCTGGACCTGCTCCAAAAACTCCATGTCCTTCTTGTGATGGGAGCCTAGACCTAGACCTGATACTCCAGGTGGGGGCCTTACAATAGAAGAGGAATAGAATCCCCAGCATTTTTTGAGCAATTCACACAAATTCTCTTTGATCAGTATTAAAGACAGTAGGAAGAACATGCAAGTAAAAGACTTTTAGCACTTTAGAAAGAAAACAAAAATAAGAGTTTATGTTAACAGAGAAGAGGGAAGTGAGGATGTGCTTGGAATGATATGATATCACACAGTCAATTCTTCAGTAGAATCGGAATTTCAGGCTACAAGTGTAAGTAGAAAAGTACTACAGCCAGAACAACAAGAAAAGGAAATAGGTCAAAAGAACAGATCAGCACTATGCCTGAATAATGGCTTTGCTGTCTTATGTCAATACTTTTACCTACTTCCTTGGTTTTTTTGTATGAGGCCGCAATAAGACTGTAGTACATCAAGAAAGAAGGTGGCATTTCTCTGTCACTTCTCAAGACAGTTCTTCAATAATCACATTGCTGTGGCCTGAAACTCATCACACATATAGGGAATTAGATGTATCTCCAGTAAGGGTAGATTAAATGTCTATGGTTGAGTGGAGACCTCGCAGAAACATGTTAAAATGCAGGGACAATGGCCAGGCAAAAAAAAAAAAAAAAAAAGGGGGGGGGCAAGATAAGCCTGTGAATAACAAATAAAATGTCAGTCTCTAGATTTACAGAACTTTGTGAATGTCTGTTTTGAGTAATAAGGAAACAAAACAAACAAACAAACAAAAAAAACATATTTCATGTAGTCTTACTTTGTTACCAAATGTGGACAGAGAAGAAATTCAAGGGCTTTTCTATGCCACTTGGAAAAGTGAAATCACTCTGATCTGAAAGATAGATTAAAGCAAATAATGTTTATTTAAACAATCTTATTGTCACCATTAACCTTTTTCTGCAATATGAGTTCACATTTCTTCTTTTTTCCCCTAGCATTTTCTAGGCTGACCTATGCAGCTGAAAGAAAAGGCAAGGGCACAGGAGAGGAATCGCTTATCTTCTAAGTAAACAACCTTAAAAAAAAAGTTATCTTTTTTTTTTCCCAAAATGTTATTCTTCATAACTTTTTTCATTAGGTTACATTCTGTTATCCAGCCCCAGCATCTTAAAATTTTCATCTTCATGCAGCGGATTGCTTTATTTGCTCAGAAAATGTCATGTAGTTATGTTAAAAAATGTGCTTTCTTTCTCCAAGAAAGGTGAATTATTACATATTTAGAAGACATTCTAAAATAGCATAAGTTCAGACTAAAAAGAAAAATCTTCAGTTCAATGTGAATGTGGCTCCTCACTCTTCTGGGTTTTCATTTATTGATCTTTCCAAACAGTACTGTTAAGCACTATTTTGCAGTCCGTATTACACGTAGCCCACTGGCAGATGTGTTGTAGAGACTTTCTGTTACATCCTGCAGCTGGAAAAGTCTTCTGGTTGAAGTTTTTATTTGATTTGGGCTCTAATATCCCTTTAATATGGTAGAATGAAAATCATGGGAAGTGAAAGTACTAAGAGGATATTAAAAAGGAAATTCAAATTGTAACTGTTCAGCAGTGATAACTTGTGACCAAGGTCCAATCTGGCATGGAGGACAAGAAAGTCTCACTGCAGAGTGAGTGAAACTGGCTGGAATCAGGAAAACCAGAGCCAGAAGGTCTTATTGTAAAGGCATGATGTTTCCTTCGCTAAGAAACAGTCAGAGCATTGTCTTGCAGCAGTGACGGAATGGGAGCATGCAAAAGTGCTCCCTCTGGGCAGCAGGGCTGGTGTTGCAACATGAACTCAAGGCCAGATTAAGGTGCCCCAGGCTCCCACTCGCAAGTGTAAATAAGGTACTGAATGATTGTGTCTTTGCAGACTCCTTATAGAATTGCTTACAGAAGTAGGACTCTCTCCAGTGGGTAATGCATTGTAAATTACTTTCAAAATATTTAAGCACAAACATGTTTAATTTATATCAAGATGTACAATCAATTCCTAAACAATATGGTTTATTTTTATTTTTTAAATTAATGCTAAAATATCCACTCTTTTCTTGGGTTGCTGCATCTTATTTTGTCAGCTCAAGCAAATGGTCTTCCACAGAGGAAAAACAGAATCCTTTGTACTGTGGATAAGCTTATAGATCATCCATCCACTCATTCCAATTTCTTTGGTAAGTCTAAAACTTAGTTTCCAAATTTGTCTTGAACAGATAGGTTATTATTTTACACTTATTGAAATCGCTAATAAACTCTTTGCAGTGTCTCTGCTGTAAAAAGTAACCGTGAGATTGTGATGTTGCCTGTCATTAGATGCATCAGACAATAAGTGTATAAGGCAGGGAATTGTTAAAAATAGTAGTAATTATAGTAATAGCAAAGGATACTTGATTACAGTGTATTCTCATCCTAGATATTTGATTGTTATTTACAAAGATTTCAATTAACTTTCTAGGATCATGACTTTATCTGACAAATCACAGAAGCGTATCTGTAATTCCTGTTATAACAGCTTTGCTATGCGATCTTGCTTTTAAAACACTCACTGAAAAAAAACACTAAAAGAAATATCAAATAATTCATCTTTTATAATGCAAATATATGATCAAGAATGACTCTTGCCACAAATAATTCTGGCAAGAACTAGTCTACATTCCGGTTTGTGTGCCTCTGTTTTATGTCAGCATTATTCTCTTGAATTCGAGATAGATATGCCAATAGTAAAACATATTTTAAAAATAAATAAATAAATAACAACAATGTCCATGGTTTAATGATTTTTTGTTATCGATATTCCACATCATAACACCATGCAGTGCATTGGAAGTTAAAGAGTTAATGCTCCAGTTCTGGGTACTTGTCCCAGAAGAGATGAGTCAATGCTGTGCCCTGAAATATTCGAAGTTTCATACGAATATGAGGAAAAACGTATTTACTTTGAGGTTTGCAGAACACATGAGCAAGCTGACTTGAGATGTTGTAATGTCTTCTTCTGGAGACATTCAGCATATGCGTGGATGCTTTCCTGTGCAGCCTACTGTAAGGAACTTGCTTTAGCAGGGGTAATGGACTAGATGACCTGCAGGGGTCCCTTCCAACCCTTATAATTCTGTGATTCTATGTGATCCTAAAGGGTCCTTGTTATGATGTAAATCAAACAAAAGAAGGAGTTTCATTCAAATCCTTAATTTTGCTCAAAATATTCAGTAAGAACAGATTAACTATGGCTGTGTTAGTCCTCTGTATTTGTCTGATTTGTCTACTATATCTCCTCTTTCTCCTTTCTTCTCTCTTTTACCTCCTCTCTCTTCTCTCCTTTCTTTTCTATCCTTTCTCATCTCTCTCCACACTATCTCTTCACTTTCAACTTTTTCTTCTCAGTCCTTTCACTTCTCTTTTTTTTTTTTTTTTTTAAGTTTTCTTCCTACTCTCAAACCTCTCTCTCATACAATTGTATTGTATGTAATTGTAATTGTATTACAATACAATCATAGAAACACAAAGACTGGAAAAGACCTCCATGATCACCCAGTCCAACCTACCTACCACCAATTTTTCCCACTAAACCATGTCCCTCAGTACAACATTTAAACATTCCTTGAATACCTTCAGGGATGGTGACTCCACCACCTCCCTGGGTAGCCTGTTCCAGAGCCTAGCCACTCTTTTGTAGAAGAAGATTTTCCTAATGTCCAGCCTGAATCTCTCCTGGTGCAACTGAAGCCATGCTCTCTAGTCCTAGCTAATGGCAGAAGAGGCTAACACCCACTTCAGCATAGGTCGAAGGTAGTTTTGAAGAGGGATAAGGTCTCCCCTGAGCCTCCTCTTCTTTATGCTGTATAATCCCAGTTCCTTCAGCAGCTCCTCAGAAGACTTGTGACCCCTCACACTCTCTAGGGCCTCAATGTTTTTTTGTAGTGAGGAGCCCAAAACTAAACACAGTACTCGAGGTGCGGCCTCACCGAATCTGAGTACAGAGGGATGATCTCTTCCCTGCTCCTGCTGGTAGCCCTGTTTCTGATACATGCCAGGATGGCAATGTGCTTCTTGGCCACTTTGGTATATTGCTGGGTGATGTTCAGCCAAGCACTGACCAACACCCCCAGGTCTGTTTCTCTTCCAGCTACTCTGTCTCAAGCATTGCCTGGGGCTGTTGTGGCAAAAGTACAGGACCCAGCACTTGGTCTTGTTGAACTTCATCCCTAGAATGGGGATGAATCTCTCTTCTCTCATTTCTCTTCTCTCTCAATTCCTAACATGTGGGAAGGCAACTCTTACAGTAAGTAGGATGACAGTACTGGAATACAAATATAAGCCTACCTATTCTTTTGTCACAAGTTCTTGGTCCTTAAATCTGAGGGTAATTTATTCCAGTTGTCTCTGTGCTCCCTTGTAAGCTGGAATCTTAGGCTAAGCAATGCTTCTTTACTCCAGTTAAGGAACCGGGAGTTCAGAGATGTTCGTAATGATCCTGTTGTCCTCTGCCTTTATTCTTTGTCAGTAGTTTTGCTCATCATCTTTCTAAAGCAGCTTCCAACTACTTGACATTTTCTTCTTGGTGGTGTAGTAAAGATGTTTCTTATTCTACAGAGAGAATTAAGATGTAGTTAGGCCCCTTCTCTGCTGTTTTCATTTCTAAACTTATACATTTTGAAACTTAAAATGCTATTAGAAGAATCTTCTATTACAACATAAAAGAAAGTTAGGGTCTTTGTTGCTAAGAAAAGCGCCAATCTCAGTGCACAATTTTGAATTACTTCCTAGGTTTTAGGCTAAGTACAAGGTATGCATTCCAATTCTGAAGAGTAGATTCATTTTTACTTGTCACATTGCATCTTGAAGGATTAGCTGAACACTTCCACCTGAAAATCTTTAAAAGTTTTTTATTTCTTCAACTTTGACAGGTGGGATGTAGCTAAACCTTTGACAGATTTTAGAAAGCAAAACTGAAACCTGATATAAAATTAAAACTCTGGATTATTTCTGATTCTCCCTGCCTGAATGTATGACAGGAATCAGTTCTTGGGGTATGTGCCTTCAGTAGATATAATAACATTTTTAGTAAATTTCCAAATTCTAACAGAAAGAAACATGCACACCTTATGAGCTGAGACTTTACTGTCAGCAGTTTCAGGAGCTCTCTATATAGGCTGTATTTAGAGTCCAACTATCCTTTCTTCTGCAAGATCATCTGCTATTTTTCACTAGAGGAAGGATCTGCTGTTTTTCACTAGAGGAAGAATCCAGTGGGATGCAGCCCCACTGGAGATTTTTCTGTGTGCAAATGTTTTGTATTTCTTTGTCAATTTTCAGGAATTCCTTAGTGTTTTTCTTGCCTATTTGGTTGCTTACCAGAGTCCTCCGCTTCCTAACAATTCGATTGTACCTATTCAGTTGTGTCACTCTTCTTTTTGCTTTGCAACTTGCTCAGGATAAGCATATTAAGTTTATGTTCAAATGCTGTATTACAGAAATGTCTGAACAAACCGTGTGAATTTCAAAAGGAATCATAGTAAATCTGAGGCAATCTTTCTAACAGAAAAGGTGTGGTAGCATGAGTCTCATCATTTTGAACAAGCAGAAAGAGTTCAAGTTGCCTGCAGTATTCTATGCTGATATATTTACTGAAGCACTGTGAAAGATATATTCTTTGTTGATGACATTATGTATATCAACACTTTGATTCCCAATCTTCATTGGCAGTTTCTCTAGATTTTTTTGTCTAAAGTGAAGAAGCCTCTAGCAACTTTTGTCCTGTGTGGTAGTTGCTATTTCTCGCCATGCCACACTCTCTCTCTGCATACAGTATTTTACAGCTTGGGGTTTTTACACATAATGTTAACCTGCTGATATCCTGTGTGTCCCTTAAAGGTTGGTGTTGTCACAGGTTGCAGCAGCAAAATGTGATGAATAACTTCAAGGGTGTCTGAGATTATAGGTGTTTTTTGGACAGCTGGATATAAAAGTTGTAATCCTGAAGCATAGTTGTAAACTGAAATAAATTATAAATATATATATATTATTAAAAAAAAAAAATGAAAAACCTTTTAATCTTCTCACACCAAAATCAAAACTCAAAGATTTTATTTGAGAAGAAGAATTTAGTTAATTTGTGTAGATGCTTCCTAGTACAAATGTGCAGGGATTCTGTATACTCATTTCGAGAAAATGTATAGAATGAGAAAATCATTTGCTATGTCATTTTTCTATAAAAGAAGGCTATTGCTCATACAAGAGGCACAAAAACTGACTTTGGGACAGAAATTACTGTTTCAGATGCTTGATGTGCTGTGGCACTCCCAGTCTGGGAGATTCTGAAAGCAGAGCAGCCCCTCAGACTTGCTGGCACTCCCCAAATGTAGAAGGAAAGCTTACTCCCAGGCCACAGCTGGCAAAAACTGCAGGCCTGTCTGTGTGCCTCAAACACAGCAACATAACCAAGGCCAGAAATACTTGCAGAAATGGGCTGCCCCTGCTGATGCAGATTTGGCTTGTGGGGATTGGAGGCTATACATGCCACTGGAGTTGAGGCTGGAAAACAGTTCTGCTTAGTCTGAGCCATGGGAAGGACTGATAACCCCATGTTTCCATTTCCTAATGCTGCCTATTTTGGGAAAGGCAGAGAAGGGCACATGGCATTCCAGGGCTGGCTGCAAGAAGCAGCTTTGCACCCAGGTTGGCCCTTTCCTCCTGGACAAGCTCCCATGGTGTCTTTGTATCTGGCTCATGGATTCTGCAGCCCCACGATCAACATAGGATCAGTTTTGTGTCTGGGACCACCCTCACTGCCTGGACCATTGTCTTCTATCAGCTACTGATAGAGGGAAATCCCTTGGCAGGGTAGGAGCAGGGCTCCTACCTGGACGCAGTCCTGCCAGAAACCAGGTGCATGTGTGCTGCTGCAGGAACTGGGTGCTCTCTTTTTTTCTCATTCTCTTTAAGTATTTTGATTTTTTTTTTTTTTAACTTCTATTTATTTACTTAATTATTTTAATTTTGGACCAGAAGCTGTCAGAACAATTCATCCTGCCTAGTCTGACATTTTTTTTCATAGAATGGTTGATACAGCTTAGGTGATTACGGTATTCTTTTTGTGAAAACAAGAAGTTAGGCATACAGGATTGAGTTTGATTCATTTATACCAAATAAGACTTCACTTATAAATTATTTTGGTGAAATGAACAGGACTTTGAATGTAAGCCAATGGTGCGTATCAAAGCCTGCATTTTGCATAGTGATGTAATTGCATACTTCCGACAAAAGTTCTGAAACCTGGCATATTAGGCACGAGAAACAGTTTAAATAGCTAGCTCTGAACACTTGTTTGAAAAATGGATATGTGTTTCCTTATACATTTTTGTTGTGGTTTAACCCAGCAGGTACCTCGGCACCGATCATTCACTCACACTCACCCCACTCCCTGTGAGATACAGGAGAGAATTGAGAAAAAAAAAAAACCACAAAATAGAACTCATAGATTGAGATAAAAACTGTATACTAAGACAGAAAAGGAAGCAGAAAAAAGATAATACTAATGATAATCATTATATACACGTATATGTATACACACAAAACCAGTGATGCACAAGCTATTGCTCTCCACTTACTGACTGATGTCCAATCAATCACTGAACAGCACCTGCCCCCTGGTAAACTCCCCACTGTTTTCCAAGTTTTGTTTTGTTTTCTTCTCTTTAAGGTATGGAATATACCTTTGGCCAGTTTAGGTCAGTTGTTCTCACAGCTCCTTGTACCTCCCCAGCCCCCCCACTGGCAGGACAGGAGGAAAAACTGAATAAACCCAGGATGTTCTTGGCTCTGTACAGCACTGCTCAGCAACAGCTGAAATATTGGTGTGTTATCAACACTGCTTTTCAGCTAAAGCCAAAGCATAACATCATACCAGACACTATGAAAGAAAAATCAACCCTGTCCCAACTGATATCTGGAATTTTTTTCTGTCTCTATGATTGTTTTCAAGATGAAACACTATTAAGCGTATATACATTGCAGAAATTATAGCTAAATTTGTAATTAAGTTGGAGAGACTAAAAAAAATTACCTATGTGATCTGTTTTATTTCATGAGAAAAACAGCTATAGAAATGAACTGCAGGAGAATCAATGCAATACAACTTCCCCTTCTGAACACTGCAATAAGAAGTTAGATATTAGTTATATCTGCTGCTTCGCATTAATTTGGCTTAATGAGTTACAGAAGTATTACTAAATCATTTTAAGAGTGCAAAATCTTTGAGTCAGAGTTTTGGAAGATTCTTTATTCCTTTCTCCAGTTTCAGAAAAGATTTGGATAAGACCTCAAAATAAAATATGCAAGATGAAGTGTTATATATTGTTAAAAATTGAATTTGCTTGTATGGAGAATCTCTGAAGATTATTCCAGAAAGGTAATATTTGTGCATAGAGTTGGGTGCTTTGTCACTGCTAGATGGTGAAATTCAGCCTCATCCAATTCAAGCAGAATTAATAACCCTCAAAGCTTTAGGCTGAAAAAGTATAAAAAAAAGAAGAGTTGGGGGAAAAGAAAAAGAAAAAAAAAAAGAAGAGAGAAGAGAAAAAATGAAACAGATGATGTAAGAAGTAATAAAGTTTTGTATTTTTTCCTGTTTTATTAAACAACAAGATAATGAATGTTAATCCAGTGGAGAAGGATTCTTCTATCTGTTTGTTATTTTGACAGTTATCACTATAGGTTAAATGGTCTAACACTGAAACATTATGTTAGACTGAGAAGTTGCACTGATAAAGATCAACAAAACTAAAGCATGTCAGAAGGTTCTTCAGAACCAAGATGATATATTCTCCATCAAGAAAGTAATTTATCATTGTATGTTTGCTCAAAGTCATGTGCACATGTTACTCTGTGCCAACCAGCTTACAAGTCACATGAAGGTTTCATTAGTTTCAGACAAAGCTGTGGCCTGCCTGGTTTATTTATTAATCCCTACAAAAACTGCCTGTGTTGCCAGGCACAGAATAGCAAGGAGCAATCTAGAGCTTCAGATGTTTAACAATTTCTGTACCAAAAGATGGCACAAGTACTAAAAGATTTCTTACACTGAATGGAAGCAAGACTAATGAGAACAAACTACTTGTCTGTGATGTGTGTTTGTGCATCTTTCCCTTCCTCACAGTGGATTTCCTGACAATTATCAGAGAACTGAGATGATAAATTCTCACCCAAATTCAACAAAAGAACAAATTTAAAATATGTTTGTGCAAATAGATGCCTGGTTACAAGAGGAGAGTCTAACAGAGTTAAGGTCTTCCCACTGAAAATAAGCCATGCCCGTGTCAGAACTGCAGGATAAGATTGTGTTATGCTGGACAGCAGGGACCCTTATAGAGGAGAGATGCTATCACTGCAAGAGAACCCTCTCAACTGTACATATAAATGAAGTCATGCTTCATTAGTACTGCAGCGTGTAGAGCTTTTGGTTTCTATATCTGTTGATGAACACACCAGCAAAAACAGCCAGCTCTGATGATAGTCTAGTACACATAGTACACATTGCTTCAACCCTGAAGCAAAAGAAGACGGCCAAAATATTGAACTCTGATATGCCAGTTTCTTAAAAATTACCATAGCTTTGATATTCTGTCTGAAGCAAACATTTATGATGAGGAAGCTGCTAATAGCATCCCCTTTATTAATGAGATCAGACACAGAATTCTCAATGCCTGATGTAAAAATAGGGGAGTAGAGTAAGGAATTATTTCCTTTTCTCTGCATTTGTGGCTTATAAGGACTATTAACCCTTTCTCAGTTATTCTTAGCATTGGTATTACATCAAAACCTGTTTTAGAGCAATTTGGCCAAATACTATCACCAGAAAAAAACACTTATGTATGTTTGCAGAACTGAATCTGGAGACCACTAAGCATGATCAACTGTCAATGATGCATGCTAGCTGGATTTCTTCCTCATGTTTTATTGTCATTTCTAATGAAAGAATTTTCTAAAAGCAGAATTATTGATTTACAAAGAGAGTACACAGTTAAAAAAAATTTAAAAATAATTTGGAGTTAGGTCTCCAAGTTAGGATGATCCATCTTTTGCAAAATAAATTATTATGATGATTTATTACCTCTAACCTGTTTTTTCCTGCTTCTTACTGGGAAAAAAAAAAAAAAAAAAAAAAAAGTGAGTTGTTTTATTCTACAGAAACAAAAATGAAGTGCCGGTTCTCCATAGCACTACTGGAAGTTTCTGAGGAGTTGAAAGGAAACCCTTATCTTGACAGGCTTCTTTACATTTTATCTTGTAGCTCTAGACAAAGAAAGTCCTGCTTTTTACTCCTATATTTATTCTTTCATTTCTTCAAAGAATTTGAAATCAAGAACTCTGAAATGGCAGTGCACCTCCAGCTTGACCTGGAAACTGCCCAAATGACCCCATGAGTGTGTATGTGCAAATTTGCACAGAACCTCTTAACTTTTATCAAAACGGCTCACAGTGGTACTAAAGCAATATAAATTTAGAGATCCTGCCTACGGGTAAGTGGATATCAAGAAATCTTCTAAATTTTTGGACTGATAAGACTTACCCCTTAAACTGAGAGTAATAATAGCTATAAAAGATAAGAACTCTGGGTGGTTCAGTTGTTTAGCTGCACTTTGTTTGCACAAAGAGAAGCTCATGAGAGCTAAAACCTCAGAGTTGGTGATAACCCAGTAATGACCTGGAAGCAGACCTTCCATTGCTCACGAACAGTCTCTCCTTTGGCTTTTGCTGGTTTTGTGTTTTTTCTGCTTTTTTGTTTGTTTGTTCGCTCATTTGTTACCTTCGCCTGGTAAAAAATACCACATCAAAAACCAACATGAGTATAAAAATGCAAAAGCCTTAAAATCTGAAAATCCTAAGGAGAGATAAATGACATGACCAAGGACTGATTAGGCTATAAAGTTTATTGGTAGCCCAGGTAGTGTTGTGGTGTAGATTTGACTATCTCCTACTTGCAATTATAGTTCTCAGAATCACTCGGCTCCATCCGAAAATGTATGTTTCTTCTTCAAAACTTGTTTTCAGTTGTTCCAAACTTTAAATCTTCAAGAATTAAAAAACTAGCAATGCTTTTTCCTGCTAAGTTAGGCAGATTAAAAAGTACTATCTACCATTAGGAATGATTAAAGATGCTTAAAATCTTGATACTATTTTGTGTAATTCCATTAAATGTCCAGCATTTCAAGCATCACTTTTTTTGCCAAGGAGTCAAAAAGGTAAAGAATCCTTGCATGATTGCATGTACACTTTCTTGAATCCAAGGATCTTAGTGCTGTTACTTTGGATTCTGCAGATGCAAGACAGAGGAAACTGAGAAAGATTGTAGCTTGAGTTCTAGCTTGACTGCTGAATAATAAAACAATTAATGTCTATTGTATTTTCCATTTTCCTCACGTATTTGACAAAACATCAAGAATTTACAATGAAAAAAATTCTTCCATTCTTTAAAATAATGCACATATTTTCAAGATTACTGGATTGTATCATGTCTGCTGAACGCTTAATCTTCCCCCCCAGCCCTTGCCCCCGCTTTAAATATTGATTTCCTACATCAGCTAAAGGTGATAATTGGGAAATAATGTTCTTCACTACATTTTGTAGAACTGTAATCCAAACAGATATTGAAGCTTCCCAGTAGAATCATATTGGGCACTCCATGATTAAATGACACTTGGTTTGTAACCCTCTGAAGAAGTCTTTGTTGGAAATAGTTTATTTTTGTTACAAAACAAAACTAACACAAAATCTGTATAAAAATAGATGTTTGATGAAACTTTTTGTTAGGAAAGTGTGTCAGGTTCAACATGAAATTGATGAAGATGAGACACATGGAACATACGTTAGCATAAAGTTATGCTATTCAATACAGTTGCTGAAAACCTAAATTCTGCTGCAGAATGTCCCAGATGACAGATTACTTTTATTATGTTTTTGTTTGTTTGTTTGTTTGTTTTTTATGTAGCAGAAGAGATTGAGAATGACCTACTTCTGAAATAGTAGTAGATAATAAAATCTACTGAAATGTGGGAGAATTTCAGGATACAAACCTCCCTCAGGGTCTTCTACATTCTGCCTAGGAGTCTTTGTCAAAGGAATATTATCTTTTCCCTCTGAAAATAATAAATAAATACTGAAGCTTTGTCCTCCCCTCCCCTCCCCTGCTCTCCTTTTTTTCTTTCCCCCTCTCCCTTGCAGGACTAAGACACACTTCTTAGAGCACAAGACAATGATTTACAGTGAAATACCTGTCCAGTTGAGTAGATAACCTACAACTGCTGTGATAAGTGTAGACCACTGTAGAAAAGATGCCATGTTTAGTTCTAAGAAAACATGCAGGCATGGCTTGCCTGTCAGTTAGGAACTCACTGAAATCCTGTGAAATTAATGAGAAGACCCCAGTGACTGTGGTACAAACTAGAATGTGACTGTGAGCTGTCAGGGTAAATTTAAAAGTATGGTCCCTGAGTTGTCAACTAAAATAATTTGCTCTTACATAGAGTCTAGAACATGAATTAAAATATTTATGAAAACAAAAATATTCTCATGCATGTCTTAAAGAACAAGATTGATATCTTCTAAAATAGATGAATAAATTCTTCAGCTCTCTAGTTACAAAAAGATCTACATTATTATAATATAACATCTTCTTAATTTCAAGAGCGTGAGCAATGGGAGAGCTTATTTAAGAGCCTATTTTTTGGCCAGTGTACAGGGTGAAAACAACAAAGCCAAGGACATAGTTTACATTCTGCATTTAAGCAACACTTGATTAGGTGATAACAGTATTAATTACTCACTGAAAGTCAAACAGACTAGGTAATCAAAAATGTGTTTGCTGCAGTGACATTTGTATTGTCATGAGAAAATAGATGGCAGACAAAACACTTTGAAGAGGGAATCTGGCTAAACTGGGACTCCTATCTATCTAAGAAATACTTCTAGATGGTAGATTTCATTACCATACCATTACAGAATACCTGCCTTACATCAGTATAAAATCTGCATACCCTCCTACCAGAGGAAAAGTCAAACTTAGCATTACTGCATGCATCAACAAAACATTTGCACAGAAATAATTGAGATGAATTCCCAGACAATTAGAAATATTATGCTGAAGTTATTGTTGAACTAATATTAGTAGAATTTGCACTTTTGGGATTCTGCTGCTTGCTGTGAGCATATGACTAGCATTATTGTTTGTAGCACTGATGCTGTTTGAAAACAAAGAAAAATTTTACAATGAAGCAAGCCAATACCACTGAAGCAAAATTGTAGCTGAGCACTGAAAACATTTTTTTAAGAAATCCATGACAAATAATGCATAATGCTTTTATGAATGAACTGCAAATAAGATGTTATATGTAGAATGAAGCTCAACTCGTTCTCTTACATAGCACAGTATCTGCATCTCATTGAAACTGTCTTTCCTGTTAAAAACACAGTTTCATCTCTGATAAAGTGGTAGGAGTTTATTCGTTTAGAAAGACACGCTGAAAATCATTAAATATATATTTACTAACCATGTGCAGTTAATTTCAATGATCTCTTTCTAAATTTTCATTCAAAATAAGTTTAAGTGTCATTATAGCAATGCCATCCAGAAAGTAAATAGTGATAATAACTGCGTTCTGAATGTTAGCTACTGTGTAATATAGTTTTATTTATTGCCTCTCCATGTAGCAGGGTGAGATCAAGTAACTAGTGCTTAGCTCAGTCTCTTCTGAGAATAGTTGCAGAAACAAGTCTTCTGATTATAATCTTCAGTTTCTGCCAGAAATGTAACACTGAGAAATGTATCTTCTTATTCAACAGGATGGCCAGGAGCCATTTTAGACGATGGGATGGAAGAAAATTCTAATCTGTTAGGATGCTGATAACACATACTTCACAGAACTTCAGAATTATAGGAGTTGGAAAGGACCTCCAGAGGTAGTAGAATCCAACCACCTGCTATAGTGGGTTCCCTGGAGTTTGTTGCACAGCTAGGCATTCAGATAAGTCTTGAATGTCTTCAGAGGAGGATACTCCACAACCTCTCTGAGCAGCCTGTTCCAGTGCTCTGCAATCCTCAAAGTAAAGAAGCCTTTCCTCATGATCATGTAGAAGTTTCTATGTTCCAGTTTGTGCCCGCCACTGAAAATAATCTGACCCCATCCACTTTACTCCCATCCTTCATGCATTTATAAGCATTGATGTGATCTCTCTTCAGTCTTCTCTTCTTCAGGCTGAATAGTCCCAGGTCTGTCAGCCTTTCCTCGTAAGGGAGATCCTCCAGACATCTAACCATCTTGCTTTTTATGGTGCCCTGTGTGTGATGCTTTTCTTTTGCTTAGTGTGTTATTTAATTTCAGTTTTTGTTATATTTAGTCCTGCCAAAGGCAACTATTCATTTGCTTCATTTTTACATGTTGTTATTAGAATCATTACATTAATACCAGGGTCTTGTCACAATTTCAATTACAACAGCTGTTGCATACAAGTAATTAAGCATCTATGCAGCAGTTTCCTCATTGCTGATTGCCATTTTCCATTCTGTTGCTACAATTAGACTAATAATTTACACATGTACGGTGTCTTTCATGCATGGGATCTTGAACAATTAACTGTCATGACCTCTTCCAATGCAGATAAAATGCCAGTTTTTTCACCTTCCCATGTAGAACAGCTGGCAGTGTTTGCCTGGAGCCTTATCTAGTTACAGAAGCAGAAAGTACGAAAGGCAAGTGAGCAAGAGCACTGGTTCCAAAACTTGCTTTAAATTGTAAATAGAAGGGCAAACATCTTGAAGTAGATATCTGCTAAGAAAGAGGGAAGAAGTTTAGAGGAAGATAAAAGAATTTTACTAGTGTAGCAGGATGCTGTGGGATCCTAAGTGACTTTGTGCTTATCAGAATGTTGATCCACAGGTAAGTGATACAGCCTTCCTATCCTATGCATGAATACAGAGACAAAGAAAAGCTTTGTATCAGCAGTTTATTCTATACAAAATTGTTGGAAGCAGTTTTGTCCATCTTTGTTAGGCAACATAACTGTACACATAAGTTTTTCATTAGTGCAGCTATTTATATGAAAAGAAATCATGGATTAGACTGAAATAGCTGTTCTTCAACTATCAAGTTATTTAGCTGAAGGTTGTTTAAGACTGAGTTAAGAATTTTCTCCACCCACTAAATTCAAATCAGACTGAATGTTTTGAAGTACAGTCCCCCATTCTCTCTCTGTTGTGCCATCAGTCACTGAAGCACACGTTAAACAGTTTTATATAAGTATACTGAGAACTGTACTGATTTTCAGCAGTGCTGACACGGTCAAGGACTTCATGAAGTGCAGCACAAGAATCCCAGGGCTCTTGACTCTAGATGCAGTTCACTGGGACACGGGCCTTTGCAGTAGTGCTGAATGTTGTTGCTGCTTCTCACTTCTGTCCCTTCCCTCTATTCTCTTCTCCCTCTTGCTTGGCAGAAACCAAAGAGATACCTAGGTAACACTACAATTACAGTGAGTGTATGACATTAATATCAAATATCCTTGACCTTTTATTCTTCAGGGCTATTTTCTAAGCAAGAACTATTCAGTGTCTGGATTGCAGACGATCCCTTCAAACAGTTGATTGGATATTATCAAAATGTATAATCACTATGACCAATAACTGGAAAGATCTTTGGTCCTTAACAGTCAAAACATAAGGCATCTTTTAATGTCATTCAACTGAAAATAATCTCTTTTAACTATCCATTGGCATCACCTGACTGTTAGTCACTGCTGCAGAAAATTGTTGTGTTAGAAAAGCTCATCTTTAGCTCTTCAGATATGAATTTCTTCATATTTTAACATACTCCTCACCATTTATTTTTAAAAAGGCATAGTTGATATTTAATTTTCAAATGTTTTTGCTCTGAGTTTTGACTGGTGCATACAGAAATAATATCTGAAATTCAAGATTCACAGACTATGAATCACACATACAATCTTCAGCTTTTTTTGTGTTTTCTGGGGGGGGGGCATTTCTTTCTTTTTTTTCTGTAACTGAAGAGAGCTAGAAGTAGGTAATTCCCTGCAAAGTCAAAACAGGTGAGAATGCATGTATTTTCATCTCAGAAACAAGTAATTCTTTTTGGCTACACTCTCTTAAAGATTAGAGGAGTTAGAATTCTGGGCTACTGAATGAGGCTTGGAAATGAAAAATAGAGATTAGAGTTTCACAGCCACTTTACTGTCAATTTCATCTCTGACATCTGCCAGTCACCTTTCACCTGCCTCCATCAAGTGCTTTCTCTATTTGTATTTATAAAAAGCTGATCCCACAGCCATTATCCTAGCTGAGGCACATGGGATGGAAATACATCCACAGCTCAAATCACAAGCTGAAGCAGTATGAAATAAAATTTATTTTAGGACTTTATCTGAATTATAGTCCTGCAGATCAAAGAGTGAGGAGCATATGTGACAATATAGACAAGAGATGGAACTTCTAGATACTGAAAACAAAAATAGCAATTGAAATACCAAAATCTTAATGTTCAAACGTCATTCATGATATTCCTTATGTGTTTGTTTTTTCATGTGCCAAATTATGCTTTCATTAAAATGTGTATAATAACATGCAAATTAACAAGTCAGTTATTCAAGAGTGATTCTACAATGGAGAGAGAGTAGTAAAAAAAGCTGGAACACAAGGAGCTGGTTTTGTGTTTTCAAATCATATTGCCAGCTTGTGTTTGCTTTCATTCACTCCACAAACTGAAATATAGCTTCAAATATCGAAAGGTAACTGATCTTGAAGGCATTAAACAAAATGCCTTCCTATATATTGTTTCCCTATCTGAATTTGCTGTTCTTGCTGGGCTGGCAAATGGCATAACAAACAAGATTTCTACCATTCATATTCCTCAGTTTGAACTGGAGAGCTGCAGTGGTGACCTTTTACTTTGCAGGAAATTTCCCATACAACAAGTGTACAAAAGTTCACCAGGAATCTATATAAAACACTATTTCCTTAGTTTTTAAGTGTGCTACCTAGAATCTACACTCGAGATGAATGAAAAGCCAAGTGTTGAAATTAACTGGTACAAATTGCTGTCAGAGACCTTACTCTTTTTGATAATGAGTTGTGAGTAATGAAACTGATATTTGCCTTCTCTAGCAGGCAAGGAGAATTTTCCAACATAAAATTAATTATTCCTGATGTACTTATGTGATGACAACAAGACTAGCATTCATATCCTCTCCTTCCTTTGAGGAAGAAACAATTTTGGTAATCTTATAATTTGATCTTTAAAACATGCCAGGGATGGGTCTCTATTGAAGGTTTTGGTTGTAAAAATGTGTCAGAATTTTGAAGGTAATGTTCATACCGATGTTCATGTACATTTCCAGAAACTGAATATTTCACAAAGGCTTTGCATCTCTGGGGCCAATGGCTTGTTAAAACAGATTAGAATTTTCTTTTCTAAACAGGGAGGCTTAGATCAATTGGTTGGAAGATCATCTACAGAATTAACTGATAGTAAAAATGTGGTCTAATCACTTCTTTCTTTATGGGAAGGTAATTTTTAGTAGTATTAACCTCAGTTCAGCTATTTCCAATATCTTTCAACGAGTGCCAAACACTTTTTCTGGATCTCCAATAACTTCTTAATTCTACCACTCTGACATTTGATATTTGTTTGTTCACTCATTCTTAGGAACCTTTCTTATGCTCTTACTCTTTGCTGTGCCTGCTCTATCACAGCTGGGTTCCCCTGTACATTAGTAGGGTCACCCAACCCAGCAGACCCAGGTGTGCTCTGCTGGGATGTTTTCCCCTTCTCCTCTCTAGAGGCTTCCCACCAGCTGCAAAGGTTAGAAGGCAGAAAAGGAACAGAGGAGTGTTTCTATAGCCAGCCACACTGTTTTAACAGAAAAGGTTAACTGTGAACAAAAGAGATACCAACACCTGCGACTGGATTTTGAAGGGAAATTATGTTATTTACAAAATTCTACTTATCCTGTGCCTGTATCATTGTGGTGATTATCGTGATTGATGAAGAGCGGTTTTGTATTATTTTGGTTTGGTTTTTGCTTTTTTTGTGAATTGAATTTTTGAGGAGTAGGAGGAAAATGCATTTTCTTCCATCTGATTTAAAGCTGTACTACTATCTGACTGCAGTCATTCAGAATTTAAATACATGGCAGCGGCATGTGGAACATTTAATATACTAACAGTGAAATCATGTTTAACATGAGGCATGTTTGTGTGGCTTAAGTAGGCTGTGTTTCCAAGTAAAGACAATTTAGAAAAGAAAAGAAAGCAACATAAAATAAAATATTTTATAAGACTTCTCCACTTCTCGCAGAGTTGATGGGAAGAAGGAGTTCCATCAATTCGAGTGATGGCTCATTTCTTGCTAAATGAGTCATAGCTGTGCCCACTTGGACAGTCAGCTTATACCACTTTCAAGATCACAGCGAGGTTTTCTCTTGATGAGCTTCATGGACAGTTATTTTTTTCTCTTTGCCTTAACACTGGTTCTATGCACTGTGGGATTTTTCTTGCAGCATATTTTGTGATAAAAAATGGGAGCCAGCTGGAAGCAATAGCAATTCTGGTACTTGAGGTCGAGCACCAAGATTCTCTTTTCCAAATATCCTGTTGTTCCTTTCATTTTGGTTGATTTATTCCACTTATAACTATTTCCAGCCAGACTTGGCAAAATGCTGTTCTGTGCTACAGAGTTTACAACTGCAAATATATAGTGCTTTGCAGAGATATGTACAAAAAAATATCAGTCCCAGGTTTTCTGTGTATTGCTTTCTAGACCTTCATCCTCCTGAGCAGTGTTTGTGTGGCTGTGATGACAGGAGTACAACACATACTGGCTCCCTTAGAAAGAACTCTCCTGGTATGCAGAAGCATTTTTAGATATGATGATATCTAGAAAAGCAGGAAAAAAAAAACTATATATTAAGGAATATGTTGCATGATATCTTCAGGATGTAACTTTCTAAAAAGTGATTATAACATTAGATATGTCATCTGAATTCTGTGAAGAAAACTCTGACTCCAGTGTGGTGTTAGAGAGCAGTGCTTTTTAATTCAGGATACAAACTGGGTGAATTGACAAATCAAACATGCACCCTCAGAGTTTGGGTTTTATGTGTATATATATATATATATATACAGCTAATGCATGTTATAAAATACATTTCCTGAAAATGGCATTTGTGTTCATTCTCTTTCCAAGGACTTATTTATATATGCTAATGTCCTCTGATCATTCATGGTGTTGCCCTCGGGTGATTATGCAACAACCTACTTCATTCCCTTAATTCAATCTTCAGTTTCTTCACAGTGAGTCTTGTCCAACTTTCCACTGTTTTCCCTCAATCTGGCAAATTTCCATTGCTTGCTATTCCATACTGAGCAGATTTTTATCTTGGTACACTACAATACAGAACAATTTATATGAAACACAAGAGTCCTTGGTACACATGATGGATAGAAAGCTCCCAGTACACACTATGTACAGTAGAAGTGATCTGTTGCAAAGTGAATGGAGCAAGGATTTGTTCTCACGAGGCAAGACTGTTAGGCCTTCACATATCAAACAACCAAGGAAAGTTAAACTGGAAGATTTTACCGAACAAGCATGCATTAATTCATTTTGCTGAACTAATATATTGGTCCTTAAACTAATAGTGCATTGATCCCTATTGCTAAACCAGCCTGTGTTAGATACATAAAATCCTACTTGCAGTTGCTTCAATGTGCCCATTTAATTGAAATTAGTAGATAATTTCAAGTATTTACGGCTGCTGGTGATTAACTGGACCTTCATGATATCTGTGACAATAAGAAGATACTTTCACTGTTTCAACTGCTCACATTTCTCTGCCTTTTACAATGCCTTCAAATGCCTGTGTTAAGAATTGTTCTACTTTTTGATTGTTTTATTTCGTCATGTTTGTTTTAGTGTTCTGAGTACTCAATCAGTGATATTGAATTAGCTGTCCGAGTCAAGGAAGACATCTACATAGGCAGAAAAACATAAGTTATGCCTGATTTGAAAAAGACATCTAAGTATCTCCCTTGCCCACCAGCCAAATAAATGAACAACTTATGTCCATACAAGTCAGATTTCCTTCTCTTCCAGTGCAAATGTTTGCGTTCACAACACCTGTGCCACGTGAATGTCTAAGATGTCTCATCATAGGATGACACTGTGGGCTGTTCACATTGGTCCTTCAGTCTTCTCTAGCACTTGACTGCACGTACTCTACTAAGAGAATATTCTTGACATTTAAAATTAGAGCACCTACTATTGAGTTGAGGCATATCCCTTTACAGGATGATAGGATTGCCATGCTGTGGCCCACTCCCAATGGATCAGTGCAGGGAGAAAAAAAAAAAAAAAAAACTATGGAAGAAATATGAAAATGCATTAATGTCTCATTCAGTAAATGTTTGCTGCTGGGTTTTGAGTTTTGTTTATTTTTGTTTGTTTGTTTATTTTCTTTTTTCCCCTGGTTATTATTCTGCCCCAGTTGACCTTTATTGTAAATATTTCTAATGAAATCTGCTCTGATACTGTTTTGAGGCAGTTAAACAAGACTCAAAGTTTTAGGTAGATATGCATAAATTGTGTCAGTGTAGGTTCACTGGGTATCAAAGTAAGTAAACTGCACTGATGTGGATTTGTTAATGCATACAAAACTTGATTTTGGAAAAAAAAAAAAGAAAGTATTATTAATGTATTCATTACAGAGCATTTGAGAAGTTTGTTTCTAAAATTGCTTCATAAAAGGAATTTTCCTATGATGATTTACATACTGATAGTGCTGCCACAGTGAAGGGGAGCATTAAATTAAATCCTGTAGTCCACTGTATCATCTGAATGCATCTTCTGCCCTTTCATACTGACTGCTTCAAACATTATTAGTGAGAATTAATCCAAGTTAAGCTTTGTGATAGGGAAATGCAATCAAGTGTTCTGTTGTTTCAGGATGTATTCTTATCAATTTTCTCATTGCAAATATGATGTAACTGCAAGAAGCGATTTCCTCATCAGCTAGGATTCTATTCAATATCTTGAACCAGGAGTGGGAGGGCAAGCCCTGGAGTATTTAATTAAGAAGTGGCCTTGGCATTTATTTGGAAATGAAATGTAAAGAAAGAGAAGATCTCTATTCTGCTTTTTTTCTTCAAAATCCCTAATTCCATCTTGTTCATTTTACTGGTCCCCAGGCCCTGTGAAAACATCTGTTACTCCCTTCTTGATAGCTGCAGTGATTCTAATCTGGAATAATAAGTATGCCTCATTATGAGTACATGGTAAGGGTAAGCATTTGCCAGTAACAAGCTGCAGATGCAGCTTTAACCCTACAGTTTCCCACCAAACCAAGAGTGACAGTTAAAAACTGTGGATGAATCTTCTCATGAACAACAATTAAATTCAGAGGAACTAAGGATACTGGACCTGTCAGAACTGAAAGACTTCTGTTTTCTTGAATCAACCACTGATTTTATTTCATCAGAAACCATGTCTGGTATTTATGATTATATTTCTAGCCATTAGATCATATCTAGTAGACCATTACTTGTCAAATATGCTCTCTTCAGAGCAAAGTAATTAACATACATCATTTTGCTTTACATACTCGAAGATGAAAATAACTATGCCTACAAGTCCCAGAAAAATGATAAGCAGCTCTAGAATTCTGACTTTTAAAAGATGTAATCATGCCATTCACTTTACACTGTTCCTCTGATTCTTTCATAAATCTTCATTTCATTAAGGGAATAAATTGTATTCATGGTTATCACCTTACTACTCTTACAAAAATTTTCATGAAACTTACTGGAACTTAAGAGCTTTAGAAGCACTACTTCCATGTTACTTGTGGTAAAAATTGGACTGCAAAGTGAACTGGGAAAGCATTAGCAAATTACATAATCTTTTTCTCACAGAATGAACAAGAGGACACCATGTAAAATAACAATAGAATTTCGTTTTGTTCCAGTGCCGAAGAAAAATAGATTGGTAACTATGTAATCTAAAAACATCATTGTGAGTAAAATTTTATGAAAGACTAAGGACAAACCCTAGTATTAAATAAAAGCAAGATGAAGAAAAGTCACTGAGGACCTTTGCCTTTTTAATGTATCAGTATGGTCTGTTCTTGTGCTCTGGGAATGTTACCTTTCTTGGACATTTTTGTCCTTTGGGTCCTCCTTCATTAGATCTCCATAAGCAGATCTCAGAACAAGCCCAAATGTGGTCTTCCAAAGTCCCAGACTGTGACTTTTCTAATTTTCTATCTCAATTTGTCAGATCTTAAGCTCTGTTATTGCACAATTACTGCTTTAAAGACTGACATTGACTACTGCAACATCTATCCATTCTTCTTCATTTATTAGCAGCCAGTCCAACAAGGTACGTTCTCTAGCTGATCTAGGAATCATCAGTTCATTAATCACCATCAGTTGTCTTTGACAGTCTCCAGAAATTTCCTGGATTGCTATTCCAGTAAATACTGAAGTAAGATTAATTGTGTAGAATGATTAGGTATATAAATATTTGTACTGAATTCCAACACTCATCTTTTCTGTTGAATAATTATTTCATTTTAAAAATATGCAACAGCAAACTAAGTACATTAAATGAAAATCACTCCAATCAACCACGTATAGGGATAGATATGTACTATTTACCTTGAAAGATGGTGTAATAGACTGTAATTAATTTTCATTCAGTGCAGTCCGTCAATTGTACAGTAAAAACAAAGGATAAGAAGGAGCGTTTGCACTCTTATTCTTATTTGCACTTCTTATTAATTACAATTGTTTGATACAGTAGTAGAGTGAAACAAAATAATTCTCCCATATTCATGAGCATGAGCTAGACTCTTACAATTCATTGGCTGCCTATGTAAGTCATTATTTTGCCATTTAAAAGATACATATAGATTTTTCAAGCCAAGTGTGATTCTTAGGGTATCAAGTCTTCATAGTTTTTCTTTATAGTGCACTTTTGGTTAAACAAAAATTCATACTTAGAGATTGCTGAGGAACTATGAATCTACAGTGATTAACCTGTGTTCCCACTGCAAAATTAGCAAGCAGTTACCATAAATGAATTGTTTAATCTCATATTGAGAACCCACGGTCATCTGTCATCAGATCTGTAAAGGAACATGCCCCACTTCAAGAGCATGAAGTAGTAGACACAGTTCTCTGTGATAAAGATGGCAGGCTGCACAACCACCTGTTTGACTGGAACTTCACTGACACAACTACACCAGTGTGGAGCCACAAATAAAAATTCAGAAGATAATAATACATTTTCTATTACTGTCGAGACAATCAAAACCAGGAATTATAGGAATTGTTGATTACCTTGAAAACTGGCAAAAGATTTTCCTGGAAAGTTGGGTACTCCTTTTTTTTCTTTTTTCTTTTTCTTTTGGTTTCACGAGAAAATATAAGTGAGGTCTTACAACTCCAGTTTAAATGTCTGTTCACAATGATAACAAAAATCCTGCATTAAAACGAAACTTTGAAAGTTGAAGAGAGGTTTTTTATGTTTCTTACTAAAGTTCTAATGCATCTTTGCTGCCTAACTGCAGTTGCGTTCAACAGGTGCATTTTTCCTCATTCAAAACTTGTGGGAAATGACTGAGCATTTGAAACATCTGTCACTTGATGAAAATAGGCTAATTGCTACATTCTCCTGGTATTCTTAGTTGAGTTACATGTAACAATTTATGGGGAAGAAAAAAAAAAAAAAAAAAAAAGATGAAGGAAATCTATGAGACAGGTGGATGATCACCAAGGAAAATTCCCCCTAGACCTTTGATAAATGCCAGAATATTTCTGTAAGAGCACAGGAAAATCAGTTTTCTGTGGGGTATGGATAGATTGGACTCTTGTTAAAAAATAAGCTAATTAGCTCTATGAGGGAGACAAAGACCAAAAAATGAAGTTTTGTCTTAAAAAAAAAAAAAATAATAATAATAATAATAAAAAAGATATTTTGATAAAGAGACAGGAATTATGTCACAAAAGAAATAAGAAAATGATTCATACTAAGGACAAATAAAATAAAAAAGCTTACCACAGGATAAGAATGATTCATAAAGTTTTGTTGTATTAGCAAGAGAAGTATAAACAGACAACAAAACCAACTGAACAGAAAAACATTTTCAGGGAAATGAAAACCATTAATATTCTCTCTGTTTCTCAATGGAAGGAGGTAATCTATATGATTTATTTGTTTATTTATTTATTTATTTACTTATTAACCTTGGGAAATTTGCTTCTCCAGAACGAAGAAAAAATATGAGTAAAAAACAATTTCTAGAGGGCTTTTTAGGATTATGAAGTAAAGAAAGCTTACCAGTGTAAGAGCTGTGTATGCAAGTAGTGTGTATGAAGACTGATGTCACTGCATATTCGTTATTTTGCCTAAGATGCCTAGAATGAGGGAAATAATTTATTTAAACTCTTTCGGAATTAGTTGAGTAATTTGGAGATTTGAAAGAACAAAAAACGATTATAAACTAGAAGAGAGGAGATTTAGATTAGATGTTAAGGGAGAAATTTTTTACTTAGAAACTGGTGAGGCACTGGCACATGTTGCCTAGAGAAGTTATGAATGCCTTTCAGGTTGGATGGTTCCTGGACAGCCTTATCTCTTAGGTGGCAACTCTGCCCAAGGCAGATGATTGGACCTGTATGGTCTTTAGGGTTCCTTCCAACACAAGCTATTCTGTGATTCTGTGATTCTATGAAGCATCTGCTGATAAAATTGTTTCTCACAATCTTGATTACAGCATGTTTGAACACTAAAATTTTGATGGAAACTTTCTTTGGAGATTGGTCAGGACAGGTCAGTTAGTCTCCATAAAACTTTCAATTGTTTCTGATGATGTCTCAGAACACAGACATTGTATCTGATGTTTTTAATATTCTTTTTTCCATAGTTCTTTGAACGTATGACAGATAGCTAGGTATCAAATTTAGGAACTGTTATAGTAGGAATGAGATACACACCGAGCTCCAACACTTCCAGTATTCAGGCTTTTTTCTTTTTTCTTTCTTTTTTTTTTTTTTCTTTTTTTCTTTTTCTCTTTTTTTTCTTTTTTCGTTTTTCTTTTTTCGTTTTTCTTTTTTCGTTTTTCTTTTTTCTTTTTTCTTTTTTCTTTTTTCTTTTTCTTTTTCCTTTTTCTTTTCTCTTTTTTATTTCTTTTTTCTTTTTTCTTTTTCTTTTTCTTTTTTTTCTTTTTTTCTTTTTTCTTTTTTCTTTTCTCTTTTTTCTTTTCTCTTTTTTTTTCTTTTTTCTTTTTTTTCTTTTTCCTTTTTCCTTTTTCCTTTTTCCTTTTTTCTTTTTTCTTTTCACAGTGGAATTAGTTTTGTTGTTTGTTTGTGTGCTTTTGTAGAGCTGAGTACCAATTACACAACCTGTCCTACCCTTCCGCTGCCAAAGCTCTACTGCATAGATGTGCAGTTGTGCCCTTATACTCAGTAAAAGATACTGACATTCCTATCACTGGATCTTTTTTGTGCACCTGCCAGAAATTATCATAAATATTTGGTAATGGATTTTTACTATAGTACAATGCTATACTACAACTCTTTCTTTTTTTTTTTTTTTTTTCATTAGAAAAGTTTCTAAATTATTGCAAGTTCTCTCAGTCTAATTTCCCAACAGGAAGTAGCTAACTTGGATGTGATTTCACCATTTATCCTTTAGTGTTTTTTAGCTATTTCTCGGTATGTATGAGCCCACTCACCAATAGAATGCAGATTTGACAGATGGCTAGATACTGTAAAGATCTGAAGTTCCCGTACTTTTTTTGAAGAGTTTGGTGTAAAGGAAAAATCCAATTTAAGGTTTAAATGGCTACCTATTCAGTTTTTTCAGCCAACTACTTTTTCAAGATATCTATCTGATATCTTTTTTCAAGATATCTTTTTCAAGATATCTATACTGGCTGTCTAATCAGAATATGACCTCTAGACAAATCAAAACTAAGTGCAGTACTTACTGTCTCTTTTATCCTGCCACAAAAACAAAGAAACAAAGAAACAAATGAAATAAACCTCCAAGAGAAACAGAAAATAATTAAGGTATACTAGCAAGACTTGAAGACAGGAACTTGATTACTATTTTTCAGCAGGTTAATATGGTTCTGTAGTTTAATACTCCACTTTTATCCACTTTTACAGGTTTCCAAATTTTACTTCAGCCAGTATATTGACCTTCTTGAAGTTAAGAATAAATTTATTTAATTTTCTAGTAGCATTTATAAACTTGAAGAGAGGAAAGAATTTGATAAGGAAGTATAGAAACTGAAAAAGAATGTATTTATTTCATGCGAAGAATAATTAAATTTGTGAGATTCAGAAGATGGCTCAAATGAGATACAGTATTTAAGTAAAATTTTAGTATTAATGCTAACAAAGCTCAAACTAATAAGTAAATCAGCCTAATTTAAAGAAAGCTCAAGCAACAGAGATACTTTGATTAGAAGCTAACTTCAGTAACCAAATCAATGTTACCTTCTACATACACTGTCAGAAATAATAAGCTCACAATGAAAGGACAGAATTTAGAGTGCTAATAGCGCCATGACTGATTTTTTCTATATTTTCTGTCTGCAAAGTTCAAGAATCCCATGATTGGGATGGACAAAATTATCTAGATGAGTAAACCACAAAACTGCAATGAAATAAAACCAGTGCTACTCTTAGTATTTAATGGTTGAGCAATATCCTAAAACAATGGGTTATCAGAAATAGGGAAATTTTTGCTCTGTTCAAGAAGGGCAGTTTCTAGAACAAGAACAAGGAGCTTCTGTGTGTGCATTCTGTATCTAGAAGTTTGACCAGACTCATGGCACTTGCAGACTTGTTAGTAAATCAGAAACAGATAGACTTATAAATCTGAGCTGTTCGAAAGCAACTTTCATAGTGTTAGAGACGATAAAGGATCAATCTGTCTTCAGGGAAAAAGAAAATCTAATTATTATTATCCTTGCTATTCTGGATGCTCATCAGATGGTGAACTGGCTTATCTTTTGGGTGAACACGCTGAGCACAAGTCATTTCTCAACAAATTTATACAGTTGCACTTGGAAAAATATAGAGCTAATTGTTATCAAATACTAGGCCTCATCCCATTCAGACAGTTCTTTTGAACACAGATGAATGGCAGATTTGGTGGTACTGAGAACTCTGGATTCTGCAACAGTTTGGGTTCACCTAAGGCAACGTTAGGAGCTGAGTTCATCGAAAAGAATTGAAGCATATGTTATGTTGTGCTCGATATTTCCATGATGGTAAGAATTCTAGGAAGTTTTTTAATTCAGATTTACATTTTTTGCTAATCAAACAGCATCCTCTGTGTTTTCCATTAATGTGATCATTGTGGATCATGAATACTTTTCTATTTCCTCAATATTTTTCTATTTTCTACAGAACAAAAATTTATTCCTTGTTTTCAGTCCTCTTAGGAGTGAACTACATAGAAAATTACATTGTTATGTCTGACAACTGAGCCACTTTTAAACAAAATGTTCTTAGTAACTTACATAATATTTACTTAAACAAAAGTCTGTGCTAAATATTACCAAGTAATTTACTTTGGTCTTCTGGTTGTTTTGTGCATATCTGTACATTCATTTCATGGTAGATAATTAAGACATAAATTTGGAAGAATAAATTTTTGCTCTGTATGTAAGTTTGCTCTCCATATTCATTACACTTCTAAGTAAAAAATTTCTAGAAAGGTTTTTTTTTTTCATTATCAGAGTTATTGACATTCTTTGTACTTCCTTCTATAACATATGCCACATATATATCATTATAGTGACATTTGTATTGATAGTTGTTTATTACATGTAGTGAGATTTCACAAAGTGAATATCTAAACTGGAATTCATTGTATTTGAAAGGTGTAGCTTCTAATAATTTTCCTCAGGTCAAGTTGGACAGAGAAAAGAACACAACCTCATGTGCTTTTTTTCATACGTGGAAGATTGAAACTTTAAGGGCATTTAATGGTACCATCTCATTTGTATAGTCATTGTCACACAGATATCACACTACTAACTTTTTAAAAGATAATGTCTGCTTTTCCTGTCAATTTTAATCTTTGAACAATTACCTTTTTTGTATATCTGACAGGAATTAGATTAGTGGCCTTGAGATGACAAAGTTATGCGTATGTTCTGAATCAGAAGAAAAAAGATATTTTCCTTTTTATCTCTTCAGTGACATTCATTAGTGTATGCAGCTTTTCATGTCCTTTGTAAAAAGTTAATGGATTGCTGCAAAGGGAATCCTTTAGTTTGCTAAAATCCTTAAAAAGACTTAAAACAGTGCAGGTTTTAAATGAAGGTCAGCATTATATGATAGATACAAAGCAGAAAACCGAAAGACAAAGAAGAAAATAAAAATGATTTTTTTAAAAAAGGGTGACATTTGTAAAGAAATAAAGCCACTGAACAGCAGGATTTTTAAAATTATTATTATTATTAACTTTCAAGAAAAGAAAATGAAGAATTTAGAAGAACATGTTTTTGGTGAGTTCTAAGGCAAGTGTTTATTTCATCTGTTTATTAGTAAATATGTTTTCTTCCCCAAGTCCTCATAAATGTAAACACCATGATGTTTCCATTGCAGTAAGAAAAGTAGTGCAAATAAGAAAAGTAGAAGCATGATGTGTTCTTCTGTTCCCACACAAGGCAAGCCAGAGATAGGGTAATTTTCCCTTCTAAAATCAATGTAAGAGAATTATCTAAAGTAAGATTATAGAAGAAGAAGAACAGCAACAAAAACTTGCTTTTGGCATTACTCCAAATTTATGACGGTGCAGAATTTTGTAAGTATGGCATGCAGGTTCTTGTTCATTTCTAATGAAAGTGAGTAGCTACTGGTGGTGTCTATGTTGAAAAATCATGTTTTGTAGCTGAGAAGTTACTCTATCAAATAATGCTATCGTATACTTTGTATCTGTGATATTTTCCACAGAAATAAATAGGTGGCATTACTTTTGGAGCCACATACATAGAATAGTACCTTTTACTGCCACTGTTGTTCCTGGACTGTTTTTACTCAGAGTACTTTAAGTACTTTCTTTCACTTAGAAGCTATCAGAATGGACAAATGACTGATTTTATTATTTCTTTTCTGAATGGATACTGGGTACATGTGTGAAAAAAAGACATCTTAGGCTACAGCCTCCTCCTAGACACAGCTTCTGTACTTAATAATATTACAGTGATAAAAGTAAGAAAGTCAAAGGATGATATTACACTTTTTGTAATATTACACTTCTTACTGATGTTACACTTTTTGTACATTTTTTTACACATTGTAGTCCTATGGTTCATTTCCTTCTCCCGATTTCTCTTAAATGAAACACTTGGCTACATTTCCTCATGTTTATTCATATTGTCTGTATACATTTGTATACACCAGACATTAGAGGCTACTCTGTCAATGGTCCTAACACATGGCTGGTTTGATTTACACAGTAGATATTTTAAAATGAAGAAAATAATGTCTTGGTTTGCTGCATTTCTGTAGCCAAAAGATAGATGTAAGTAATCTATTTCTTTGAGTTACCAGGCCTTCGAGTTACTTGTTCAATGTCATTAACTGTACAAAAGGAATTACATATACAGTGCCTTTGTATTTTTAAGATGCTTTGAAAAATGTCACAATGTCACAATGTATAATAACAGCATATGAGAATCCTGTAGCTGGTTTTAAACAAATGAGAAGGAGATGGAGAGTGAAAAACTGAAGAAAGAAAGCATGGAAATGACTATATAGATACAAAAATTTTAAAATAAACCATGCCTAAGCCAACCAATCAGACAGACATACCATCTGAACACTGGCTGCTATCATGTTATCTATTATTTACACATTTTGAGATGAAAATGAGAAAATGTAGGCTCTGTCACTGTCACACAACTGACAGTACAAAATATCAAAACTGGACACGATAGAAAATTTCAAGAGAGAACGATAGGCTGTAAAATTCTGCTTAGAAATCAGAATGATTCACTTGGGTAAAATGCCAAAATAATTAAAAAATAAAATAATAATAATTAAAAAAAACAATTCCTATTTTCTAGAAAAGATAATAGTGTATTTTCTTTTTTTCCCTTAAAGATAGGATGTCAGTTCTCCCTATTAGAGTTTAAATGCATACCCTATGAACCCCTAAAGGAAAAGGCTTTTTTGCATCATTTTAATATATTTTTCTCCATCCCTTTTGTGCAGTTCATGTTATTTAAATCTGTCACACAGAGAATATAGAATAGTGGCTATGTTTTATTAAGAAAATAAATCATGGCAGAAAAGTACTGCTTCCACAGAATAATCAGCTGATTTTATGGAAGTTTTATATAGTTAACTAGCACAAGTGAACGCAAATTTGTTGAAGTTTGTCTCCATTTTCACCTCTTTAGCACACAAACCAACACAGAATGCTAATGTTTAAGGCACTGTAGGTTACTTCTGCAGAATGCAAAATAATGATCATTTACTCAATCAGGAGTTCTTCTACTGCTTGGACTTTCACATCATTACATTTTAGAAAACTGCATGTTTTCAGTCTGGAGATACACTTAACCAGTAATCTCAAAACTTTGGGGAAGAAATGATATTTTCATTTTCTGTGTTTTTTCTAGTTTTAAATAATGGTTTTTCTTCTCATTGGTAGTAATGAAATTTTCAGACTGTAAAATGCTGGGTTCCAAATCTTTGAACTGGAATATTTCATGGTTTACAAGAGCATATCTGTAATCAAGGATCAAATTGTAGATCAGATCTTGGTAAACTTCTAAGCATTTAGAGATCAACAGTTAAGTAGCTAGTGTACTGTTCAATTATCTCAGTCACAAAGGTCTGCAAAACTCAGTTCACCAGATCACAATGGGTTCTTTGTTCTAGGTGGGACATCCAAGAGCAGTGCATGTTTCATCTACTGATTTTCCACATATTTGGAATAAACTGGATTCTGAGTGTAAATCTGTGTATCTGGGAACAGAAACTGGCTTTACTGCAGTGGCCCTGGACTGAGGGGAAAATTTAGAAGATTGATTTTGAACTTCTTCCCACTGAATGTTTTTGAATCTCCAGCATTCTCTAGAGTCTTTCAGATTTTAACGCCATACACCTTCACCATATTTTCCATTTTCCAGCAAAGCCTGGCTGCCACTCAGCCCAACCTTGTAGCTGTCACACTTCATGTGATGTATAGGCCACTATGTGATTTACAGTGATTTACACTGAAGAATTTTTGGTACATTGAAGGGTGGGAAAAAGGAGGAGGCATTTTTTACCAAGATGGAAATCCATGAAAGCTTTCAATAGTCAGCTATGAGACCTCTTTGCTAGAAAGCAGGCATGTTCAACCCATGGTCTGCAGACCACAGTTGGCCCTGGATAGCTAGTAATGTGACCCCATACAACCATAAGCTTAGCAACACTTTCTGTGAATTGACTGGGTATAATTCAAGCACAGACTGCGTAAGAGACAATGGAATGCTTTGGAAGGGAGGATGCATGCAGTAATAACTCTGCTGTTGAGCCCACCACATGCACTCAGCCAAACTGAAACCTGTATTACATGCGTTACATGAGCTCATGCTATTTGATGAATAATACATAGTAATTGTTGAAAATAGTATTTCAGTCTACCTACATGTCTGCATGTCTGTGGTGTCCTGGTGATGCTTGGCAAAAAAAAAAAAAAAAAAAAAAAAAAAGAGTCTTATAAATTTAATAGAAAAAGATGTAATTGCTGCCAGCAATTCACATTTGATGAAGCACCACTGTACTGTCTATCAAGAAAATCTGTGTGATAGCTTTAAAAATGGATAAAGAAGGGGACAGACTCTTTAGTGGGGTCTGTGGTGACTGGAGAAGAGCAAATGGTTTCAGATTTATAGAGGATAGATTTCAGTTGGGTATAAGAAAAAAGTCTTACACTGAGGATGGTGAAGCACTGGAACAGGTTGCCCAAAGAGGTGGTGAATGCCCTGTCCCTGGAGACATTCAAGGCAAGGCTGGACCAGGCTCTGGGCACCTGATTGAGCTGTGGTTGTCCCTGTTCATTGCAGGGAAGTTGGACTAGATGATCTTTAAAAGTCCCCCTCAACATTCAGAATTCCACGATTCTGTGCTGTGCAACTTGTCATCAAAGCTGTGAATTTCATAAAGTCCAAGGGACAGAATCATGGCCAATTTCAGGAGTTCCTTAAAAGTGTGGATATTGATTGTGAGGACAACAATTACTTTTCTGAAGGAACGTGGCTATGTGGAGGCGAAAAGCTGAAAAGATTTTGATTTGCAAAATTAAATCAAGTAATTTAGGGAATCAAAAGGAAAATTTCTGCCACATTTTTTTAAGAAGCAAAATGTCTCAGAGGTATAGCACTTTTTGCTGGATTTGTTCACTCATTTAAATGAATTAAACATGCATCTTTGAGATGAAAATTAACTAAACTGTGTGCTATGTTTTTAACAATAATAGCATTCAAAATGGCACTTAAGTTGTGGCCAACTCATGCTATGGAAAGGAATTTTATGCATTTTGATATACTGACTAAACACACTCCTGTAAAAAGCAAAAAGTTTGCATCTGTGCTTTCATTTATGGCATGGAAGCAGGGAGCATGTGTCCTGATTTCAACTAAAACAGTGTTAATGGCACAACATTGTTCTGATTGTCACCCCTCTAGGTATGCACATCTTGATTCTGACATACTGACTTAGCTTTCTGCCTTGACTTTTGAGCTGTCTCATTGCAATAGACATATCTGGTGGTTCTAGACTCAATTGGTTCCTGTGAAACAATTACTGATACATTGTCACACTCACTTAAAAACAAACAAACAACAATCGACTAGATAAATAAAAATAGCAGAAAAAGAATCAGAAGACATCTCATTAATTTATTCTTATCTTAAGAAAAAAGTGATTTAGGATACACATGGTGAGTAAGATGAAGTTTACATCTGTCCCAGATTGTCTCTTTCTTATGCATAATATATACCCACATACACAAATACATATATGCTTGGATTTCAATGATTAAGTCTGTATTGTACCTCACTACAAACACTTATTATTATTCTTCTGGCTGCTTTTTTCCTCTCTCCATGTGTTCTACTGGTTGGAATAATATGAATTGGTGTGTGATGGAACCACCATTCAGCTGCAGGTCATCTTCTGAGGAACTGTCTCTATATCAATTGTACTCCTATTGAAATCATGCCTAGGTTCCCTCTACAGTTGTACTGTTCTTGAACGAGGGTCTTTATTGCAGGCAAACATTATTACAAAAACATTTAGTCAGTCTTGAGATCTCAGGAAGTCTGCCTATTCCTATAATTAATTTCATTCCCAGTCCACTTGCCCATGCTTGAATCAATTGAATCAATACTACTTACTCCCTGAGAACAATGTACTGAACTGCCTAACTCAGTAAATGCCAGTTTTTCTTTGTCAGCAATTTCTCACTGGTTTGGAGAATGCGTGAAACAATAGTCCATGTCTGTATTATCTCAGTTATACTGGATACACTCCAGTGACATAAAAAAAAAAGAAGAGGCTTAAGAGAGCCTTAAGATACAGTCAAACGAATGTCATGCATTTTTTTTTTTCATAACCACCAATGGACCATTGAAACATCATCAATACTGTTAAAACTATGCCACATACCTTTGGAAATACCAACAAATTATCTTCCATTAAATATTAAAAATAGGAAAACCATGGCAACTATTTTTGTTTCTCTCATAAATTAAATTCATTTTTCATTTTAAATTCAACTGACATAAAAATTGAATAATCCTTTATGTGAATTATAACTATTAAACTGTTTGGGTTTTTTTTTTCATTATTTAGGTCTAAATAGGTAGATGAATAAGTAAAAACCAAGCATACTTACTCAAAAACTACTTATTGCAAATCCATTTAAACTAAATACCAACTTAGCCTCTTCACCAATAATGCCACAATCTCAATAGAAAACAAAATAAACAGAACTATAATTTTATGTCTAGTAACAAATTTAGAATTATTAACTTTCTTAAATTTATATGTTTATATGTTTGTTAAACCAATAGATTGAGAAGAAATATCTTTTTGGACTAAAATGACATATTCTAAATTTCCTTGATTCACCAGTGGGAATTCCTGCTACTAAACAGCTTTACTTCTGGAGGTATCAACTCCATAACTTCCAATCATTTCCTTTTTACAGCTTGGTTAAATCACATGCTCCCCGTGTAATGGGGAGACATGCAGTTAAGTTTTGCAACCTGTGGCACTGGAACAGTACACAGTTTTGTCTTGAGTGTGGAAAAGGAGTAGTAAAATCCCATGTCTCTTCTGGGGCTCCCATGCTTTCTAACCCCCGTGAAACCTAAACAATGAATAGCCCTTTCAATTACCATGGGACTAAAATATCATCCTTAGTGTATAGACTCTTCATCTCAGTGGTAATTAGTGTTGTACCTCACATGCTTTAGGTTCTATAGTACCTACAAAAGGCATGGAATATTGAAGTTCATTCTTTTATTCCCCATACTTTTACTGTAAAATTACTGTTACTTTTTGCCAATGCTTACAGCATTATCAAATATAGCATGAATTGTACAGTGTTTCTCGTGATCTATTTGCTATTGCTTTAATTTATGTACCAAGGTGCTTGTGAAGCACAAAAATAGAATAAAGAAATAATTAATTTACAGAGTGAAAGCAGTTGGTTCTGTCATCAACAGAGAGAATTAAGTGTGTGTGAATTGATCTCAATCCTGAGCTGCAGCTAAGCTTTTACAATGATGGGGAAAAGAAATTCAAATACATCTCAATCAGGATGCACATCTCTTTGAAATTCATTTAATTGAGAGATCTTTCGGAGAACAGATTTAACCTTATAATACTGAAAATCAATAATTGCAGCTTAATAGAGGACATGTTGTTGCTTGGTAGATTGTCTTGGGACATAATACTGAAGTTTATGTCTTTTGTTTATCTGGTGTTTGTTCTCACCTGCTTATTAATTTATTAACTCTGAAACCTTCCCTTGAACACTTATGCTGTATTTCAATGGCTAAATCTACAGCTGAGAAACCAGCTGTTATTACCATGCATGGCCAGATCTAAACTACGTGTAATCGAAGTATTAAAAGAAGTGAACAAAACCATCTGTTAAAGCAATGCATCCTTGCCATTTCCTACAACTTATTCATAAGCAAAGCTTAAAAATAATTCTGAATATTATTTCTAAAAGTGATATGTATATTTTGCATTTGTCAGCACAAGTAGTAGAATTTGCCAGGGTACTGGTAACTAACTGTACAAATCAGTGACATGAATTATTAATTACAGAAATGATTTTGGCATAATTTGGATGTTGATTTCATGGAAGATGCTGAAAATGTTTCATTGCAGTTTCATCTCACAGCTGCCTATCTTGCGGGGCAAAAAGCAGGCTCTGCTGCTATGCAAATCCATACCCTTTTTCCCTCTGCTAGCATGCTTATGTCCTGAGGCTGCCCAGAAGAGCACACTCAGAGCTATCCAAGCATTAAGATAATGAGTTCATTCCCAGGTACAACTTTTATGTGCCTTCCAGGTCACGCGCTACTCTGGATGCAGAAGCATATCCATCAGGTTTGTTTATTCTAAAAACAACCTCCAATATTCTGACCAGCAGTACACATACAGTACGTATACATCTCGGCGTATGGGTCATAGTTACCAAGTAGGAAGCATTAGGTGCTATTTTATCAGCATATGAAGTCTGCGATGTTGTAGCTTGTATGGGAACTGTTGAATCACAGCCTGAACCTCTGATTGATCACCTGAGGTGAGCAATGGGTCAGCCACGGGAGCACAGGTGAAGGCAATTCAGCTGTGCTGCCGGAAGGGGTGGAGCCTGGCTGCACCTCTCCTAGACCCATTTAAGAACTGACTAGGAGTGAAGAGGGATTTCTTTGGAGATCCCTCCTCTGGAGTTTTACAGTGAGCCCAGGATGCACGTGAGCATTCTATTCTCTTTTTGTTATTATAATCTGCTTTGACAAGCTCTCTTGTTTATTTCATAATTATAGCATCTTTTTATTCGTTGACTGTACAAAACTTGACATATTCTCCACAAGCTCTTCAGCAAATCATTTAATCCCTACATTTCTCACTACTGGTTGCAGGGAAATTGAGTTGAAGAATGAAGGAAGGAGTTTAAAATCTTTCTTACTGGGAAAATCCCGAAGAATAAAAGCACTTAATTCTGTGGGATGTTCTTTTCTGCAATGCTTTCATGCAGTAACTGACATGAATGTGAAATAGCTTCGAGGTGCTCATTAAAATAAGTTAGTTCTGATTCACTATCAACTTGGATAGTTGCATAGGCTACTAGAAAAGGGCGAAGTGGTGGTGAATAACATTTTTTATATAGTTCTACTGGCAGACTGAATCTTTGGATTTTAGATCATTTAAATCTGATGCAGCCATATTTCAAAGAATGATTTTTTTAATAATGAATGTGAAACATGTATTTAATATCTTATTATTATAATCCCTGCCTTTTTATCAGTTCAGAAGTATCAGGACTCAGTAGGTTCTGTCATTTCTTGAAGTAGTCATATGTAGCTGCAAGAAGGAAAAGAATGAAATGACTGAACAGTGAATATATGGAATTCAAAGTATTCAGTCCCATTTCAGAGAATGTTCCTCCTTATTCACCTCATTGTTGGGCTGAGCTTTTATGATCCTACTATATTTAGAGTTTCTCAATAAAAAGAAGACATAAGAGAAAGACAAATAAGAAAATGAATGAACTTAAAAAATGCCAGAGGCAAAAGATAACCCACTTTTCATACAGCTAGGTAATTAACATGGCAGTTATAGTCTTTTTGAGGCTGAATTTGAAGCACTCTTAAGAGGTTAGGAGTATATATTTGTCTTCTGTATTCAGTATAGTGATCTGATGCTGCCATTAATATAAATGCTCTAATGAAAAACTGCATTAGAAAAAGATATCTGTGACTTCTGTGATATTTTTCATACTGAATGTTTAAAATATTTAAAAAAAATTAACAAGTCGAACAATATATCTCACAGATACGTACTTGAACGTAGGGATATAGATACTAGACAGAAAAGGCAACTCATCATTTCTCCATGGAACATGCGAAGGTAAACTATAGAGAATTGAACACTTTAATTCAATTTCTTTAAGTCTTTGAAGAAGTACCAGAAGAAAACTACTTCATGCTTTTCATATTCCATAAAACCAGCAAACATCACTATATCATTTCTGAACGTGCTGCCATCTTATCCTTCATCTGTCTAGAACAATTTCATTTCCTCAAAAGTGCACAATGTGTATGGCAGCAACATTTTTGGGGACTTTGTCTTAAGACATAATGGTTATTTATGGTCTGATTTTTCAAGAAATTTATTAGGTAGATTTAAGCACACTTAATTACATTATAAACTTGAACTACCAACAATATCCTGCCATTTTATTAATGCAATTAAATTGTTGATCTAACATTTTTTTCCTTTAATAGTCAAATTCAATTGCTGGGCATAATGTCAGCATTTAGCAAGTGTAAATAACCCTGAAAGTTTATCTGCCTGAAATTTGGTGGTGTTATGCAAGCAAAACAAAGTATACCGTTTTAAATAGTTTGTATATACTCGAAACTGCTCTTGTTGCAGTTTTCTATAATGAAAATGACATATATTTGGCCATGAGCCAGCAGTGTGCCCTCGTGGCCAAAAAAGCCAATGGCATTCCGGAGCGCATTAAAAACAGCCTGGCCAGCAGGTCGAGGGAGGTGATCCTCCCCCTTTACTCTGCCCTGGTGAGGCCTCATCTGGAGTACTGTGTCCAGTTCTGGGCTCCCCAGTACGAAAAAGACAGGGACCTCTTGGAAAGAGTCCAGCGGAGGGCCACAAAGATGGTGAAGGGCCTGGAGCATCTCTCCTATGAAGAAAGGCTGAGTGAACTGGGTCTGTTCAGCCTTGAGAAAAGATGACTGAGAGGGGATCTAATATTTAATTATAAATATCTGAAGTGTGGGGGCCATAGTGGTGAGGCCAGTCTCTTTTCAATGGTACGTGGAGACAGGACAAGGGGAAATGGACATAAGCTGCAGCATAGGAAGTTCTGCACAAATGTGCGCAAGAACTTCTTCATGGTGAGGGTGATGGAGCACTGGAACAGGCTGCCCAGGGAGGTGGTGGAGTCTCCTTCTCTAGAGATGTTAAAGACCTGCCTGGACGCCTGCTTGTGCGACCTGGTGTAGGGAACCTGCTTTGGCAGGGGGGTTGGACTCAAGGATCTCTGGAGGTCCCTTCCAACCCCTACAATTTTGTGATTCTGTGAAATATGTATCTAAATTTGTGCTCCTTTTTAAGGGTGGGTACATTGATTCATTAAATGCTGCTTTATTTTCAGAGACAATGTGATAATGAGTATACAATACAATAGATACCATTTGATTTAAATCGTTATTCGGCACAGATGGAAATATAAATAAATATAAATATTAATTGGATAAGCAGTGATCTAGAAAGTGTCAGAAGGAAATTGAGGAGAAAAAAAATAACATGCTAAATGTATAATTTTTTTAGACTATACCTTCTTAAGAGAAACAGAACTGTACTCACTGCTGTAGACCTGAAGAAAGATTTGAATGCATGAAATAAACTACAGTTCCTCATAGGTAAGCATGAGTAATGTCAGGTGGTTTTAGAGAGCCCAAATTTGAGAGTGCTAATGTAGAAACCAAAGAGTTGGGCAACAGTAGTGACACTAAGTGGGTGGGTAGATATGTGAGTAAATGAGACCTACCTATGCTAACGAAAGCACAAACATAAAAATCCAACAACAAAAGAGGTCTTATTTATATATACTGGGAATGAAGACTTGATTACAACTTGATGAGGTTAGGGAGATATGATCAAACCTTGCAGGAATTGCATTGTGCTGTGCTGTAGAAAATTTGATGGCACCTGATTTGCTGGGAAGCAGAAGGGCTTCAGTAGGAACAAGGCTGATGGGCCTTCTCCACTTCTCCATTACCTTTCTTCCACCGAATGTGTAGTTTTCTGGTTGCTGTAACTGCAGTAGTAGATCTATGTTCACTTGAAATAGACCTCATAATCCGTAAAGCAACACTACTCTGAGACTATAATTGAGGCTAGTCATTATCCATAAAAATACCTATATAGAGACATTCAATATGAACCCTTAATGGTTTGATTCTGATATTTAAGTACAATGATATAGTCACTTGCTGCAATGCATTTGTAGCAACTGCCTCCTATGTGTACTAATCTGAGAAAAGATAAAGATAAACGTAATACTGTGTTTTTTAGCATGCCCTCATTTAATCTCTGCTACAATTAACTTCTGGTAACACTAGTAAACCTGTTTTTCTACTGGACAATCCCATTTATTTTCCTATATTTGAAAAATTGTTTTCTATCCACTCTTTTTCTTTTTGGACTATTTATTATCAGTTTCTTCTCTTTTTCCAAATGTAAGCATGTATTCCAATTTCTCAAGATAAATTCCTTAAATTACTTGTTATGTGGAGTTCCTGAAATTTCTTTTGGTTAGCTGCTTTCATTTATCAACAGGATGAAATTCAGGGGAAAGACAAAAAGATATTTAGTTTTACAATGAATGTGTTCTCCTTCAGTTCTCCAAGAACAAAATTTCATGTCTTAAGTCCTAACAAATCATAGATTACAAAGAGATACTGAAAAGGAGATTTCCTTAGTGGCTTTTCAAATAACATTCAATAATAGTATAAGAAATGAGATAAAATCTAAGGTAACCTAGAACCCTCCATTTTCTGCTAACTAGTTTTCCAATTTTGCAAACTTCCTGGAAGCATTTCATCTATACAAAACACTCTTGTAAGGCAGGGTTCTTCTGTGTAAATAAGCATTCATTGCTGGATATTGAGGAAAATAGTTTCTGTTAACTGCTTGTAAGCTTATGAAGTCAGTGAATGTGATGATGCACTTCTTTTATTAGAAATGAGATAAATGGAGGAAAATAAAAAATCAACAGAAGATAATTTAAGTACAAAATGTTTATTTTATTAATAAAATATTGAATTAATAATGCATGAATAATTGGATAAAAAAGTTCAAAAAAAAAAAGGCTTTGATGTTAAGTGTATATTTCTCATATGAATCTCTTTGCAATTATATATAACTATCTGAAAACTCATTTCCTTCAGTTTGTTTCTTGTACTTGTTTGGTTTGCTTTTTTTTGATTGTTTGTTTTTTTTGTTTGGAAAACGAAAGCACATGACACTAAGCTTCCTAATTAATACTATTATATACTGAATTACACACAATTTAGGGATGTCTGTCAAAGCATGTCTTAGCAGGCATAAAAAGATACAAGAGGTCTGAGACACCAACAAGGATATAAAAGCTCTAGAAAGTGGACTATATTTCCACCCCAATTTCTGATCTTGAAAAACAAAAATTCAAACTCCTTCCCATAAAATATGATTATTTAAAAGTAAATGAATTTAAAGACCAACATCTTCCTCTTACACAAGCTTTCTGTATTTAATTCTGAAAATTAAAGTTTTTTGTGAGGGAAGTAATTTGCTTCTGCAATGCTGGATTCTCCTCTTGTGACTCCTCATTCTACCTCTCATATATTTATTTTGTTATCCTGTCTATAGTTGATTTTTTTTCTGTGCTCATAACCCTACAGAGATAATATCTCATTGTATTCTAGGTAAATTAATGCCTAGATGCTAGTTCAGCCCAGTAAGTTTATAGATGAAAACAAAGCCTAAACCCTCTAGGGACTAAAGTTTATGTTGTTTTACGTTCTAAATTTCTATAACCAGTGATTTTTGAAAAGCTTGCAAACACAGTGCTCTCTGTCTTGACTAACAGAATGGGGGAAACAACTTGAACAGAATTGAAACACTTTTAGATTCTGCTTGGCGTGCACTATTTTGTTTAGGTATGGGGAACTGAAATATTGCGTACTATGTAGACTGCTAATACCAAGTTCTTCAGTCAGCCATTGGATCACACAGCAAATAACTTCAAAGGTTTTAATAATCATCATCAGTGAAGGAAAAAAAAACATCTTGTTTAATTTTCTAGTAAGTTCACATACAGTATTAATTATAAAATCATAGGATGAGTTTGGTTGGAAGAGACCTTAAAGAAAATCCAGTTCCAAACCCTTACCATGGGAAGAGTTGCTGATAGCTAGATCAGGCTGCTAGGGGCCCATCTAACTTGGCCTTGAATATCTCCAGCGATGGAGCATCCACAACATCTGGAGGCAACATATTCCAGTGCCTCATCACACTCTGAGAAATTTCCTCCTAATATCTAATCTAAATCTTCTCTTTGTTTGAAGCCATCCCCCCTTGTCCTATATCTACCCAGACAAAAAGGCAGTTTGCCTCCTTTTTCTTATCTCCCTTTAAATACTGGAAGGCTGCAATGTGTTCTTCCCAAAGCCTTATCTTCTCCAAGCTAAACAAGACCAACTCCCTCAACCTTTCTTCATATAAAAAGTGCCCAGTTCTCTGATTATCTTCATGGCTCTCCCCCAGATCTGTTCTAACAGTTCTACAGCTTTCTTATACTAAGAGCCCCAGCCCTGGATGCAGTACTTTAGATGGGACCTCATGAGGGTGGAGTGTAAGGGAACAATCCCCTCCCTCTCTTTCTTGGCCGCCTCTCTTTTGATGCAGCCCAGGATACTGTAGGACGGGCCCCAAGTTCTTCTTTCAGGGCTGCTCTCAGTGAGTTCTTTTCCCATTCTGCGGACATATTTGGGATTGGTCTGACCCAAGTGCAGCACCCTACACTTGGCCTTGTTGAACCTTTTCTTATTAACCTTGTCTTTTCCTTATTGACTGAGAATTACTGTGCATTTGCTGCTTTACTTTGAGAATGGCAGAAACCTGGAAGAGGCTGCCCAAAGAGGTTGTGGAGCATCCTTCATTGGAAATAATCCAAACCTGCCTGGATACTTTCCTGTTGAGCAATCATAGGGAACCTGCTTTAGCAGGGGCTTGGACTAGGTGGTCAACCGAGGTCCCTTTCAGCACCTATGATTCTGTGATTCAGAAGTTGTGATGGCCCCATATTCTTCCACCGGTTACTGCAATGCTGTCGTCTTTCTCTATGCAGTCAGGTGTGTTCACTGGAGAGAAAAAAAAAAAAACAAAAAAAAACACAACAGCCTGTATGTTGAAATTCATGAAGTGAATTCATGCAGAAATATCCCCTGTGACTGACTTTTAAGAAGTTGAATTTGCCTTTTAACCTTGAAATCTTTCATAGATTAAATAGCACAAACTCATCCATAATACAAGTGAGCTTCTCAAGCTTAAATCTGGTCTCCTTTGTTTCTAGCTAAAATAATTGCAAATTTCTCTCTATATAGACGTAAAATGTGAATAAATGTCACATGTACAAAATAAAATGAAATAATCTTAAATTAACACTTTAAGCAGCTGAATTGACACTGAAATCCTGAAATTCAGGAATTAAAATTCTCTTACAGATGCAATTTAATGTTGTCTTTGTGTTTATCTATCTGTAAATAAGCAAGCAAATGAATAAATAGATAAATAATTGCCACCTTTTTTGGTGATAACTTGAGATAAAGTGTTTGGAGACAAATATGTATCTGTTTAAGGAAAGTGTATTTTTAGAAAGTAAGCTTTTGTAATAACGGAGAAGCAGCTTTTTAAAAGGAAAATTTGCTAAGATATTTTGAACTGGCAAATCAGAATATTTTCCTAACACTGTCAAAAGTTCCTTTGTAGTGCTGAATGATATATTTTAAATATTTATTTATCACAGATGGACAGAAAAAAGGTCCTCATTTTTAATATCTGTCACAAATTTCATAAAAATGCTTAGAATTCCCTACTGAGGAGAGTGGCAGTTTGCTTTGAAAGTGTAAAATGCTATAAAAAGCAAGAGTATTTTTTGAAATCATATGCAAAGTGCCTCAGGGACAAGTCTATGTTTTTATCTTAAATTGTCTGTCCCCATCTGTACCAATGAGACAATGAATACTGTCCTTTAATCTCACAGGGATGTTGTGAAAACTCTTAATAAATGTGAAGCACTTAAATACTGTGTAATGATGAGTGATACTCAAAATCCCAGAAGTGAGTGAATAATTCTGAGCTCACAGAAGGATTGAAGAGTGTGCAGTAAATAAAGCATGGAACTGCACACTGCAAAAGGCTGAAACAACAACAACAACAAAAAAAAAATGAACAGCTGTTTGCTAACTAAATGCCATCCCGACAGTGTGCTGAATTATACATGGGAGAACAGCATACTGCTATCTTGCAGCTAAGACAGACTCAAGATGAATATGCAGTAAGCATCTGAATTGAGATTACATAGGAGACAAAATCTTACATTTAACTTACAAGTGCTTAATCTCACAATGCTAACAATTTTTTTGGAATATCCTAGCCTTTTCTAAAAACATACTGAGAGAAGAAAAATATCATTTTGTAATATTAAATTGACACTTGACAGGTTATTAGCAGTGATAAACCTTTTGTTCCATGCAGAGTGCTGCTGCTTGTCCTGCTGAGGTACCTGACAGCAGAAGTAAACAGTTAGCTTTAACAGAGATTGGAACAAGAACAGGATCAAAAGCAATGATTTGCAGGTTTGCAGAATTTAATCAGAAGAGCAGTATTTTGTAGGACATTCTGTGACCAGAACTATGCTCTTATGGATACAAATTCTTCTTCAACATCTCTTAAATTACAATCCCATTTTGTCCTGAGGGCTTTGCAGGGTGAGCAGATGGCTGGACACAAGTAGTGGGAATATTCCTTCCCTTTACCACCACACCACAATGAGCCAAGCAGAGCTGGAGCAAGGGCCAAAGCCAAAAGACTCTAGAAAAGCAGAACAAAGGGGATTATTAAAATGACTCTTCTTATTTTTTGTATATTTGGCAGTCAGCTTTTCATGAATTTCTTGAGCTAGAGAAAGCATGTTTTACAGAAAGTGCCATATAAAGTCCCAGTGGAACTCCCAGCCTTGCTTGTGTTTGAAATCCATATTCACATCAACACTTACTTTTTATTTCTCTGCACTTTTTTTTCCTCTTTAATACCATATTTATTCAACTTAAGTCCCCAAAGTTGTTATTAGCAGTACTGGAAGGATGCATGTCTACTCTCAGAGCAGCATCCTAGAAACTCTGTGAACTACAGAATCAGCTTTCAATAATAAGATAAAATAATTATAATAAACTAAAATAATTAAAATAATAATAAAATAAAACAAGATAAAATTCCTTGCTCTGAGTTGGAGTAGGTCAAAACAGGTAAGAAAATTTGTTTCTGACTTCAGAAGTTCTTCTGTTTACTAAGGCTTTGATTTTTAACTTGAAGAGATAGGACTTTTCCAAAAAAGTTTTCTAAAAGCCAGCAACCCGGGTAAAGCTGTGTCATTTGTTGTGAACTCCCTAAGTATGATTCTCTGAAATTATTATAGATTTTTGTCTAACGTTTTGGAAAAAAGTCATCCTCAGTTACGTGTATCCTAAAACTACTAAAATTTACCAGGGTATTTACATCCTCATTTTTAAGTCTGACATATGGTAGCTAAGAGCAGCTTAGATTCAGATGAAATATTCACCCTGAGGAAGGATAGTTGTTACAAGGTGTTCATTCTGAATGTCTTAGTATGCCTGGGACCTCTTAATCTCATTGTCTCCATTGCATATGCTTGTCTTGCATGTAATAAGACTTCCCTTACTTGGTTCAAAGTGTGTGTCCAATGCATGAAATTCTTCTCATTCAGGTTCACAGGAACAAGATAAAATAAATGTAAAAGATTTCTCTGAGGCGTTCAGCAAAACTTGAAAATTATATATGTAAAAATAAAACTTAAGAAAATATGCCTTTAATAACAAATGATGAGGATTTATTACATACTAGAGTGAATGCATATTCATTTACAGAAGGCACGTGAATATCTAAGAAAGTAATGAGATTAAGGCAATGATCCTGCAAATTTTACTTCTGCTCTGCTGCAGAAACTTTGACATAAATTAGATGACGTTATTTTGCCTTTTAGGAATGCCCCAGTTAACAGGTGTGAATGTTCAGAGAAAGGCCATCGACAAAGGCCTGATATGTGCAGGATAATCAGTCGCCAGACCAGGCTGCCCAGGGCCACATCCAGCCTGGCCTTGAATGCCTCCAGGGATGGGGCATCAAAAACCACCTTGGGCAATCTGTTCTATTGCTTCCTCACCCTCTGTGTGTAAAAAACTTCCTTCTAATATGCAACATAAACCTCCCCTGTTGCTGTTTAAAACCAGTCCCCCTTGTCATATTGCTATCCACCCTCACAAGTAGTCATTCGCCCTCCTATTTATATGCTCCCTTCAAATATTCACTTCTTAAAACTTGTTCTTTTTCCATTCCCCCAAGAATCTTCTTTGATGCTACTCTCCAAAAAGAAAGATATAAATGAACAAACAAAACCAAGAAAATATTAGTACGCCCAGTTACTTGAATTAATGTTTACATGAACCAATGCACATCATAGAATTGTGGAACTGTAGAATATCCTGAAGGAACAACAAAGATCATCAAATAAAATGTAGTTTAATAAAGTTAGCCTCTTGTAATGTCTGACAATTTTACTAGCAGGTATCTTCCATATTTTGCTCTAACCATAGTTATATCACAATCAGTATTGCAAGTGTAGGAGTTAGTTGCTAAAAACATACAGCAGTTTTGTTTTACCTCACATTCATCTCTCCTGCTTATTTTTTTTTCTAGATCCTAGGCTGAGTCAATGATCTGATTTGTATCTTTTTAATCATATGTTGCACTGCACATTTGTGCTTCAGGGCTTTTTTCCAGGGTTAAACTGATGAGACCTTACACTATCCCATACAATACAGTAAGTTCTTTGCCTCAAGTAAAATTATCACTTATTCTGCTGCAGTATCTTTCACAGGAACAGTGGTGATCTTTAATTTTGACAGAAGATTGCTAATCTGCTCTTCTATAACTTGAAAAATTCCTGATTGGCAATAAAAAAATACTGGAATTTCTCTTAGTTTTTCAGTGGAAAGATGCAGATTACACTTTGAAGAGTAAACTCTTCCAAATCTCTGCTATAATTAATCACTTCACTTTGTACAACTTCCACAAGACCATAGTATTGTAGAATCATAGAACCACCAAAAATTTTTAGGTTTATTCTGAATGACCTATAAGAACCATTATCTTTCCTGATGGATAGGTTACCAAACAGTTCACTGATCTCTGAAATTAAATATAGTTGTTGGTGCCTAAGAAATTCCATTTGCCTTTGGTAACTTGAGAAGATGAATGTTGTAAACAATGTATTTTGTTATTTACGGTGGTAAGTAGTAATTTCAGAAAACGTGACCTGGTCTTCTGGAAATAATTGTCAGGGGAAAAAAATATGTTTTTTTTCTGTTATTATTCCAATTACCTTTAAGATTTTTCAGAAACTATTTAGCTTTGTAAAGTATTAAAGAAAAGCTGACCGCAGATCTTAATGGCAAATGCTCCCACTCGAGAAAAAGAAGAAAGTAGGTAACTACTTTCTACTACATTTTACAGTGTGGAAATTGATATAAAATTTTGGATGGGCAGGTGGATGGAAGCAGACAGGCCAGTCCATGTGAATCAATATATGCTTTTTTCTTACTGAAGTTGATATTATAAGTCAGACAGATTTGTCAACTATCTTCATCTGGAAAAGGGAAAGAGGAAACAAGTTTACCCCAGTGAAGAATGTCTTATTTCAATTGCCTTAATAAAAGACCAAAAAATCCCCAAATAAACTAAACAAAAAGGATGGAATTTAGGATACTCACAGACAGATTTTTTATGATTGCCATTATTTTCTAATACCTCTGCAATATTGTAGTATCTTTGCATCAGGTAATACAGAAGGAATTAGTTCTTTCAAAGAGAAGTGTTGATTTCTATCTAGGTAATGATGGAAGTCTCTGTTACAAGTGTTCTCTGTGCTACAGTGCTGTCATCCTGAGCCAGTGAGCTATTCTGAGCTGCTTTTTTTGTTGAATATACCCTATTGGTTTGTGGTCCTACATGACCACTGACTGCAGCATATGCATGATTCACTGCTTCTGATTATCCTAAATTATTTATGGAATACTTCCTAACTACCTTAACTATATACAGAAGATTGCCCCTTGTAACTATTCTTTTTAAAATATAAAATATTTTAAGAAGACTATTTTTTTCTACTTTTTCACTGCAGTTTTTAAATGTTGCATCCAAATGAAAAAAAAACCTCCATCTGAAAAATTAGAACATGGCAAATTTTTATAATGTCCTTTAGAGTCACCGGTTGAATCATGTAATTTGATTTTGCACAAATGTGTCTGAGAAACAAAATTTCATTATTGCTTTTATTTTTGTTTAAAAACAAACAAACCTTCAAAACTATTTTTGAAAAGATCTTTTAGGTTCTGCACAACGATTTTCCTCCTGACTGTACTAGAAACTCTAAAGCATTTTCCAAACAGTCTCAGGCATGTTCTGACCTCTGCAGAGTTGGTTCAGTGTTTCGGAAGAGTGTTTGATGTTTTGTCTGAACTGAAGGATCTGTTAAAGCCTCTGTAAAGAAAGAACATAACCTTGCCAGAAGCTTAAACATTAATGTCCAGATAGATTTGTATGTTTTATGTCAGTGCTTGACAAACCTTTGATGTTTCTTAGAAAAAGTAAGCAAAGAGCACATCCTTTAGAAATATTTCACTCAGCTAGGATTGATACATTATAATTAATGTTGTGGCTTTCCTGGAGCTTGGCAAGCAACATGGAAAGCTAATATATACATAACTACCAGAGTAATTTTCATTGCAGAATCAATACATTATGATTTTTAACACGGAATGTAGTATATATGACATCACCTGAAAACACTGCTACCACACCTAGTTCTGAGTTTTGGACATACTAGGACAGTGAGGCAGTGGAGGGTGCATTTCAGCAGTGGCAACACTGATGAGAAAGACAAGCCACATACCAGACACCCATGCAGGTTTTTTCAAACACAGCTCACAGGCTTTGGTTGTCATTAGTAAAAATGCATAGCTGGTGGTGATGACTGTGCTAATAATGTTTTGTAGCTGAGAATTTGCCCTGTCAAATAGTCTTATTGTGCTCTTTGTGTTGTAGTTTCCATGGAAATAAATAGAAGGCATTACTTTAAGTATGATCTAGGTATTATGCCAGAGTCGCACTAGGATTAGTCAGAGATAGTTACATTGTACAGTTACAGTGAAGTCATGTAGTCATTGAATTGCTCTGATTTGTTTGGTATCTAGAGGATGGATTACAAGACAAGTCATTTATTTTCAGTGGTAGTGATTTTCAAAAAAGAAAAAAAAAAGGGTAAAAACAGTTTTCATGAAATAACAAAAAAAATGTAACGGGAAACATATTGCATGAAGAAATACAGTGCTGACAATACATTTGAAGCTACACTGTGATCAGTTAAAACTGGACTAAATCTACTGTGGAAGAAATATAAAATAAAATTCCAATCCATCCTATGAAGAGATATCTTCTATATTCCTCAATAGCTGATTGCATAAACAGTGAACGCCAAGCTTGTAAGGAGTAAAATAAGTTTATATAAGGAATTACATGACAGAATATGAAAATACCTGAATAATTAATATCTAAATTCACAAAGTGGCATGTATCATGACTTTCAAAAATTAGTTTTAAGGTGTACATTAATAATAGTAGTTATATAGTTTAAATATGGAAACAAGTTAATTGCATTACTGAAGATAAGTCTTCCCTTCTGGTTATACTAGCCTGTGTTATATGGGTCTAATTTGACTCTCCCTAAGAGGAAGGCTGTTTAGATCTAGTACTGAATTCAGCTGTGGTCATACTGCAGAAACTCTTACAGAAAAAGAGAGAATATTTACATTATTTACAGAAAAAAACTAGGAAGCAGCAGAAAAAATCTGGCTTTGCATGCAATGTGTTCGGTAGAGGAAAGTACCACAGAAAAATGTAGTATGGGGTTTTTTTTGTTTGTTTTTTTGTTTTTTTTTTTTCCTCATTTTGAGACAAGAAAGGCAGAGAGGGATCTTTTCTGCTAACTATCAAGGACAAAGGACTGTGTTCTGTCACCTGCTGAGTATAACCCAGGATTTACAAACGTTAGGGACGGTGGCACTAAATCAGATCATCTCCCCATTATCTTTCTCCCTAAAGAGGCCATTAGCACACCGCAGGAAACCCTCTGGACAGCCTGCTGTCCGAATTGCTGCACTGAAAGAGACAGTGAGAAATAATTCCTTACACACACTGGCTGAATGCCTGCCTATGTAAAATTCATTGTGGAATACAGAGGTTGTTCAGCTCAACACTTCAAAAGTACCATTTTAATGAGTTCCCAACAAAAACAGTTAAAAGCTACTAGCCTTCAAAATAGTAGCTGTTAAACTTAATAAAAACATATTATCAAAGGGAAAGATGCATTTATATACCAAAAGGCTCATTCATATTAGAAGAAAAGAATTAAGTCAGAAAAAAATATCTTTTTCTTTGCAAGATGAAGACCTAATTTCACTCGGACATTTCATCAATCATTTGAGGACAGCAGCTACCATTGGGTGTTATTCAAAACTGTTAACTTCCATTTTCAGGGTTCTGTAACATCTCAGGAAGAACTACCTGAAGAAGGAACCACAATCTCAGGAGATAATATCTTTAAAAGTAAGTTACAAGCAATCCTTTTGACAGGTTCATTATAAGCCTTTTTGATCTTGAGTGTATTAAACTTTAAAATCATGGTGTGAAAATTATATGAGAAAATAGAAGAAAAAAACAAGACTAGGAGAATTCTAAAAAAAACATTAAAAAAAAAAAAAAAGAAATTAAAAAGGCTCAATTTTTAGGCATAGAGCTTGATTTGGGTGTTTTGACCTCTAATAAAGGATCTTCTGCTTATTTTTTCCCTAGAATTAGCATCAGTATTTTTCTGGTAAGAGATAAAGGACACAAATGTGTCATGATTTCTCCATAATGAAAAATGGTTAACAGCAACAATGACAAACATACATACAAACAAAGAAATAACAGAAAAACCTCCACAATGTGGACTTGAAGTAATAAGGCTTTGAAACTTCTGAGTATGTAACTTGAAAAATATCCAACTACTGCAAAGACACAGGAATAAACAATGTCTTTGTCTCTTCCCAGTGATCTATTATAGCTTTCTGACTCATAGTATTTAATCGCGTTTAGAATCTGTTTGAGTATGCTCATACATTACTCAAAACAGTTCAGATTCAACTCAGGGAAACACAAATATTTTGCAGTCTATTCCATCTGTATTATCTGGACGCAGACAATCATTTATGGAATCACTGCTATTGTGTTGCAATTTATAGCAGATACCTGTAGCTTTATTATTTCCTTTCTTCTTCCTCTCCTTCCCTGACCAGTAAATGAGCACCAGCAATTATTGGTAAGGTTTTAGAATATTTCACTTCTGTTTAATTGACATATAATACATTTATCTTACAAAATACATTCTGTTCTGAAGAAGTAAGTAACAGCAGAGAAGAACAAAGAAGGTGTGCCAGTACCTTCATATGATATGGTGGTATCATTATTTTCAGTGAAGCTGAGTAATTCTATCAGACATACTAACGTTCAAAAACATCACTGCTGTTTGGAAAAAAGAAAGAAAAAAGTGAATAGTATTTATTTTTACTTCATCTAGTTTCTGTATATATTGTATTATTGATTTGTTTTATTTTTATGTGCGCATGTACATGCCTATACATGTACATCTGAGGTGGGTAGAGGGAGTGTTCTTTATTAGTCCACGATTTGTACAATTTATATTTTATTTATTTATAATTTTATTTTGTTTATAATTTATAAATTGATTTTCTAAATGACTTCTAAATGAAATAATTATTGTTAATGCACTGATCAACATCTGGGATGTACACAGACTGTTTGGTATTGATCAAGAATTTAAAAAAAGAAGAATTTATTAATATAATTTTTTCAAATTTATGATTCAGCATAAAGATATTACACATGAAAAGGCAATATAAAGAATGAAAGAAAAATCAAATCACTAGACTTCTTATTGCCTGATTAAGGGAAATACTTTATTACTATTGTTTTGTACCATTAGCACTCTGTACTACTTGTTTGACTTCTTCCCCACTGTTAGGCAAATCGACAAAAAGCTCACTTTCTTTATGAGGATAACACTTCATATTATACAGCACTGCTCAGCAACAACTAAAGCATTGAAATCTTATCAGCATTGTTTTCCTCCTAAAGCCAAAACATAGCATCATACCAGGCACTAAGAAGAAATTCAGCTCTGTCCCAAACAAAGCCAGGATAATCCATGTGGGTCATGAATTGTAAGCAAGTGCTCACAGTTAAAGGCCAGGTCTCCCCTCAATCCTGTAGCTGCCTTGCAGAGATAATGCAGAATGCTTCTTCTGTAGCACAGAGAGGAGAGGGAAGCACATACAAGTATTGAAAAGAAGCTGCATTTATTAAACAGTAGAAAGATTGATGAGAAGCAACCCAAGAGGACAGAAAGAAGTTTTGAGCATTGAAAATTTCATTTAAAGAGAAAGGCTGGGCTGCTGTGGGGATTGTAGAGGAAGATTGGACATGCAGTCAGCCTTGCTGAAAATCCACATGCCATCTTGGAGAGGGCTCCTAAGTGCTGTGCAGGCTGGTAAACTTGCTGAAGCCTGGTCTTGTCTCAAAACTAACTCAGCAGCTGTCCTCTAGCCACAGTGAATGCCATGTGAGCTTGCAGCCAACTGCACAGGCCCACGTGCCCTCAGGCCAGCTGGGACTGATGTGAGTGACCCTATGCAGGTCTGGTTTGTTTACACAACACAAGCTCACATGCATGAATTGCTCCTTTAATACACTGAGTACAGCTGCAGTCAACAGAAAAAGATAGCAAATAAGAGAGCAAGGAAACCATAAATTTCAAAAGGAATTCTTGGAAACTCAAGTTAATCACAGTCATAATTTTCAACTGTTTTATCAGTCTGGAAGGGGTCTTATATTCTTCTTAACCAATTTCATGAGTTCAGGCTTTGCAACTCTGCAAACAGGACAACTGCTATCACAGACCATTGTGTTAAACTGACCATCATCCGTTATGAACTTGGAAGTAATTTACACTGGCTGCCTACAATGCTTTCTGCTAACTTGACACATCTCCAACTGAATTTCTGGAAACATTTCACATGTGAAACTTTATAGGTGATACTTTCCCGTACTCTGTGCTCCTTATAATTTTAAGCTTATTATAGATTAATAAGTAAGCTTATTATTTTAAAAGGAAATTTTATGCATGTATATATAAAATAGAAGAGATACATTTCCAAATTCAGTCATAGGAGCATGGTCAACTTCTTTTTAACTCCTTTTTCTTCAGGGATAAGCGGTTGAGATCAAAATCATTATTAAACAGAAGGATGTACACACAGGAGTCTGTGTATCATAAATTAAAGAGAAAAGAATGGCATAATATTCAAAACATGTTTAAAGTTAAGGCTTAAACTTATGTAAAAGTATTTAAACTTGCCCATGGGCAAGTTTCATATTATATCTTGAAAAAGAAATGAAGTTCTAAGTATACCTCTTAACAAGAACATTTACTGCAGAAATAGAATGTTCCTCAGAAACGTTGTACTGCTTACTTCTTATTAAATATACATATCAAGAAATATGTTTTAATCCCTTTATCTGAGAGTTTCAGAAAGCCGTTTCGAGTTATCTGGCAATATTCTTCAGTTTCAAGTTCCGTGATGAACAAGCATACAATAGCTTTTGACATAAAACACCATGCGGCCTGTATTGTTAAACAGCTTTTTGGAGAAATGATTCTCTGAAACTAGCAGGTTGAATGTTGTGGATTGTTCTAATGATGCCCACTGTTGTCAAAAGTACAGAAATAAAATTCCAAACTTAGCATTTCAATTAGAACTGGCTGCCAAAAAAAAACCCCATGATCTAGACCAACTGTGCCTTGCTTCCTGCATAATTTTCTTCATTTTTATTTTGAATTTCTCATGCAAGAAATTTCGCCATTCAAAACTGACTAGAACCAGTAAAGCTTACTTTAAAATTGATACAACATTGATTGTGCTGGATTCTAGTCTATGAAAATTTAGCATAAAATATAACCAGAACTTATAAGGAGTACAACATTTGATAACAATAACAGAAACCAAAAACTCTAATGTCCTTCATACCTTTTTAATATTTCCCTTTTCCATTCAGGGGGAAAAATGCTTTAGGTTTTTCAGATTGTACCTTACTATAAAGACCATTTTATCACACAAAATTTCCAGGTGCCCTCCAACAAGGGCTAAAGTTTAAATATAAGAGATATGTTGACTGCTTCTTTTTGCATCATTTTCCAGTATTTCAGTTACTGTTCTTGTTATTATTAATGTCTGATATTGGCAATATCTTTTGCTGTGGCCCAGACTCTCACAAGTGTGACTTCCATGTCACACTTACATACTCAGAATAACAGTTATGAAAACCTTGATTCATAATGAAAAAGTGTTAGCAAAACAGATCTGAGAACCAAATATGAGCTATTGGTGCTTTAGAAGGAAGGCTATGGTACTGTCAGGTTTCTTGCTACTACTCATGACCAGTTGCCAGTTGGATTTAACTCCATTCACCATCACTCTCTGGGCCTGGTCATCCGGTCAGTTCTTTACCCAGTGAAGAGTACACCTACTTAAGACATGCATTGCCAGCTTCTCCAGGAGAATGCTGTGAAATGTAAGAGAATTACCATCAGAAATGTATTATTTTCCTTCTTCTTTATTTGTTCGTCAATTAAGTTGTTTTATTTTTTCCAAAATTATAAATATATTAACAATATATTCAAGATCATCATCAGTATTACAGGATGGCAAAGATGTTATCTTTATATAATATTTTAATTGATAAAAAAAAAAAACAGATTTATTTTCCAAAGTAGGCAATATTTTGATGCACTGTGGGAAACTATTTTTTTTTGGAGAAAGGAGATTCTCCTGTATCTTTAACTCTCAAGTTATTAATCCAAATGCGCACTTGCACTGCACGTCTTCCAAACTTATGTGCTGAGTAAGGAAGTGGAAAAATGTTGCAAAACCAATGAGGAAATGTGTGAAATGAGTGATCAAAACTTTGTTTATATGAAGTGTATATAAAAAAAACTTTTGACATTTACTCTGCGTGCATTAAAGCAAGAAAAACAAGATAGCACCGTTTGCATATGTCATCATTTCGAATGTTGAGTGTGATTAATTTTCATCATATATTTTTAATTGATTAAAAATTTGTCTGACTAGCTCATGGTGGTAATAATTAGTGTTGACTGATTATACATAGCACATTGCTGAATCACTGTAACTTTTGAAACAGTACAATAACCCCACTAATATGCAATCTCTGCTACCTCTTTATCATGAAAGGCCAAGGCTAGATAAGAATGAACATTAATTTTTTACTGTTAAAATGATCACACTGGTCTTATTAAAATTCACCCTCAGTGTTGTTGCATAGTTGTATCTTTAAGGAGCACTACTGTATAATATTTGAGAAGATACCATATTAAAGTAGAGGTGATATCTTTAAGATTAGATCTCTCTTTTATTAATGAAACCCATATTTGATATAGAACTGTTCATTCCCTTCAGATTCTTTGAATATAAAAATAATCAAATACAGGAAAAGATAACTCTTATAATTATACAATTTGATGCCCAGAGGTATAAAGTGCAGATGTGGGATTTCTTTTGCATCTCAGATTATTATAATGATATTATCGCAAGTGGCTGTTGTAGAATAAGAAGTTACAGAAGAGTAGATACTAATTTAATTCAGTAGTTACAGAAAAGACCTTGCAATGGGTCAAAGTACAGAAGATTAAAGTTCTAGTAAAAAAGCATTAATTTCCTTCAAATAATTTTCATATCAGCGGAAATGTGAATGCTGACACTAAAGAAAGCTTAGGTTGCTCTATATATCCCAGTTTTACAAAGCAAATATTAATGAATGTGGTTGATGGCATATTTGAGCTCTACTACAAAAATTGCAAACTACTTAAGAAAACATGATTATTGCATACTCTTTGCAGCTAGTGTATAAATGACAAGGGGATGTTTGTTGATTGTACAAGGGTACTCTCAGGAGATGAAATTTTAGATCAGTACTATAAATGAACATCTCCTGTAAACTAGTAAAAAGAACGCTGATATTATCTGTATCAGTATAATCATCTGATGATTTTTGTATGGTTTATATAGTAGGAAGTAACAAATCTAAATTCTTTGAATGAACATATTTGATTTCTATAATTCTCATTTATTATCTTTCTCTAGCTGTTGCATAGATTCATAGAAAAAAAAAAGGAGAGGGTAAACTCAAATAAAAACCTGTTAAAATGCAAATGATATAATTTCTAGGTAATAAAGCATGCTTTATGCTTGGAACATTAATGATCATGGTAGTAAAAAGTATATGACATATTTTATGTACCTCTATCTCTTCTTCTTAGTGCTCACTTAGATGAAAATCCTAAGATAATTATAGAGAAATTCTATTCTTTTTGCCACAAAATGATTAAGAGCTTTAGAGTCCCATTTTCTTAACTACATTCTTTGTTTCCGTTATATATATACACAAGTAACATTCTCAGATAGTTGCAGCCAGTTTGGGGTAAAGGATCTGGGGAATATCAGTGTAAATTTTTTTTTCCACAGAGTAGAATGTAAATATCATAAGCACTCTTTTCATACTAAGTGCTTGGTTTGACTGTGTTTTGACTCATGTTTCAAATGCTCATTGCTATTAGTCTTTTCTGAAAAAGGAGGTAACAAGTAAGACACTACTTAAACACCTCAATTACTCTCCAATATTTTTAATAAGTTTTTCATTTTCTATGGTGTTTCATTTGATTTTGATCCCCAGTTAAGTTGCAACTCTTCTGTCTGCAATCATTTCCTCAAAAATGAGTTTGTTCTTCACAAAACAGACCTCTTTCTTTAGAATAACTTATTTTCCCATTCATAAAGAGTTAACCGTGACTGATATATACTTTGCCAGTCTGGCCAAGATTTTTGGAAATGATAATATAAAGTTACTCTCAGAAAAGTTTAAAAGCAGATATAGAGCACTGTATTTAAGATTCCATTGCTTTATTTAAAAGGTCATTAGGGAATTATAACTCAAAAAATCCATTCCTGACAACAAACTCAGTGTTTTAAAAGATTTATTCTCTTTTGTATCAAATACATAAAGTGAAAGCTGAATCAAGCAAACTTGTTTTGCAGTGTTAGAAAGTAACCTTTGATTAAAACTCTTTTCTACACAGATTCCAGCAGAGTTGTTTAAATTTATAAAATGTGGGAGGATTGTTTTTTTAATGCTACTCTCTAGTATTACTTCTGAAATAAGAACGATCAATACAGTTTCATATGTCTGATTTTCCATTTAAAAAATAAGATTATCTAGATGAAGCAAGGAAATGATGAAGAAAGAGTAAAATTCCTACCAGCTAATGGCTATACAGACAGAAAATACTTTTCATTTATTGCAGCACTGCAGAAATCCAGGGAGTCTGCATACACATCAGGTCCCTCAAACAAGATAGCAATCTAACACCTACTGCGGCTGTGTGTCCTTTTCTACATAGATACAGGACATGACCAGAGTTGCTCAGAAATCTGTCTCAGCTTCTTATAAACAGAAAAAAATTCCATGCCTTAATGGACTACATTATTATGTACTATGAGCATGTACTGATCTGGTGGGGAGATTGAAGGAGACTTTAAGTGTTATTTGGAAGAAATCAGAAAGAGAAGTTGAGTTTGGGACAAAAATGGTGTTGAGAAATTCACTGAGAAACACTGAAGAGTTCCTGAGAAAAGTGGGGCAAGGACTCTCAACGAGTCACTTGCTCCATCCACCAGATTTCTCCTGCCTGAAATACAACTGCCTAATTTAATAGTAACCTCTCATATTTGAGTTTGCTGACTTGTTTCTTGAAGTAGGGTAGTCAGAAGACATTTGGGTAAAGATTGTTTAGGAAGATGTTTATGATGTAAATAGGGAGAAGAAAATATTTATTAGGAAGTACTAATCAAGACTAAACACAGTAAGATATGTTTAATCCTCTGGCTATAGTTATCTCAGCCCTTTCCATTAGTATTTACACCAGAAGTACTGAAGTATTAAGTATGCTTAAGTATTAAGAAGCTTAAGTATGAAGGGTGAAAAACGGACTTGCAAGGAGAACCAGGGAAAAAAAAAGAAGAAATTCATTTCCTAATCTTTCAGATTGGCAACTTGAGACTGCTTTTTCTGTCCTATCATTTGTCACCTGAGAAAAGAGACCAACATCCTCCTTGTTGTCACCTCCTTCCAAGTAGTTTTAGAGATAATAAGGTCTTCCCTCAGCTTTTTTTTTACAGACTTAACAACTCCAATTCCCTCAGTCAATGCACATAAGTTATGTTTTCTGGTCCCATCACCATCCTCACTACTCTTTTCTGCACAAATCTGAGCAAAAATTCTTATAGTGAGGGGAGCAAAACACGTTTGAGGGACAGTACTGAGGGACAATCACTTCTTCAGTCCTCTGGCAACACTATTTCTGCTGGAAAGTCCAGGGTGCTGTTGTCCATTTTGATCACCTGTTGACTAACACCTGAGGTCCTTTTCTGCTAGGCAATTTTCCAGCCAATGGAATGTCCACAAGTCCAAAATCATAATATCACTTCTTTTTTAGCTGGTAAAAGATAATGATCATTTGATTTTTAAGGTTTCATAATTTAAAATATGTTCATAAATATAGCTGTCTAACAGGAGGTATGCAGAAATGCAAAATTTTCTGTCTAGCTTTCTTCATAAATTTAAAACTTAACCTAAACACTGAGATTTGTGTTAGCAGTAAGGACTAGTAAATCATTTTGTTCTATGATCCCTTATATTTTCTTTCTAAGGAAAGATAACTTTTTGAAAATCTTCTGGAATCATGAGCAAATTATCTTGATGGGATATCAAAATTGATGAGAAAAACCTCAGTTGATCCCCAATGCTTTCTATTGTCTCTAAAGGGCTGTCTACATTGGTTGTGTTTTTGTTGTGTTTTTCCTTTCTGTTATGTGAATTTTCTGTATTTCCACTGATTCAAAGGCAAGAGTGAAAAGTACATTTTGGATTGAAGTTGAGGATTGCATAGTGATGTGAAATATGAAATTTAATACATTTAATATATTTTCATACAAAATGAATCTGTTCTGTTCTAAGCAGATATGAATGAGAGCATTGACATTTAGGTTTGTATGGTTAGTCTTTTGATTTCATCTTTGACCTTTATTTGAAAGCACAAGAAGTGATTTTTACTGAGAAATTTTAATTCAATCTCCAGCTAAAATTTTGAGTATTTCATTTTAATGTTCTAAATTAGTGATTTTTTGGGGGTTCTGAATTATATAATACTTTAATAACAATTGTGTCAGACAAAATTTGAGCTGATAAGCAGATGCTAGCACATTTCAGTCACTTTGAAATGAAAAGCTAAGAAAAATGACACATCTATAATTTTGATTTGATAACAGCCTTTGTAATTTACCTGGTTTTAACTCTTATAGAGTTCAAGTTTGCTCTCTTGTATTTATTTATTTATTATTGCTGAAAAAGAATTGCAGCAGATGGTCACAATTCTGATTGTATTTGAAATAAAGAAATGTAACTTTTTTTACGGCTATTTCTATTTGAAATTAGAAATTAATTATAATCCTCTTGTTAATCTTGCAGTGACATTTATTTTTGTATGCATACCTCAGTGGTATATCAGAATTTCAGCAAAAATGCATTTCCTTTCTAACTAAGTAAAAGCACATAGAATCATAGATCTGAAAGGCATTAAAAAGATCTCATATGCATTAGTGTTTTAAACTGGGGATTGAACAGAAAAGTAGTCCTTATTGGGTATATTGAAAAAGGAAGATTGTCATATTATTTCAAAAAATTTAGTCAAAAAGGCCTCTCCTACAGCTAAGGAGTCCTGAGTGTTCACCTTGCTGTTGAGAGTGGTCTTATGAGTAGCAATTGCAAAGACCCTTTGTGAAAACAATAGCTGAGCTGGAAGACACACCTAAACATAATGTCAGTGGTTTCAAGGATGTTGATCTGATGATTGCCTCTGAGCTACTTTTGACTCATCCAGCCCCAAAATTAGTTTATCCTTTTCCTGTACATTGAAATTTGCCGCCTGGGTCTCCAGTAAGTCCTGTTTCAGGCTTATCCTCAGCACCTGATATAAGGCTTTGTCTGTAGAAGAAAATCATTGTGGTTTGGATCCATGACTTAGTTCTAACTGAAGTGGCTGTAATTTCCCACTTTCTGTTTCTGGTTGGTACTGAATGTTCTGCATTTCCTATATTTCAAAAGAGATATAGGAAATTCAGACAGCTGTCTTCCTATGAAGAAAAATCTCTGTAATTTTTCTTGAGACAGTTAACAATTTTTGGTGAAACATGGGGTTGAGGCCATATTTATTCATCTTGGTGTATTTTTTTTATTCAGGATTTCCTCCCAGACTTGAAAATCCAATAGATATCACTGATTTGCTACACAATTTTATTCCCTAACTTCAATCTGGAGAGACTTTCTCTTCGGTATAAGACAAATGCAGTACAGTAGATTTTAGCAGAAGCTGGAGATTCGTTGACATGAGAGCAACATTGGCCCTGCCAGACCCAGGTGCTCCTGCCCACTCCCAGGACACCACACCAGATACACACTTTCAGCCCACAACCCAGAGAGGTCAAAACAGGGCCTGGCTGTATCTCCCCAGAGCCCTGCACAGGCACGGCTCCTACACATTTAGGACCACCTGCAGACCCACGGACAAAATTTGGTCCAAACCCAGCCCCAGAGAGGTGCCAGGGGCTGGGGTTGTCCTGGCGACCCTGGTGCCCTGCTTCTGGTGGGACACAGTTTATTGAGAGTTCGGAGCAGTTTTCAATTTTTATTTATTTATTTATTTTTCTTCTTACATTGGGATTAATATCTCTTGCTTCATGTTCATACCAAGCCAAAGGAATTCTGAATATAAGGCCCTGCTACACTGCTCGGGTTTTGCTCTGCTAGTTTATTTTAGGAAGAAAATATGAAAAAAATTGAATTTGTTTTGGTTTTCTTTTTTCATGAAACAAGAAAGCAACACTATTTTAAACTGTTTGAGAGGGAAGAATGCTGTGAAGGAATAGGTTATAACACTGCCTTCTTTTTATTGAATAATATTTTATTTTTAAAAGTTTAAGTTAACAAGAAGCATTTCAGATTTCCCTATTGCCTTTCTCCTTTCTTTTCCACTGTTATTATTTTTTAGTATATAAATGCTGCATAATTATGCTCCACACCAGCTGGCTCATTATTGCACTCCTTATAGAGCTGTTTATATAAACAGTAATGTTCATACGCACAGGGTGTGGGTTTTTTTGTTTTTTTGGGTTTTCTTTTTTTTTTTGAATAGTTGAGAAATCAAGTGATTATTATGTAGATTCAGAAAAACTTTCACTTGTTTTTCTGGTAGTCATCCATATATCAGTTTCTGGCCCTGTAAAGTCAGTCTCAGTTGGAAACAGCAGATGCATTTTGTTTCCTTAGTATTTAGCTCTGTAGCTATAAGAATACATTGAACTTGTCAACTAGCAGAAGAATGAGAACATTTACAATTTGGACACTATTGATTAACTGATCCATCTCCAGCAGCTGTGAAGAAGGAACTGTGATAAGTCTGTCAATGCTGAACAATTTCACAAGGAAGAAACAAATTATTCCACATTGCAAGGGTATTCAAATGCTAATTTTTCCAATAATGACGCTGACAATGAAACTGATACCTCTGAAGATTTGTGGTTCCTTAGCTCCTCAAGACTAGAACAGCATTTCAGATTTGCACTTAAAATACTTATTTTGAAAAAATTCCAGTACAGAAGATTTCATGTAATAATTGTCATTGTCCCCTGTTTAAATCAGGTGGGAAAACCCCAGAATTTTCCAGAATTCCAAACTGTTTCATTTGCTTATGTTGTTACTTATGTACTTGCACAAGGGAAAAAATAGGTGGGACTAATGACTTGTCCTTCAGGTAAGATGCAATTAATAAATTCAGTGATTTCTAGTGTGTTTGTAATAATAGATAGGGCTGATGAGAGGCAGTCCATTTAACTGAGACCAGAACGGGATTCTGACTTTTTAAAATTACTTTTGGTGGGAATTAAAAATTTAGAAATAAAAGGGAAGTTTCTACCCACCATTTAAACAATATATGTGTCAAGATAGATAGTGGTTTAAGCAAATTAATTATTATACAAATGATAATTCTTATTGTTTTGATAATTTCTTATTGTTGAAGGATATGTTAAGATCATTTACCAGACTTTCCATATTATATTTATACACATTTGAAGTATAGCTCCCAAAATATTGTCTGCTTCTTTCTAGGGTTTTGAGAGGATAAATGCAGAAGTGCTTGAGCTGACAGGATGCTCTGATGACAAGACACAAGTTAACTGCAAAGGGAGAATGAAGATGCTCTTTGTTCTTTTCTTATACACAGAGCCTGCCTTTGTTTCCTCCTGAATTAGTCTGGTCTTAACCAGTATTTACTTTCATACATTGATCTATGGCTTTTCTCTTCCTCTGCACAACTTTATTTTAGGACCCCATAACACTAGAAGGTCAGCTAAAATATTCTTGCCTTTATTTTTATCGAATATTTCACATAAATGCTAGCATATACAATATGTCAGGCTCTTAATCCAGTCAAATGATTACGAATGGTGTTAAGAAGAGAAAACTGCTTTAATGAGTGAATTTTGAGAGCAGAAGATCTTGAAACTCAGTGTTTATGTATTACAACTTTTGATATAATATTTTGCATATGTTTAGGGTGATAAAACAGTGGGACCAGTAGGATTGTCTTTTCATTATTGCATTTTTTTTTTTTCTTAGAGATGTGGGAAAATGTTCTTGATTAAATGAGTCTGCTTGTAGATTGAGTGGGATGAGTATTCTTCATTTCTAATAGTTGTAAGAAGCTAATAGACTCTGATTACCCTGTTCTAAGCATAAGTGAAGGTCATCTTCTAAAAGTGAAGCAAAAGGAAAAAACATTTTTAGCCAATATTTATGTAATCATTCCATGAAATGAAAAGAAATAACTTGTTGAAGAATATCAAGGAGATGTCTGAATTGTGAGTAGCATGACTAAGAAAAAAAAACCAACAGGACATTAAATCACTGCTGACCACATGTTGAAGCTGTTAGTAAAGATAACATTTTCTCTTGTTAGGTTCCTAATCTATTCAAGAAAATAGGGTTTAGGATATAATTTTTTAAAAACAACAAAGTATCAAAGATATCAGTTTTCTTCCTTCCCTGCAACAGAACAAATGGGGCCCTGAATTTTAGGTAACTGCATGTCTGAGTGAATGGTCATAGACACCTTTGAAACTCACTGGTTTATTTCACGAACATTAATTTCAAAAATATACTTACAACTACATCATGCTGTTTTTTGAGACATCAACATGGAATTAACAGCTTCAAATAATTCAATTCCTAACTCATATTACAGAATAATATCCACATGCTTTCTTTGCTTTGGTAACTCAAAACTGTAATACAGTGAGGTCTGTAGGATTAGAAATACTCTTCTAAAGCTGGACACTATGATACCTGAGCTTCAGAAGGGTTCGCACAGTTCAGAAAAAAAAACAGAATTAGTTATTAGTTACTAGTTATTAACAACATAGTTCCTATACAAAAAGTATTGAGAAGAACGATTAGTGCTATATTAATTTTTCTTAGTCAGCAAAATACTAAGTGCTTTGTTGGCAAATAATCAGTTTCTCCAGAGTGCAGATACACTTCTGTGGGAGAACCAAAATCAAGTTGACTTGAGCTTTTTAAAAATAAAGTAACAATATTAGAAATTTGAAGATTCTCCTCTTTATGGAAATATAATAGGTAAGTCAACATCAGTTGTGATACCATGGATAACATTTTCGCTGTTCTGCTGCAAATATACAAAGCATATCAAGTTTCCAAATATGCTTTCTGCATACCCATTTACTGCTGATCAAATGAATGGAATATATCCTTCTGACAGAAATTTCATATGGACATTTACCCTGGGAACTCTTAGCATAAAACATAACCTAAATATTAATAAGAACAAATGTTCAGAATGGGGAACAGGTGTTAAGGCATGCATCCTGCAGATACAGCTGATAGTAGCTGCTAAGTTAAATCCTCTTAAACATCTATAACATATTACCTTCTCACTGTTAGACTGTTCCAAAAGAATCAGAGCACTGAGTGCTGAGTTTCTTTTATTACTCTCATGTTTCTTTGAAGAGAGCAAGCAGATTAGGTTGGACTACCTCTAAGTTGTACTAAAAAATAATGCTAAATGTCATAAAATTAAGAATGAAGGAAATGAACAACTGGAAATCAATGGAAATGGAACCTGAGGGACTTGAGGGAGCAGCATGAAGCTGCATCATACGAAGTTCAGATCAAATTTTAGGAAAAGATTCTTCACCAGAGGGTAATTGGGCACTGCAGCAGGCTCTCCAGAGCAGTAGTCACAGCCCCAGGGTGGCAGAGTTCAATTAGAATTTGGATGATGTTCTCAAAAATATGGTTTGATGTTTACATGGTCCTGTGTGGAGCCTGGAGTTGGACTCAGTGATCCTTGTGGGACCCTTGCAACTCAAAATTATTCTGTGGCACAGCAGTTCTTCAATTCCTTGTCAAGGTGCTGCAACTATTGGCTGTTCCCTTCAGGCTGTGAGCCAGAAAACATAAAGGATCTTGAGGCTGGCAGAGAGCTGGCCTTGCCAACTAAAGCCTGTCTCTTAACTCACGATGAGGCCATATATTTCACTTGAGTGCTGATGGTTTCAAACTGCTAATACCAGTAATTTTGAGATATTTCTGTGCCAGACTTGGAACTGATAGTAAATTTTTTAGCAGATTGACTTTATTATAGTTAAAATCTGGATCTGTGTAATCTGAGGAGGATTTTCTAGATGGGGAAACAGTGATACTCTTTGGGATCAATATGGTAGTGCTGAACTTAGAATCAATACATATGCTCATCACTGGTGGGAAAAAAAAAAAAAAAGAAAAGAAAAAAAGACTTTTCTTCTTTCCCTTACATATTTCTAGAAAAATAGTAAAATAATTCCTATTGATAAATGTAGGTTTTCATGAGCACTTATGTTTATGACTGCAAGCACAAGCAACCAATCAATCCTATCTGTGCCAATAGAAAGTAAGTTTTTAGAATAAACTGTCTTTCAGACTCTCTGGAATGTGGAAGAATGCACTGGTAAATCTGGAGAGTAAAAGAAAAAAGAAAACGAAACTTTGGTTATATGTTTAGTTTGAAAGTCATTGAAAATGTAAATTGTAAGAGAGATGACTCAATTTCTTTTCCATTTTTTTCCAGCATGCATGATACCAGAAGGTCAACTGTGCTATTGCTATTGCTATTGTTAGTCAGCCAAAACATTATGCTGAAAACTGCATGAAGCCAGTGCTATTTTTTTGGGCTGAACTGTTGTATCACAGAGGTTTAGTTAACCTTGTTCCCTCTAACAGTACCATAAAATAAAAAATTGTGTGAACAGAATAGGTAGTGTAACTGAAAATATAATTGTAAATTATTTCTTTTTTGCATTTTTAGGACTATATATCAGTAAGTCAGAAAATGATCAAAGTAACACTAGGCCATTACCTAGAACTGAACAACCACTCATACACAGAGGACTGGCAGAAAACGAAAAGCAGTTAAAACCATGGGACCTATACTGTTTTTTTCTCCTTTCTGGAAAGACAGCATTCATCAGGTGATATGTATTTGCAGTTAAACTACAATCTTATTTTTTTCTGAAGTCTGTGTAGCTCAATCCATTGAAACATTAATGAAGCTTCAGTTAAACAGTCAGTTATGCTGGAATTGATATGTAGAAGAGTTTGGCAGTATCTTACCAAACCTAAATATCAGGGAAGCCTTAATTTTTATAGAGTGAGTAGTTACAAAAACAAGCAAACAAACAAACAAAGACCAACAAGGCAATGTGATATTAAACTTGCAAGCACTTGAAAAATCATAAATCACAGAATTGTAGGGGTTGGAAGAGACCTCTGGTGATCATAGAGTCCAACCCTCTACTATACCAGGTTGTCTACAACAAGTTGTACAGGAAAGCTTCCAGGCAGGTTTTGAATATCTCCAGAGAAGGAGACTCCACAGTCTCTCCGGTCAGCCTCTGATAATAAAATTCAAGCAACATAAAATATTACAATAGCACATTGTCCTGAAGCCATTAGCAAGACAATCACTTTAAAAGCCATTTATTCAAGGCAGCTGGCAAAATCTTGTTGTGATGTCCCTAATTCATCCTCATCTTTATATTCTCATATTTAATTCCTATGTTCCACATGGAACCATGTACAAAATGCACTACTACTGAACACTGGAGGAAAAAGAGCAAGACTTTTAATGTTCATAACAACCCCAGAAATACTCACACAGTAGAATAACATTAACTTCTGAAAATATACTAAATGTTTGAATTCAGAAAATCATACTAAAAGTGCTACCAAAATTAACAGCCAGTTTACAGATGGTAAATAGGCTGAGATAATAATAAGTTGACGTAGGTGTTCGAAAGCTGTGCTACAGATGCAGTGAGGAATAAAAATCAATGTATTGAAACAGTTACAATTCACTGATGCTCAACATCCTACTTTGTTTCACTGACCACAGAAAACTTTGCAATGGTTTCTAAGTGGATAGTTTTAGCTTGGTACTGTAACACGAACAGATCCTTATTTGAGCATCATAATGTACTGGAAAACTGAGATGTTTCAGGACCTGCTTTGTGAGCCATTCTGCCTTATGAATAGCCATGATAGCTAAATTTTCATCATAAAATACAAAAGTTCTTTTAGTTCAAAACTCAAGTTTTCACTATAAGTTGTGTTTCTTTGCTTTACTGTTTGCTTTATTCTTCATTGCTTTTCATGTTATCATTTTCTTCTAAAACATATTCCTTCTTATTAAGTTCCAGTACTTGAGGACAGTGCCCTTTTTCCATCTTCCTTTGCACTTCATGTGTGATTGTTTGCATGTGCTTTTTTTGCTGACTTTTTAAAATTTGCTATTGAAAATTTTCTGTTTAAAGGGAAGAATATGGGAGGAAGGTGAATGGAGGGGAAGAAATCTTAGAAAATCTTACTCCTTCTTTTTTTCATATCAAATTAATTTGATATTGTCACTGTAATTGTTTGAATATCTAGATTGGGTATCTGATGATATAACATTGTTGCAATGCTGGCGGATAGTCATATTTCTACAGAGGCTCTGAGAGACCTCTAGAAAATTGCTTTCATTAACCACAGACAGAATACATGTAACACTTCTTCCTTTCTCTGCTCTTTCACATAACAAGAAGCAATTAGTATATTCTTCTCAGTTTCCCCCAAGAGAACAAGAAACCTGCAGGATGCTTTCTCCAGTCTGCTTTCTTTCAAACATCATACATCAGAAAATGTTCATAAATAACATGTCTTGCAAATTAATGAGACAGTGTTTCTTTCTCCATTTGCATCCCTGCAAGGAGACAGCTTGAGACCTGTCCCATGCTCATTGTTACTTTCTTGCTCAAAAATAAATAAATAAATAATGTAAATTACAGTTAATTTTTATCATTAATGTGAATCAAAAATAACTGAGGCGATATCTTGGTGAATCTGGACATCATTTGGGTATGGGTGTTATCATGCATACAGAATGTTCAGAGGACTGTAGTGTTAGTATTTTAATGTATTGTCATTAGTGTTGTGAAATATGGAGGTTATTTATCACAGAAAATATAGCAAAAGAAGCTTCAATTACTTCTTTCACTTGTGCCTGTCTTTAAGGTCAAGCAAGAAAAATCTACTTTCAAAAGTTTATTAAACAGAGAACATTTGATAGCATTTCCATGGCAACAGTGAGAAGGAGAGAAAGACATCATTTTAGCAGAGCATTTTCCTGAGGTGTTTTTATTGTATTTGTTTACAGAACAAGGAAAAAAAATCAAAGCAGCATGAAAGCATTTTTTAAATTATTTTTTAATATATCCACTGCAATGAACCATCTATTTCTTGATTTTAGATATTTAGCCTCAATCCTGTGGTCATAAAAAGATAAAAATAAAAAGAGGAGCATGGAGATGTAGGTCACAAAAATGCCAGTCCATTTCCAATTTACTTCTGAAGCACATTTGTGGCAGACTTCAATTTCAGTATCTGTTTTGACCTCTGTTTTTTGTTGTTGCTGATCTTTTTTTCTGTTTGCATCAGAAGATTTTACAGGAATGTATCATGATTAGCACAGACACAGAGACCTGGATATACAGGATAACTGAAACAGAATTGCAGGGGTTGGAAGGGACCTCTAGAGATCATTGAGTCTAATTCCACTGCTCAAAAAGGTTCCCTACAGCAGGTCACACAGGCATCTAGGTTGGTCTTTGAAATCTTTGGAGAATACTTCACAACATCTCTGAGCAGCCTGTTCCTGTGCTCTGTCACCCTCACAGTAAAGAAGTTCTGAAGGAACTTCCTGTGTTCCAGGTTGTTTGTTTAGATAATGTAGGAAATTCATCTTTTTTGTTGCTGTTTTGTTTTGTTTAAAAGAGTTGCACTTCATGCATGGATATTTTGCCTAACATATTCTGTCTTAAAAACCATTCTTTTCAACAAACTGTGTTGTCATATACCAAAAAACAAGCACCTTATGTGGTTTTTTTTTTTTTTTTTTTTTTTTTTTTTTTTTTTTTGCATTACTTTGATGAGTATAATGGGGTGATTTCAGAGGATTGGAGAGAAGATAAGAGTGTATTGACCCATTTACCCTGCTGCATAGCAACTACTGAACTTGCACCAACTTTTAGAACTTACTCAAAACAAGATTTCTCAGGTTCTTGAACCACAAACAGATATGTAGCAAGCTCCTGATTATCAGGCCAGAAGTGCCTGATAATATATAATATATATAACATAGCTGATAAAATATCACCAAGTGAATATTTATTTCATTAACTGTAGAAAGGCACACAGATACATTATGAGTTACAGCTCACAGCGCGCATGTGCAGCTTACCTTTCAAGCATCCTAGATAAATGTTTTGAAATCAGCCCAGCCAGACTCGGAAAAAGCCATCTTCAACAATGGACAGACGTTCTGCTGTCCCTGGTAATCCCTTGTTGCCTCCATGCAAAGTCCTGGGACTTACCCTTGGCTTCCCTGAGGGTAATCAATAGACACACGGTTATATTCCTATTAACTTGTGTTTCAGTCTTCTTGAAAATGGATCTACAAACCCATTTTCTGTTTCACCATATGGTGAAAATCTGTCAGTCAGCATGATCATCAGACTTCTATGATCCAGTATGTATGGAAGACAGAGTCAAATATCTTCTGTTTTAGAATGCAGTTGCCTAGCAAAGTATTGTTATGACTGTTGATGCTGTTAAGAAGAGTTCTGCTTTTTGTGGGCACATAATCAATCAATATGGAAGATAAAATGCAAATGCAAAATAGTAAAACTTGGCTAAAGCATTTTATTTGGAAAATATTCTACAGCAAATCCCACTTTCATTTTCTGAAATGAATAGAATTGTTAGCACACCTCTGAATTTTACATTTATACTAAATGTAATCTTATGATTCAAACAAAATCACAAAGAATGGTTGAGTATGGAAGGGAGATCTGGAGAACATTGAGTCCAATCCCCCTGCTCAAACAGGAACACCTAGAGCACTCTGCACTGAATTGTGTCCAGGTCAGTTTTGAATATCTCAAGAGAAAACTCCACAGCCTCTCTGAACAGCCTGTTCTAGAGCTCTGTCATCTTCACAATGAAGAAGTTCTTCATTTTCAGATGGAACTTCTTGTGCTCCAGCTTGTGCCATTGCCTTTCTTTCTGTCACTAGGCACTGTTAAAAAGAGCCTGGTTCCATTACACTTGACTTTCACCCATACTGATAAGATCCCCTCTCAGTCTTCTCCAGGCTGAACAGCCCCAGCTCTCTCAGCTTTTTTTCATAAAAGAGATGTCCCAGACCCCTCATCATCTTCGTTACCCTCCACCAGAACCTCTCTAGAAGTTCCCTGTCTTTCCTGAGCTGAGAAGCCCAGAATTGGACACAGTACTCCAGATGTGGCCTCACAAGTGCAGAGTTAAGGGGGAGGATTACCTTGATCTGCTGGTCACGCTTTCTAATGCATCCTAGGATACCATTGGCCATCTTGGTCACAAGGACATACTGATGGCTCATGGCTCATGTCCATCAGGATACCCAGGTCCCTCTCTGCAGACCATATATTTGTATTTCATATATATAGCACATATTTAATTATATTTGTTTGTCAGTAGTTTCCACTTATCAACATAGAATCACAGAATCATTAAGGCTGGAAATGGCCTCTAAGATGATCTAGTCCACCTAGATCTGTATACTGATCTTTCTAGTTCTTGTTGATAAGAGATTATTTGAGATACCTACTTGTGTATTTAGTAGAAAAATATAATGAACTAAGTCAAGACCTTCTTCATATCTACTTTTATTTCACTCTCAGTCACCTACTTAATCAATACTTCTCTTCTTGCATTTGCCACATGAAAACTTGGCATTTCTTTATTCTTTGACCTACATCTAAATTACATTATTCATGTTGGAAGTGAGTTCATATTTAAAACTAAAGGAAGATATTATCATTTGAGAGTGATGATTGGAATAAACAAGCAAAATAAATCCTTGTGCCACTTACTGAAGTGCTTGTGATTATTTTCTCATGTTAACAAAAACATGCTGGAGCAATAAAATTTCAAATCTTGTAGAAGCTTAAATATTATTCCAGTGCAGAGATGCTTGCAGCTTTGCAGCAGTAGACATGTAAAGAGAATTTAATAACTGACCACAAAGGCTTTATGTATAGTGAAAACGTGTGGTTTTTTTCCTCTCTTTTATCTATTTATTGAAAATATTGATGAGATTCTGTGATTCAGCTGTTTATTGTTCTTCTCTCCTGAGAAAAGAAGAAAAGCAAATGAAAAGTTATTTTTCATGTTTTGTACCCTTATGGTAACTGGACCGAAGAAGAACAAGAGACTTGAAAATTAATGTTTAGTTATAGAAAATGGATGTGTAATTCAAAAAAATTTTTGTTTGAGGAGTGTGGTGTAAGCCATTTCAATTGCTTGGCAACTTCACCAGCAAAGCATACTGAATTCTTAAAGATTTTATGTACCATATAGGCTTATGTCTAATTTTCTAGCAGTTATTCCAGCAGACAAAATTAGCAAGCAGATAAATGCACAACAAGCCTGCCATTGAGGATAAATATTTATACTAATAATGGAGATTACTTTTCATGCTGTCATTTTTCATATTCCTTAAACCATGAAAACAACTATCTTCTACTTATATATCGAATATGTTACACTATGTCTAAACAAGAAATTAATCCATCTTGTTTGTTTATGGGTTTTTTGTTTGTTTGTTTGTTTGTTTGAATTAAGCTAACTGGTGAATTATTTTCCTATTTGTGTCAACATAAGTAATTGCTCTGGGTGAGGGGAAAAGAGTAACAAAATAACATGGCTTTATTTTTTTATTCCAGGAAGGAAGGAAGGAAGGAGGGGAGGGGAGGGGAGGGGAGGGGAGGGGAGGGGAGGGACCATCTATCTTCACCCTGAAGCAATCTTGTTTAGTAGAACAGCACAAATGCAACTGCCTAAGCTTTTACCAGAAACCTTTGCCAAGAAAATATATGCAAGTCTTAATTATGGTATAGGGATCTAAAACTGGATATACATGTATGATTGCATTAAAAAGAATTCAATGAACATTTAAATGAATCCAAATAATGTTGTGATGATTAAAAGAAACCACAAAAATGCTGTGAAAACATAATTTAACAAAAAGTATGTCTTTACTGCAGAGAGAAAGGAATGCAAAGACATACTAAATGTGATACTTTATGTGAGTTACTTTTAATTTTTTCTAAAGCAGGAAGTAATACATTCTTGAATTACATTCCCAGCGCTTTTCATTAATTTCCTCTATTTAATCCCACTATATATTTAAGAAGAGAGAATTCTTAGGTGGTTGATTGAGATATTACTATTCACAATAATTGGTGTCTGAGACCAGAAATTTTCTTCTGATGGACTGCTTATACAGGAAACAAACAGGCAGAATTTTGGTAGTATGGTAATCATCCATTGCAATGTCAACTCTGGATCATAAATGTGCCCTGCTAATTAAGATGTTGCAAGAAATGTCCCTTCCATGAAAGAGAGAGGAGATAGTTATGAAGTGTAAATGTATGGACTGGTAATTAGTCAGTTGCAACAAAATGGTTTTAAGAACAGGGAACAAAACAAATTACTTCAAATCTTTTTTCTTCCCCCTCACTGGAAAATTTATGCATAACAAATTAAGCTCTCTACTTTCAGTCAGGTGACTGAAAATTAATTTTTCAAGGAAGTTATAATAACTCATCATATAAAATATAACATGTCTGCTAAAAAATTTTGAAATTTTGAATTATAACTGAATGAATAAATTTCAGGTAGGAAGATGTGTAATTGAAAGAAAGACTGATAGGACTACTGGACAGAATTTTCTGATTAATTTGAATAATAACAAGACGTGGTTATGTTTACTATTTTTTTTTTACTGAAATATTTGTGAACTTTAACAAGCACATCACTGACTATTAAGTATATAATGATGTTCCCATCTACAACACGTAACAAATTTTTACTGTTATTACCATATCAAGAATATACCAGCATGTTTGAGAAATAATTCACATGCATATCTACTTATTTGACATGCACATGGTGCATTTGAACATCTTCTTTTCATAACAAAGATGCAAGCCTTAGCTTTCTGGATAATTTCATCTCAAATTAAATCACCATTCTCGAGCCTTACATTGTGACCATGAACCAAGTGAGAGCAGGGAAAACAGCTGAGATCGATATTCCTTAGCCTGTAGCGAGTGTACCTGTAGTAGCACTACGGTTATGACTTGGAGAAGTAAATATCCCAGTTACCCCTAAGAATTATACTTTCTGTTAAATCATTTGAAGAACATGGCCTCAGTTCTCTTCAGCTGAAAATGAAGAGGCAGGTAAGTTCCAGGTAATTGCCTAATGCACTCCCATTGCTATAGGGCATTTAGTCCACAAGTATAGACTGGTACAGAGTAGGTTTTTATCATGTTAAGCATGCACAGCATCAGTGTCAAATCCTTAATGCCATTTGCTCAGGTCACAGAGATATGTTTATTGTTCTGTATTGCATGATAATATAGATGGAGTATGTGTCCCCTGATGGATACACCCTCAGCAAAGGGGGAAAGAAGTTGCCAGTTAAATGGTTATTATTTATTAGCAATGATGAATTTTTTTTACTCTTATTTTGTTTAGATTAAGCAGTGCCTGAAAATAATAGCTCATATTTTTCTTTTCTTTTTTTTTTTTTCCGCTCTTTTTTTTCTTTTTTCTTTGAAAAAAATCTCCTAAAAGCATTTCTCAGGTCAGATGTAGTTCAAGTAATCTGTCTAATTTTTGCAGTAGAAGTGTATCTTATCCAAGTTAGTCAGCTCTGCAATATAGAAGAAAACTGTCTTTGGTTAAAGCAATTTATTTTCAACTTCAGATAATGGACCCGTGTTGCAGAAGATGCTTCATGTTTAGGTAGTTAAAGTTCAGAATTTTTTTTTAGGTTCTGCTGTCAGTCTAAGAAGAAAAATACTAAGTGAATTTTTGTTTGAGCTCCTTCTGACTTCCTGGTTCAACATAGGAACTTTTCTGTCAAAAGCCCTGAAGACAAGAAAACAGTGGAGTGTTTTTGGCTTATGTGAGAAGACAATGCTCTCCACAAATATACAATGAATCAAAAACGAAGAACTCACCCTGCCGAATATTTTTAAACATTAGATCTTTTAGTTCATGTAGAGGATGGCTTCAGCAGCTCTCACTACTCAGTCATTCAATCACTTGAGCTGCTGCAGTGGATAAGGTAGGCTGTTGTCTTCGCATAATCCTGATGAGTCACACTGTGACACCATATGAACTTGATATGCAAAATTCTGTAGTCCTATATCATAATAGTCCACGCAAATCCTTTGTCAATTTTGATATACATGAATTTGCAAACTGAGAGCCCTGCTCTGAATCTGGAATACAATCATATGCTTACAGGCAAAACAAACCACTACACAGCAGCATTCCTTTTGTTTCATGTGTAAGCTATGAAAAGCTCTGAATTGTGAATGTTTTTGATGTTAATGTATAAAGAGGATCACATTTGATTCTGGGTTATTTGAAAAGGTCAGTGAGTCATGAAAAATTATTCAGTGAGCTGGAGTCATAATTGAGACTGTCAACGCATTTGAGCCCTCATGAATGGGGCTTAGGTTTTGTACTGAAGTTTTGTTAGAATGTGTTTCAGGGTAAGAAAAAAGATCATTTTGTTTTTATTGCTTTTAACAGAAATATTGAAAGTGGTGTTTCTTGAGTCAGAGAAAGAATTGTGAATCCTCTTAAGGCATCTTATGTGTCTCTGTTTCGAAATAAGATCCTGAAGCTGATGGTACTGTTATCCTCAATAATGACACTAGGTTGGAAACTGTGATATGTTTAATGTATCACTGTAAAAGAGGAATAAACTCGGAAAAGAAGTCTCTTATGACTGGGTGAGCTGCTTTTAATCCTTAGGAGTTCAAGCTTCTTATCTGTAAGCATGTATAAATGCATTATCATTAAATGGCAGAAGACAAACCTGTTGGCTGTCTTTATTTTGCAATACAGAGTTCTGATAGACTAATGTAGTCCAATTGTATCATAAATCACATTTAAATATCTGACAAACAATTGTAATATGCATTACATTGTTGGTGTGCTTGTATTGAGAGACCAGCTCTTGTGCGAACTAGGATTTGAGGCCAGATTTGTAAAGTATATACAAATTAAGTTCTGCCTTCTGTTCTAGCACTTGCTATAGCACCTCAGCATAAACCTCTTGTTGGATGGGATCTAAGACAACAGTCAGACTTAGAAGATGAAAGAGGTGCGGGCTGCTACTGATTCTGAGTGGACTAGAATTGATCATATAAATACTTGTGTTTCAGAGCTTATTTGAACACACTAGCTTCAACAAGTTGAGGGTTCTTCACTAGGTCAACATGGTAGATAAGTGCTCTTCCTGTTTTCAGCTGAGAGGTGGCACCAAGAATCACTGTCTTACAGTTAAACCAAGTATACATCAATAGCAAGAAAAGAACATGCTTGACTTTGAACTTACTTTTGCAGATCTACAAGAGGTCACATGCTTATTAGCTAACATAAAGATTCAGGATAAGAACAGGCATATAGTGAAACCATACATACTTGGAAGCAGACATTTATAGAGCTATGAAAGGTCTTTTGGGAAAGATTACAAATGCCTGAAATAATTGGGCTTTAGATGGGAAAACAGTTAAATACAAAGGTATAACTGAAGTTCATACGGATATGTCTGATTTAACATTAACTGCATTAAGGAATTATAAAAGTAATTTATGGCATTAAAATGTAAATTCTGTCCACTGTCATGAATAAACCCTCAGAAAGCTACGCTGTACTCTCTACTACTTGCTTGACTGAATTACTAACAGGACCCAAGATGGTTATGTTAAATTTATCTGAGGTAAATCACCTTTTACTTTCTTTTCTAATGCTGGTACTGACAAAGATATTTTTCTGTTTCATTCAGTATTTTTCTTTCCTACATTATCTCTAAATGACAACAACTTCTTTCTTTCTTTCTTTTTCCTAAAAAAATTTAGCTTAATGACTATTAGTTAACAATAGGGGAAAGCTTTTCCTCTTTTAAAAACAAACATTCATACCATATTTTCTTCAGTTTTGTCAAAGACTAGCAGTAATGCACAATGTCATTACCTTGCCTACAGTGAAATATGCAATTATTCAGATCCTGGATAGAGTCTGAATAAATGAAAAATGAAAAAACAGGGAGCAGAATAATATAGATGACATGACATTACTGAAATGTCATTTTGAGTCAAAAGTCATGCTCAGAACAGAATTAGTTTTCATTATGATATTCAAATAGAATATTTTTTCTTTATCGTGAATTTTATGCTTTTAGATATATAGTGCTAATCAAATTATATGTCATGCAAGGTCAGGAATTATTTAATCTGTGTAAATTATAAAGTGAATAATCAATACATTATGTATTCCTGTGACCATATGCAGACTAGAGATTAGAGCCTTATTTTTTTCCATGTAAAAGAGAACATTTTAAAACTGGGATTATAGAAACAATTGACACCTTTTACTAGTCTAGACTATGTATTAGTCTATGGTATATATAGCCATTTTGATGTTTATGTGACCAAATGCAGTATTTTATGGGAATAACACTTTCAGTCTGTATTAACTACCCTTGATTTCCTGCAATCATGTCTTGTCCACTCTCCTTGAAAGTAAAGAAGTGGATATGCAAGGGAGGTAATATCATGAGTTGGATTTATGCTTCCTTACCCTTTACTCTCACTTCTTTTTGCTATGAAACCAAAAAAAGGAGGGCCAATGGATAGAGACAGTGATTGCTCATCTGACATTCAGTTTCTATGGCGTAAGTTACTTTTTCAGTGTATCACATTCAGTCTACTAGAATGATTGTAATTAACATGCTTCATGTTGCTTTTCCAAATCAGTGGAAACCTGGCATCATGATGTCACTGGCATAGTGCATAGCACACAGGAGATACATGATTCTCTGATTTAGAGGCAAACAGGCAGAATGATGATTTCTGCATGAATGCCTGGGAATACTTCCCTCTGGATTCGCAATAACTCAGATCTGATAATTGTCAAGGTGTGGTGCTGAGGACAGCTGTTGAACTACTGAAGACATTGTAAAGGTTTGTTTTGAATTAGAAAACAGGTAAAGGAACTGTAAGAGCTGATGAAAATTTAGTTTCATTTATCTTGTGATAGACAGCATGCAACTTTTCAAAATTTGTATATGAAATGCCAGAGAAAACATACTATTGACATGGAAATCTCTACCTTTTGTTATTAGTTTTCAAATAACTCCCTGCACAAACAACATTTTAAGGCACACTATTATAGTGTTCAAGATTAGCATTAGCATTACAGATTACAATTTTCTGTATTTACAAATGTGTTGAAAATATAAATGTTTCTGCCAATTAACTTCAGCATTCTTCAGACAAAAAACATAACACTTGATTTATGCCAAATGGTGCACTGAGTTGTCTTTACTATTGTTTGGGAACTGCTGAATCACAGCCTGAACCTCTGATTGATCACCTGAGGCGAGCAATGAGTCAGCCGCAGGAGCACAGGTGACAGCAATTCACCTGTGCTGCTGGAAGGGGTGGAGCCTGACTCCACCTCTCCTATATCCATTTAAGAGCTGACTAGAGTGGAGAAGGATTCTTTCTGGAGATTCATCCTTTGGAGTTTTGCAGTGAGTTTAGGACAGGGGTAAGCACTCTATTTATTCTCTTGATATAAGCTGCTTAGCCAAGCTCTCTTGTTTATTTCATAGTTATAACATCTGTATATTCATTGGTTATGCAATTGTTGATTCAGTTTAGCAATTTCAGTCTTTCATTGAAATGTGTTTTTTTTTTTTTAATCCATTATCACTTAGTCATTGCAATCTAAGTATTAATTTTCATGACTGAGCAGGTAAGTTGCATTTTTTATTATTTCTAATTCATGATGTCTTAGCAGATCAAGAACAGTGCTACTTCTTTATGAGGGTTCCCTGTGACTGCAAAGAAGAAAACAATCCAGTGGAAAATTGCTTTCCTGTTTGCTGGAAAGTCTCATACATTTTCCTCATATTGACTAAAAGCCCTAGCGTCTCTTCCCACACCATGGCCCTTTTCTTCCTCTCTCTCTCTTGCAGGTGCTAAGTTGCACAATTAAAAATCTTGTGTATGAAGAATAAAATGCGTGCTGTGGATGCATGTTATGCTGCCTAGTATCATCTTATTGGTCTACATTGTGTGCTGGTTTAGGGTAGGATAGAGTTTTTTCTTCTATGTTTTCTGCTATGTTTTGGATTTGCGAGGAAAGCCATGGTAATAACACACCAGTGCTTTAGCTGTTATTGAGCAGTGTCTACACAGAGTCAGTTCAGCTTCAACCTCAATGATTGTTTGTGTGAAAAGATCAAAAAAATTAGATGCCAGAAATAACATTATAAGGAAATAAATAAGTAAGAAAAAGAACATATTCAGGCCAGGCTCTGAGTAATCTAATCTAGATGTAGATGTCTCTGTACATTGCAAAGTAGCTGGACTAGATGATCCTTAAGGATCTCTTCCAACTCAAACAGTTCTTTGATTCTATGATATTAGAAACAGATAAACTAATGTTATAAAGAGATTATTTTCTCTGTGAAAGGATAGTAACATTAAGACACATGGATTTCTGGATTTGGCAGCGTAACAGATACACACTGGCTGACTTTTGAATGCCCACTCAAGCACTCTTACACATCCACTCTTCAATAGGATAGGAATAGAAAATAAGACAGGAAAGATTGTGGATTCAGATATAGACATTATTAACTTAGGAGTTACCATTGTTCCCTCTCAGACATTTCCTAGATACTGAAAATTCCCTATATCTAGACCCTACAAGACCTCATTATTTTATAAATTTAAGGTTTTTGAAGTACTTATGTTTAAAACTGTCACAAATGTATCCACATCAGTCCTCCTTTTGGGACTTTGTGAATGGCCTTGCAGTGTTGTCTGTATAACATTTCTTACTGCAGAATCAGTTATAATAAAAACACTTAGGCATATGGAAATACATGCACAGTGTGTGCAAGTTAATTTAAACATCAATAGGCGTTTTTTTGTTTTTCTTTTTTGATTACTAGTTCATTTTATTTCCCAGTAGCAATCAGATAGTCCCCTCAAAGATAAATAATATTCTAAAAACTGTAGCTTTGAGGTGCCAGCTTCTCAGTTTTACAGGTATGTAATGCTAGAGAAAAGATGTGTTCGAGCACTTGATGGTTCACAGTAAAGAATTTGATTAAAATCAACCCTTTTAGAAGAGAAGCGTAACTTGTTATTATATTTCTACCCTCTTTATGCTGTGAATAGCACTGAACTCTATTCAACAATAAGGCTATCAGCTCTCAGGATGACTATTTATAACTGTTTGTAGCTGAAGCTATGTTTTCTGCACTGCTGGTATTATGTCTCTTTACCAACGTAAGTAGGACTGAAAAGTGTGAAAGACTGCATAGCTCTCTAAGAGACCTCTACACCCTGAAAATTCTAAAATTGTCAGTTCTCAGCACCTGGATTATGACTTTTTATTTCCCTAAGGTAACAGTGACAGTTTCTACGTGGCGTATGGCTTTTCTGTTATAAATATATCTAGAATTTTACAGTGAAAGTAACCAAAGGAAATTATTTTAACTCCCAGTAAAACAATGAAAATGCAAAAACTAATATTGGCAAATTCAAAGGAAAAATGTATCCTAGCATCAACATTGAGTCTACTTTTAGTAAAAATCTGTCATTTTTCCACTATCAGTTATGGTCTTCTGAAATGCAGAGTTTCATAAGAATTCTCCAGAATGATGTGTTTTGTGAATGTTTTTATTGAACATAATTAGAAGTAGTGATAATAAAATCTGTGCCCAGGTCATCAGGTGAACTGTTGTGTAACACCAATTGAAACAATAAAATCGTAAGAGATGAAAGAAAATACAAGATGAGTGATGACGCTTTTTCTGCTGAATTCTGACTTCAACACATGTAGGACTTGGTCTGAGAAGCTGACATCATACTAAAAATACCTTAATGATTGGCAGTTCAGTATCTAAAACATAGGGATATATTAGGTTAGTTGAAACACTGAACCAATGTAGTTTCCTGGTTTGTTTATCAGAATTAGCTCCTGTTCTGTTGTTTTTTGCAGAAGATTATGAAAATTTAAGGGAAACATTGTAGTTTTTTGTACCAGAGTGATGAAATTGAGACTCAGAGACTGGAACAAATCTGCTCCCGAGGAGTGAGAGATTACTTTTTCCACACATTCATTTTTTTTTTCCTCTGGAAGTAAAATCAATGCTATTTTAAACAGAAATACAATATGAGCTGTTGCAATTAGAATGCATTTTGGAAGGTTTGAAGAGACTGAACCATTTCTTGATTTCTGAGTCCTGGGTATTTGCCAATGTACTGACCATGAGTGTGACTGGCTGGAGAACTTCTCTGCTGAGTGTCCCAGTTAGGGCAGTATAGCACATGTGGAAATTTAAGAGTAATTAATACTCAAACCCTTCTGTGCGAATAGGCTATCAGAACCCTAGGCTAAAATTTCTCTGTAGCTCAACAAACTATTTTTAATAGTTCTTGTACTGATCATACTTGAATTACTAGAAATAGCTATACAATCAGATGATGATAAAACTGACAAAGGAATGCAATGTGAGTGACACTGAGTAGCACAGCAGGTTTTGCGCTGCATGACAGTACCACAGACTTTATTGTTACAGTTCCCAGCAGTGATGAAGGTACTGTAGAACATCTTTTATGGATAATTTGAATTCAGCAGCATTGAGCAAGAATGACTGAAATCTCATCATAGGTAGCTATTTTAGCTTTTGTTTCCCCTGAGACTGGATTATGTTGAAGGGTGAGGGGGGAAAACAAAACAAATGTTATTGGACTAATTCCTAAATTCTAATGTGGGTTATCTGTATCTCCTCCAGGAGTGTCTTTTTCCACTGACAACATTAAAAAAAAAAAAAGTCTGGTCATGACATTCCTATTTGAGTTAAATTCTGTAGGTGACTGCATAGTCATTGCCTCCTTTCCAACCTTAGCCTCTGTCTTCCCTCTGGAAACAAAGTGTTCATCATTTTCTTTCTCTTGTTCCTCTCTGTGATAAATACATGAAAAAGAAGAGCATTCCATTCAAAAAGCAAACTCATCCATGAAAGTTTTAACCCGTGATACTGGCTGTGCATAGTGAAAATTAAGTGAAATTGATTGTATTTTTATACCACAAAGAATCACTATTTTATTTTAAAGAGGATAGATTCCAAATTAATCAGCTGGTGTATATTTGATTTGTAATAGCTCAGCAGTGAACAATGTTTCTTCTCAATGTTCAAAAACAGATGGGTTTTCAAAGGTGCTGCATGCTTCTATCTCCTACAGAAACTGTAAGTCATTTTCATAATATCATGCTGGCATAGAAACATATGTTATAAAAGATCAGAGTGGATTTTTTGTTCAGAAATCATTTCTGTTGCCAAAGAACAAAGAGTTTGGAAGAGGGAACTGAAAATGTTATTACTTTGTGGCTTGCTATATGGTATCTATTCCTAACATGTTAACCATTCATAAGAAAAGAGAAGAATTTTAGAGGGATTCTTCTCCTGGCTTTCCTGGGCATTATAACTTCTATACATTTATTTATATTTTCTAGGTTAAATCATAGAAATTGAGTGAAATATGCCTCACGTTAGGTGTATAACTAATAACAAATGTTCAGCTTAACTGTATGCCTTGTTGCCAGCATCTCTCTTCAAAATCAGGTTCCTGTTGTTTCACAGAATCACAGAATTGTAGGGGTTAGAAGGGACCTCTAGAGATCAAGACCAACCCCCCTGCCAAAGCAGGTTCCCTACACCAGGTCGCACAGGTAGGCGTCCAGGCAAGGCTTGAATATCTCCAGAGAAGGAGACTCCACAACCCCCCTGGGCAGCTGTCACCCTCACTGTAAAGAAGTTATTGCACACATTGGTGTGGAACTTCCTATGCTGCAGCTTATGTCCATTTCCCATTGTCCTGTCTCCACGTACCACTGAAAAGAAACTGGCCTCACCCCTATGGCCCCCACACTTCAGATATTCATAGATGTGGATCAGGTCCACTCTCAGTCATCTTTTCTCAATGCTGAACAGACCCAGTTCACTCAGCCTTTCTTCATAGGGGAGATGCTCCAGGCCCTTCACCATCTTCGTGGCCCTCCGCTGGACTCTTTCCAAGAGATCCCTGTCTTTTTTGTACTGGGGAGCCCAGAACTGGACACAGTGCTCCAGATGAGGCCTCACCAGGGCAGAGTAAAGGGGGAGGATCACCTTCCTTGACCTGCTGGCCATACTCTTTTTAACGCACCCCAGAACGTCATTGGCCTTTTTGGCCACGAGGGCACACTGCTGGCTCATGGCCAACCTGTTGTCCACCAGGATGCCCAGGTCCCTCTCTGCTGAGCTCCTCTCCAGCAGCTCATCCCCCAGCCTGTATTGGTGCATGCAATTATTCCTCCCTAGGTGTAAGACTCTATGCTTGCTTTTGTCGAACCTCATCTGGTTTCTTACTGCCCAGCTCTCCAGCCTGTCCAGGTCTCGCTGAATGGCAGCACAGCCTTCAGACATGTCAGCCAATCCTCCCAACTTCGTGTCATCAGCAAACTTGCTGAGGGTGGCCACTATCCCCTCATCAAGGTCACTGATGAAGATGTTGAACAAGACCGGACCCAGCACAGAACCCCTGGGGAACACCACTGGTTACAGGTCTCCATCCAGACTCTGCACCACCAATGATGGCTTCATCTCACCACATTCTCTCCACGCTATGTAGAAGGTACTTGGGCAAATGACTGGGAGTTATCCTGATTAGTGATGAGGGCAGCCACTCCAAGGCGCAGTTTCTCCAATATTTTGATGCTATGATCAGTACATTTGTTGCACTTTCTTACCTGCAAGACAGTGAAATAGCCTTGTGTAGATGGATACATATGGAGCTGTAAACATGCAGTTATGGAAACAGAATGTTGTCCAAGTGGTGTTGAAGAAAACAATACCAACCGGGGAAGTTTTAGAATAACACAAAGAGCAAAGATTACAATAGAGAGATGCTGCTGCTTTGTCTCCCCAGAAGTTTTCCAGCTTCCACTCTTCTTAGAACAAATTACAAGATCATAGTAGATTTGTTTCATAAAAGAGGGTACAATAATGATACTTAAATATTGATTATTTCAGTCTTTTGCCATTCTTTTTCTCTCCTTACACAGATTTCAGGCTTTTCAAATATGTTCTGTTTGATATTCTTGTTTCACTTCCTTTCTTTTATTATCTCAGCTTTTATTTTGGCATCAATTCTGTTTTAGCTTCACTGGAAATAAGCACAGTGGGAAGCAAATTCTCTGAGACAATCACTGTCTGTTCCACTTGCGTAAAAAAAAAAGCCTAGCACTTATTATTTTTTTTTATGTAACTTAGTAAGTTTGATACATTGGAAGTAAAAGTGAAAGATTTTGTGAACTTTATTAAGGTTGCAATGGCAGTCTTCTTTTCCCCACTGTTACTGCGCAGGATGGCAAAAGTAAAATGTTACGCTTGCACATATCCTTCAGCACCCACCAAAAATGGAATTGGATTTCAAAAAATGTTATTAAAGTGACAGGGGTCACTTGGAGGAGAGAAGGGTCTGGGGGCACCTCACTGTGGCCTTCCAGTACTTGAGGGAGCATATAAACAGAAAAGGGAATGGCTGTTTATAAGGGTGGATAGTGATAGGAAAAGGGGGATTGGTTTTAAAATGAGACGGGGGATTTAGGTTAGATATTAGGAGGAAGTTTTTCACATACAGGGTGGTGACACACTGGAACAGGTTGCCCAAGGAGGTTGTGGATGCCCCATCCCTGGAGGCATTCAAGGCCAGGCTGGATGTGGCTTCAGACAGCCTGGTCTGGTGGCTGATGACCCTGCACATAGCAGGGGGTTGAAACTAGATGAACATTGTGGTCCTTTCAACACAGGCCATTCTATGACTCTATGATTATTCTTATTTTTGCCACTAGGATGACACCGAAATATGAAATATCATATCCCACATTTTAAAAAATGCAATAGACTCATATTCATGAAGTCATCAATGGTTTTTGTAAATAAGACTCCTTTCTCTGCTCCAGATACTTTCATGGAAGATTAAGAACACAGCATGTTTAGGAAATGATGCTTAGCTGAAGAAATGTAGATGAGCAGTATAAAAATCTGCTGAAGCTATCTGCTATCAATCATCAAGCTTATATATCAAAATAGTAAAATAGAATCTGAATATTGGAAAAATTAATTTGGAGTGTAATTAACAACACTGATGAATGCTTAGCTGTGACAGATCAGAAAACATGCTGTTCTTCAAAGCTTATTCAATATTCTTTTTGTCTGAGATAAATTCATTAAGACTAATCTTGGTGCAATTGAAAAGAGTCAAACTCCTGGAATGTGAATTTTGAAGCCCTCATGCAAATCCTTTCCAAGTCGGTAGGCGTTTTTTCATTTACTTGGAGGGTTTATAACATATGCCCTGAGTCTCTGCTCCTCAGGTGCTATAAAAAGGCTGAGAATGTCATGGGCTTATAAGCAGTGTAATACACTAAACAGTTGCTTTAGTATACTACATTTGTCATTATCTTAATCTGTTTTGCTTTCTTAATATTGACTATAATGTATATCCCTATTTAAATGCACTAAATAGCATCATATACTGTTAAGAATAAATTGCGGGTGTGTATTATTGCTGGAAGTAAACCAATTCAGTAATAACCTCCTGTTGCTTTAACACTCCACATGATTGCACATTGTTTCTATTTCCAACTTATTTTTCATAGTCCTCCTACAAAGTTCTTTATAAAGATACACATATGATGTTTTTGAGGGGGTTGCTGTCACAATAAAAGATATGTTAGAATGAAAGTTCCTGTATTTTAATTAAGGAAGATTAAGGAAATTTATTCCAGTGTAAGAATTCAGCTGTAAGATTTCACACTGTATTATATGGGCAATAATTTTAATAAACAGAAAATTGTAGCCCCTTCTGATACCAGCTTTCATTTTCCAATCAATATAATTTCAGCAGTAAGTAGTATGCCTCAGGATCAAGAACTGATGTGTATTTTGTACCCTTAATTTTGAAAGTAAATAATTAAAAAAAGTTTTAGTGTAACTTTTAGAATTTTCCAGAATGTGAGACTTGGTAGAAGCATGTACAGTGATGAACAGTGTTTAGACACCTTGGTCTCCAAGAAGACTGGAAAGCAGGTCCACCAAGATGAATAAATACTTCTTTTGAGTGCTGTTCTATAACGTTTGCTCAGTCTTGAGGGACATTGCAGGTGGAATGTCTCTCCTGTTCTATGTATATTGCTCGTGAGAAAAGGAGGTTATTCTTCTGTTTCTAGAAATTGTATGTGAAATATTTCCTTTATTTAGATAGAACATCATTAAGGATCTGAGCAGACAAAATAATATCATGATTTTGCTTTCTATCTGTCTGTATCAGATTGAGGATGACGGAGTAGAGGTGGTTCTCATTAAATGTTTGTAGAAAAATCTCAGTGAAGGATACCCCATGATCTCCTAGGCATCCCAGATATGATTTTATTTATCCCAGATAGTAAGATATGATGGAGAATGCCTGTGAAATTTTTATTCATGCTCAGTTCATGAATATGATTTGAATATGCCTCACTGCCTCATTTCATTAATGAAATCTGGATTTCTTTATTCTTCCTGATTTACTGTGCAGTCTTAAGTGTTGATCATTGTAACAATGCAGCATTATTTGTCTCTTCTTAGAGATTTTAATATACTCTAACTCAAATAGTAGAGTGGATTACAAATGTAATTGTGATTACCTTAGCAGAATGCGTAGTAGAATTTTCCCTGTTCTGCAGTGTAGGCAGTGAGGCGGCACAAGGATATCAACCTCTACAAGTATTGTGTGATTTAGGTGGTCAACTTCAAAATTTTGGCTTCATTTTTCGGAAAACTGTTTTCCATCGTTCTAATTTCAAATATATTTGAATACATTTGTTTGCATTTCAGTACTGAGCGACCTTGTGAAATTGTCTTTGAGTATTACATCTGAGGTACCTTTCTCTTATAAAAGTCACAGTGTTTCAATCATCTAATCTTTCTAATAGCTCATTTTGACATAGATAGTACTGAATTATCTGGTGTCATTTTGATATCCTGAAAATTACTGAATATTCTGACATGAGACAATTTCTAGTAAATCCCATTTTTCTGGGTTTCACACTGCAAGTTGATTTGGAATAGAAACACATTCCTTAGTTTTCTTAAATTCTTGTGGCTCTATCAGTATTTTCCATAGATTTCTAATTCTTATTAATAATTTATGCTAAGACTATGATTTCTAAAAATTTCTTTTGGCACTGACTTCTATGGAATTATTATGCATTAAATTAGAAAGTAATTCCTCTTTCAAGAAGAAATGAATTTTAGCAGCACTTTAACATCAGTCTTACACATGCATGTGCTTATTTCTTAATTTATATATATTAAGAATATACACATATTTTTGAGATTAATTCTCAAAATTAATCTCTATTAATCTCTATTATTAAAATCTCTATTAATTCTGAGGTAAAATAGGACTGTAATGCAGTAACATATTTACTTTCAAGGTCCACTGATGTTTCTACAATCTGCTTATCTCTGCATAGTTAGAGGAAATATGTGTGTCTGACTTAGACAACCCCATAATTACTTTGGAAACAGCAAGCATACATGCTTTAATTTAACTAACAATCCAATATCTACATTAGAACAGTCTCAAAACTGCTTGTTCTGTTTTGTTTTTCCAAAATCATTCACGTTGCAAATTTTTTCAGCAATACATAATCTTTAGTTTTCATGTGGGGCGATTACTACAATATTAATTCACATTATATTTCATGTCTGAATCCTTGCCAACATTACAATCAAGAGTTATTGTGTGAATTTGTCAGCTTTTATGTTGTGAGATCTTTTCATTCACTCTTGCTACAGAATGTGTGTAAATCCCTGTGTTTGTTTACCCAAGACAATATATTTTTGATTTTTTTTTTTCAAAGTTTTTGGCATTCTATAAATCAAATTTCAATGACAGTAGTTCTGTCTTTTGGTACCAGTGTAGCTATTTCCAAAATCTTTAAAAAAAAAAAAAACTTATTGATTCTCCAGTGTATACACTGAATTTCTTTTAGTTGACTCAAATAACAGTGAACAAAAAATTACTTGGGATATAGATGAATACTTTTGTTTAATCTTTATGGAATAGCACTGCTGAAATAATTTTATCGATGTAAAGTGTATCCTATAGAAATTTAGATCATGGTGTGTATAGATGGCTTTCCTTTCTTGGTCTGGCATGACTGCTGTCAGGAGGGTGTTCAGAGAATACTGAGATTTCAAGAGAAAATTCTAGTTGTCATAAAACCCTCCGCCAGTATGAAAAAGAATTTTGTACCCTGTAGTTACCCTAAGAGTCTCGTGTGAATGGAATTTCTTGTTTGTTGGATAGCTAGGGATGTCTCTGTGTCAATGTGTACTAGTATTAGTTGGGATAGTGCTGGGACTACTAGTAGGTTGGATTTTTGAAAGGACTCCACCTTATAATTTCCCCTGTACTGTGAGAGTTCTGCTGACATCACTGGCGGCAGACTGGGTTACAAATAAGCCAGGGAGCATATTTTCCATTCCTTCTTTCCCTCTTTCCACCCTCTCCTCTTCTTTTATTTCTTTTTATTATATCAATGTATTTTTTTCACTTTTGCAGTAAAAATATTGTTCCTCAGCATCTGCCATCTAGCAACATCAGAGCAGTTAAACAAAATGAAACCAAACCAAACAAAAAAAAAACAGAAGATCCTGTTACAAAATAGCTAATATCAAAGGGTAATACAAGTTTAGATTTATTATATGCTTGAGCAAGCTTTTCAGCCTACAGTCAGAAATTACTGTGCTTGTCAGTATACAAGGCAAAGATAAGCTTGTTCTCCTTTAATTTAGAGCAGCCAACTACTCTCAAACAGCAATGCAGAATCTGAGTGAACAGATAGAACTGAAGATAAATACAAGCAGAGGATCCCAAATTGAGCAGTGCTTTCATAAGTTATAAAAACAATTTTAAAATCAATTTGTCATTTGATCAAATTGCACTTCAGGCTTTGGAAGATAGAATCAAAATGCTGAGTCCACTTGATGAGTTAAAATCCTGCTAACAACAATTCTGCAGCTTGAATCCTATAATATTTCTATTGTATGTTCAGGATGGTTCTGAAATACAAGCTCTGCACCACAGTACTTTGTCAAATCATTTGTGATGATTGCCTTTCTGAACTTCTCTGAAGGGGTTTTTTAAGAACTTCTATATGAGATGATTGATCATGGTTTCAGTTGTTAAGATGTGTGTGCAACTTGTCATGAAAATGGACAATACATATATTGCCATAGCAGCTTCCCTGGAAAAAAGCAGCATGACTTTAAACCACAGCTGTGAGTGCTGTTTGGGTTTTTGACAGTTTCAGATTCCCACATCCTATCCTTGCTTCAGTGGTGTGTTTACTGAGTTACATCAGAACTCCTTCCCTCAATTCCCTGCAAGTTCTATAAGAGGAGATGCTATCATTTGTTTCTAATTGCTACCCCATTAAACTGCATCATGGGTGTATATTATTTTGGCTTTCCTAGTCTGCACTGAGTGAAGAGGAATCGTCTTGGGCTGCATAATTGCTCCGAAAGTCATGCTTCTTATTTATTTCCATGGAAACTACCACAGATACGAAGAGCACAATAATATTAATGAACAGAAAAAATTCTTAGCTACCAAACATTATTTTTCAGCACTGTCACTACCATTAGTTATGAATTTTTCCAGAAATTAAAAAGAGCCACTGTTGAAACTCACCACCCACAATTTTACTGTGTTCACATACACTTTTGGTCTCCATAAATGTTCAACAGGTGTTGATGAATGTCAATGGATGTCATTTCTTCCACACCTTTGCATCATATGCACCTCCACATTAGATCATGCTACCAGACTGCCCCTCTGCTGCCATCTGTCATGAAGCAACGACATGCGAGGGAATATTGGTGGGAAGGTTCATCTGCTGCCACACCACCAACATCAGCCTCTGACATTGTGGGCTAACATAATGAAATGAAAGAGGCATTACTTTCATAGCAGCCCATGAAAAATGTACAGTATTGTTAACGTATAAGTAACAAAACATTTTATTTTTTTAACGTTTTTCGTAAAACATTAAAAAAAATGGAAGAACAAAAACATAAAACTAGTGGAATATTTGACCCTGTTTTTATGAAACAATTTCCTTAGGCTGGTCTGATATCAGTGGTTGCAATTCTCAGTGAACTCTCAAAGTGTTCTTCTATTTTTGATGAGATTTTATTCTTTCTGTGCTTTATCCTTGAAAACAGTTGTTCAGATGTGTGCGTACTGCCAAAAAGTGATGACACAAATAAGGTGAGATTGTGAAGGGAAGGATACTTTTCTCTGCTAAGATAGGAACTGTAAAAGTTTGGTGAAGAGACATGAGCAGTGTTATGAGTTGAATATTTGGTTGCAACTCTATATACATTTCATTTGAAAACTTGAAGGTAATGTATTTGTATCAACTGAAAGTTGTGTCACAAGCATAAATTGATGATTTTTTTCAGTAATCTTGAAACCTATTCTCAAATTCCTTCATCAAAATAGAAAGCATAGCCATGTGTTCTTTGTTGCTCAGAGCCCTGTGTTTAGCCAGTGTATCAAAATGCATACAATTATTTGCCATCACTTGAGTCAGCGCTGTATAGCGCTGCTCTCCTCATGCCCTGCTTTTAGTTGACACAGTGTTAATAGCTCACTGATGGTTTGGCTGTTGCTGAGTGATGGGTGTGTGCCAGGAGCCACTCTAGAGGGAACAGCTGCTGGCTTTATAGAGTGAGGAGTGGGGCAGGCTGCATTGTGAGCTGTGCTGAGCTACATGTGGCCCGCAGGCCCTGAGTTGACCATGACTGAACTATATGCTTCCTTCTGCAGTTTCTGTATACGCAGGGTAAAGGCCACCTTGGACCTAGCTGCACATTTAGTAATCTGCACAACTGTCAGGGAGGGCTGAGGCTTTCTTCAGGAGGAAAGACATAGTAAGAACAGTGAGAGAAGAGTCAGAAGAGTGCAGAACAGTACTTCTTTCCATCCAGGGAAAGAAGGCAGGGCTCTTAAGAGTCACCTCCCAGCTGTTTAGTGTCCCTGTTTTGTGGAGTTCAGAGGACAGAGTCCTTCCAAAATCTTATGCTTTGAATCTAGGATACCAGTTCAGATCCCACCTTGTTAGATTGAAGTGAAAATAACATTCTAGGTTCAAACACAACCAACAGTTTTAATGAACATCTCCATACTAAAATTGCGTAATAAAGTATTGGCGCTCTCACAATTATAACTGTCTAAGCTGGGTGGCTAAACTACATGACTTAATAAGAAATTGAAACAAGATATGTTTTACCTAACAACTTTGTGAAAGAGAAAGAAAAGAGAAATTGAGCTGCGGTGGAGAAAGAGACAGAGAAAGAGATCACCAATCTGGGTTCCAGCACTGAACCAGCTAATGTGGCTAAGTGAGGTCCTCAGTCTGTGAGAGTCCCCATCCAGAAGTTCCAAAGTCTCAAAGCCTCCCCATGCTTCTCTTGGGCATTCTTTTATGCTGCCTAGACTTAGGGGGTTAATCGTCACCAAGTTGGCCATAAAAAAGTTTGCAGTCAAAACTTTGCAGTAAACAAGAGATTTTAGGATAGAGCAAGACCATCCTGTCTACACAGTGCTCCCTCCTCTGACCAGGTCTTCAGCCTTTAACCTGTTGTCATGGCAATGATCTCATCTTTCAAGTGAGAGAAAATTTGAGACATAACACAGATGAAGTGTGCTTTTTTTTTTTTTTTTTTTTTTTTTTTTTTTTTTTTACTTGCTATGCCAGCCTCTTAGAAGCTTTTATTCCATACTTTTCTTCCTGCAGAGATATACCTTAAATAGGAAGCATGGGAGAATTTCAGTGGATCATTATATAATCCCTAGAGAAATATTCTCCTCCACTTCTGTTTCCGTATGGAAGGATAGTTTTGTGTGCAGTGCAGAATGGAAGCTTTTCAGTGCAACTTGAATACTTTTCTTGTGCAGGTGTGTAATTTTGCTTAACCTGAGACATAATACATATTTTCAATGAAACTACATTGAACTGCATCTCTGATTGTATGGTCCCTACTGCATGTATGTATAAATATTTCAAAACTACGAAGCAGGAAGCTGGCGAGCAAAGATTTTGCTGAAAGTTATTGCATAGTAGTATTTCTCCTTCTATTCAATTAATAATGTGTTTCTCTAACACTGTTGGAAAAAAAAAATAAACACTTTTTGCAATCATATGCTCTGTGCTAACAATACTCTGTTCTGGAATTATATTTTAGTTTTTATGTATTTAGCATACTGGAAAATCAGATTATTTGTACACACATTAAATGAATGCATTCTCTATTATAATACAATTACATTGTTTACAACAAGTATCATTGCTAACATCATGATAATACAGTAATTCTGCTTTTAAATCAAGATATTCTAGAGTTGAAGTAATCTAAATACTTAGGTCTGTTATTTTTTGTGTTTACTGTATGGTATGAGATTAACTTCTTATGCCATGCAAAATCACAAGAGATTTTTCGGTATAAGATTTTATGCTGTAAGATAATTCATTACTTTATTGTCCAGCGTCTGCATCATTTCTATTGTATAAGAATATATTAAATCAATAGGCATATTTCCTGCTAGTAAGTATATACAGTATCCCTACTCATCTGCCTTGTTCACTACATACAGAAACTGAGGAATGCTTTTCTTTAAAAACATGTTTCAATGTACTTTTAATTATACATTAATCTTATAACAAATATCTTCAAGTTGACAAGGCTATTTCTTGAATTATAAAGATAAGATGACAAGGAGTGTTCTATGATGAATATTCTTTTTTTACATAGGGTGCTTGCTCTTATAATTTTCCTTTGGGAACATGCTGCTCACACCTGTGATGTCTGTTTACATCTTATTTTTTTTATTTACCATGTAGGTGTGATTTGAGATATTAATAAAGATATAAAATATTAAATCTTTTTTCCACAGAATTTCACTAACATATGATACAGGAAAAATACACTTTCCTGAATTCTAAATGGCAAAAAAAGCTTTTGATTAGCCTGATGACCTAGAACTGAACTTGGAATAAAACTGAAAATGCTGGAGGAAGGATATGTTCAAACTAAGTGCATGTGGCTTTCCATCAAAAACATATTGCTATTGACCTGATGAACCCATTCTCATTCCAGCTGAAAGTTGAAGGTGGGGTATGGACATCCTTATGGAGTGTGTGAATTGCATTCATTGTTCTCACTAGCAGAAGAAGAAAAAAAATGATTCTACAGCTCTACTCAGTAACTAATGTTTGTATTTTCAGAATTCTGTTTGTATTTTCAGAATTCTATTTGTATTTTGAATTTCTCCTGTTGCCAAATTTACTTGAATCTGGCCTATACATTAAACATAGTAGGAAGCAGGGAGGGGGCTGACAGATAAGATGAATGGATAAAACATTCAAATGCATAAGCTTCATTTCCTCAGAAAAATAGAGTAAAAGAATGTCTGCGTGTACTTGTTTAAGGGCATACTTACCAGTAGTTTCAGAACCAGCGCTAGTTCATATTAAGAGAGCAGATGCAGAACAAATCACATGATAAAGGCCATTACATTTCTTTTTATGAGATGTGATTTTGAACTATTGCCACCCATGGGACACAAGAAAGGAACTGGTAGAGAAAAATGAGACAAAGTCCAGTTCTGGAACAAAAGACATGTGAGAAGAGCACAAACCTTGTGCAATAGGGCTCCTGTCAGAACTTTCACTGAATGTACTAATGCCAGGGGGTTCACTAATAACAAGGGACTCAAAGGACTAAAGCTTGAAGTTTCAGAGGAAGAAATCACTGGCAGCTCCTGCTAACCTCAGATGAAACTGCATCTGAGAGAAACTAGAATCCACGTAAATATGTTTTGTTCTCTTTATCTGTTAGAATGACAAGATCTTATTGGCAAAAGAAACTCCCTGCCAATGGATCCCAAAATCTTTTCCAAGTTTTCCAAGTATGTTGCATATCTAACATATGTACCTGAAACTTTCCAAGTTGCATGCAAATATCAAATCACAGCTTTCACTTGAAAATGTCATGTCTTGTTTTGTCATACTATTAATAGGATGAAATTCTTTAGGCAGGTAGACTTAACTTCAGCATGGCCGTTTATTTGTTAGTACTTAAATTTAACTTAATGAACAAACGAAAAGCAAAAGAGAGAGCTACCCTTCCATTCAGAAAGATTGGACAGTTAAGACAATGAGGGGTATGGATTAGAGGACATGGTGATGAGCTGATTACTGGACTAGATGATCTTGGTGGTCTCTTCCAACATTAATGTTTGTACAATTCTCAGATAAAGAACCTTGTTTAAAAGTGTAGCTTCAACTAGGCCAAACGCCATAAATGATTCATCTTGCCCAAGGACACAGAAAAACTGAGTAGTACAGCTGTGATTAGTGATCACCCAATGCAGACTCACCCAAATGGTGGTGAGGACTGCTGAATGCCTTTCTCCCAGTGACACAAAATTACTGTTGATAAACTGGGATACTTTTGAAGCAAGCAGTTGAGATTTTCAGACCAAATGATGTTGAAAGAAGACAGAGAGAAACTGTGTAAATTTGCCTTCAGCCAAGACACTGACTTTCACCTCTATACTGTCAGAGCAACAATGCCACTCTTTAGATAAGACAATAATACTGTCTCATCCTCAATAGACTTAAACACCTGGCATGGATACCACTTCATTAGCAGCTCAGCAGGAAGGCTGCTATCTGCTGAGTTTCTACTTGAGTGTTCTCTAGAGGGATTTCATCTGAGCACTGAGTCAGCCTGATGCTAAGTACCTTTTGAGATCTGAACTCACAGCTCGAAGTGACACAGGTACAAGTTTAATAGTCATGGTTAGGATGTTATTTCCATTTTAAGGGCTTCATTTCTGATGCTTATAACTTTCCAAACCATTAACCCCTGGAAAGAGCTTTTTCATACGTCTCATATCGAGCTGAAATACTTAAAAAGTTTGATTAAATAACAATTTGGTTGCTACTAAGGTATCTGAATATAAGGTTAAAGGGGAATGACGAAGAATTTTATATCACACAGGTTATGCATTACAAGTAACTTTTGTTTCTAGAAATAATCGGTTTAATTAATGCTGACACAATTCAAGCTATCACAGAGCTTCTATCTCTATCAGATAATAATTACCCCAAATACGCTTTGTGTCATGGTTTTATGATTTTTGGTTATCAGTATTCCACATCATAATATCATGTAGTGCACTGGGACTTTAACTGTTAATGCTCAAGTTCCAGGTACTTATCTGGAAGAGAAGAACAACTACATTCCCCGGGGGGCTTTGTGGTCAGCAAGGAGATATAACTCCTGGCAAGGTCACCTAATCTTCTTCTATTCACCTGCTCTTCTTTGTTGACTCTTCGTCTCCCTGCTGCTCAACTGGACCGTACGTCACACCTCAGCATTGTGGTGAGGCCTATCTACCTTTTGGACATTCTCTTTCTCTCATTATATTTGATTTAATAGCTTCAATTCTAGTTATATTGTATTATGGTGTGTTATCTTGCATTCCAATAATATGTTTAGTAAATTAGTGTTTCTCCTCAGATCGTTGCCGCTTTTTAATTATTTTGGGATTCCCTATTCCCTTTTACCGGAGGCGTGGATTTTGCAAAATCCCTCCACCCCGCTAGTCACAGAACTGGGTCGAACCAGCCTGTAAACCATTGACAACTTTGGCTTATCAAAAGAGGCACATTTTTTTGTTGTCTTTTCTTCCTTTTGTGTTGAAAGAACTCACTGGAAAACAAACAAACAAACAAAAAAAAAAAAAAACAGAGGATACCTATTTTTGCTAGAGAAGGTGAAAATTTCTTTGCAAACAAACTAAAAAGTACCCTGTGAAAAAAATGTCTGGGAACAGATTTTAGTCCTTCATTAAGATAAATAGTAGAACTCTTTTTATATTATTTTTGACATATATTATTATTTGTTTTCTTGTATTCTGCCAGCAGGAGAGCCTGAACACAATACATTCTATAGTCTCAAACTATCCAAAAATTCCAAGAGTTTCTCTAAATTCTTTTGAAATCAAAGCAAATGAGAAAAATCTTGTTTTTAATTTAGGATTGCTGAAGATCAAGGTATGCACCGAAAAATGGGTAGAGAAGACCAAACGGAAGTCTGAAAAAAAATGAAAAACATTTTTACTAGGCTGCTGAAGAGAAGATAGCTCTTATATGCTACCTCTCCATCTGACACCATCAGATATATAATTCATTATATACTCCACAGTCCTTCCTGCCTGCTTTCCTGCATCTCCTCAGTCTGCCATGTGGCTCTTATGCTCCTTTCAGAGGTTATTTTCTATCCATCTCCTTGCACTGCAAATTGACAATTGTTTTGCCTGGAGGCATGGTGATGGTCTCATTAAAACACCCAGGAAGTCATGGCTCCTTTGTTATTAGCAGCTGCACTTCCACAAGATATTTGAAAAGGTAGTTATCCAGTTAGCAATGATCCTATCAATATTAATAGAGTGTGAAAATCATATTGAAAAAGGAAAAATTCATAGACTTAGCCTTTAATCATGTTTCCACATAGCAGGCAACTAAGACTCATTAGGCATGTAATATAAAATCACTATAATTGACAACACTGTAGGTGTATTCCTGAATCTTAATATACAAAGCTATTTAAAAACTACTGCAGCTTAGACTCTTATTCACTGCAAAACAAATGCACTCTTATCAGGTTTTCTAGCTATTTCTTGCTCTGACATCACAAAGCTACAGGCTTTAAAATGTGATCACTTATACAAATTAAGACGACCTCATGGTGTGTTGATGTCTGTACCTCTTGAAAGACAATAGTTATATACAGAAAGATATAGAGAATAGAATCACAGCATCTTCCTTCTTTGATAGGTACTTTGAAAGGTACGGGTGGCATTCAAAAGTGCTCTGGGAGGGAGATGCTGACAATTTTGTTGTGGATAGGTAGGACTGAGAAGCTCTTTGATTAACATGCTCCAGAGTAGCAGGCAGGAGGAAAGAAAATATGAGAAGAGTCAAAGATATAACTTCTACTTTTAGTTCGAACTTTGTGAGGGAGAAGAGTACACAAGCAAACTGGAGATGCAGAATAATGTGAGTTTATTTTCTGACTGCATGTGTACACCCCATTTCTCTATGACTCCTTGCTGATCAGTGGAAGGAAAAAACAAGTTCCAGAAGGCACCTAAGAACTCTTACAGAGGACATTCCCAGAAGCTTCTGGGAGAAAACAGTGTGAGAGACATTAACTGAGGAAAAAAATGTCTGCTAAAACTCCTGGGATAATCATCATGGGAGAAACACTTGTTAACTTGCTCCCCAGAAAGTACAATTGAAATATGGGATACCCTCATTTTATGCATGTAGGAAAATTGTCATCCAAAACAAATTAGCTTTCTCCAGTAATTAAAAAACAGAAAACAGATCCCACATAACCACTAGCTGAAAATCAGAAAATGTTTTTTTAGCGTAATCATTTATGATTTTTATAGGATTACTATGATTTAGTTTCTTATGCAGTTGGATAGGAAAAAGGAGAAATACAGAGATTAAGATGAAGATAATGAAAATTTTATCAATATTTTTTTCTGGACTACGCAACTTGTTAACCCTTCTGATGTTAGAAACAGTCTTGAGATGCACTCTCAATTGTCAATGTACAGACTGGGAAATAATTTTTACACTTGCCTTTTCATCCATTTTCAGTTTTGTGCAATAGCGGGTGGTCAGATAAAGTGAAAAAGATGCTACCTCCCCATATTCACTTGTAACTTAGCACAGGAATCATAATCCTTTCTTGGCTTTTGATTTTGTTTCTGTATAAAAGTTTGCTGGAATATAAGTTTGTCCTGGATGGAAAACTATTAAATAATTCAAAACCAAACTCCAAATATTGTTCACAATTGTCCCTGTAGATACTGTATGTACAGGAATGCATTTGCACGTTCTAATAGGCAACAAATTCCATATTTTGGCACTCAGGTTGAGTGCATAGTCAGCCTTGAGCAATCAAAATTCAAATAGATTTATTCTTCTGCTATTATGGTCTGTTTTTCTTTTTCTTTTGTTGCTGACTGCTTCACTGACAAGCCAACATAAAAATCAGGTATTTTCACTCTGCCCACACTTTACAGTAAGTTATTTTGCCAGTGAACACATAGCCTGGTAGATTATGATAAGAGAAGGAAAAATGGTTTTAAATTAAAGAAAGATAGACTTTGATTTGAATGGGTCACGATAGTTAAAACTTTCCTTTTAGACATGCATTCTTTTTATATATATAAACATATATATATATTATTTTATATGATAGGACACACTACATGTGGCCTAAAGACAGGATACTTTATTGTAGAAGAATTTGAGTAAGTGGTTACCATTGATATTTCTTACTTCAAGATCTTCCAGATGAGATTACAAGGTGGACAGTCTGTTCTGGTAGACCACAATCCTTTCTTCTTGAAATCTTGTGATTTCCACCCAGCATATGAAAGGAAATATTCCTATCATGTGAGCGAGTTCTGCTGCCTACTACTGAATGGTGGGACTATGTATTTCATTGTAGATTCTTGCTTTGGTGCTTTCTTGGAGCAAGTAGTGGTTATGGTAGCACAAGAATTAAGTAGAAAATGAAGCTTACTTAATTCCAGTTCTTACATGTGGATAATGCTGCTCTGGGGGGAAAGAATTGAAGAAATAAGCCCAGGATGGACGTATAAGAAACTGGAAAATATTTGTGTTGAATGGTTACAGAGAGTAAACTTCTGTGGGCTAAAGTATGACTTTGAAATGTTATTGTCTTCTAGATGCCTTGTTTATGAAATATTGGGAAAAGAGCTGAGATTTCTATAGCTCTAAGCAATATTTCAGAAAGAGTTAAGTTTCCTTCTCAATATTCTAGTGTTTGGGAATGGAACTATTCTATTCTGAAACTATATATATGTAATGGAACTGTACTATTCTGATGAAAATATTTTTAGCTTTGAATCGTGATACACAACATATGACAGATTTACTGAGCTCTTTGAAGGTGACAGAACACAGTTGCACTTCAGAAAGGTGTTAAAATATAATGGTATTGAAAGAAGGGGGAAGGACAGAAACATGGAAGACTTTTTTGAATAGTGTCAAACTTCTTTAGAAACAATTTGTGCTTCATCATAGTGTCTGTTTCTTCCTTGACACTTTCAGATGTATCATTTCTTGCTGTTAATTGCCAGTGAAAAGCATGGAGAAAGTGCATGGAAAATGTGGAGAAACACTCTTAGAGTATTAATTGCTGTTTACAGATACTGTCACATATAATGCACATAGGCTTTTTTTGTGAGTGTTCACTAAAGCAACTTCTCAATATGATATTAACGTTTAGTTTTTCTGTTTGCATATTTGATAAAAATTAAAATGTTCTTTCTCAATTTTCTTACAGTGATACTTAGAATGAGTGTTAGACCAAAACTCTTACAAAACCAGAACTCTTGGATGTCTTTGGCTAAAAATAGCCATGGAGGTGAAGTTTATACTTGGATCTAAAAGGTATTTACATATGCAGTTGAAATAGTTGATGACATCTCTGCATAATTTTCCTTGCTTTGTATAAAAGTAGTTTGAAAATACAGCTGCTCCAAAGTTTTCAACATTACTGAGAAATGACAGCTAAACAGGATAATTTAATTTTCTCCCTTTCTCTTTCATTGTTATTAATGAATGGTGACATAAAATGGAATTAAACTCAAAAGGAGAGTTTAAGGAATAAGTATAAAAATAACTGGCTTATGTTAATTAAAAATGAAATAATCCTCAGCCAGTAAGCATATTGTATAAAATAAATAATAAATAAATATTAAATATAATAAATAAATAATAAATATTTTCTTTTTAAGGTCAGAAAATTCGATGTTCAGCTATCATTCTGGCTTCTCTCTTAAAAATTATATATATATATTTGTTTATTTATTTGCATATTCTTCTGTAGGATTCCTGAACCACTGGTGTGCATGCTAGCGTTTCTTGATTTTGCTGGTGGTAATTTTGTATTATTACGAGACTGATTATAGCCCTAGTGATCAAAAATTCCTTGCAGTGTTGTGGCTGTTTACCCGGTGGGTTGTTCATAACAGTTTGCTTCCCAATAGTTTTAAAGAAATCGATTTACTAAGCTTCCATATTCTTTTGTAAACTCTGTGATAGCCTGTGTTTTACAGGCAGATGGCATTTCTGCCGTCAAATTCTGGAAATGACTTTTCTAGAAATGCTGAACAACACTTTCTTTTGCTATGTAGAATTATAATTATTGTGACCACTGAAAAACTGCCAAACTGGATTGTAGCTATGTTTCATCTTTTCAGTGGGCAACAGCTCTTCTTCTGGGAAAATGTTATAGAAAATTCTTGGCAATGAAATGTAAGACCCACTAGATTTCATCTGGTTCAAATTAATTTTTCAGGAGGATAGCTAGAACAAGGGTAAGCTCTAACTGAGTCTCTTCTAAGATCATATTGCTCATGAAACAAATTGTCTAGAAATTAACTGTGTTAATTGAGACCTGAATTCCTAGAAGTAGCAAAATACTGACAACATTCACCTGACATTCACCTGGAAAAATATTTTTTCTATACAAACCACTTAAGCCTTATTGGCTAGTAAGCTGCAATGATGCCACTTGGGAGGGCATTGTAAAAACAGTTACTTTTTGGTGGGGAAAAAAAAAAGAAAAGCAGGAGTCAAATTGTAGCAGACTCTCTTTGGCACTGAAACACAAGATCAGGAAAGAAGACATAAAATTATTTTCCTGCTGTAGGGCATTGTTGTTTCCAGTCACCTGATCTATTGTAAATGGATTTAAGACAAACTGTGTTATTTTTCTCTTCCCTTCCTTTTTTTCTCTTACTTGTTACTCAACACTAGCCTTGAAGTGGAAAACTAAGTTGACTTTTATTGCTCTAGTTAAGAAACTTCCCAATGCACAAGATGTATCCTCAGCAGTAAGATGGGTTTTCAAATTGAATATAAGCCTCCTGTATGCCACACTAATAGATGTACACTAATAGATGCCTTTATAAAGTCATTAAAGAAAGAAATACAAATAAGTGGCATGCATCAATATTTAATACACATAAAATTATGTTTCGTTTCAACTAAAAGCTAAATAAATGCCTCACATTCAGTGTTGTGAGGGTGACATAATTCTGGAGGAAAAATTAGATTAATCATTCAGTATTTACTTCTGTTGTATACTGATTCATTTTCCATCTTGGTATGTTTGCTATAAGCATCTATAAACTACAATCATTAAAAAATTTCAGAGCTTAAATTTCACAAGATTACCTTTAAGAACAAGCTCTCTCTCTAAAAAATAAAAAATTAAGATTTTTACATTGTACAATCATCAGCTCCCTCAAAATGATAGATTAATCAAATTCTTGTGATATCACCTATAAACTAAGTCTATGCAACATTATTTAGCTGATTTAAGCCGTCTGTAACAAGCTTTTTATATGCAGCTGGAGCACAATGAATCTGTTTCCAGGATTTCAATTTAGTTTAAGGAGTATATTTAATTTTAAGATTTCAATTTAATTTAGGACTTCAGTAAGTGAACAGTCTAGGCAGGATCACAAGATATAATGCTGAGCCAGAAGTTCGATGGGAAATCTCTCACTGACTTTAATAGTATGTATTTATGCTCATCATTATTTCATATTTATATAATTAATCGTAACAGTAATAGTATATAACATTAGCAGATATATTGGTCTCTGGTCCTGAAAAGACTTACGTGGCACAGATTCCTGACACTTAGAGAAAATCCTCTGGTCAAATCAGAGCTAAAACTAATCATTACTAACATTTTTTTTTTTCCTAGAGACAGATGTTGTTTATAAAAAGACCGTATAGAGAGTCTCCATGACTTCAGCAAGAGGATTAAGAACATGTGGAAGCATCTGGCTAATACAATCAAAATCATTTGGTTAAAATTTCACATTCAAATGTTGTGATACAGACAGAAGTATTTAAGAAGCAATTTAGAATCTTATATGGCATGGATGTGTTATATTTAAAACAAAAAATTATGTTTTACAAGAAAACACAAAAGTACTATTTTTAATTTTTACGTGTGCTCTCCATCTAAGGTAGGAAAGAGGAGTTTTAATTGTTTCTTGTGACAATACTAATCTAACCAGTGCATTTTTTTTTTATTTTTTAAGTTTATTTACATTTTTTACGTAGTTCCTATACCAGGTAAAGCAATTACAATACACTACTTCTCCAGTGTTTTCTACTTCCTTACAAACATTCAGTGTAATGGCAGTAGTGACTTGCACAAATCCTTGAGAAGGAAGGATAGTGCACTCAGTCTGTATTTCTGTGTCCAAGTGATTATTATGAGGATTGATGTAATAACTAATTTTTCATAGCTGTACCTCAAGTTTATAATGGAGCCCAAATATAATGGAACACAAATTTCTTCCCAGATAGCAGTTCTAATGAAGCTTTGTTACCTACAGACAGAATTACAAGTATTCCCACCACAGCATGTCCTTGTTACTACACTGCACTTTACTCTCCAATCTCTGTGCTAAGTGCATTTTCTTGTAGCCCCTAAACAGGCCATAGTATACACTTGTCCTTGCCACATGTTCAGCAATTTCACAGTCATACTGCAACTGTTTCTCCACTCTTCATCCTTCCTTTCATGGTGGGGCCAATCCCATGACTGGAGAGCTGTGATGGATGGCTACAAGCTCTCCAGAAGGGATAGACAAGGAAGGAAGGATGGTGGTGTGGCTCTTTATATGAAATCGTGTTTTGATGTTGAAGAGGTTGAGGTTGGGAATTACATAGTTGAGTGTCTATGGATAAGGATCAGGGGGAAGGCCTGTAGGGGTGACATCTTGGTGGGGGTCTGTTATAGACCAGGTTCAGGATGATGGATAGATCAAGATGAAGAGAAGAATGAGGCATCCTGTGAGCAGCTTGTGAAAGCTGTGCAATCGCCAGCACTTGTTCTCATGGGAGACTTCAATTTCCCTGATTTATGTTGGAAATATAATACAGCACAGAGGATGCAGTCCAAGAGGTTTCTAGAGTGTGTGGAAGATAGCTTCCTTACATAGCAGGTATGAGAGCCTACCAGGGGTGGTGCCCTGCTGGACCTGCTCTTCACTAACAGAGAAGAACTGATGGGAGATGTGAAGGTTGGGAACTGTTCTGGTTGGGCAGAGTGACCATGAAATTGTAGAATTCTCTGTTCTTGGAGATGTCAGAAGGATGACTAGCAAAACAGCTATCTTGAACTTCCAGAGGGTGGGCTTTGATCTGCTCAGGACACTTCTTGCTGGGGTCCTTTGGGAGTTGGTCTTTAAGAGTAAATGGGTCCAGGAAGCCTGGGCACTCTTCAAGATGGAAATCTTTAAGGCGCAAGAACAGGCTATTCCTGTATGTCGTAAGGCAAGCTGTAAAGGAAGAACATGGGTGTGGATGAACTAAGAACTACTGCTGAGACTCCAGAAGAAATAGAGTCTATGTCCTCCCCAAGGCTACTTGGGCAGATTGCAAGGAACTTGCTAATGTATGCAGGCAGGAAGTTAGCAAGGCAAAAGTCCAGCTTGAACTCAGATTGGCCACTGCAGTAAAAGATAATAAAAAAATCCTTCTACAAATATATCAGTGGTAAGAGAAGGACCAAGGCGAATTTCCTTCCTTTACTTGATGCAGCTGGGAGTGTGACCACTGAGGATAAGAAGAAGGCTGAGGTCCTCGATGCCTTCTTTACATCGGCCTATAATAGGCAGATCAGTTATCCTCAGGGCACTTTATGCCCTGATCTGGAAGTCTGGGATGGTACACAGGATACATCCCCAGTGATTCAGATGGAGACACTTAGAGAGCTCCTTCTCCATCTGGACTGTCACAAGTCCATGGGACTGGATGAGCTTCACCCTTGGGTGCCAAGCCACTTTCCACCATCTACCAGTGCTCCTGGTTATCTGGAGATGTCCCAGAAGACTGGAGGTTTGCCGATGTGACTCCCCACTACAAGGAGGGGAGGAACTGGGGAACTACAGGCCTGTCAGCCTGAACTTGATAAGGAAAAGTAATGGAGCAAATCATCTTGGGTGAGATCACACAGCATGTGCATGGCATCCAGGGGATCAGACCCAGCCAACACAGGTTTGTGAAAGACAGGTCACGACCAACCTCATCTCCTTCTAGAACTGGGTGACCAGACTGATAGATGAGGGAAAGGCTGCTGTTGTAGTCTACCTAGACTTCAGCAAAGCCTTTGACACGGTCTTTCACAGTATTCTCCTGGGGAAACTGGCTGCCCATGGCCTGGGCAGCTATACCCTTCTTTGGGTAAGGAACTGGCTAGAGGGCCACGCCCTCTAAGAATTAAGTCCAGCTGGTGACCTGTTACAAGTGGTGTCCCCCAGGGGTCAGTACTGGGACCCATCTTATTTAATATCTTTATTGATGACTTAGATCAAGGCATTGAGTGCACCCTCAGTAAGTTTGCAGATGACACCAAGTTGGGAGGTCGTGTTGATCTGTAGGGGGGCCCTTCGGAGGGATCTGGATGAAGCTGGATTGCTGGGCTGAGGTGAATGGGAAGAGATTCAACAAGGCCAAGTGCCAAGGTCCTGCACTTTGGCCACAATAACCCCATGCAATGCTACAGGCTTGAGATGAATGGCTGGATGGCTGTGAAAAGGAAAGAGACCTGGGGATGTTGGCTGATGTTTGGCTGAACATGAGCCAACAGTGTGCCCAGGAGGCCAAGAGGGCCCATGCCTTCCTGGCCTACATTAGAAATAGTGTAGCCAGCAGGATCAGGAAGGTAATCATCCCCCTGTACTCAGCTCTGGTGAGGCTGCAGCTTAAGTATTCATCACTTGAGTGAATATATTGAGTATGGAGTTCAGTTTTGGGCCCCTCACTACAAGAAAGACATTGAGACCCTGGAACATGTCCAGAGAAGAGCAACTGGTAAGGGATCTGGAGCACAAGTCTTATGAGCAGCTGAGGGAGCTGGGATTATTTGGTCTGGGAAAGAGGAGGCTCAGGAGAGACCTCATTGCACTCCACAACTTCTTGAAGGGAGGTTGTGATGAGGAGGGGTATGGCCTCTTCTCCCAGGCAACGAACAGGACCCAAGAAAATGGCCACAAGTTGTGCCAGAGGAGATTTAGATTAGATATAAGGAAAAACTTTTTCTCTCAGATAGTGGTCAGGCACTAGAATGGCCTTCCCAGTGAGGTGGTGGAGTCACCGTCCCTGGCATTTGGATAACATGCTACAAGATATGGTTTAGTAATTTGTGGTAGCAACAGTAATGGGAGGATGTTTGGAATGGATGACCTTGTAGGTCCTTTCCAACTTGTGATTCTATGACTCTATGATTTGCACTACTAGACAAGCAAGCGTCAGTCCTTGGCATCCAGTGCCCAACCTAGCAAATATGTTCTGGTTGCCTAGGTACTTCTATTCTGCTACATCACAACACTGACTAAGCTGAAAACTCAAACTTCTAGATTCACATCAGAGAAGATAACAACCTTTCTCTTTATATGAATACGGATGCATATTAGTTTGAAGACTGCGAGGCACGTTATCAGATTTGGCTGGAATATCTTACCATGTCCCCTATATTGTCTGGATTTGGTACCTTCTAACTGCCATCTGTTCAGGCTGATGAAAGATGGACTGCATGTGCAACATTCTCCTAGCAATGATGCCATCATTGCAGCTGTGAAACAGTGTGTCACCTGGTGCAGATTTTTGCAAGCACAGCATGCAAGCTCTTTTTTGTCACTGGTGAAAGTGCATAGCTAACAGGGGCAACTATGTTGGAAAAGAATTGCTTTGTAGTTGAGAATTTGCTCTGTCAAATAGTGTTTTTGTGCTCTTTGCATCTGTTGTACTTTCCATGGAAATAAATCAGAGGTATGATATTCGGAGCAACCTACATATCATATACCAACGTCCAATCATTTCTAGACAGCATCAAACAATTGTACGTAACTACAAAAAAGAATGGATGTCACACCATGTCCTCTACTGTGACTCATGCAGCTGTTTGACTTCACAATTTTTTTATCTGAAGACAGCTGTACCTAGCTAGCTTTTATGCAGCATTCCAGTCATAGCCACGCAGTAGGGTCTGGCAGCTTTGACTGGGTTAGATGAAGCAGATCTTTGAAGCTAATTCCCGGTTATATAACAGTTCACATCTCATTCTTCTCTTTCCCATGGTCCCAATCTAGCTGTTGTCTTGCAATAGTGATACTTCTGTTCTTATTATTATTTTTAGCAAAACACCTCACTATGAAGCTGGAAGTTTCCTCTATTCCTTTAAGAATCTGCATGGAGTATACCAGTTACAACACTTTTTTTTTTCCAGGTTTGAATCTGGTACAAAATAAGCAGTGAATACTGAATACTACATCTTGTGGATAAGAAATGCATTAAAATATATTTGGTATCCCACTTGTAAACATGTTTACTAGTACTCTTGATCCTTTGAACAGTTGCAAGTTACAAGGAATCCTTACTGAACACAGCACACCAAGTAAAATCTCTACTGTTTAAACAAACAAACCATAGGGTTATTCCCCATAGGGGAAAACCCAGGTGAAGTAGTCAGTCTGTCAGCTTGAGTGTTTCATGTCTATATCAGTTTACAAAAAACTCATTTTTTCACAGAGGAATATTTCTTCTAAATTATGTTGCTTTACTAATTTCTTGTCTCTAAGACCCAAGCATGGCATACAATACTGCCACTTCTGGTTTAACTTTGTGATCTCTCATTCTTCAATTATTCCCTAATGTTGAAACTCTTTTGAGCTGTTTCATTTCTCCATAACTCTTGTAAATGCCTAAATTTTTTTTCGTATGAGATGACATTTTTACCCAAAGGGAGAAACATTAAAGCACACAGTATAAATGAACCAAGCTAGAAAAGTAAGAAAAGCTTTTTCAAAAAAAACATAAAGAAAAAATTTTGATCCTTTTATTTCTTCATGAAGATTTTTAATGTCATCAGAAGGGGCCAAGACACACATTTTAACTTTGGATGTGAGCTCATTTGCTGTCTGAATCCTTCTTGTTTTTGGTTCAAAGCTTGCTTTCTGAGGCATTTCTTGTGATAAGACTGACTTATCTGGGAGGTGAGAGGTGAGTGTTGTCATGTGGCAGTCGGCATCAATGTGTGGACAATTTTACATTTGGAAGCATTTTCTGGGGCTGTCTGCCTTCAGAAGAGAGTGCTCAGGACTGTTTACTGGTGGAAGATCTGGCCTGTGACAAATAACTCCAGCTTGCTATGGGAGATCGTGGGATGATACCACTGCATCCTGTGAAGGCAAGATACGAGCGGCGCCTCTCTGTTCCCTCTTATCTGCTAGCAAGGCTCAGAAGATGAAAACAAAAGGAGTTCCTGCTGAGATCCAAAGGCCAGAAGCTGTCACTCCAAAAAGAGCTGACTCAACTACTTTGGACTTATAAATAAGTTTGTACTTCCATTGGAAAGCATCACTGTTGTCACCATTATCTCCATTGTCACAGTCATCACAGTCATTGATTGTCAGCCAAACAACAATGCCCAACAACCCACCACCATTGAAGATCAATGACTGAACTACGAATGATGCTGGACCCATGGTGGTGACTATCTCTCTCTTGCTCTCTACAAAGACTCTACAGAGATTATTTCTTATCTTTCCTATCACCCATCTCCCCTTCCCCATCTTCCTAAATGACTAGGATTTGTAATAAACTGGTTGGACCAACATTTGAACCATTGTTTCTTAATCTCACATTGGCTATACACATATAAAAGAACCTTCTCTCCCTCCTATAAATTGGGTGATACAGGTCACCATGGATTTAAACATTTTAAACATAATTTTTGCCCTCATTCACTATTTTCAGTAAGATTTTCACCTGACAACAACATGAGGGGGTTTGTAGCAAAGAACTATAAGCTACCTGTGATGTAAGGCAGTTTTAATGAAGAATTTTTGTCCCACATTCTTGAAGAAATTAGGTGTATGCCATTATAATATTTCTTCATCTTTATATTTGTGTTTCCTAACAACTTTGAACATCTTGGTCATTTCTGTTGAATTTGGCTAATGGTAAAATTTGTCAGAGAAATTATTCTACAATTCAGACAGTTAAAATTGGCAATTTAATAAAGAAATATTATTGAGATAAAAAGCAGTGATAACTTCTTGGGCACAGGGAACTACATGGAGCTATGTCAGAAAAGATTGGGAATTTTGGGTAGTCTATGTGGTGCCAGGATTTGGACTCCACAATCCTTGTGGATCCCTTCCAACTCATGATATTCCATGATTCTATGGTACTGACTGTATGTCTTCCAGAAGAAATTTAACAGTTAGCTAATCAGTATACTTGCTACAGCTCTGAAGTAAACCCTAGATTTTGTTTGTTTGTTTGTTTGTTTTCTATTGACCATAATGAGAGATGAGAGGGAACCTTGTGCAAGGGAGAAAAGAGAAGGTCATCAAGAGAGGACATCAACAGAGACCAAAGACACAGGTGAGATGAATGATTAGGGAAAGTGTAACACTTCATAAAAAAATTAATTTCATGATCTCTGCTTTTTGGGCAATGACTTCTATTGGAAGGAATTGTCTAGAAGGTTGCAGCCAAAGGATTGTGATCAATGGTTCTATGTTGAGCTGAAGGCTGGCAATGTGCAGTGTTCCCCAGGGGTTCATCTTGGGTCCAGTGCTCTTTAACATACTTACCAATTACATAGATAATGGGATTGAATGCACCATCTGCTAGTCTGTTGATGATGCCAAGGTGAAAAGTGAGGTTGAAAGGGCAGAAGGGGTGCCATCCAGAGGGACCCTGGTTAACTCAGAAGGTGGGCTCTTGTGAACATAATGAGATTCAATAAAGCAAAATGAACTTGGGTCGAGGTAATCCCAGTTATGTATACAAACTGAGAGAAGAACTCCATGAGAGTAGCCCTGCAGAGAAGCACTCTGTGGTTCTGGCTGATAAAAAACTGAAGATGAGCCAGCAGTGTATGCTACCAGCCCAGAAGGCCAATGGCTTCCTGGGTTCCATCAGAGGAGGAGTGACCAACAGGACCAATAGCAGGTGATTGTCACCCTCTATTCTGCCCTCATAAGGCCTCCAGAGGGAGTACTGCATTCAAATCTGAGGCCCCTATATGGGAAAGATGTGGAGCTTTTGGAGAGGAGGGACCCAAAGATGATCTAAGGACTTGAGCACCTCACCTATGAAGATAGGTTGAAGGAACTGAGTTTGTTCAGGCTGGAAAAGAGAAGGCTGTGAGGAGACCTGTGGGTAGCCTTCCAATGTTTAAAGGAAGTTTATAAACATGGCTAGATAGTGATAGAACAATAGGGGATGGTTTTAAAATAAAGGAAGGGAGATTTACATTAGATGTCAGGGAAGTTTTTACTGAGAGAGTGATGAAGTGCTGAAACATCACTCAGACAGGTTATAGATGCCCCATCTCTGGAGGTGTTTAAGGCAAGGTTGGAAAGGGCCATGGGCAATCTGATTTAGTACTTGATCTAGCAGCTGGCAACTCTACCAGTGGAAGGAGGTTAGAACTTGATGATTCCTGAGGTCCCTTACAATCCAAGTCATTCTTTGATTCTATGATCCTATGATTCTATGATTCCCTTCAGTAGCCATACTGTAAAAATACCATCAACAAATGAGAAAGTAACAAAGAAAGCTAAGCTATTACAATTTTCATAGTTTATGTGCCTTTAAATGTAAGGATGTAAGAAACTGATATATCAGATGTTGCTGACAGGTAGTGTGGATGTCAAAGACATCATGGGGGGATTTCGCTGAGTTAGGTTATTGAATGACAAATGGCAGCAGATTTATCAGTGAAGCATTGTATCTTGGGAGAGGCATCATTTCCTGGTATCCACTGATCAAAAAAAGGGAATTGCTAACTCACACAGGGTCAAAGTGCAACAATTAAGATATTTGGACTCCTTTTTCATCATTTTCAAGGTTGCTGTTGCATTTTATCTTCAGTCTGAGAATGAAGAAAAACCACCTGACATAGAAATTGTGAAAGATATCTGATCTTGTGTTGCAACATTTACTTTGGGTGAAATCCAAATAAAAACTTTTTTTTTTTTTTGAGTGATTCTAATCTTTAATGAAGATTCCTTTCTTAATTTGCTACAAGAGAACAAAAAGTCTGGAGGTAAAAAATAAGCAATGTTCATTTTCTTCCAGACCCCTGTGACAGCTACTGAAACTGAATCCAAACCAAAATTAGAACTCAATTCACCTCAAAGCCAAAATGTAATCTCCTATTTGGTGCCATTCATTTCGCATAGTTGTTTTCAAAGAACTTAAATGACTCACTAGCACATTTGCTTCAAATCTTTCTGGAAAGGAAGTGAATAGCAATTTTGAATATGCTTCCACTGCATATATGTGAGCTAGCATGAACAGACAGACAGATAATGGGACAGACAGGTAGAATTAACTATGATCAAAATGAAAGATGAACAGAAAATGCTGTGAAAGATTACGTCTGCCCTCAAAATACTGGCTTTGTGGAGAGATGCTTGTTTCTATTCCCCTTCCTTTAATGTCTAAGAGTAGAAATTATTAGAAGAGATTTTATATTGGCTTGCATATGTAAAATCTGTAACCATTTTTATTTATTTTATAGGTGTATACAAAATAAAATATACTATATTTATATGGCTGAATCTCCCTGTGCACATAGTCATGTAAGTAATATATAAATATGAATCAGCATATATGCAATAAAGAGACAGAATTTCCTTCCTCTGATCTGCATTGCAGATATCCTCTCTACACTGGAGAAATGTGTTAGATGTTCTGCAGTCATTTTGAGTGCCGTGTAGTCTAACAAAATTTGCATTAGATTTCTACAACTTATATGATCGATATAGTGACAGTCATTTGCTATGTAGTCATCTTGCTCTTGGTATTTATTTATTCATTCCTTAATTATAGCACTTACAATGTAGAGTTTTGCAAATCGAATGTTTCACAATATGAACATTAAAATATACATTGTTGAGGAATTTCTGTTCCGTTTAAATACAAAAAAAAAAAAAAAAAAAGAAAAAAGAAAGGTTCTGCCATGTACTCCAATTATGACTCACCCTGTTTCTGAAAGTTTGCAGGATCATGACTTGATCCTGCAGGATCTAAGGCATCATTTTCCCCAGTTAACACTTTTCAGATCTAAATGAATTATGTGGGTTTTTTGTGTGTGTATGTGTCAATGAAAGGGCATTATATTTTCAAACAGATCTTAATAATGTTTTTGGGGATTAGTAATTTTGAACTTCAAAGCAGTATTTCAAGTATATAATGGAGTATGTACACATTAACATGTTCATGAGCAAACAAAGATATCTTAATCTCAATTGATTTCAGACAAAGTTAATGAATTAATTAAATGGAAAGCATTTCACAGCAACATTGGTGGCACCTTTGTGTATAGCTGGAGTTAATGATGCCTCTGACTTTTTTACCAATAATAACACATCTTACTGGAGACAGAGGATTTGACACTTAATATTTTGACTTCTTCATGAATCTGCAAGGAAATAATACTTTTTCCTTCAAGGCAATGCTGCAATAAAATCTGGTGCAATGAAAAATGAAGGTCTCAATTTTCAGAGAGCTTCAGGATATTGGTCTGAATCCTTATTGTTTTAAAGTAACTTTGGAGTTTCTACAAAGTTACAGCTTTTAGTACAGAATGAAAGCAGGAGTCATTCTTCATGTCACATGAACTTTCAATTGTTTTGCTGTTTTTAAGACTTGAAAAGAAAATATAGTCTGAGCATTTATGATGGGAATTACTCTTTTGGCATGGAACTCAGGTTAATTGTTTGCATGTGCATCAACAAATGTATTGCAATTACTTCAACATTTGGCTGCCTGAAAATTCAATACAGATATTTTGCTCTACTGAAATGTTATGCATTATGTAAATCTTTTCTTCAAATGTAATCTATTGACTGTATACTCTTCCTTTTCCTTGCATTATGATTAAATGTTGTGACACAACTCTGTCATTTTCTGTTGGTCTTACTTTATAGGTTATTTGCTACAAGAAGTTTCTCAACATGTATTTATTTGTGTGGAAACCAGCATTTAAGACTGACACTGCTCTTCTTCAAAAAATGTGGTAAAGATCCACTTAATATACAATATCATAAGAACTTTTATGAGAAAGAAAATAAATAAATCAAAATTATGCTTTAGGATGTAGTGAAGAAAAAGAATTGTATCTTCATGACAAGGGAAGATCCTTCCAAATAAAAGAATTACATGAAGGTTTAGATACTGTAAATAAGAATCGAGTAAGTCCTTCATATCGTATCTAAAAACAAAAAAAAATTTCTTACCTGTGTAATAAAGCAGCATAGGATAAAATTACAAAGAACTAACCTGCTCTTAATAGAGAATATAAATAATAAATAGTTATATTTCATATGTTTTTTGCTTGGAAGGATAACTCTGCCTCTGTCATCATTCACTTTTTTTTTTTTTTTCCCCTCTTCAAATGAAGCATAAGTTATATAGGAAGAATGAAAAATTAGAGCTGAGCTTTTTGAGAAACATGATTTCATCATGATTCTTAAATGAACTACAGATCAAGTAATAGAATACAAATATGTGAGAGATGTATATATACATTATAAATAACTAATGTACATAAAGGAAATTAAAAATCTGTACTCCTTTACTTGATTTACACTAATAATTGGAGATTTCCCAATGGACTTATTCAAAGTAACTCAGATCTTTAATAAATTTTCATTTTTCAGATACGAAACACTGAAATAAAATTAGAATTATAGAAACATTAGGAATAATGATTAGTAGTGACAATTATTATTTATAGGACACTATGAAAAAATATGAGAAGTTTAGATTCTTAATTAGATAAAGTCTTGGTGATTTGGTGAGGATAACAAAATTGTATGGGTTTTTAAGAACATCACTAATTCCATCTTATTCTTCACTGGAAACAATGACCATGATGGCTTAACAAGGGCAGACGATTCTAATCAATGACAAAATTTATCTATTAAAAATACAACTAGCTGATGTCTATTCATGGTGTACTTTCTACTTCTTCATCATTCACTTTCATTCATTTGTTCATTTGACCTATAAACCACAAAGAATTCTTCCCTCTGCATCTTTCATTTTACAATTCTCTTCAAGGTAGTTTCATAGAGCTGCTTCTTCCAAATATAAAATTATTGTCCTTTGCTAGTTGTGAGTGTTCCCTGAAGACTATGCGTAGTACCTTAGGCAGCAAGACAGAATTCATCTGACAAGGGAAATAACATTCAGCAGATGATGTAGGTTATGATGTTCTCAACATTTAGGAGGGACAGCAACAATAAAAGGCAGCAGTTTCCATTCCTCTGCATCTGTACAAGTCAGCTGTCATTACATTCAGCTATAGTAACAACAGCCTCCTGCTTCTGAGCTGCAGGCGAGGTATATTTTTCTCTATCAACTTGTGTTTGTACTCTGCTTTGTATTTAAGGTAGTTTCATTCCAATTTATTGGAAGGAGAGGAGGTTCTTTGATATATGTATACCCAATATCAGATTAAGAAACAAATCAAATGTTGGTCTGACCAGTTTATTACAAATCCTAATCAGGGAGATGGGGAAGGGGAGGCCAGCGACTATTATGAATTAAGGTGACAGGGAAGGGAAAGAGGGCAATAGAAAATATAGGAAAGGAATAAGAATTGCAGTGGGATTAGTCACTACCAGGATCCAGCAGCGTCCTGTTGCATGCTGTTCCGATGGTCCAAGGCAAAAGTACGGGGGAGAGCAGCAGAGCATGGCCAGCCTTGGGCAGCAAGCAGGTCTAGGAGGAAGCAGCAGGTATCAGGTATCAGGCTCAGGAGAGTCCATCAGCATCCAAGCATCAGCTCGTTAGGCTTCTGATGTCAGAGACCTCTTCTTCAGCATGCAGGCATCACATTGTGAGGAATCTGCTGTCAGAAACCTATCCTCATGGTTGTTAGTCCCTTTTTTATCCTTCTGCCAGTGTGGCATTCCTGGGCGCCTGGGTAAGAGCCATGTGCAGTACCATGGCCATCTTCCTCTAGATAAGCCCACACAAAAGACTGCTCCAAGGCCATTAAGCTGCAGCTTATCTCTCTCTAGGTGCCCCTGGCCTGCAAATCTTCAGACAAAAGATTTTCTTTGACCAGGACTTGCCTGGACTTCTCCATCTGTGTCCTCAGCAAGCTTCGAGATAATGGTGCAAAAGAATGATCTCGTCAGTGATATCTGTTTACGTTCTCCTTCAAGTTCTAACTCAGTGGCAGCACAAACAACACAGCATGAACATTTGGGAGAATAAAAAATCAGCTTTGTTTTCTCTTCAACAAAAGAAAACAGCAAGAAAACAACACCAAAGCTAAAGCAAATAAATGAAATGAAGTACAAAGCTGGCTGAGTAAGGCAAAGTGCTAAATAAAATATACAAGAAAACAAAAAAGAAATCAAAAGCTTTTAAGAGACTCAGTTATAATGTCAGCATTTTCTACGGTATAGCAAAATAGAAAAAACGTTATAGGCATATCTCTGGAATCAGTTGATGAACAAGGCCTTTTTTTAAGGAACCACAGATAGACAAGTCTTGTATAGATCTTTGATTTATTTTCTTTCAGTGTTTACATGCATTTCTCTACCACAATAAAAACTGATCATGAATATTTGAGTCAGATGAGAACTACAGAATAAGAAAAAAGAAGCTCACACAAGAACTGCCAATAGATTCAGCTAAAGGTAATCGAGTGATTGAGGCACGTTATTATGTGAGATCAGAGTAGCCAAAGCAGGCTCTTGGAGATGGATTCTGACTCAAAGATAATAATTTCTTTTTTGGTAGTTCTCCTCTCACAAATGTAACTCCATACCTTCTCTGGATAAAGGCAGGAGAATATACTGTACACAAATTACATACGTATATACATACATAGTAGTAGATCTTGCAACGTATTTGTACATTTTATCAAACTGAGACTGCTGTTTCTATAAGTGATTGATCTAGTTGGGATTTCTAAATGTAGAAAAGTATGTGGAAGTTTTCTCCATCAGTGTCTCAGCTGTTGTCCTAGAGCCAAATACTGGTATCTGTGATTCAAAGTCAATTTACTGAAGCTATCCTGAGTTGGTAGCATTCTTCTGGAGAGAGATCATATTCTCTAGACTCTAAATTTCTTGTAGCACTGAATTGCTAGAGAAATTGTAAAGCACTCCTAAAAGTATTGGGTTTTTTTGTTTGTTTGTTTGTTTTTGATTTTTTTTCTGGCATTATAAAATAAGTTTTAAAATTCACAGGTGGTATTTGAAAAATAAGACATCCTTTTGAACTGTTTTTTCCAGCATAGCCAAAGGATTGTTTAAATGCTCCTTTCAGATGAAGGATTTCCTTCTCTGTATACAGCAACTTTTATTCTGAAGGATATAGAAAAGAGACAGTAAACTGATGAAGACTGAACTGTATTCCAAGATTTCATTACATGTGTACGTAGGTCACTCCAAAAGAAATGCTTCCTATTTCTATGGAAACTACGACAGATACAAAGAGCACAGTAACATTATTTGATAGAGAGAATTCTCAGCTACAAAATCCTAATTTTCAATGTAGTCACTACCATTAGCTATGTATTTTCACCAGTGTTAAAAAAGAGCCTGCATGGTGCGTTCATAAAAATCTACACTGGTGGAGCAGACCCTCCATCACTGTCTCCATTTCAGAAATTCACCACCCACCATCTCACTGCACTCACATCCACTGTTTCATGTCTGTAAATGTTGTGTAAGCATCTCCTTTTTTTGATTGTGACAGTTTTCTTAAATGGTTTGAAATTGGCCTTGCTTGTCATTTTCCACTGGCAACAGGTAATCAATCCTGTTCTGCAACTTGAGCTTCCACAAAAGTGTAAAGGACTGGGATGATCATATAACCTTTTTTAATAAGCTCAATATTACAATGGCACTTAGGCTTCATTTATTCAGGAACTGAAATAACTTAAGCCTTGTTGATTAAAGAGTGACGTGATAGACTTTAGACAACTACATAAGGACTGCAATGTATCATGTATCACATGTACAAAATTACATACCTGTATATATAGTAATTGTCTGCCTGGTTCAAGTACCTTTTGTTTAGAGCTTATAAATATTCTGAAAATAAATATTGTGAATTGTAATTTGCAGATACAGTAAAATCCATTTGAATTACATGCATCATATTCATTTTGCAGTCAATGACATATTAAGTCTGTTTAACATTTAGCTCAAAACAGAATGTGTGCTTGTTTCCATTCTATGAGCTTACGATCAAATAGATCTAAACTGTTACATCTCAGGTTATCTTCTCTCATTTTCTTTAGGTTTTTTTTTTTTTGTTGTTTGTTTGTTTGTTTTTTGTGCACATGGAAGAATCCTTACAGAAGCAATCTGTAAAGCTTTATTTTTCTACATTTCTTCCTTGTGGACTCTGAAAAGCATTCTATGGAGACTACATTTCTGGCAAAATCTGTAAAAGCTACTTGTTAACAAGGTATCTGTAAAAGTGACGGTAAGGGGATGATACATATTTTTGCTTGACAACACTTCTTTTCAATTTAATAAAAGCAAGAAAGTGCATCTCTAATTGCCTTAGGTGCTGTGAATAACCACACAAAATAAGAAATATCACCTCTATTTGAAGGCTCTTTTTTAAAAAAATAATAGTTTTCTTTTATTATAAATAAGGGCAAATACAGATATACAGTGCAGTATGTCAAAGCCCATTGTTACATAAATCCTTCTGTGCTGCACAAAGCTTTCTGCACTGTAGGATCATTGGTGAGTGCAATAAAATGTTCTCTATCAATCTGTGTCACAGCACATTGTTTGTTGCCTTCAGTATAGTGTATAAGCCAGCCAGAAGGCAATCTTTTTTCCTGTAGAAACATAACAGCTGTGATCCAGACTCTGTATTGCAACTGTCAGAAGTTCAAATAAAATGTGGATACTGGATGACACCTACCATGTTTTGGGAGGAGACAGCAAAGCCTTTTAACCAAATTGGCTTTCCATGCCAATTTGCAAGATTTTAGAACTATCCAGAAATATATATGTGTAGATATTTCATTCTCTACAGTATATGGATATTTCTGTTATCATGTACATAATCCACACACATTCTTTTAATTGTGATAATATATTCACACCTGCAATCATTGTAGTTATGTTTGTAGTTTACATACATTTAAACACACATTATTTTTTTTTTTGGACAGTCCTACAATGCCTCCAGAATTGCACATCAGTATTACTAGCTGTTTAAACAGACCTAAAAGATAGCAAGCTTGCTAACAAGATTACTTAAAGTAACATTATTTTTGCCTAGGTTTCAGTGCATTCACTGACCAGGATGGGAAGAATGAGGAAAGTTAACTGTACAGTAGGCACTTAAAATTTCATGTGATAAATAATTACTTTTGTTGATGAAAATAAAGGAAAAATAAAAACAATATTCATATATGCCTCACAAATCAAAACAAAACAAAATGTAAAACAGTAGCTACACTGTTGTTGTCACATAGACAGTTCAGGTTGCCTTTGTATGGAGTTTGATTTAGTGAGCTATAATCACACAGCTGGAGCATTACCCATAAAAAGCTCAAGGAAGATTTAAAAAGACAAATTTATGTTTATAGAAGAATCACACATGAATTAAATATACCTATACATATAAAAGTTGTTTTGATCACAGTTGAGAAAATCATGTTTTAGTAAAGCAAGTTTTTGCACATATTACTGAGGTTGGAGAGCAGAAAGGATAGCCCTAAAATTGGAATATGTATTTTTTTTAATACATATTTTTAAATATAATATCCCATATCATGCTCACATTTCATAAGTAAAATGAGAGAGAAAAAAAGGAATATACACCTCCAGAAAGTGATTAAGAGTTCTCACAGGTCTCACCTTCTAGGTCAATTTTACCAAAGCACTTTTCACCTAACTGCAATATCTGATCCTGTAAGGGACAAAAAAAGTATATTTTCTCATAAGACAGCTTTAGACATAGGTATGCTGTACATCCATAGTTCACAGATCAGGTGATTTGCTCATTGTCTTTCATCACACATAAAAAAGAGATCTCAGAAATCATATGGCAGCAGACCCTATGTGCCCTAGAAAGCTAAAGAATAGATGACATTTTCAGATTGATGAAGATCAATACAGTTTTTGAACCTCATGAGTAACTTCACTAGCAACCTAGGGACATACCTGGAGAAAATAATGTCATCAAGGTCACTTAGCTACTTGTCAATTTGCTGAACTGAAACCCCAAAAGGCATTATTCCAGAGATGCGCTGCCAAAGTATGGCAGGTAATGCTTCTTTTAACAACTGCAATGCTTCTAAGGAATTCCTTTAATTTATCTGTCTGATTACTTTTCATCTGGTGTCTGAGCTGGCACTTAGAAGACACCATGCATAAGCACTACAAAGTCTTTGTTAAAGACAGTTCTTCCTTTCACTCTGAGTGATCAAAATCCCAAATATTTTGACTATATTTTCAATTAACTTGAAAACCTTTCTGTGGATAGGAGTCCAGGAAGCCTCTGTGCTCTTCAAGCAAAAAAGTATGATCAAAACATAACAACATTTTTCCCAGCAGCTGTTGATGAACTGCATGTCTTAGATTCAGCAAACTCAGAAAAACCTTTTGCAAAGGCCAAAGCTTATTCTTCATTTAGAGGCTACGCTGACATAGTTTGGAATGAGGAATTAAACTAAGAATGCCATAACATTAAATCTGTACTTACAGTCTGTCAAGAGGCCAACCATCTTTTTTATATAAACATCTTTCAGTATTTATGTATGCATGCTTTATGAAGCTGCATCCAATGGGAATATTAATCTACAAGAATGTTTACTTTAAAAAAAATACACATTTAAATGCATTGGTTTTAGTTGTCAATCTAACTCGGCCAGAATCAAATCATGAGATGCATTAATTCATCTCAGTAAACATGTTACCAGAAGTGTGGGATCAGTTGAATGGGGCTCTGAGCAGCCCAGTCTAAGGGAAAGTGTCCCTGTCCACAGCAGGGATTTGGAACTGCATGGTCTTTATGGTCTCTTCCAACCCAAATCATTCTATTATTCTGGGATTTATCATGTTTGTCAATCAAGGTTGGATTATTCTGTGTCCTAATGACGTGATGATGAAAATGTCAACACAGTACTGCACTAAGGGCTTTCAACACCAAGCTCAGGCAATCCTTTTGAGTGTTCTCTAAGCAAAGTTTCTCTACCTGCCCACCATCTGCAATGCACTGCTGTCAATGTTAGTGGAACAGGCAAAACATCCACACTGAGAAGCTGCAAATCATCTCCTATAATGTTAGATGGAACTCAGTTTTTTATGCTGTGTTAATATGCTGAACTACCAACGATGGCAAGCAAGGGATAGCCGTTCCACCCATTCTGCAGCCTGTAATGCAACCATGTAGTTGAGAGCTGGAATTTGCTGTCTTTTAGCTAGTAACTTGTATAAATAATGCAGGACTATAAACCAGAACAATTAAATTCATGATACTTTGGTTTGGTTCAGCTGGATTAATTGTGGCTTCTTCATATCAGTTCACATTTTTGAAACAGTTCATTGAGCTCATTTTTTATTTCAACCTCTGTCCTAAAATTACAGGCTTGGATCATTAAAGAAGCTCAACAAGCTCTCCAAGTAATTGAAAAAAATAAATTCCTTTTTTGAAAGTACAAATTAGCATTCCGCAGTAGTAACAACAGCAGGAAGAAAATAGTCAAGAAAATGTCTTTTGAATTCTGACCTCCATAGCTGCTTCCTACTTTTTTCTCTTTGCTTTTTTAAAAATAGTTTGAATTTTGCTAAAACATCTTGCACAGCTGTGACATTTTTTTCCACTAGAGAATGCCTTCAGAGTGTTGGAAGGTTTCCTTGCTTACATCATCCTCCATGAACGGAAAACCTTACCGTGTTCAAGGTTTGTAATGAAAAATTAAAGCAAAGCAAAATTCGTTTAACTCTTCCATAGAACTATTCACTCTGTCAACTTGACAGTTTTCTTCTCAAGGATACCAACTAAATTAAGATTCATCAGGTATAATAAACCAATACCTCTTAGTTTAAAAGGTTAAAAACCACTCACCAATACAAGACATGGTGTGGATTACATAAATAACTTACTGCTGCTGGTTTACCAATTAAGGAGATAAAATAAATATTTGATATTCAAATATATAACCGAAAGCTGTAGAAAAAGCAGGTGTTATTGCTACTGTTTGTTTTCACAAGCATGCAGAACTTCCTTTCACCTATGAATGCATACAGAAAGAAAAAGTACTATATTCCTGTAAGTATCACACATCAGAAGTCCTCGTGTACTTGTGTATGAAGAAAATTTTACTAAAATTCACAGGTGATGAAATAATGCTGAAGAAAATGTTCTTGCTATCATCTTGAAATCAGATGATAAATTCTGAAATAAATTAATTTGGAAGATACAAGAACAGTTTAACAACTACAGTTGAACAATGTGGCAAGATATGATTATGGTGGAAATGTTTGTAAGCAGTTAATTGTTTTACACTTGATTGCCTTGGTTGGATTGCTCTCTTTGTAAGATGAATTGATAAAGAAAATACCAAAGTTGTGTACATATGAATTTGTTCAACAATTCTTTGTAAACAGCAAGATATTGAATAAAACATTTATTGTGTAATTCACCAACATTTACCCAGGAGGGCTGAACGCTGTTTTTTTTTTTTGCTTTTTTTTTTTTTTTGCTTTTTTTTTTTTTCAAAGAACCAAGACAGAGGAACTTTGAAAAGGAATTGAGATTTTCCAGTGTCATTTTCTTGTCAGTATTTGTATCACAAAGATCACTGGTTCTATTAAGAGACATTGTATCTGAACACAAGGAAGGATTCTAGTTGGGTTAAGGTCCCAGCATCTGATGTTGACTTTATCTTAATACAAAGAGGACTCAGTGGTGGCCTTAGATTTAAACAAGCAGCTATCAACAGTGGGTTGTATCAACTAGGGGTAATCATGCTTCTTGAAGAGCTCATTAAAAGATAGTTAATGTCTCTCTGTGTTTGTCAAAAGAGCATGAAGAGCAGTGAATATGTAGCTCAGCCCAAAGTGGGAAATAAATCCTAAATAATAGGTAAAGATAGCAACAGACCTCAGCTCATTTCAACCCACAAATTCTTTCCTACTCAGCGTTTTGATGGTAAATGTATAGAAAATGATACTGGGAATTGTATTTGTACTGTGTTCTAACCATACCCTGTGATTGCTACATTCTGCTTGTACAATACTTGCAGTACATTGTTGTATATATTGTAAATATTGATTTTCTAAATCAATATATTGTGTAATATCAACCATTTTCTAATAAATAACTACAATATTAAATATTACAACATCCACATTTGGAATGTCTAAAAGTACCTGGTCAGAGAGTATTGGACTCTGATGTTTTTCTTTCACTCACAAATTCAATTTAAAATATAAGAGTTAATCTGAGAAATGATTTCAGCTATCTGTACATCCAGTACAAAAACCAGTAAAATGCTACATATAAACAACCAAACCCCATAAACAAACATCAGACAGAAATGCATGTCAGTTGTTAAACATTGCTGGTATATAATTATGGACAAAGATTGCAGCTGAGTAATGAAGATGTTATAAAATCTGCTAGCTAGCCAGCCAAATGAAGAAGGTAATACTTCTGGGAAACTTCTTTTTAGTGACCAAGCATGCAGAGCTGGATAAATGGTGAAATGATACATTCTGCAATGTCTCAGTTGGTTAAAAGTCATGCTTATTGCTTTGTCTTTTTAAATTAAATTTGTTTTACAGCGGTGCTTATGAATAATAAAACAAGTACTAAAAAAAAGGCCATAAAAGACCTAATGTTTGGAACTTTACTGTTCTTCTCAGATGGCTTACAATTTGCCATTGTATTTGCCATCAATTTATACTGTTGTTGGTGATGCTCAGATATTTCAAGCTTAAGCTTAATGTCATGCATAGTGTTGCATGAAACCACATAAAATATCCTTAAACTCTTCGCACTGGAATCCTTCTCCACAGCTCCTATTCCCAGATTTTTAAACTTTTTATTTGGAATGATAAGCCATATAGTATTTTCGGCATTTCAACATGAATACTACCTGTCATTTGGAAAGGAACACCACGTGCCTACGAAGAATAGCCATTTTGGAAATTTCTAAAAATGGACAAATAGAAGTGCAGTCAGAAAAAATACTGCAGTGACTGTAATTTTGAGGCAACGTACATGTGAACTCTAAGAACTTTTCTCAATACTGATGTCAGATTGCCTAGAACATCATCTTATCTTACACCTAATAGAGAATCTGCTATAGTTGCTGAGGTATGTCTTCCTATTTTTACTATAAATAAAGTCTCTCACGCTGAAATCTTGGCAAATAATGGAGAAAAAATCTTTTGTTAGTAATTATGAAGGTGAGCAGAATCTCCCAAATTCAGGATAAATTTGTATACTGCTTTACAGTCATGCATGTTTCATTACACTAAATTCAGAAAATGATATCTGATACACGATGAACATTGGTCCATGGGTAGTCCAGTTAAACAAATATGATCTCTCGTGAGGTCCCATCTGGATTACTGCATCCAGGCTTGGGGTCCCCAGTACAAGAAAGACATGGAGCTCTTGGAGTGGATCCAGAGGAGGGCCACTAAGACAACCAGAGGGCTGGAGCACCTCTCCTATGAGGAAAGGTTGAGGGAATTTGGCTTGTTTGGCTTGGAGAAGAGAAGGGTCTGGGGACACCTCACTGTGGCTTTCCAGTACCTGAAAGGAGCATATGAACAGGTGAGAGAATGGCTGTTTATGAGGGTGGATAGTGACAGGAAAAGGGGAATTGGTTTTGAACTGAGACGGGAGATTTAGGTTAGATATTAGGATGAGGTTTTTCACACAGAGAGTGGAGATGCACTGAAACAGGGATGCCCCATCCCTGGAGGCATTCAAGGCCAAGCTGGATGTGGCTTCAGGCAGCCTGGTCTGGTGGTTGGCGACCCTGCACATAGCAGGGGGTGTTGAAACTAGGTGATCATTGTGGTCCTTTTCAAAGCAGGCCATTCTGTGCTTCTATGATCACTGCCATATATACTCCCAACAAAAGTCAGGAGTATTTTCAAGATCCGACCTGATCATGAGTATAAGCATATTAACATTTTTAATCTATTACAGAAATCTAAGCATATAAAAATAAACTGAAAGTATCATTTTGCACACTATTTTTCATAAATGATATTAGATGAATATCACAGTATAACTTGTTGAAGTTCATTATTAACTGAGGAGCATAATTAAACTCAAGATTGAAAAACTATACAAGGATTTATTGTGACAGCCAATTTTTGAATAATAATATCCTGTATTTTCTGAACAATAGTGAAAAGAGCTCTGTTTCCCTTGAAAGAAATTTAATTAAGAGTGCCCTATATTGAATAAATTTCCAAGACTTTCGTAAGTATATTTTTGCAGCATTTCATATTTGATTGAACAAATTGTTGATGGCCAGTCCTTTAAAGTGTTTATTTTTGTCCAAAATCTAAAACTCAAGAATAAAAATATACCTCAGGTTTTACATTTAATCAGTGCCAGCTGCTCAGTTCCTTATTGCTCTGAGAAAACTGCACGATCTTCTCATCTGAAAGAAATTGGAATTTACTTAATTTGGAAATACTAATCCACACCTCTTCAAGAAATGGCCACAATTACCTCTTTTTACATCACCATAGATAAACATGGAACTGAAAGCTAGAAATCCTGCACTGAACACAAAATAGAGGTTTAAATGTTCATAAGGGACATTTCATGGAGTGCTCATTGAAGGTTATCAAGAGTTATTAAGTCTTGTACTACCTTAAGAACCAATTCCAAATCTAGCTTTTGCAACTCATAAGCCTTAAATTAATTTCTGAAAGTCATCTATACATTTTTCACAAGTCTGTGAAAAATTGTTCTTTTTAATCTCAATATCTGAATGTTAATGACAGTTACTCATGTTATTTGGTTTTTTATTACTTTCATAAATTTGTAATTTTTAAAAATACTTATCTTGGAAATTCTGCAAGGTTTAGGTTTTTTTGCTGTTGTTTTTGTTTTGCTTTCTTTTGGCTAAGCACAAAATGAACTAGAGAGTGATTAAAAAGAGACAGCTCTGAATTGACCATGATCCTGAAATCAAACATAATAATAACTTAAACAAGTGTGGTGAATAATTCACATGTAGATTCACTTTGTTACAATTGACAAAAGTTCTTTGGAAAGAAAAGCCTTTCACAGTTTTTTGTACAATTAGATTATCTTTAGAAAGACAGGAATGAATAGCTTTTCAAATGCTTCCTTGAGTGCTGACAGCTTTCAATCCTGACATCTTTTCTGTGTTTCTTTAAATGACGTGTCAGTTTCCCAACTCTTGGCAGGTATACGCTCATATACTCATCAGTGAGTATTTGGCATCCCATTTTTCCCTGCCCCTGTCAATAATCACTCCCAAACTTGGCAGATGCTGACGATTTCTCCTTTGCTTGCTTTAAAATAGCTGATCTCATTTCTATGACTGGATCATGTTGCATTTTGTCTGGCACTCTTTGTAGCATGGGAATCCTCTCCTCTCACGTCATTCTTTACTAATGTCACTCTACTGCACAGCTCTAATGAGCTATTTAATTTCCTGATTTATGACGAGTGTCAATATCAATGTTTTCAATACTTACCAGTATGCTGATTCCCATGAACACAGATACTCATTACTCAGTTTATATTATGAGTGGCTGACTGGTTGCAGATGCAGATACCTGTTTTTCGTATCTTCAGTTTTCTTGTGAGTCTACAAGTACCTGAATAATCATTTGCCTTAAAAATTTAGTAATAGACAGAATATTCTACAAGCTAATAATTACAATGGTTTTTGAAACACAGATTGGGAGCCTATATATTTTGCCAAATTTCAAAAATGTTGACACAGGCCAAGGCACATAACTAACATGGCTTTTGTTGTGAACACTATAGCTTTATAGCTCTTTAATTCTTTTAAGCAGGTTGTTCTAAACTTAAAATTATAGGATATTAAATTTTACATTTATTAATTGACCTATGGACTGATGCAACGTATGCAAAAAAATAGATTGGGGATTCATAAAACATAGTAAAAAATGGGGTTGCTTTTTACTTTGAGAAATATATCATATATCATTCTTCTGGGCAGACTGACTGTTCTTGGCCTTCTACTAAGGTTTTCTTTAACAGCTGATTTAAAAACATACACATTTTCCATAAGATAGAATTAAGAGCTAAAAGCAGTATTTCCTTACTGTCAAGTATTTTACTCAAAGAATCAGACGAGGAACACTTAGAAGACGTTAAATAGGAGGAATTTAATTCTGGTGGAAACAGATCCAGGAGCTCATAAATTAACATGATCAATTTTAGGATAGAAAATTCTTAGATTTTTTTTTTCAGCTGAAATATGTATTTATGAAAGAAACAGTAGTTTTTTATGTGCTTCTCAGCATTGCTACAATCCTGCTTCTGTTTCATGGTTTCCTTACTTGTGTCAGAAGTAGTGGAAGTAGACGTGACTCCTTTTGCATTGCCTACTACAGAATCCACTGTGACAACATCCCCCAAGCCTGCAGGCAGGACTTCTTTGGAAAGGATGCCTTGCATAAAGCTTACATAAAGAGAAGTACTGACTCTGCTATACAGACTGGTAAGCGGTTGGTATGAGCCTTCTGTTTTTGGAAAGTGACTTAATTGCAAACAAGGAGTCATCTACTTTGGTATTTCGCTTAAACTAACAGATCCATTTTCTCAAAACAGACATAAACAGAGTGTGCAATCAAAAGTTGGCTCCAACTTTAATTATACATACTCATTCAGAAAAAGAAATGAAATATAAAAGTTCCTACTGTGATTGTTTCAATGAGAAGTGCTTTTCTGACTCAATCACAGCTAATATATTTTAAAATATTACTTTAATCAAACTATGTAAGTCCACACAAAACAGTTCCATCTATCTCAGTGTTCTTTCATTAGGAGCTACCAAACTGGATGATACTCAAAGGAATCATTCCTTAAAATGCATTGCTGTATCTGTGTTCTTTCCACAGTTCAAAATTGTTATTATGTTTTGAATAACTGCTGGCATAAAGCAAATATCTTGAAAAAAGTCATCCTAATGACAATCCTTAAATTGAATACAGTGAATGTTATAGTTACCATACTACGAAGGACAAACATATGAATAATATCTAGACTTTCAAAACATGCATTGACAGTTTGATTGCTGAGATTTGGCCATATTGCTCTGGAGAACTGCAGAGAATACTGTGTAATTACCTGATAATAAATCGACTGGAAATACCAAAGGAACTGCAAGCTAAGTCTGCAGTATTAGTCTATTCAGTGCTCACATATCTACCTCTACTGATTTTTAGAAATGATCATCTGTCTCATCTTGGACATGACAGTAAGCATAGGACTGAATCTGTTAGCTCAGATAACTTATTGCTGAGGAAACAATGAAGTGAAAAATCTCTGTCACATTTAATCAGCATTTACTCTTCAGTTTCTACAAAGGAAGGTGTTAAGCTAAAACAAGAGTGAATGCAAACTGGTGGCTCATGGCCTGAACCTCTGATTGATCACTTGAGGTGAGCAATGAGTCAGCCATGGGAGCACAGGTAAAGGCAATTCACCTGTGGAAGGGGTGGAGCCTGCCTGAACCTCTCCTAGACCCATTTAAGAGCTGACTACCGTTGGGAAGGATGTCTTCTGGAGATCCACTCTGATGGGGTTTCATAAGTGAGCCAAGGACACAGGTAAGCATCCTATCTTTTCTTCTTTGATATAGTAACTGCATAGCCAAGCTCTCTGGTATAACATCTGTACATTCATTGATTGTACACAAGAGGTAGCTCAAGAACCTTTTCATTTAAGAAAAAGGACAGTTTGACAAGTGAATTCCATTCTACTTCTCAGACCTTCATGAGGTACCATGTATCTCTTTTTTCTGTGTAATTTAGATAATATATATTATAATAATTTATCAATGTAATAGTAAAAAATGTTCTTAGTTTTTAATTCAAGCAGTGCAACTAGCTATTTAGCTGAGTATGTGTAATATGGGAATTGAAATGTTTTAACTACTGCAGACCTCACAACTTCATACAAGACTGGATTTTTTTATGCTGTACTAACATGGTAGGGATTTAAAAGCAATCTGCTGTTGTCTTGGCTATTATTATGTTATATTCATTAAAATAATATATAAAAAAATAAAATGACATAATTCACCTTCACTGGCCCTAATTTTTGTCAAGGTACAGGAAGCACAGTATCAATTCTGAAATCTGGGTATCTGTATCCTGTCCTTTGATAACAGCCCCCCTCCTACACTACGCTGTTTTATCAGAAGTTCAATGAAGTCTGAATTAGTATCTATAAATACAAGACTGCTTTTAGATTGGGTTAAAGTCAAACAGCATTCTTTTTTTTTCCTGTGTGTACGTTTATTTATTTATTTTACTTTGTTCCAAATCCCACATGGAAGATTTGCCTTCCTATAATGTCACAGAATGGCCTGGGTTGAAAGGGACTTCAAGGATCATGAATCTCCAACCCCCTGCCACATGCAGGGCGACCAACCTCCCCATTTAATACTACACCAGGCTGCCCAGGGCCCCAGTTTGGCCTTGAACACCTCCAGGGATGGGGCATCCACAACCTCTCTGTGCAGCCTGTTCCAGTACCTCAGCACCCTGTAAAGAATTTCCTCTTGATCATCTTCATGGTCTTCCTCTGGACCCTCTCCAACAGCTTCCTATCTTTTTTTGTACTGGGGGCTCCACACTTGGATGCAGTACTCCAGATGGGGCCTCACAAGAGCAGAGTAGAGGGGGACAATCACCTCCCTGTCCCTGCTGGCCACCCCTCTTCTGATGGAGCCCCGTTTCCCTTCCAAGCCACAAGGGCACACTGCTGGTTCACATTGTTCTTCATCTATCAAGACCCCCAAGTCCTTCTCCACAGGGCTGCTCTCAAGGACTGCTCCTTCCACCTAGGGTCGAGGTAGTCAATGTGTGAGGGCTGCTTGCACTGCCCATTCAATAAGGCAGCAGTGGGAGAGGAGGCTGTGTCTTGTGTCAGCATGAGTGAGTGCTCTTATCTTTTTCTCAGGTTACTTGCTCTCCTGTTGACAGGCCCTGATGCCACCACTTCAAACATGGTCCTCACCAGGAAACATGCTTCCCAAGTGAAGACTGGCAACCCAGACAGAGGGTCTGGTCAATAATGTGGCAGTTCAGGTCTCTGGCTGCTGAGAGTGCCTCAGCCTGCCGCTGCCGGTGGAGGATGGGACGGATGCCACTTGCATGCAGTGTGAGCAGCTGGACGAGCTGCTCAACCTGGTGATGGAGTTTAGAGAGAAGGTAGATAGACTGTGGACCATCAGAGAGTGCGAGCAGGAGATTGACTGGTGGAGTGACTCTCTGCAAGAAAGGCGCAGAGATTGCACTTCCCAGACTGAGGGAGTAATGGACCCTCTCTCTCATCATAGTCAAACAGGGAAAGACAGCTTGAGCGGAGAGAAGGAATGGCAGCAGGTCTCAGCCCGGCGTCGCAGGCAACCCCCATCCTGACCTACCTCAGTTCCCCTGGTCCCTCTCTGTAACAGGTATGAAGCCCTGAAACCAGAGGGGGTGGTGAGCGATGATGATGTGGGAACACTGCTGCCAAGCTTGCCTAAGGTGAGGTGGTCAGCTCCATGTTTGAAGACTGCCTCCTCCAAGAAAGAAAGGAGGGTGATAGTTGTAGGCAACTCTCTTCTGAAAGGAACAGAGGGTCCAGTATGTCGGCCTGACCCTACCCATAGGGAGGTGTGCTGCCTTCCTGAGGCCCGGGTCAGGGATATTTCTAGAAAACTCCCCAGCCTTATCCGCCCCTCTGATTATTACCCTTTATTGATAGTTCAGGCCGGCAGTGATGGAATCGCTGATAGAAGCCTGAGGATTAAAAAAAAATGATTTTAGGAGACTGGGGAAGTTAGTTGATGGAGCAGGCATACAAGTAGTGTTTGCCAGTATTCCCTTGGTGGCAGGGACAAACACTGAGATGAGCAGAAAAAGCTGTCTTATAAATGCATGGCTGAGAGGCTGGTGCAAGCGCAAAAATTTTGGATTCTTTGATTACGGGGAGGTCTATTCGGCACCTGGCCTGAAGTCCGCTGATGGGAATTGCCTGTCTCCAAAAGGAAGATGGATACTTGCCCAGGAGCTGGCGGGACTTGTAGAGAGAGCTTTAAACTGGATAGGAAGGGGGAAGAAGATAAAGCCAGGCCTACTAGAGATCAACCTGGGGAAGTGGTATTGGGATTAGGTGAGAGGCAAGGGGCTCAGCTGAGGTGCATTTACACTAATGCATGCAGCATGGGCAACAAGCAAGGAGAGCTGGAAGCCATTGTGCAGCAGGCAAACTATGACCTAGTTGCCATAATGGAAATGTGGTGGGATTACTCCCATGACTAGAGCACTGCAATGGATGGCTACAAACTCTTCAGGAAGGATAGGAAAGGAAGGTGGGGTGGTGGTGTGGCTCTCTATGTTAGGGAATGCTTTTATGCTACTGAGATTGTGACTGGGGTCAATAACGTTGAATCCCTTTGGGTAAAGATCAGAGGAAGGGCTGACAGGCCCTGGTGGGTGTCTGTTATAGACCTCCATACCAGGATGAAGAGGCAGATGAGGTATTCTATAAGCAGCTGGCACGAGCTGCACAGTCACCAGCCCTTGTCCTCATGGGGGACTTTAACTTCCCTGACATATGCTAGCAGTACAGCACGGAAGAAGCAGTCTAGAAGGTTTCTGGAATGCATAGAGGATAAATTCCTGATGCAGCTAGTCAGAGAGCCCACGAGAGGAATTGCCCCACTAGACCTGCTGTTCACAAACAGGGAAGGTCTGGTGGGAGATGTGGAGGTTGGAGACTGTCTAGGACAGAGTGACCATGAAATGATAGATTTCTCGATTCATGGTGGAGCCTAAAGGGGGAATAGTAAAACTGCTACCTTGGACTTCAGGAGGGCGGACTTTGAATTGTTCAAGAGATTAATAGGGGGAGTCCCCTGGCATTCAGTCTTATCAAGTAAAGGGGTCCAAGAGAGCTGGTTGCTCTTCAAGAAGGAAGTCTTAAGGGCGCAGGAGCAAGCAGTCCCCCCTGAGCTGCAAAATGAACCCGTGGGGAAGAAGACCGGCATGGATGAATAGGGAGATATTCTTGAGGCTCTGGGAGAAAAAGAGAATCTACTGCCTGTGGAAAGAGGGACAGGCAACTCAGAATGAATACAAGGATGTTGTTAGGATGTATAGAGGTGAAATCAGAAAGGCAAAAGCCCAGCTTGAATTTAACCTGGCCGCTGGGGTGAAAAGGAGTAAGAAACTCTTTTGTAAATACATTAACAGTAAGAGGAGGACAAAGGAGAATATCCACTCTTTGCTGGATGAGGCTGGGAATGTGACCACTGAGGATAAGGAAAAGGTGGAGGTTCTGAATGCCTTCTTTACGTCTGTCTTTAAAAGTCAGACCAGTTATCCTCAGGACACTCCTCTCTCTGACCTGGTAATCTTGGCTGGGGAGCACACTAACCCCCCTGTGATTCTGGAAGAAAGAGTCAGAGACCTACTACTCCAACTGGACTGCCACAAGTTGATGGGGCCAGATGAGATCCACCCGAGAGTGATCCACTGCCGAGGGAACTGGCAGAGGTGGTAGCCGAGCCGCTTTCCATCATCTGTCAGCGCTCCTTGTTGACTGGTGAGGTCCCAGAAGGCTGGAGGCTTGCCAATGTGACTCCCATTTACAAGAAAGGTCATAAGGAGGATCCGGGGAACTACAGGCTTGTTAGCCTGACCTCGGTGCCAGGGAAGGTTATGGAGCAGATTGTCTTGAGGGAGATCATGCGGCATGTGTGGGATGACTGGGGGATCAGGCCTAGCCAGCATGGGTTCATGAAGGGCAGGTCCTGCTTGACCAACCTGATCTCCTTCTATGACTTAGTGACCCATCTGGTGGATGAGGGAAAGGCTGTTGATGTGGTCTACCTAGACTTCAGCAAAGCCTTTGACACTGTCTCCCACAGTACTCTCCTGCAGAAGCTGGCAGCCCGAGGCTTGGATGGGTACACTCTTGGCTGGGTAAGGAGATGGCTGGAGGGCCGGGCTCAGAGAGTGGTGGTAAATGGAGTTAAATCCAGCTGGCGACCGGTCGTGAGTGGTATTCCCCAGGGGTCGGTGCTGGGGCCTGTCCTCTTCAACAATATCTTTATCGATGACTTGAATGAGGGCACCGAGTGCATCCTCAGTAAATTTATAGATGACACTAAATTGGCAGGAAGTGTGGATCTGCCTGGGGGTAGTGAGGCCATACAGAGGGATCTGGACAGGCTGGAGAGCTGGACTGAAGCCAATGGGATGAGGTTCAACAAGACCAAATGCTGGGTCCTGCACTTTGGCTACAACAACCCCAGGTGATGCTACAGGCGTGGGGCGGTGTGGCTGGAGGACTGCGTAGAGGAAATGGACCTGGGGGTATTGATTGATGCATGTTTAGTGGGAGCTATTGGTAATGGGTGAATGGTTGGACTGGATGATCTTTTAGGTCTTTTCCAACCTTGGTGATTCTATGATTCCAGTCTGTACAGGTGCCTGGGATTCCTCCAGCCCAAGTGCAAAACTCTGCACTTTGCTGTGTTGAATCTCATCAGGTTCACCTGGGCCCACCTTTCTAGCCTCTTGAGGTCCCTCTGAATGGCATCCCTTCCTTCAACTGTACTGACTGCATCACTCATCTTGGTGTCGTCAGCAAACTTGCTGAGGGTGCACTCAATTCTGTCATCGATGTCATTGATAAAGATGTTAAAGAGCACCAGTCCCAAGACAGACCCCTGGGGGATGTCGCTCATTACCAGCCTCCATCTGGATGTAGAACCATTGGTGACCATCCTCTGTCTGTGGCCTTTCAACCAATTTCTTATCCATTGAGTGGTCCACCCATCAAATTTGGATCCCTCCAATTTAGAGATAAGGATGTGATGGGGGACCATGTCAAAGGCCTTGTTCAAGTCCAGGTAAATGACGTCAGTTGCCTTCCCCATGTCTACCAATGCCATCACTCCATCGTAGAAGGCCACAAGATTGGTCAAGCGCGACTTTCCTCTAGTGAAGCTGTGCTGGCTGTCTTGGATCATGTGCCCATTCCTCATGTGATCAAGCATGTTATCAAGGATGATTTGTTCCATGATGTTCCCAGGCACAGAGGTGAGACTCACCGGCCTGTAGTTCCCAGGGTTCTCCTTGCTCTCTTTCTTGTAAATGGGAGTGACTTGACCTTCCTCCAGTCATCTGGGACCTCACCTGGCAGCCATGACTTTTCAAATATGATGGAGAGCAGCTCTGCAACCACTTCAACCAGCTCCTTCAGAACCCTGGGATGCATGCCATCTGGCCCCATAGACTTGTACACATTCAGTCTCATGAGGCGGTCTTGGCTCATGAGGCTCTGACCTCACAGTGGGGGGGAGAGGGGGGGATTTACCAAGTTAAGTTTCGCCTGCGTCTTGTGCTTTCCAGATCCCACTTCTGCAAGTCCAGACAGCATCCCTGTATTCTTCTGAGGTGACACGCTTGTCCAGAGCTTATACGCAACTTTCTTCACCCTCAGCATGCCCAGCAGGTCCTTACCAAGCCATGCTGGCTTCCTACCTCCTCTGCCTGCTTTTTTTTATTCAGAGGGATGCAGAGTTCTTGTTCTCTCAGGAAGGCATCCTTGAAGAGTAGCCAGCTCAACTCAACATCTTTGTTTTTAAAGACATCATCCCAGGGGATCTCAGCCAACAGTCCATTGAACAGCTTTAAGTTTGTTCTTCCAAAGTTCAGGGTCCTGACGCCACTCTTCTCCAGGCCTGCATCCCTCAAGATCATGAACTCAACGAGGGCGTGGTCACTGCAACCCAGGTTGCCTCCAACCTTAACACCATTAATGATTTCCCCTGCATTGGTGAGCAGCAGATCCAGCAGTGCTTCAGCTCTGGTTGGAGCTCTGGCCCTCAATCCAAAATGAGTAGCCCGGCTAATGGAGGCCATTGATAAGAAGGGGTTGAGATCTCCATTGACACTGAATGCGTTAGAAATTCTCACAGCACAGGGACCCTTGCTACCCTATGATGTGGAACACCTTATGCATATTGTACTTAAGCTAGTACAGTTTACACTCTGGAAAGAGGAATGGGGTTAATCAGTTGAGATTTATTGTTGCGGCAGCCCAAAACCCCAGGTGCCCTGTGCATGGTTCGGATGTACAAAGACTGATAGGTGCGGCTGCTGGAATGCTCACCCCCCCCCAGGGACAGATTATGCAATTATGCCCAGGGGAGTTGATTGCCACATCAGACTCAGCACTCGCTGCATTCATGACGTTTGTATGCAGTACTGAACCCTCCACCTCCTGGACAGACACTAGCCAGGGTCCAACGGAATCCTTTCAGGATTTTGCAGATAGATTAATAAAGGCAGTAGAAGGGTCAGAATTACTGAGAGCAGTCCACAATCCAGTGATACTGGACTGTTTACAACAGAGGTCCCTCAATAACATTGAAGCTCTATTCCGTGCGGCCCCCAGAAAGTTTCAAACTCTGGGAGAGGCAATGGGATATGTACTGGACAGAGAGAAGGTCGCTCCAGTTACCAACAAGGGTTTAGCTTCAGCTATTTTTATTGCCATGGCCGCACTGGGCCAACAGCAACCTGCTGGCCTAGGCCCTTGTTTTCGATGTGGACAATATGGCCATGTGAGATCCCAGTTTAAAAACATAAGTGAAAAAGAGGTTGTGTGTCAGTTATGTGACAGAAAAGGACACACTGCTTGGCAGTGTAGGAGCAACAAGGATTTGTTTGTGAGAGCAATGCTCTCAAGGCTTGAGACATCTGCCTTGATATTGAACAAAATGTTTGTCATTTTGAGATACATCCCAACAGGTACCTGAGACAGTGCTCATAGATACTGGGAAGGGATGTGTTTGTATGAGGACATTTTGTAATTTCATACTCAGACAGTGCCACTAGGGCTATCAGCAATCACTCTAATCTCTGTGTAACTTTATCAGTATTTTAGGATGTGATTTTAAATATACAGCGCTGGTTACATTGTATCAGCTACTGCAGTCTAACTACACGTTGATCCAAGACTTATAGCCCCCACCAATTGGAATGAATCTCACTTTGGTAAGGAAGCTTTTTCAACATGATGATCTATACCAACTGCTAAAATGCATCAGAGACAATGGACAAAAAGCCTGGATCACTGTTCACCATGACATGGAAGAGATACATCGTGTCATAGAGTAAAGAAGGATGGAGAATGCCACTGGTGGGAAGTACTTTTTGGATGGTCCCCTGCAGCAACGGGGATATTTAACTCTGATCTGCACCCAGTTATAATTGTGTTCGGTCTAGCATTACTACGCTTAGTGCTTATATTATACATAAAGATGTGGCGCATGCTGAGGCGAGTGTTCTGGCTCGATTCAGTGTTATTGAAGAACGCAGTATACTGCTTCATGTAGAACCCATCTTGAGGCCAGTAGGCTGCTAGGCTGTTAGGGTAGAGCTATTAAGCACATTGTGCTGTAACCAGGCAAGGCTTTAGTGAGCATAGGGAGGGGGAGATGTTGCATGTACTGTATTAGGCGTCTGATGTCGAAATTGGAATGTGACGTGTCAGGAGTAGGCGTTAACGAGGCAATATTGGGATGTGACACGGCAGGACCTCCCCTGCTCTGTGATGGATGTATGACGCATGCTTTAGGGGCATAGACGAAGCACATAGGGTATACATGCTAGAGTTCACTTGTAATAAACGCCATTTTGCTGTTCACCATATTGGTGTGCATGTTCAGTGATCTGGCCCCGGCCCTATCGGGGCCAGTACCATAGATCCCTAACACTGCATACTCCTATCACCAGCTGCCCTTTTTTAGACCATCCCTAATTCTAACCCACAGGCTCTGAACATGTTCCTGACTGTTTCTCACAGTGAGCTCCTCACAGTCTATCTGCTCTTCGATATAGAGGTCAACTCCCACACCCTTCCTACCTAGCTGATAGCCCTCAATGGTGGTATTCCAGTCAAGGGAGTCATTCCACCATGTTCCCATGATAGCACCAAGGTCATAACTTTCTAAATGCATTGTGGTTTCCGACTTGTCCTGCTTATTTCCCAGGCTGTGTGCATTGGCATAAAGGCACTCCAGCTGGATTTTCCATCTCACCACCTTTCTGGAGGATCTAGGTTCCCCTAGAACAGCAGCATCCCCATCACCCCCCTGCCCCAGTCCATTCCTTTTTACTTCACAGTCATTGCCCATCAAGTTAGGTATGAGCCCTCGAACGACCTGCTCAACCCCAGTGGCCCTGATTTTGCCCCCTTCCCCCTTCATACCTAGTTTAAAGACCTTTTAATGAGTCCTGCTAGTTCCTCAGCTAAGATCCTTCTCCCCCTCAGAGACAGGCTACTTCCATTTGCTGCCATCATGCCAGGCGCTGAGTAAGTTGCCCTGTAGTCAAAAAAACCCAAATTCCTATGTTTGCACCAACTTTAAGCCATTTATTTATGAGGTGGGTTTTTTGGTATCTCTCAGTATCCTGGCCTGCCACTGAAGGTATAGAAAAAAACACCACCTGCACGCCCACTCCTTTTACCATTCCTTATGTCCATTCTTTATCTTTGTTCTTGATTCTAATAGCCTCCAGATCATATAGTAAAACATTACCCAGCCATTTGCTTCAAGCAAAACAGAACAACTGTTTGAAGAGGAACATAATCTAGATACTTCAGAAAAACCCAGGAAAATAAAACTCTGTGAGAAGTTTACAGGCAAGGGAAAGATACCCAAAGGCAACAGTACTTAATGCAGTAGCCTGATTTCAAGACTACCTTGTAACTTTTTTTTTTTTCCTTTCTGAAAACTTGAAAAACAAAATGTTCTCAACACAGTATAGCTTCAGATTGCTGAATATGCTATAACTTTGATAAAGTAACCATTCGAATCTCATGAAATGCAAGTAGGCCAAAAGCAACAAGCTTACTCTCTCAGTCTCTCCTGTTAATCAGCCTTGGATGAATACTGCTCTTTAAATGAGGAAGCATGGATTGAAGTTTTGTCACATATACAAGTAGTATCTTTTTCATTTAGTTTTCAAAGTAATTATAGTCTTCAACATTGATCATGTGAATGCAGCAGTGAGTAGTTATGTCTGGGACCTCCATAATAAATCCTTGCTTTAAGATTTTCTATCTCAGGTGTTGAAATGCAATTTGGTTGCAACCTGACACATGAGAATTCAATTTTTGGAAGAATGGTTTATACTGGCTGCGAGGCTGTGACTAAGATGTTATTGGTTTCTCTTTCTAATTATTTATAGGTTCTTAAAATGCATTTTCTCCAGAGGATTTCTCATTTGCAACTACAAACGCACACAAAAACCAGCTATATTCTATTTCATAAGAAATACAACCCTTTGTGTACAGAATTCTGCCTTGTTTTTCACAGACAGTAGAAAAACCTCTGATTACACATGCACTATGATTACTTTTTCTTATGATAATCATTATTATTTTACTAAAGATCTTCAGATACAGTTCCATATTGTTAGATAATAATAAAAATAAATCCTGGAAGCTTTAACAAGTTTTATTGACTTAGATCTTAGCTTCTCGACATTTTGAATTGTATGAATAGAAGTTTGTGGTTTCAATTTTTAATTGGCATATTTATTTTACCACTGGTAAAATGACACATGCATATTTCTTTTTATTCCTTTAGCTTCCATTTATTTTTTCCCATCTAAAGACATGGAATGTACATTTTCTTGGTATTTTTTTTTTAATGCTAAAGTATTATTTTTTATTTTAATCAATATAGTTTCTCTTTGGTTAGCATTTTTGTAATAGTACTTGCATTTTTCACTGAAAAGGGATTGTTACATATGTACACAACTTTATGCAAAGTGTGTGATTTTTCAGTGTAAAGTAAGATATGCTGCCAAAACGAGGGCCTTTGAAGTTAGGCACCTGAAATTGCTGGAATTAAGTTTCGGAGTTTGTCAAATGCCAAACTATGTCTGCCAAGTTCAAACATGTTCAAGCTCTGCACTTTGTATTACAACCAAGAAGGTTTTTACATATGTGAAAACAGCACATTCCAGTGAAAATTTTGTGGCAAACTGGTGGGTTTTTCACAGCTCTAAAAGCATTTCTCAACAAACTGTTTACATGCTAAATGAATCCTCAAAAAGATGAAAATAACTGTTTGTATGCAATTTAAAAGTGATTCGGAGAAAAAAAATAAATGAGAAAAATGAGAAAGTAAGCATATTTTCAAGTAAATTTCAGTGGAGAATATGCTTTTCTAATTAGTGAAGGAGTTGACAGAATACCTTTTTGTACTTGCTCAGGTAAATCAGACGTTAAATTTAAAATTAACTACTTATATGGGATTTTATTTACTGAAGTATGGGATATACATCCCTTATTTAGAAATTTACCTTTTAAAACTTATCTCCTGCAGAACAATTCTGAGAATAAACATCTAGAAGGCACACAATTGCAAACAAGATGAAAATAGTAAAAAAAAAAAAAAAAAAAAAAAAACCAAACCAAAACAAAAAAAAACCCACAACATAAGAAAACAAGCAAGTCTTCCTTTCTTCCATTTTTTAATTTATTTTGACATTTATTGATAATCTGGGATGGGCTGGAAATACATGTTCTGTTAACAGATATGTTCGAGTTACTGCAAAGTAAAATTGCAAATGCTTAGATGTTGTGCAACACAGATAAGGATAGGATAGAATACGTTTGACTGTAGCATGTGTGTAAAATTTTCTTAATGCAGCAAGACCAATATTCAGTCAATTTCTATCTGTTAGTGTAATTTGCTATGATTTAAAAATTAAATTTTATTGCTGCCTTTCTTCTTTGAGAATTCCCTTTTTCTAGTAGACAGGGTAAAATCAAGTTAATTCTTAGGAATACACAGAACTCGTCAAAGTACTAAAACAAGTATACAGCTGAAAATGTAAAGAAAAAACATTTTGGAACAGAAGCAGGGTTCAGAAACATCTGGTTCTTGTGTACCAGCTTGTGCTTTGCAAGTACTTCGCAATTTTTGCCGTGAATTTTCTTGAAAAATAACAGAGCATCAAGAGAACTTAAAGTTACAAAGAAAGCACTTGAAGAAAGTATAAAAGTTGCAGCAATCAGCTGTGTTCCTTAACAGCAGTACAAGCAGTTTGCTTTAAGAGACCTACTCAATGACGGCTTATAATCAATGACTATTAAGATGTTGTAATTATGAAATAAACAAGAGTTTGGCAAAGCAGATTACGATAACAAAAGGAGAATAAATAGAAAGCTTACCCCTGTTCTGGGCTCACTCACAAAACTCCAGCAGAGCAGATCTCCAGAAGAGATCCTTCCCTACTGGTAGTCAGCTCTTAAATGGGTCTAGGAGAGGTGGAGCCAGGCTCCACCCCTTCCAGCAGCACAGGTGAATTGCCTTCACCTGTGCTCCTCTGGCTGACTCATTGCTCGCCTCAGGTGATCAATCAGAGGTTCAGGCCATGATTCATCAGTTCCCATACACTCCACCCCTTCATGGCATGAACCAATGATCAGGTTGACTAAAGGGTAAGCTTTCTCTAATAAAGAGATCTGCTATATTGCAACGCTTATACAATTTTCATCGTGATGCGTGTTGGTACAATTCAAGACGAGTGATGATCAGTGGATGTCCATACTCTTCTATGGGCCAGTGCTCAATGATGTGACCGGAGGCATGAGGTCCTGAGGTGCAGATCTGTTCTATGTTCCATCAGTCCCATGCAGACCATCACCGGGTGTTGTATATGATCTAACAGTAACACTGGAACGCTTGATGGCATTTTGCTCCTTCCAGTGATCCTGAAGGCTCAAAGACTCACGGGGCGTAATACAGATGTTTCAGAGGTACCAGGAGGGAATGGTCTGCTCTCCAGGGCAAGATACAGGCCGTATTTTTACCCTGGGTCAACACTTCCACTTGTACTGGGGCACATCCTGGCCACCTGTACCACACCTTCTGGCCAGATGTCTGTGGCTGCATAATAACATCAGGCACCAAAGGAGGTGTCCTGATCTGCAACAGGGACATGATGGGGGTCCCTTTAGCAATGAAAATCAGTGTTGACCACAATATCAGTAGGCCATGTACCTATTACTGGAGGGACTACTGAGCCTCCCACCTCCAATAGTCTCCCCCAAGGTGCAAGTAGGCCACACCATTTGGGTCCTACCTGCACCTTCCAGGGCCATTTTATTTTATGGGTACCCGGATCTAAATTCTCAGAGGCAGGGAGTAGAACATTATTTTCTTTACCAATCTGGGGTCTGTCTCGCTCCAATTTTTAGGAGGGAGATGAGGTTCTTTTAATATCTGTATACCCGGTGTGAGATTAAGAAACAACAGTTCATATGTTGTTCGATCCAGTTTATTACCAAACCTAATCAGGGAGACGGGGAAGGGAAGGAGGGCGATAGAAAAGATGGAAAAGAAGCAGGAGTTGCGTAAAGCGGGGATAGTCACCAGCAGAATCCAGCAGTGGTCCTGTTGCACGGCGTTTGAAGGTCCCAGGCAGACGCAGCAGGGGGACAGGGAGCAGCAGCGTGGCTGGCCTTGGGCAGCAGGCAGGTAGACAAGGAAGTTGAGGAACCAATCCTTGAAGCTGCAGCAGCGCTCAGGCAGCAGGCACAGGAGAGTTCGACAGCATGCAGGAGTCACCTCACAAGGAATCTGATCATCAGGAATCCCTCTGTTCTTCTTCATGAGGAATCCGTTGCCAGAAACCTCCATTCTTCTTCATGAGAAATCTGCTGCCAGAAACCTATCTTCATGGTTTTCAGTTCCTCTTTTATCCTCCTTGTTCTCCTGCCTATGTGACAAGGATGGGCCTTGAGCAAGAGTCATTGAGTACCCCCTGAGATGGCCATCATCCTGAGATAAGTCCACACAAAGGAGCTTTTCTCAGCTATTTAGCTGCAGCTCATCTCGCTCTCCTTGCCCCTGGCCTTGCCCATCTGCATCCCGCAGATAAAGGATCTCACAACCTTTGCCCAGGACTTGCCTGGACTTGTTCATCTGTGTCCTTCAGACAAAGGATTTCACAATCCTTGCTTGGGACTTGAACAAGTCCATCTGTGTCCCCAGCAAGCTTTGAGACCCAGATGTTAACAGAATAATATCTTACAGGGTCTTACCTGATGATCAGTGCCCGTAATTTGAATGCTAAGCAGGGTGGCCCATGTTGTCTGCAACATTCTCAGGGCACTGGGTCTGACGTCTCAGGCTCTTTCATTCAGGTCCCACAAGGTTTCATACAGTCTTTTTGTCCACCCCTGCAGGGACTGGGAGTCTGTCTTCAGGACAGCCTTAAGAATACTGCTATAACATTCGATGAGGCCTGCCCCCATTGGATTATATGGCAGGTGGAATCACCATTTGATGTTATTTTCTTCTGCCCAGCGCTGTATCGTTGCACCAGTAAAATGAGTCCCTTGGTCACTCTCAATGACGTGAGGTGTCCCGTAGGCAGACATCAGTTTAGTGAGTGCCTTGATGGTATATGCCTGGTTTGCTCTTGGTACTGGATAGGCCTGCTGTAGCCCACTTGCAGTGTCGACGCAGGTCAGGGCATATCTTGCCCCCTAGGAGCAAGGAAGGGGCCCGATGTAATCGACCTGCCATCGCTGGAGAGGATTGTGACCTCTAGCAAGATGGGCTGTTGTTTCAGGCAACAATCTCAGTCTCAACTTGGAGCAAGTGTTGCAACCCTGGCATGCCTGGACGATATCAGATAGTTGTATGGGCAGTCCCCATGCTTTAGCAGCTGCCCACACTGTCTTTTGTCCAGCATGCCGGAGCTTCTGATGTAACCAGCGGGCGATGTTCTCAGATGGTGAATTTTCAATCTATCAAACTCGGACCAGCATGTTGGCTTCATTGTTTCCCGGTGACTGTAGGGGCTGATGACCAGAAACATGGTAGACATGTACAGTCCTGTGTTTGACCGTATTCCATATGTCTAACCACATGTCTTTGCCCCAGATCGGTCGGGCATGGATAGTCCATTCCTGGGTGGCCCACTGTGCAATCCAAAGAATGAACCCCCAGTACATAGCCCAACTATCTGTACAGATATTCAGGATACCATCACCGGGTTCCTTGGTTATAACCATCCACACGGCTCGCAGTTCTGCCCATTGGCTGCTCTGACCATCCCCCTCATCAAACCAGATTGTCTCGGTGGAAGGATGGTATGCTATTGCTCTCCACTTGCTCGGGTTGCCCTTGCTGGACTCATCTGTGTACCAGGCATCTTCAGGGATAGGACATTTTTCCTCCTGAACGGGACTCTTCTCTGATGGACCAACCAGTATTTCTTTTGGTGCATCACTATGATACACCACTGGGCCTAGGATCTTCTGAAGTTCTTCTTTCAAGGGTGATGAAGACAGACTGCTCCTTTGGCTGAAGCGCCCATCGTGCCACTGTTTGTGCTTGGGCCACCTCTGTCTTAGGAAGGCGAGTCAGATCTTTCACCCACCCCTGAATCAGCAGAGTGGTCTTGACTATAACTTCAGCTGTTTGAGTTATTGGCTCTACTGCCTGTAATGCCGAATAGGCAGCCAATAACTGTTTTTCAATCATACTGTATCTTTCTTCTGCTCCGTGCCAAACCTGAGACCAGAAACCAATGGGGGTCCGAACAGAACTCTGACGTTGCCACAGGCCCCAACCGTCTTGAGTAACATGAATGTCCAACTTGGCTGGGTGGGTAGGATCAAATATATCCAAAGCCTGGGGTTGTTTAACTGCCAGTTTTGCTTGTTGGAAAGCATCCTGTTCTGTTTTCCCCCAGTCCCATAGCTGCCCCTTTTTTTGTGAGTCTATATAGTGGCCTTAGCAGCTGCTAAGGTGAGGTATAAAGGAACGCCAGTAACCCAATATACCTAGAAACTCTTGCAGCCGCTTTGATGTTGTAGGGACTGGGAACGCCTGAACCTTATCTATGACAGCACTGGGTAGCACTTTGGTCTTTCCTGACCAAACCAACCCCAGGAATTTTACAGACTGGCCCAGACCTTGCACCTTTTGAGGATTTATAACCCATCCCCTCTGTTGTAAATAGGCAGTTAATGAATCTGCCATCTGTCCTACTGCCTCCAGTGAGTCGGATGTCAGCAGGAGGTCATCAGTATAATGACATAGATTAACATAATCAGGTTTTCTCCAATCAGCCAGGTCACGCGCCACTGGATTATGACAATACGTTGGTGAATGCACGTACCCCTGTGGCAGAACCTGAAAGGTCCACTGCCTGCCTCCCCACGTAAACGCAAACTGATCTTGCGATTCCTCAGCAATTGGAATACTGAAGAATGCATTTGCTAGATCTAGGACACAATGATAGGTTTTTATCTCCCTACTCAATGTGTCCATTAGGGAGGCAATATTGGGTACGGCTGCATGACCTTATTTAATTCTCCTGTAATCTACTGTCATTCTCCACGGGCCATCTGACTTTCGCACTGGCCATATGGGGGAGTTATACGGGCTGTGTGCAGGTCTTATAACGTCCACTTTTTCTAATTCCTGCACCGTTCTTGATATTTCATCTTGCCTACCCAGGAGTCTATACTGTCTCACATTAGTAATCCAGTGCGGTTTCAGCAGGAAAATAGGCCTGTGTTTTTCATGGCCTGCACTGCCCAGATAGTGATACATTTCTGTTGAAGTTTGAACTCTCCCACAGTTGTCTGGAGAGCCAGACCCCATAGAATATCTATGCCCAGGATGTATTTTTGGACTGGGACAATAGACACCTTGTACTCCCGGGGTGGGAGATGCCAAACCCCCAATTTTAACCATGTTTTGGTGACAGGAATAGTCTGTCCCCCAAAACCACCAATCATAACTCTGTGTTCATCACATTTTGTCAGATCTCCATAGATAATTGATGTTTCTGCTCCAGTGTCCACTAATGCCATAACTCTGAATATTTTTTTGGGACCAATAAATCACTGTGGAGGTTGGTGGCCCTGCATGTGGCAGGGGGGTTGGAGATTCATGATCCTTGAGGTCCCTTCCAACCCTGGTCATTCTGTGATTAATTCTACATAGGGCCTCTGGTCCCATCTGGAGGCCCTAGGGGGACTAAAATCCCTTGTCACACTATAAATTGTGCTATGGCCAATTCTTTTGCTTCTGGTGGCTCAGGCATTGTGGCCTGAGACACCTGAGGCAGCTTTTTTTTTTTTTTTTTTTTTTTTTTTTTCCCCTATTAGGAACAATGAAATCTTCTAAGTTCCATGTCATCATTGGTATTCTTTCTATAACCCTTACCCTTGATTTCTTAGGGTAGTTCTGAAATTTTTGATTGTCCTTTAGTTGTCTCTAAGGACATGGTTGGGCTGGTGGTCAATCTTAGCAAATTGGACACCAGCCCTAATTAAACCATTAAACATTTGTTTTCGGGAGACCCTTATGGGTCCCGATTGAGTAGCTCAAGTAGCCACCTCTGCTTCTTCCAACATCCAAATGTTGCGGCTAGTCTGCAGGCATTCTGTTTCTCCTAGGTCAGCCACTAACTGGGCAGCCTGCTGGACTACAGCTTCTGAGGCCACCAGGGGATTTAATATAGAGACTAAAGTACCATAGAGATGAGAGGGAGCTTGCTATAAAATCAAGTCTCTCATCCCTGCTGAAAATTTGACCATATCAGGGCCACCAAATGTGTCTTCATAGATAGCTTCCCTTACGCCCAGTTCACTGATGTAATTCTGAATGTCCTCCATGGAGAACCACATCCCTGTATGTAGCGGTATGTCAGATTTATTTAGCCATACCATACGGCAGCTGCCATTAACTATTCTATTACAGACTGTTTTTCATCAAGATATTGATTACCCCCATATAACCTCTGCCTGAGAGCAGGAAGGACAGTCATGGTGGCCAACTTGGCTATTTCTGGGCCATTCACCAAAACACTTTCTGCCCCAGAATCCCACAGTCTTAATAACCAAGCTGTCACACTTTCTCTAGGCCTCTGCCAAAATTGCTGTACTAAATCCATCAATTCTGTTGCCATGTATGGCTGGGCTGTTACATGTAAATGAGTCTGGGCAGGAGGCCACTGATCAGGCAGCACCCCTGCTGGTCTGTCCTGTACTTTTTTTGTTTTCTGAGTTATGACAGGATGGACTTCTAGTGGATCGGTCAAAATTGGATATTCAGATCTAATTTGGATTTTTAATTTTCCTGATCAATGGAGTCTGTTGATTCAGGAATCTGGTCACTGCTTATTGAAATGTTATGAACTTGGCCTATTGGAAGATATAGAATTGGTTTCTTCCCTGTTAATATGCCAAGTTCTTGCTCTAGTTTTTCAATACGGTCTTTCAAAAGTTGATTTTCATTCTCTAAAGTATTATTTATTATTTCAGCATGATTTAAGGCATTTAATAGTGACCATACCACTGTGGAAGCAGCCAGTTGTCTTTCTTTAGTGATCAGTACATCCTTGCTAAGTCCCTGAAAGTAATCTGCCATGCGATATGGGGAGATATTGCCCATAACGCGTAAGGGACCCCATTTTTCAATGATAACTGTTAGCTCATAATAGGGAGATCCCACATATCCTAGGATCTGCCCTGGAATCATTTGCTCTAGAGGAGTATTGTTCTCCCCCTTGACCCATTTATAGAAATTCTAAAGAAAAGACATGATATAAATTTTAGTATATTTGGCCTGCCTGGCTCGCCAAGTGTATAACCAGTGAATATAAAGATGTTATAAACATGAAATAAACAAGAGAGTTTGGCAAAGCAGATTACGATAACAAAAGGAGAATAAATAGAAAGCTTACCCCTATCCTAGGCTTACTCACAAAACTCCAGCAGAGCAGATCTCCAGAAGAGATCTTTCCCCACTGGTAGCCAGCTCTTAAATGGGTCTAGGAGCTTCTGGCAGCACAGGTGAATTGCCTTCACCTGTGCTCCTCTGGCTGATTCATTGCTCACCTCAGGTGATCAACCAGAGGTTCATGCCGTGATTCAGCAGTTGCCATACAGAGGGCAGTATAAAGAAATGCCCAACCAGTCTGCTATCGCCGCACATTAAATGGGAGAAATAACAAATACATGCACAGGAGTTTCTTTTAGTGTTCTAAGTGGCCCAGGAAGAGTAGTCCCTGTGCCTCTTCCAAGGACAGAAGTGAAGGCCAGTGATCTCACTCAAGCCCCACAGTCTTATATGACAAGGAAGCCCAGGAGAACTATGTGTGGCTGCAACATAGATGCTAGGGCTTTGCAGTCTGCATTGAAGAGCTTCTGATTCTCACTATCCTTTGGCTGACCACCTGCACTTTGGGCAGCACTGAATGAACTTCTTACCTTCCTGTCTTAACCTTCAGGATAGAAGGAGAGGTTTTAAACACTTGCCTAGTTATTTTAATTTTTTTATTACTTACCCCTTCCTTCCCCAGGCTCTCCCAGAGGTGCCCATCTGTGATGGGGTCACTGGAGCTGGCTGGAACTGTCTGTGTATCTGGCATGAAGCAGCCCTGCAATACGCACCATTACCAGCATCTGGGCTACAGCCATGCAATCTTGCAATCCCACATTCCCAAAATTTGTTATTTGTCGGTATTTTGATATTAGAAGTCATGTATTACAAGATCTTCTGCAACAGATATTTTTTCACTGCAAATATGTGTGTATACACATGTACAACTCAACTCAGGAACTCAGTTGAAACCTTTTCTCTTACCGTGAACCTTCTTTTATGGATATGAGCAGGAGTAGAATCCCTAAAATGTGAAAAAAATTTCCAGCTCTTCTTCAAAGTCCTTCTTGTGTTGAGAACTCCAAAACTGGGTGCAGTACTTCAGGTATGGTCTCACAGGAGTAGAGTAGAGGGGCAGAATTACCACCCTTGACCTCTCTTGGTCATGCCTCTCTTGATGTAACCCAGGATACTACAAAAACTTCCAGCAAGATAGAGATGGTGCCAGCTACTACAGTCAGACTAGGGGTGCTGCTGAGAATGGGACCAGTGTGAGTGAAATAAGTGAGGGGCACCTAAACTGAAAGCTGGAGTGGGGCCCCGAGTCATGATCTATGTGCTCAGTTCTGGCTGCTACGGAGCGTGAGCATCTGTGTCTTGCTCAAATCACGAGTGGTCTGTGCACACATGCTTACTAGCAAATTCCAAATTGTACAGAAAAAAAATAGTTGCACTAAAATTTATGAAGTTTATAATCTTGTGATGATTTTAAGCTTCAAAACTAAAAAACAACACACAGAAAGTCCTCCTTCCTCTTCATATATAGACTCCCAACTTCAAACATGAAAATCATATACAAATAAATTTTTGATGCAGTCCAATTGATAATGATAATCTTTACTGATGTTCTATTAGAAAATCAAGAAGAAAATCTTTTTTGTTTCCACAAGTGTTATGTGGTTCTTTGGATTTTATATGGACTGAAAATAACCCAATAGGAAATACTGTTCAAGTCTAGCATGAACTACTCCATGAATGGAAAACATGTTAAATTACAGTGCCAACACTTACGTCTGTTACTCAGAAGAATTCCAAAACAATTTGATGCAAGAAGATGATAAAAATGTGATAGGATAACTTGAAATGTGATGGTCTGTGCTTATCACATGTGATCAGGCAAGAAAAATTTTCTTTTCTGTTTTTGGCAGTTGCTTGATTAAAAAGACTGGCATTTTCTTATCACTTTCAAGATGAACAGTCTCTGCAAATTGAAATAATCAGCAAACATAAATCACATAAGAGGAAATTACTGTGAACTTCTCAGTTTAAACTGTTGTATCTATGTAACTACTGAGTCTATAACCAATGCTAATGATGGCTTTACTGCAAAAAGCAAAACCATCATGGATGATAAGCAGTAAATACTTTAAGCAGACTCCCTTAGAAGTCCTAAATTTTTAGAGGAAGATTGGACTACACGTCCAGCTGCTGGCATATTTTTATGGAAAGTTTGGAGTAATGAGCTAACTGGAAAGGGGAATTGAACTCTTCCTTCACTTAATAAGACCTCTAAGCTTGAATAGTTTCTGGACTCCCAAGAACAGACTATATGCTTGTGCTAATTTATATGGGCAGTTGCAGATTGAGTTGCTGATTTTTCCAACCTGTGTTGCAAAAGTAGGCAGACACAGAACTGCAGAGCTCTCTGAACTTCTTATATATAATCATGGTGTAACATAAATCTCCAGTGCTGTGTTATATTGATTAATTAATGTCAGAGACATTGACTTTGCGAGGATTGAAAACAGGCAGATATTAAACACCAGGCACCTCACTTATACCACTTCAGTGCTAGAATAAAATTAAAACTGGGGGGGAAAACTTACACATACTTAGTAAAAGGCAAAATGTTTTGTAATTACTTGTCATGCTTGTCTGAAGGTGGAATTGAATCTGATAAATGGGTCTCCACCCTTTTTTTTTACTCCAGCTTCTAGATTTGGAAAACTGTAATTGCCACTAGCGATTCACAGAGCTGGCTTCAGTCTGGTAGCAAGAATTTGCTTAGTATTAAGAAGGGATGTTGGCTTTGGAAAATATTTCAGTTGCAAAGTAGCAATCTTGCAGGAGGACCTCTTCAACTCAATTTTTCTTAAGTCTGAACAACAAAACCAACCCAGATCCCAGTTTTGGCTTTCAGAGATCCATCTTTGAGGATCTCTTACAAGCCAGCTCTGGTCACAGACTGCTAACAATACCATGGCTTTCTTTGTGGAAAGTCTTGGTCCACATCTATAAATTGTAAAAATATTTGATGAGCAGCCCCAGACGTTTTGTAGCTCATCTCTTCACATGAAGAAATGGTTTGCCATAGTTCCATCAAATCCAACAGCAGTGAGTCATCAAACATCTACAAACAAACATCTCATATCCTGACCTGATTCTGTGCCACTAGGGCAACACCTACTTATTTTTGAAAAGTTTCCTAGGCCACGAAGATTGCTGTGAAATGGGTGGAAGAAAATAAAACAAGGAAAATGCAGTTGTCATTGATGCTAAAGAGGGGTCTCTCACATACCACTTTTTTGTCTGCCACAGACAGAGGAGATTAATCCTCTAGGTGAATTGGGCCCAGTGATGCGAGACTGAAATTCAAAAAGTAGAATACCAGAGGCTGAACACCAAAGTGAATGTAAGCTTTCCCATGCCTATTGTGCAGCCAAAACAAGAATCTTTGTTTCATTTCCTAAATTCACTGTTTACAATAAGAAACAACAAAAAACATAGGGGAGATTTTAAAATATATTTTACCTACAAATTACGTTGCTTACATATTGTATTTCCTCTGTCATGATTATGATCTGTTATGATTATGAGGCTGTAGAAGCAAATGAACACAAGAAAAATAAACTCTTTTTATAAGCATATACTTTGCAATGAGCAGGAAAAATGAAACATGCAGAAAACATCATACTGAATGAACAGCTGTTTCCAAATATGATGGTCTTTAAAAGAAAAAATGTAATAAGGTACCAGCAGTTCTTTATAGAGGCAAATATCCATTCTTGATGCCATTAACCTTCCCTCGATATAAAAAGCTTAATGGTGCATAGAAATTTACACAAACCTTTTGTAATAGACTCATAACACAAACAGGGACATGTAGAAGCAAATATACAGGTGTGGAAATAAATAACTTTAGGTTAGATTTGCTGTAACCGAAACCTAAAAATTCACCAGATCCTTAACAAATGCAGCTGAACATATTTGCTTTCTTTCTTAGTGCTGTATAGTGCATACTTTTTTTTTTTTCTTTCTGTTAAAATGATTGCTTCTTAGTGCTGTCCTGGTAGCTCCACAGGAAGTCAGGTAGAACTGTATGGAGAAGGAAGAAGTTGCTTCTGAAAAAAACTCTGAAACATTTGTGTAGATAAGCTTTCAGAGCATAAAGGTAGGACAGCCATGAAAAGAGGAGATCAAGTGTATGAGAAATGTAGGCAGCACTTAACAGCACAGTAGAGAACAAAAAAATGTTCAGAAGCAGAAGGCATTGGAACAAGGCGTTAGTGCTAACAAAATGAAAAAGATTCAGGAAACCTAGGAGTATCCGTGCAATGTCTACTGTAAATTGGAAAGTCTCCAAAAGGCTGCTGGTCTGCATGGGAACCAGGAATAAAGTCAGATTTTTGACAAAAAAGCTGAGGGAGAATAAACCTCCTTCACTGTATCACTTCTATTCAGATGTCTCTATAGTGTGAAAGAGGTTCAGTCAGAACTATGTACAACAATTTAAAGCATAGAGTAATTACTTATTCACTAATATACACGGTATGTATGTAGGAGGACCATGTTACTATGCTAGGTATTACTATTGCTATTACTAGTTGCTCTGAATATCTTCCAACTACGTCTTACACTTAGCTCTTCTAACAGGATTCTCTTAAATTATTCCCCTTGCTCCCAAACTGCTAGCACACAGTGGTTCCAAAGATCCTGCTCCTTGTTTTCCCTAATTTGTCTCAGATTTTCCCTTACTCTTTCCTTTACACCTTAGCTCTCCTAATTCCATTAAGTCTGTCCTTTCCAGGTACCTTCTGTCATTTTGCCTGCTCAGATACTTGTTGCTTTCCCTCCCATTACTAGTTCTTGCTCCAACTCATTAAATTCCCCTAAGTCAGCTGACTTCTGTGAGGGCAGGAAGGAAGGACAGGAACAGAAAAGGATCAGCCACCTGGTAGTGCTCATTTCTTCTGCAGCTGGGGCTGTAGAGCTTCCCAAGGAGACCTTAGTCAGACTTTGGAAAATAGCCACTGGATTGGAACATGGGAAGTTTCTGAGCATGTATAGCACATTTAAGGCAGATGTGATGAGGGTTTTATTTGCTGTAAACACAGCTGCCATGTACATTGCTGCTCCTGAAGAATGAAAACCTGGCCAATGTGATTAGATGCTATCATCTGCTGGAAAAGCACATCCATATGTGATATAATTCATGAAAACAAGAGTAGCAATACTCTTGCCCAAACACTGACATCTAGTGCCATTTTTGGGGGCTCGGGGTTATGTGGGATATCTCCATGTGGCCAGAAAGAGCAGAGAGGAAACCATGTTTTGTAGATCACGAGGTATTAGAGGCCAGACAATAGACATTACTATCTTCAGTGGCATTATGTTTAGGTAACTGGGCTACTGAAAGTGCTTACTAATGATCCTTGACTATTGTTTGCACAGTTGTGAAGAGCATGCTGTAAACATTGAGAATAAATTGTAATTATTTTTTTCTTTTATTGCAATTTTCATCCATCCTGTGCTTTGCTTCTTATAATAAATTTTATTCCAAATATGTGTGTTGCTCAGTTTTGAATCTGTGCTTTCTGTGCGGTTTTGATTTCAAAGGGATTTTTCTGCTATATTCATTAATTCCTTATAAATATACATACCTACTCATCTCTTTGTAAAACTGATAGAAATATGTATTTTTTAATTGTATTCTCAATAATTTAAAAAAAACCATAAAAGTTACAATAAAAAATGAACTTCTTAAAGTGTATTGCAATGAAATGTGACAGGAATAAGCATATGAGAAATAAAATATGATGTAAAAAGAAAAAAATAACCCAACAAGACCTAACAGAAGCAGGCAGCTTCACTGTAAGTTGTATGCAGTGACTCTGTTACTGACTGCACAGGAGTTGGTGTTTTACCTGCATAAAATCACATATTAGAGCTATAAACGTGAAGGAAATTGTCATTCCAGGCACATTTCTATACTGCTCGTGTAACTCCTTTCCTGTGTCAGCACAACTATGAATATGATGGAACATTACAGGGAATTCGTAGTTGAAAGATGTTAGTGCAAACAGAAGAAAATATTTCTAGTAGTAGCAGTACTAGTTAGTACTAGTAGTAACTAGTACTAGTCTAGTTACTGTTTCTCCAGTATCACTCATTGTATAAGTGCACAAAAAAATGTTCCTACAAAAGACTTTTTAGGGAAATGTAATACAAAAGAAGATAAATAAGCAGAGATGAGGAGGGTTGAGTAGGGGTTTCTCACTAGCTCTGGGCAGATTTACCATCGAATTTTAAACTATAACCAGAAAGGCAGAACAAAAAGAGTAGAGGCTGTTTTCTTGTTCTGTATTTTTTTCTTTTATTAGTGGAGGAATACGTAAAATTAATGTGATGGAGTTTGCAATAAGCCTGATTTGCTAAAAACCTATGAAGTTTTACACCAATTATTTGGTTATCTGAAAGATACTTTTGTCGATATTAATTTTTATGGAAAGGGAAAATTACCTTACATACTTTGATGACTGGCTAATGAAAAAAGCCACACCCAAGTTTATTGTGAAGTCCATGGAAGTAAGTAGGCATATTACTAAAGTTTAGATTACAAAAAGTAATATTAAAAGAGAGGTTCTTCACTAGCCTATTTTTAATTTTTTCCCATTTGATAAAAAAAAAAAAATTATTTCAGGGTGTCACATTCTTGCTAGATCTTTTCATAATATTCTTTTTTCATTGTATCCCTGCAATTCTGTCTCTGCATCTCTCCCTCATTTCTCCCGCAGATAACTTTCCACACACTAACCCTTCTATTCTGGAACTAGCTTTTCTGGTCTTGTCTGCTGACAAGATTATGAAACAGGCAAGTCTGTTTACGAGGAAAAACTGAAAAAAACCTGCATCAGCTTATGACAGAGCTTTCCTTTTGTATTATTTTTATGTGACTTTATCATCTGAGAAATGTGATAAGCAGAAGGCAGAGGTGCAAAAGTAGGCAGAAGAAAGCTACTCACTATCTGGTAAGTGCACTCAACTCTCCTTCTGAAAATATAACCTTTTTAAACCAGTTCTTTTCTATATATACATCCTTCCTAAACTAGAAAGTTCTGGCCCTACAAGGTACTGCAGTAAGTTTCTCAGATCGAGGGTGAATTAAGGGCTCATTGTTAGATTTTTGCTCCATACTCAAGAATGAGATTGTTAAGGGAATTGGGTCTGCCCCTCTCATTTCAAACCTTTTGGATGAATGTTCAACAAGCTTCACAGCTTTGAAGCTTAGAAGATCTTCAAAGCTGCTGCAATAACATATTCTTGAAATTGTTTTAAGATTGCGCTTAAGATCATCTCCATGCAACAGCTATGTGCACAATTAGCAGTTGCATCAAATCACTAGGACTGTCTGCATTGCAAATTCCCCATATTGTCCTGTGACTGGGGAAACAGTGTGATTGCTACAGTACTGTATGAATGGAATATGCAGAGGGCAACTTGAATGGGAAAATCACATCTGATAAGAATAACATCAGCTTTATTCTTGGGAGCATTACTCTGGGGATAATAGTTAAGGTTTTCTGAAGTGCTAAATCCACATTTTCTTTTGTAGTAAATTGCTGCAGTTAGAAAAAGAGTATTTCAAAGAGAAAAATGTGTCTAAACTACTAAGCAATGTCTCTGAGTGGATGTAAAATTATCTGGGGAAAATACTATGCACTGGGTGGTCTCTACATATCTTATGGTAATATATTTAAGGAAAACAGAAATTTTACAGACATCAGAGGCATAAACGTTGGGAAACTCAAGTTCTGAAAATGAATTAAAGTTATGAAACATGATGGCTTCTCTTTAAAAATCACCTGATAGTGCCAAATATACTTGCCATCAAAATGCTGCGGTTTTAATCTTCCTGTATTATGGAGTGTAAGATACCTTAAAGCAATGCACAACAGACACTTCCTTTCTCTTCTTTGAAGAAGTAAGCCACGAGGAAAAAAAAATAAGGGGTAGGGGTGAAATCTATAGTATGGATTGAGGCTTCAAAGCTAAATGGCAGCACTTATACCAAAGCTTCTCCTGGAAATTAGGAATGAGCATGAATTAGACAAGGCTGAGACCTGCAATAGATCAGAGAGAAAGTATGACTCCACATCCCTAATTCCATTCACAAACTCATTCCTGACTTTATCTGTTAAACAATACTATATTTGCCATCCAGAGTGCCATTTGTGACATATACCTATCTTTCCTTAATTATCTATCTATCTAATTAGTTGGAAAAGTCCATCTTCCCTACTTTGTTCATGACACTTTTCAAAAATTATGAGAAGAGAAACTAGGCAAACATCCAATCATATTTCCTTAGTGTGCTTTGCTGATCTGCAGTGGTTTGTGACTGAGAATGCCTGCATCCTATATGACGTCTTGGTTCTTTCTCATTCTTTGTTTGTTTGTCTTAGTTCAGTTCAATTTTGTTTTGGATTTGGGTTTGCTTTGCTTGTTTTTGGTTTGAGTCACCTTATGAACTCTCTGCAGTTTTAGCTCATGTATCCTTCTGGCTGACTGAGGCTGCTTTTTAGATATAGAAAATTTGCTTGTTACAAACATCGACTCCCACACCTTTTTTTTTTTTTTAATTGAAATGGTCATAAACACACACTTAAAAGCACTGCTGTATTTTCAGGACCTAATGGTATTGTGAAAATATCACAATGGGCTGTGGGAGTAGATAATCAAATGACTGCACAAGTTCAAGTTGCTTTTCTAATTGTGTTTGATCTGATTCTACATAATTACACCAGATTCAATACAAGCACTTAGATTTCATAGTGTGATTGTGTGTAGCACCTATCTAGGACACAGCAGATTGTCTGCAACCTGGCATGCACAAAGATTTTCAACCTGTATTGAAGTATTATACTTCCTCTGGGAACTACTACAACACAGCAAGAATAAGATCAATCTATAGTCAAAACATGGAGTTGCTTTATTTTTTATTACCATTCTTGATTCCGGTTCCCTTAAGCTAGAAATACTTTTTCACCAAGAACAAGCTTACCTTTTCCATTCCCCATTTTCTTTCCAGTAATACAAAATGAAATGCATAGATTTCATGTAACACTATTTTGAGAATATCAAATAAAATATTATTTTTATTAGAATATATGCAATCACATTTTCACATATATGTGACTGTTTTCTGGGTTGTCCTTAATGTTCTATTTTTAAACAATTATATATGCTTGGGAATTCAGAGAAATCTAACTCAAACTACACTTATCACTACCTCTAAATATAAGTTGAATGTACATTCTAGTCTTTTAGGATCTTGTGAAAAAAACAAAGAAAAATAATTATTTATCAAATGCATCCAAAGATATTATGTGTAATTGCAGAATAGTGGACAGAGCAACTCAAAATTTAGAAGCTGCAAAAGAAGGTAAATGGGGTAAAAGGAAATTTTTGAGGATACATTCAAAGCTTGCTTTTCTATTTATTTAACGTCTAGCTCCACCATCGGCTAAAGTGGGAGCTCTGGAGACAGATGTGTTCACAATGTCATGAAGAACAATTATTTTAAGTATAGAACTTCTAGGGAATGAATACTAAGAGTATTTGAGGACAGAAATACGCTGCTTCAGCTAAGCAAAGCAATGATGGATTGTTACCATCAAGCTAAAACTATCATATCCTGTGTATATTGCAAATATATTTACCAGGGAAAAAGGTAATAAAATAATTTGAAAATTCAGACTTGTAACCTCAGTATTACTTTGTTAACTTTCTCTACTCTCTATATTTTAATGGTACTATTATTAATGCACTTATAAAAAAAGAAAAAATACGTTATTTTTTAAAGCGTTGATACATTTGCTGCAAACAGGAAAAAAAGCTGCATTTATTAGTAGGATTTTACTTGTGCCTGTCAAAGATATATCAGCAAAAGGCTCGATGTGTCTGCTGGCATGGCAGTGACTGAAATGAATACACAGGCATCTGCAACCAATCTGTATGAGCACAAAAAACTACTGCAACAAAATCTCCTGAGGAATTTCTGAATGCAAGTTCTGTTCCAGATAGAGCCAGGAACAAAATCAGGTTAAAGAATTACAGAGAAAGAACAAGAAAAGGACCCCTTGAAATAATTCCAGGAATACTAAGCCTGCAAAAATGCAACCAATATAGAAAGAATAAATTTTAATTAAGGAACTCAATCTGCGCTTACGCTCTTAAAGGGTGCGTGTGAATTCTGATTACATCAATATATAATGACATATGATGATTATATCAGTATATAACTTCTAATAGATGATAAGCAATGAGTAGAAAGACTACCTTGTATTGGATCAGTTAACACTTTTGACTACTTACTACTGTGTAAACAGAAAGATCTGCTTGTGCCAATATAGAAGAGACATCATACTTGATTTCTGCTTTATATGTGTATGCCACCTTCCCAGAGAGAATGCATCCAAAATGAAAACACAAAACAGGAGAAAATTAGGCTTGGTATAACTCAAATGGGGAAATGAAAGTAGTATCAGATCAGTTCATTGCAGTTGTTCTGGGAGTTGCTCCTATTACTCAATTGCTCCAATTGAAGCAACCCATTGGTGCACCACCAGGTACAGGTCTGCCAAGCATTTGTGCAATTGTGATTTTCCCTGCCTTGATAATGATGTGAAGAACAACACAAGAGTTGATGAAGTGCCTGTGAGATCAGCTAAGGCAAGAATACTTGTAATCAAGCTGTAATTCCAGCATTGCAACATAGCTTTTTAAATAATGTTTGGTTGGTAAAACTACACACAGAGTAGTTTTTTATAGAAGCTGACCCAGTAGAGAATTCAATGGGTTTCAAAATAGTTATAAGCAAACTTATATCTGATTCAAATATGCTGTTTTTTTTTTTTCTTTCATAAACTATTTTTTTTTCTCTTGTTTCTGTTATCGACTCTGCATGCAGGACTACTCATGAGCAACCGCTTGTAATAAACAGAGATCATGAATGCTGCAAGATGTTTTAACTTTTATTTTACTTTTCAGTTCTCATTTCTTCCCTTTTTCCTTCTTCCTTCCCATATTGTCCATCTGATCACAGTACTCATAGGCTGGATTCAGAAGTTCTTCTAACACCAGTAGCAGTTTTCCTCCTTTGTCCCCATAAATCTGTATGCTATACTTTCACCCTAGTGCACTCAACCCACAGTAACACAGGACTGGACAGGGGGAGAATGCCACTGATTCTTAATGTCTGAAAAATCCTGACTATTTTACTAAGCATCAGAGAGAATGAATGATGGCTGTTTTTTTCCAGTGAGACTCAGTAGATAGCTCAGTGTCCTTCCATAAAATATGGCAAACCATCTGGCTGTTGATTTTTCTGGATGAAATTGGAACAGGTGTTTGGAAGGCAGATGTTACCCTAAAAGCCAAATCTCTTGTCTTGGCAATGAGTTGGGAGTTGCAGGTGTCACAGGAGACAGGGGCACAGGTCTGATGACACACCTCCTCTTCTGTCTGCACAGCCCAACATGGAGTCAAATATTGCCACTTCTCTTACTAGGGAGTGAGGAGTCCAAAACTGAAACTCATCCCACCCTGCTGTTGCAGTTGATCCTGTTAGTAAAACCAGTGTTGAGACGCTTCGCTGAAGTTAAGCAGGCTTACTATACTGAACAAAATCACATCTCTGGGTTAATACTGCAGTTTTGGTGACTCAGAGACACTGAGTTTATTGTACCTGCATCAGTTTGTGGAGAGAAAGATAGCTCAGGAAGAGCAAGTTTGTTGTTTATGTTTCTGGTTTTTTTTGTTTGTTTGTTTTTGTTTTCCAGAAGCATGTGATTATCTCTACAAGATGCACCTTGCATCTTCCTTAAGAAGCACTGAGCTGCTTGAATATGTTTGTCCACTTAATGCAAGATGCTGAGAATTCATATCCTCACATTTGTAGAATGAATTACTTATATATATATATATATATATATATAGACTATATTTTACGTGGTCAAGCGCTCCAAAATTTTATACAGTCAAACCCAAATAATGGAAAATGAATTTTGAAAGTGAGGATGTACTTTTTTACCAGCTGAAGTAGAATGAAACCATGTTTGATGGAAATTAAGGTAAAGTATGGCAGAAGGGTTTCCAAATGCTCAGAAATGCAATTAAGGAGTGGATCTTAAGTTTGTACTCAGACATTTTTCTCACTGAAAATGTGGATGAATTATGAAGTGTAGCCAGCCAAGGAGAGCTCAAAACAGCTCAGTGTGACTAAAGAGGAGACAGGTCTTCCTAAATGGCCACCTAAAAAAGAAAATGAATGCTCTGATACTAGACTTCTGTTATTTTCTTCTTTTTAGTTAACAATGTAAAGTTCTTTAGAGACTCTCTGAGTTTCTAGATCTTGCATCTACTCGAGGAAGAAAAAGTTATACATGAATGAATTGCTTTCATAAGCTGACACTGTTCATATGCTGTCTTTCATGTATATTTGGAGTATAAAATACTACCACAGTACATAATCAATGTGCGTATTATCAGCTACAGAAATACCTCTTATTGAGTCAGACATCTACTTGTATTTAATATGTTATATAGTTTTCTTTCAAGGCTGATTGAACCTTACATTTTAATACAAACACTAGATTTTACTGGTTTTGTAATATAACGTCTTCAGTTAAACTTAAGAGCTATGTCAGCATATGGATCTTAACAGAGAGGTATTCACTAAAACCCATTTAAAATAGTGCTGCTACGTTAATCCTAACTGATGCAAGTCAACTTTTGTACAGAGTAAGCTTGTATCTCCTGTACAAACATGACTGCTCTATTTCTGCTTTACATTGCCTATCCTGATATTCAGAAGAACAGTGTGTCTTTATATATAGTTTTAATTTTTTTTCCAGATTAAAATATAAATCTGATATAATCTTTGGTAGTTTCTTTCCAGATTAGGAACATAATCAGTATTTATACTCAGCAGTCATAAGACAAGAGGGAAAAGCGATGGTTATCTCTGATTTTGGAAAACTACTGTTTTTATCTTGGGCTGCTAGTATGCCTTAAGATATTACCCCGACATCCACGCACTGAAATTATCTATCTCTCCTACAGCATTTTCTTACGTTGTGCTTTTTTTTTTTTTCTCTTCTCTCCTTTCTCCTTCCTCCCTGTCCCAAGAATATATCAAATCTCTTACTGAGTTAACATTTCAGTTTTTAAATTTGTTGTTTTGAATAATAGGATTAGATTTCATAGTCCCCACTTGACATGCCTATTGGAATATGCAGATAAAGAATGGTTCTACTGTAGGAAACCTATTTTTTTCCCTGTTCATTCTGTGCTGATTGCAATATACAAACAAAATACTTGCAGCAACACTACGAAATATATAATTTAGTCTTGTGAGAAAAATGCAATGTACTTATTTGGAAAAACTACAAACATACTGTAAGATATATATTTTCTAAATGGTCATCAACATATGTAAAGTTGTTTGACCTAGAATTTTAATTATCCTTAAACTTAAGAGAAAAAAAAAATGCCCCTAGGTATCTTTAAGAATTGCTCATTCATCTCCTCGCAGTATATAAAAATAAATAAATAATGATTTAAACAGCTCCTTTTATTAGTCAGATAATACTAATAAAAGCAAGTTGCATAGATGAAGGAGGAAAAAATTGACACTGAGAAGGACTAAGAAGTTTTTCTTCATGTCTTGTTGAGTACATTGTAATGTTCTGGAAGTGAAGACACCATTCAAGACATCAAATGTTCATATTGCTATGCTCAGTGATAAAGAAAAAAAAATCAACAGAAAACTAAATCATAAATAATATATATATATATATAAAATTTTCAGTTTGCATATAATAAAACAATACTTTTTATTCTGTTATTCTGCAGAACCAAAGGCAATGTAACTATTGTTTATCCGGTTTTCCACTGACTATAATTAAATTTTGAAACAGTTATCTAATTGGACAGATGTCGGCTGAAGTTTTTGTAATCTGGACTGAAAGTCCACTGAGAATCTGGAAATCCTTCATTGTGTCAACGTGTTAACGTACAGAAACATATTCTGAATGACAATGGAAGTATAATGAGTTTAATAAATGTCATTTCCCAGGTTGTGTAAACTGCAAAAATAAGTCCTAGTATTGTGAAACATTTATATGTACATCACGTTATTTAAAACATGAATTGCCTAGAAAGGAGAAGACTGGAATGGGATCTTAACAATGTTTACAAATATGCATCAGGAGAACAATGAAACAGGCTCCCCAGGGCATTAGTCATGGCCCCAGGCTGCCAGAGTTCAAGAAGTGTTTGGATAATGCTCTCAAAAACATGACTTGAATTTTAGGTGGTCTTATGTGGAGTCAGGAGTTGGACTCGATGAATCTTATGGGTCTTTTCCAATTTGGGATACTCTATGGCTCTATTATTCTATGAATACTGGTGGAAATGTGTACTTTTGTCAAAGATGCAAGAGCAGAAGTGAATATGGATGACTTGAACAGATTTCCTCATACTATTTCACCTTATTTTCCCACTGTAGAAAAAAAAAGCAATCTTTAAACAGCCTAAAAACCTCTAAATATTTTGGAAAAGGCCTTTCTGTCCCTAAATATCTGTGAGAAGAAAATAAAAAGATATCAATACAATTTCATGTTATGCTTTAATGACCTGCTGATTCTTTCTGTTTTCAAACTTAAGGATGTGAAAAAAAAACAAAACACAATAGAAAAACAGTAGAAAAGTCTGCCCATTTTCTCATTTATCTGCTAAAATTTAAAAGCAAGCCAACAAAAAAAACTTCAGATGATAGTGTTTCCCACTAAATTGTTGAGAAAGTTCCTTATTTCCTCTATATTATGTCTTGCTGGGTTTCATCAGAAAAAAAATGATGAAATATGGAACTGAATCCATGTATTGCTAACTTCAGTGAAAACACTGCACACACTTCTTTCATTTCTAATCACAAGGCTTTAGTATCAGACTGGCCTGCAACTTTAGTCTACTCCTTCACATATTTTTACAATAAAACAAGTGTAATCTCTGTATTACTCATTAAAAACAGGGAAAAGTATATTTACATTATATAAGGTATTTATTTTTCAGTCCAGTGACTGTTGTTACTATGACAAAAGAGCTCTTTCTATCTCAATCTTCATGTTGCGGCTTAATGGTATAATCTGATTAATATCCAACATTCTTTTCTTACTGATCTGATATACTGGTCCAACACATTAATTACACCATTCATGATAATTGACCTCTGCAGATTAAAATAACAGCAAGTATTTTACTGGCAAAAAGTACATATATTGGGCATTTTAATCAAAACATTTCAGAAAGAATAGGATAAAACTATTATTTTCTTTAACTAACACTATTTGGTGCTTGAAGACAATAATCTCAAATTTCACCAAGATAGCATATGCTCCCAGATAGGAATTCAGAGCAATTAAGCAAGATAAAACTTTATTAAATGTCAAATTGCATATGTCCTCAAAATATATATTTCTCCCCACCCTCCAGTTTTACCTCTCTGCATTCACATTTCAGCTTGACTAATTCATTTCAGAGCCACTGCCTCTATAGAAAAAAATATGTGTACTCTAGAAAGTAAGAAGTACAGATAGAGGTGTTTGTGTACTATGAGTGTTATAATCTACACCTTTGTAACCTACACTTTCAATTGTGGACTGAATATCAATGCTGAAAGAGTCTCAGAAAAATTATGCCTTATGGAGTTCAGATGGCAAAGCACCTATAATTAATTCATAACTGGGATCTTCTCTAAAATAACAATAACATCCACTTCTAATCCTTTAAATTTGTTTACAGTAACACAATCAAATCACAGAGCATTCCTATTGACACTGGTGATAGTAAACATATGCTGTCACCACTAAAGGCACTGCTGTTGACAGATGTTCATGAGTGTCTCTGAAAATAATGCCTCCTATTTTTTTTCATGGGAACTACAATAGATACAAAAACACAACAATACTTTTGTAGAGAGCAAATTCTCAGCTACAAAACATTATTTTTCAACACAGTCACCACCATGAGTTATGCGTTTTCACCAGTAATGAACAAATGCCTGCATCACACCCTCATAAAAAAACACACCAGTGGAGATGATCCACTGTTATTGTTACCACTGCTAAAACACACCACCCACCACCTCCCTGAGCTCACAATCACTATTTGGTCTCCATAAATGTTCAGCAAGTGTTGATGAATATCAATGAGTACAATTTTTTCCACATTATTATTATTATTATTATTATTATTATTATTATTATTGGAGAATGAAAAGCAGGTTGAAAGCTATCAATAATATATATTTGTGCTGTCTATTGAACGTAATCACCTGGGAAAGTTTATAAAAATATCTGGAGCACAGAAAAGGCAAGTTTATACTTATCCCCTGTACAGATTACAGATATATTCTGAATTCTAAAATAATTCTCCACCTCTCACCCCTTACCCCATTTTAAGCAGAGCTTATTGCATAACATGAAAATCATTGAAACTTTCATGACATTTCTTTCAATTTTAGTTTTGCACACATACACAGACATGCATTATTTATGTTTAATTTTTATTTTAAATGTCAAGAAATCTATTCAATACCAAGTAACAGCGTTTATAAAAGTTTTTAGGATTTAACAAGAAAGTTCATGCTATTATGGTTATATAAAAATAAACAAAATAGCATTCCAAAGTCAAATCACAAATGTATAGTGATGATACCTGTACTACAACTATGATAAGAGTATTGAGGACTTTTTTAAAAAAAATTCTGTGGAATACTTTTGCTTCTAGAAATTTGACATAGTCAGTTGAGCTAGAGTTCAGTTAGCTGTCTTTTCTTTACATTTTGGTAATTGCCAATCTCTATTAACTGTAAATAAGTTTCTCCTCCTAATTTTTTTTAATTTCTGGAAAATAAAAAATTCTGGAAGAGATAATTAGAATTATAGAATCATAGAATCATTAAGGAAAAGACCACTAAGATTTGTTTAGATAGAAATCTTTGCACTGAAAGATCTGTATCCAACTATGGATGCACTTAATTCTGGGGTAGATAACTAAGTATTTCTGAGATTCTGATCTTATTGCCTCTGCATCTCACTGTGATGTTAGTGTAAGTGTTACAAAGAAAAACTGAGTTGCTCTTTAATGGAATTATGGACAAAATATATATATAGATACTCTGCTGTTTTAAGTCTTTCTTTTTAAATATTATTTTATATTTATGTATGTAATACAAACATATATACATGTATGTACATATAAAGAGACAGATCTCATCAATTGAACATTTTAAATATATATATGCATATATATATATATATATACAGCTGGATTAGTGACTATGCAGTTTTTAGATGAATAAGAAATAAGCTGGGTGCTTGTGCTTTATCTCCTTGATAAAATTAAATGCGGAAGACAATGTGAGATATTTTGATGTTTTCTTATGCTTGTCAGTTCATAAGATTTCTTTTCTTATGATAATTGAAATGATGCATAATTGTCTGATATGTATAATTTATATTGCTTTGCTTTTACTAACTGGTTCCTGATTCCTTCTCATTTGACTTTCATAATTTAAATAATTACAGACATTCAGCAGTCATATAAGCCAATATTTGCAAATTAATCTGTAAACTGAGCTCATCATTTGGAAATTGATTAAATGTTTTCCTCTGCTCCTGTTTCTCATACTCTTCTTTCTATTTTATCCACCTCTGACTTCCTATTGTTTCTTCCATATGTTCTCCTCAGAGGATGATGTTATGTATTATTAGATATTTATTAATTTTTAATATTGTCATAAATACTCTGCATTTACATATTATGAATAGTAGTTTTCTCATTTTTATGTTGTTTGCTTTAACATATACCATTATTAACTGTATTTCTGCTTTCTTTTCACCACACGTTAATACATACAAACATTTAAGAGCGAACTTACAATGTTAATTGTTCAACATAGAGGAGTTCGCTGTTAGTTTTGGATCATATTCTGTTCAGATGTTATTAACTTTATAGTTGACACAAATTTTGTCTCCCTATTGTTGTTTAGAATTTTATAAGGAGAGTAACAATATTTATGATGGTAGAAATTTCCACCTACTGAAAACAAGGTTTTGTGTTTTGATCCCAGGAGTATCTTCTCAAATAAAATAGTTTTTCTTGGAAATTACTTATCTTGATGGAATGCTTATTGGCCTATAAAATTTCGTGTTTCATTTAATATTTCAACACAGTCACTTGTTTAGATACTGCTAATACTCAAAACATTAAAAAAATAATAATTGTCTGTTCAAGATACATTAACAATCAGACTTAAACCATCCTGATGAGAACTAATGACATAGTTAGAAGAAACCTTCTAACAAAGCTTCTTGTGTGATGCATGGCACCTATTGAGTCTAAAGCAGGTAGTGTAGAGGTTCAGGGTAAGACAGGGTCTACAGATGGAAAATACCAGCTCTGACATGTATAGAAAGGAAAACAGGCAGTTCAAGGCAGTCATATCCTGAGATAGCGTTCAGCAGACTGAGAAGGAAAATCAAGTATGTCTGATAAAAAGGTTTGTAGAATGGTGTTTACTGGCATGAATTCAGCCAACTCTACTAGATCTGTCTGAGAAGGAGTTATTTTCTTCATGGCATCTTATGTTGTGCTCTGTTTTATATTAGCGTACATAAAACAATGTTGATAACACACAAGTCTTTTGGTTGTGGATGCAAGGTGCTTGCACAACATCAGGACCTTCTCTGCTTCCCACACTCTTCCCCAGAAAACAGACAGCAGTAAGCAGCAGGCTGGGAGGGGACGCAGTTAGGGCAGCTGACGGAGCATATAAAGTCATGTTCAGCACTAAAAGTGAGGGGTTGTTTTTCCAAAATATCTGGAAAATTCCAGAAATTGTCTGGAAGTAACTGCCTGTCTTTGCACCTCATCTCTTGTTGACTTTTTATTTCTTCATTTATTAAAATACCTTTACCCCCACTCATAAGCTGCTGCATTTCTTCCTTGTTTTCTGTTTTTGTTGATGTTGTTTGGTTTCTGCTTTTGTTTTTTCCCTTGTTTTTGCCCTTTCAATTCTTCTCTCACCCTGAGAAAAGGAAAGGAGAGAGGAAGCCCTGGGGATTACTGATGGTCAGGGTCAACCCACCACACCAGCATAAAGATGACCTTTTCACACAAACTGCTGAAGGGGCTTTTAAATGGTTCAATCCTTTGTGTTGCAGGACAACGGTGTTTTTCGTCTGTGTAAAGATTCTTAAAGTTGATTTCAGTGAACTGTTAAACATACCTTCTCTCTGCGAAAGGCCTAAAGTTTCTAATTCTGTAGACATATGATGTCTTTGTGATCTGAACTCAGATTTCCTTTGTTATAAGCTAACTCCTAAGCATTAGGGTGAAAGGGAGACACAGTATCCTGTGACTCCAAATGCAGGACACTGACTAGGATTGGAATAGAGTAAAATAGCTTAGTTGGAAGAGATCTTCAAAGATTATGCAGTCCAACTGCCGAATTTCCTCACAGCTAAATGCTTTTTTAAAAGAGAGAAAGAAAGCATGCTGTCAACAAGTATGATTGTTAAAAATTATGAAAAGTACCTAATTTTCTTAATTTTTTTTTGTTTGCAAATCTCTTGGAATCCATTTTTTTTTAATCAGGTTTTGTTTATATATTCATTTTGTTGGAAAAAACTGAGCAGATACTGGACCTGCAGAACTCTCTGGAGAGAAATGATGGTGACAGCACGGCACTGCAGGGACCAACAGCTGTCTGGGGACTGGCAAGGCCTGGATGGTAGAACCCATCTCAGTGCCCCACCAGGAGCAGGACACTGGGGGCATTGGGGCACTTCCCTGGGGTCAGGAATGGGCTGAGGCTGGGCCATGGGCCCAAGGGAGGGGTTTGTCTGGGACAGGGGCCCAGATATCATAAAGATATAATGAATTATCAGTTGTACAGTATGACCTCCTACTACAGCAAGCAAGGCAGTGCCATGGGACTAGAAGGAAGTCTTAGACACTGTATAGAAATAGCATAGTAGTTGTGCAGATGTTCTTTCATTGGTCTATGGTTAGAAGACAACCAGAGATGAGAAACTCTACCAGTATAATATTTATCTTTTCTCTCCCCTCCCTGTTGCTTTCTGTAATGTATAATTCTTCAGCTAATGTATGCTTCAGCTGCTGAATTCAAAGTTGGCCCTCAGTTTTATTTCCTACAGTATACAGCCTGACATAATCAATTCTCAACACAAGCAGTACATTTTGCTTTCTTTCTAAAGAACACGCTGAATATTATTTGAGGCATTATCATTTTCTTCAACATAAAGGGATTCTTTAGAATTCACCTAACCTATATGTGGTTAGAAATTAGGTTACAATAACTGATAAGAGACTATGATACATGTTACATTACCACGTGAAAGAACTAAGGTCTGTGCCTCTTTTGCAGAGTGACTGGGAAACTATTCTATATACTTAAGCAAATGCATAACAAAAAGAAATCTACAGTGATTTTCTAAAATTATGATTAGGCTTGCTTCAAAATTTTATTCAAATGTCTGATTATACTGGATCTTAATACCTTGGAATTTTGACTTCATAGCTCTTTTCCTCTAAAATACAATAACAAGCAAAGTTTCTATATCAGCTAGCAGTGATTAATGGCAGACCTCTGAACTCCTAGGAATTTAATCATTCTACAGTTTCTTACTCCACATATGAATGAGATCCCACGGGCTGCATTGCTTGGCATTGTGGTGTTTATAATTTTCAGTTACACCTAGGAACAGCAGTATAGCTCCTTTAGGATTTAAAATATAGATCACATCAACTTTTTTTTTTTTCTCCTGTAAAAGTAATGACTTCTTAGTCATTTTATGGAATTATAAATATGCAATAATACTTAAATTAGCCAATATATGAATCTTTCTAAATTAAATAAACTATTTTGTAATAAAGCAAATAATTAGGTCGAGAACACACAGTTTATTTATTCTTCAAATTAAAACAACACTATTAAGAAATGAGCAGGTGTTAATAAAAACTTCCAACTGTGAGCTAATCAGAAACTGGCTATACAGTGTACACACTGCAAACAAGGTGCTATTAAAAAAAAAAACCCAAAAAATGAAACACATGAAATGCTACAGAGAGCTGAAAGTTAAATCAGAGTTATGCTATTCAAAAGAGTAATCTTTTAAAAGGATACAATTATAAGGAATTACATGTACCACAGCAAATTTCTTCACTTTACAGAAAACTCAAAAAACAAAAACAAAAAACAAAAAAAAACAACATTTACACAAATAGTTAAGTGAGCAGTTGTGCCAATGGGAACATTTTTTTTCTCCCCTCTGGGTTTGTGTTTCAAAGATGAACTCTAAGTGGATTTCTTGAGATATAAACGAGGCTAAGTCCCCAAAGCAAACTTCTCCTCATTGTGCAGTTTTACTTTTCCCTTATCTGATCAAAGAAAAAAAAAAAAAAAGGTAATGCAAAATGAATGCATCCCAGCCAATTCTCTTTCTGTAGATTTGTTGTAATTAGATGACATATTTAAGAAATATTTGAGAGTTAACAAACATATGGACAAATAGTGTAAAGGAAAGAACAGATGATCACTTACATTTTATCTTCATTTGGCCTTCTGATCTATCTCTGCATATAGAAGGTGGATTCTGTTTATTTGGAAGTGAAATACTGAGATTTTTTAAAAGAAAATTCATGAAACATAGCAGTAAAGTTTGTTTTATTCTTGATTTTATAACTGGATATTTTGTCATATCAGTCACTGTTTTTGTACTTTAGTAGGCTGAGGAGACAGAACAATCTAAAAACTTTGTTTATATGTGCAACAGAGAGGTTATATTAATGAGCTATTTTTAGCTCATCAGCAGTGTTAGTTATTTGTTGGTGTTAAAAGGACGGAGACGTGGAACAAAGTCAGCACTATTTTTATAGGATCTGTAATCTGTACATTCTGTGTAAATGAACAGACTGGATGGGAACTTCTACAATTTGGTTATGTAACAGACCTATAGTAAAATGACTGTAGGAGTGCAGAGACTGAAGCACAAATTCAGATGGCAATTTGGGCAATACATTCATATGTATCAGAGCATCACTATGTCCTTCACTGAGGTTGAACACATATTTAGTATATGCCTTGGCTGTCCATAATAGTGGAATAAATTAGCAGACTTTGATCACATTGGGATCTGCTAAGCACTTTCAGCCACCTTTAACTTTTCAAAGCTTCCAGAACCCAAATAAATCAATGGAAATTAGTAACTTCACTTTGTTCAAAAAACATGGCTATTCGAACACCAATGTTTTTTTGTGTTGTTGTTATTGTTCTTTAATATAAAAAGCATAAGATAACAAAATGGCCCACCTGCTTTCCAAAGAATCAATGGAATTTTGTGATGTCTGGAAATGTTTGTATGTGGCACTTTCCTAAGCTAATGTACTGCCACTACAGGAGTGAATCAATTCACAAAGTGGTATGCTTGGATTCTCACCTGCTTGTAGCAGAAGCACATGGTTTTGAGTAATGATCACTGAGAGTGGCCTTAAGTGAGCAGAAAAGATTAGCAAGTTTAGCTTGGTTCTAATGATCACTTGCTGGGATAATTCTCTAAAGATTAAAATAAGTCATCTACATCCAGAGAAAAGATATCTGAAACTCCAACTGTCTTTCCCAGTGAGAAAACTTGCTGGAATAATATCATTTCAATATTGTACTTTATTTAGAGCTTTTAAAAGTGTATGTAGGATATAGGGTTTTTTCCCCCCCTCAATATTCAGACTTTTCTGGAAACATAGAAGATATGCAGATATTTAATATATGAATTGAGTACTTGAGAAAGGCATACACAAAATCTGTAATATCAATATGAAGCACAAAAGTACTTGCTTGGCAATAACACAGCTATGTCCCAGGGGATGCTTCATTTCACACACAATTTGTGTCATTGCTCAGTTTGCCATACAGAAAACCTCAATCATACAAGTGCTGAACTATCACAGGGAAGCAAAACAGGAAATACTGTTTTGTGGGATTCATTTTCAGTCAGTAGAATTAGGCATAATAAAAAAAACCTCATGCAAGAATAGTGATGACAGTTAACAGGCTGCTAGACTGCTGGTAGAGTTCAATGACTTTTAGCAATAGAAAATATGTAGCTATATTGCAAAGTTTCTGTAGTTTGTCAGGGCCCTATTCTTTCTTTTCAGAATCATTAGAATATTGAAAATTTTCATCTTACAGTAAGAATAATGAAGAGGACTTACATTTTGATGATGCCCAGATTTATTTATTTGCTTGCTTGTCTGTTTGTTTAGTGACTAGGATCTAATCTGCCATAAATTCTATTAACACACTTTAAGTAACAATAATGAAGTAGCACTACCTGAGTATTATCTGAAACATACAAAACAAAAGTACTATAAATTAATGATAAGTTATGAAGTTTCTCTGTCATAAATTGGAGTGATTGAGCAAAACAGAGAAACAAGTGCTATTTTCTGTCTAATTCTTGTCAGTTAAAGACAAGGCATATAAATAAATTAATTTGCAAAGTGAAGAGGTCAGCCTGGGAGATTATTTCTGCCTTGCTCTCTCAGGAAAGCTTGCTTTCTTGTACCTGCAAATTTGTGTGGATATCATCCATACAATCAATGAATGTACAGATGCTACAGTTATGAGATACACTAGAGAGCTTGGCTATGCAGTTACTACACCAAAGCAGAAGAGAAAGGATACTTACCCATATCCTGGACTCACTTATGAAACTCCAGTAGAGTGGATCTCCAGAAGAGATCCTTCCCCACTGGTAGTCAGCTCTTAAATGTCCAGACTCCACCCCTTCCAGCAGCATAGGTGAAGACAATTCACCTGTGCTCCCATGGCTGACTCATTGCTCACCTCAGGTGATCAATCAGAGATTCAGGCCATGATTCAGCAGTTCCCATACTTCTGCTCTAAGGCCATTATTTTAGAAAATTTGAGTAAAGAAAATATGAAAATATAAAATTTATATACCTTTGAATATTAGCTTTCTCCAAAATACACATAAGAAGTCTACAAGCGCATCTTAACCATCTTTCTATATTATCTTCTTCATTAAGTAGTGAAAAACTTGCTGCCTTCCTTTTTTATTAACTTATATTAACTTTTCTACCCCGTATTCTGTCTTCCCTTCTCACATTGAATTCTTTCAGTCATCTCCCTTAATTATCTAGGGAAGAGCAGCAGTAGGGGCAATGATTATAAGGAAATTCTGCATTGGCTCTTACAGAAGAAAAAATTTTGCCATCAGAAGTTTCTTCTGAAATATCTGATGCTAAAATATCTTCATAATATAATAATGTCATTTTCAGAGGCTTCCTAACTTAGGTAAGGTAGTAGAACAATGCGGTCCCCAGTTTATAACTTTAGTCTCCTAAATCACTGGAAGAACAGTTATTTTGATTCAGATGTTAACAAGATGAAGGACAAAACCAAATGCAAGATGAAGGACAAAACCAAATGCTTATTCCCTATATCCCAAACTAATGTGCCAAACACTAAAACGTTCCATTTTCATGTGTAACACCATTGAATAAATGTGACATCAACAAACCCAAAAGAACCAGAATAATATTTGAAAGGAACTGCAAGACATATTTGAATGAGCACTCTCTCAGAAATCTAGCTCATCTGTTGGATAGGAATTTGGTATGATTCCGGAGCTAAGTAACAGCAAAAGCCCCTCAAATAGAACACTCAAACAAATGGAAAAATAAACAAATAAACAAATAATCAGGAGATGGAATTGGAATGGAAACAGCAAAATTGTTTATTGCTTCACTGTTTGTAGTACAAACCATACGATTTTTAAGGTCTTTTATAACCCAAGCAATTCTATGATTCTATTATTTTATGACTTTATGATTCTATGATTTCTATGATTTCCACCATTTCTAAGAGTGGAAGTTTATATTCTCTTTTATTTTCAAAGAAATAAACATTGTAAAGAAGAGATTCACAACATTTCATTTAGGCAACGGGTATGATGTACACAAGTAGGGGGACCCAGTTTAGCCTCTATATACTATTCTAATTTTTAAAGGAGAGAAGCTCCATTGCATTTACAACAAGAATTAGAAGGAGGTGGAAAAACCTCTCCCTTGCCCTTTTCCATGTGATCCGACTGAGCTCAGTATAGTTATTTATATATATATATATATATAGTCATAATATAATAAATCTAATACATTAGAACAATAATTTATTAATAACTAATATATACAATATATAACAATAACTAATAATTATTCAGGATAATTATTTTGTTATTCCTTTTCTAGCATTGCAGCTATGTCTCACTACTGCAGACAAGTGGAATTGTGTTTAAGAAAATTAGGGAAAAGATCAGTATAGCTTTGATAGGCCAAAACATACATGGTAGATTGTGAAGGTGGTGTTGAAACAAAAAGGCTAATGTGTCACCTTAAACATAATCCTGAACAAAACCTCATGTGCCTGTAGTAGAGATTGATTGCGAAATTGCAGTAGAGAGCGATTGTGAAATCAAACAATAAGGTAGTACGTGCTGTAACCTGATAGGAGGACCTACCTTGTATAGGTGGTCCTATAGTGCTAAGCAACAATATATAAAGGGATGTGTTGTTCAATAAAGAGAGCACTCTTCAAGACCGCATCATACGAGTACGAGCTGCTTGATAGGTCGAGGGTACACCGTTCGCAGGGAGCTCTCATGTAGTGAGAGCACGAGGCAACATGTGCCCCAAAAACCTCTAGAAGATTAGTAATTAGAGATATTTTTAAAAATAAACTTGCTGATAAGACTAGCCTAATATTTTGCAAATCTCTGGGCAAAAGGCTGCTTAAAATATCTTTTCCAGAGGAGGTTTATTTATGAATAACTGCACAGTTTGGTTCGATCTAGAATGGCTTACTTACATTTTAGATTGTTGGGTTTTGGCAGCTACTCTGAGTAATCCCTCCATAATCCCTCCATAAACTAAGCTTCCCTGTTTTTTTCCCCTGTTATTTTAATCTTTAATGCTCCAAATCTCAGGTCCCTGGACGCCTTTGATAAACAGACTTGTGCTCAGAATCTCTACCATTCGCATATTATTGGAAAAACAAACAAAACCATAAAACAAATAACCAACAAAAAAGGGCAAAGAAATGAATAACTGACAAGTTATATACTTTCTATAATAATCCTAATCTCATTAATTGTTATTTCACATAATGTATTCTGTCACATCCATTCTTGCAACTTGTTCATGTTTTTCAGTGTCATTGGGATATTTACAATCCACCATACCAATCTTAGAAAACATGGACTGTTGGGGAAGAAATTTGTACACATTTTGGTAAGGGATTTGAAATTACTATTTTCACAGGAAATGGGGTGGGGAGGGCTATGACACGTGGTGTTTTCTTCTGCTGACAGATTCCCTCAACTTCAGTGGGATAATGAGTTGGTAGAGAAGTTGTAGCACTTTGTAAATAGTTCCTCTTAGAACTGTTTTGCCTCACATGTTTCATGAACATCTAGCACACACATTGCATGCTTCCTTTTTTTTTCTGTGAAAAAAAAATTCTTTTGTTAATGTTTCTGGAAGGATGGGGAATTGTAACTTGATGGTAGAGGCTCCAGTAGCAGATAGGAGGTAGACAAGGCATCTTTGCTTACACTATCAAAACAGAAAGGATTATCAGGCCCTAGGCAGGGAACAAGACATTTTTAGACACATCTGGAGATAGTAGAGGCCTGACCTGAGAATTGTAACAAAACAATATTCTTGATGCATTAATAATTTTGCAAGTTCAAGCAGCTGCATTTTGGGGTAGTTTTTTCTTACATTGACCAACTCCTTGCTATGTGAGATGCTCATTAACATCTTTAAGCATTCAAGTAAGTGCTGATGTGCCCTCAGGTGCTGATGCACTTTCTGCTGCCAAGTGTGGGAGAGTCCTCTAATCTTTCTGACCTTTGTGCAAAAGCTGCTTTTCTCAGAGGTTTTGGAAAAGTTACAGACTGCTTATACACTCCGACTTTGTTTAAAAAGCATTGTGATTTCATATGAAGTTTATGGCAGATAGTAAAGCTGAATATATACCATTCAGATTAATACTGTTCTGCTACATAAAATTCATATTTCATACATTTGGAACACAGCAGCTGAAACCTTAATTACTGCTACTACTTCTGAACATTACTGTGGCTGCAGAAAGCACTCTTTTTTATTATCCACCGCTTTAGTGCTCACAGACCTTCATTATTCTAGTAAACTAGAACTAAACTAATATAAATCCTTCTATTTAAACTCTTTTCTGCTGAAATGTTCATAACTGAAAAAGATCACCATTTGCAAACAGCGTTTATTCAAGCCTTAATAATTTCTGTTTTCTTACATCTTCCTACTGTTGGAACAATGATGACTCAAATGCATCTCAGACTTGGGTGAAGCATTTCTACTTTCACGAATCATTTCACTATTTTTTTTTTCTCTGTGGTTTCAAAGCAGTATTAAAATGAAAATATAATCCTTAAGAGAGACTACTTTCCTGTAAGTTACTCTTTCTTTATCTTAAGAAAACTGTATGTGAATTGTGTTGTCTTTGCTTTATTTTCTTTCTTTCTTTTTTTTTTTTTACTAAATATGAAGTGACCAAACATCTTGATTTTAGCTAATAATATGAAATAACTTTCTATACATTTTCTTTTTTAACTGGTACAATTTTTGATATCTGAAGTATGAAAGGCTACACTTGATTAGTATTATTTCTCTTTTTTCTTTTGCCATTCTAATTTGACAGATTCCAGAAATTTCTCAAATTCAGTGGATATTTATGCTTATTTATCCCCTTATGTTTCAAAGTTATGGGGGCAATGAGGCATTATTAGTAAGTCTATATCCCATAATTTCGATCTGATTTATAACTACCTTCTGAAAGAATAGCTTCCTTACTCTATTTTCATCTTCTTGCTGAGCCACGTTTCTTTCAGTATCACCTATGATATTTAGTATTTTATTCCCTTGAAATAAACTCAAATCTAGTCATCTAGTCATAGGTTACATGAGATGTGAGATAACAGTTAAAGCACATAGAACAAATGTAATATTATGTAGTCAGTATTGCACCCCAAAGTAGAAAAAGTAGAGAGATTGTGGCTTTTTTTTTCTTTCCCCCCCACTCCCCCGAGAAGTATGTTGTGTAGGCTAGCAAATAAGATTTAGATTTATTCTGGAGCATACAGAATTTAATGTCCTTTTGGAGATCTGCTGTTTGTCTGAGAAGAGGAAGAGAAGATCATTGTTTCCTTTTTTTCTCTGTCACTCTCTTAAAATCATTTTCCACTGTTTTGCTGGATGTTCTATGATATTTGAATCATTAATTATATGATGCTTTCTACAAATCTGTTGCATACAATGCATGTGATTTGCACTGTATCACATTAAAAATATTCATCAGAGGCATATGAAAAACAGGTCAAAGAATATCCATATGTTGCTCACCTAAAAGACAATTTCAATGTCCTTCATCATTTTCAACTATTACTGACGCTTAACGCTATTATTCTGTTTGGGCTTCTTTTTTGTCTCTGTTATATCCAAAGATGTAAAAGCCAATATCTTCATTATTTCTTACTCACTAAAGGCAAAAAAATTGAAGATATCTATTAAAAGCGCAGGTGTATACGCAGTGAAAAACTATCACATTTTTGACAGTATTTCCTTCTTTTCCAAAAGAAAATTCTTTTGGAAATAATGATAATTGCATACTACTCATTTTTCTGCTAGTACGCGAGGCATAGGTGATTTTGTAACTAATTTCTGCCATCACTAGACTTCCACAGAAATAATCGTCAGTTACCATATTTACTGAAGAGGCAGACAGGAAGGAAGGAAGGGAGAAGGCACAGAATTGTTAACAATTTGACAGAGATAGTCCAACACATGACTGAGAAACATGTCTATTTTTATTGTTTTTTTTTTTTTTTTTTCTCTTATTTTTTTCTTCTCCTTACCTATTGCCTTCAGTTTATGAGAGTAAGGACAAATGCTAATGAGCTTATAACTGGCTTAAACCACAGTAGGTCACTTCAGGGAATTTGTATTTCAAGTGCATTAGCTAAATTTTTGCAGATAATTAGCAGGTCAGTTAAACAAAATAATTTCCTGCTGCTGCTGGTAGGCATACAGAATTAAGTACAGCCTTATTTTGTTCCTACATACACCTACTTAAAAAAAGCTGAGAATTAAAATTAAAGTGTGAATAGATTAGAAAATGCAATTATGGTCAATAATGTTTTTATTTTTAAACTAAGAGCTGATACTCATATCAGTTTTTGCCTTTTTACTTTTATGCATGTTCTTCTTGGAAAAAAAATATTGCACACATCCAGGCTTCATTTCCTTTAACCAATTCTGGCATTGCTAGAGAAACTGATGCATACTTAGCTGTTATAATGCAAAAATAATATTGTTTTCATAAAATTGTCATTATATATTTCCTCCCTACCAGCATAAATTTAGGAAATTCTGAAAGGAAAGATACTTTCACAAAATTTTGTCCAGGACTCAGAAACTTTAAGGGTCAGAGAAGGCCAGGAATTAATATATTTCAATTAAAATAATGTACTTCAGACATAACCTAGTTACAGGACAGGAACTGATAATGGCCATATAAAAAGCTTATTTATTCCAACAATTTTGTATTCACAAATTCACCATAAGGAACTCCAAAACCAGATATTTTCCTGCTTTTCTAATTCTGCCAATACGAATAGAATACATTTTGTATCCTTTGCCAAAGGATCTGTTTTGGAGTCCTGTTTCCCTACTCCATTTACGTGCATCTAGAAGTGAGTTTGTACTTGACATTTCTCTATCCTTTGAAATCTTCACTGCTCAGTTTGAATTGGTCATAGCAGTATGAAGGAACAGGAAATGTAGCTGGAGAGGTTTAAACTACTGCAGAGCCTCTGGATACTATTCAAGATGAATAGTAACACATCGAGCATGATCAACTGCCAGATTCGCTGTAGTGGAAATAAAAGCATATATGTTAAGTTTCCAGATATATGGGTGTTCATTGCTCTCTATTTCTAGCAGAATAACAGTGGGATTTCATGGCTAGGAAAGATGACATGAATATGCTATTACTTCAGAAGGATACACTTAATTCCTGTGTGAAGAAGTTCTTTCATTAGAAAAAAAACATCCACTCATTGTTCAATGTCAATGCCAAAAAAGGTCATCAATGCTAGAGGAATGTGTGGGTATCACAGGATGGAAAGTGACAAGGCAGGCTACTGCTGGACCATAGCTAAGGTCATTATATGAAAATATACAACAGTTTTTGCTAATGTGTCACTGATATTTCTTTAGTAAGAACTAGAAAAGTCACATTTTCTATTCATATTAGAACTGGACAGCGAATGGCTCAAGGGAGAGTGAGTTTTATTAAATTAGAGACACTATTAAACATAGCACAGATGAGAAACTGAAAAATTCCTAAACATATAAAAGAAATCAGAAATGACAGAACTGATGAAACTGAAAAAAAAAAAGGAAAAAAAAAAAAAAAAGGTGGGTTGAAATTGAATTAGATAAATGATTTGAAATTGTTCCTACAAAACAAGAAAAGAGATGGACATTTGTTAATCAAGTAACTATATATGAGGGACTCAAATAAACTATTTGGAGAGAGCAATCATTCCAATTCCTACTAGTTACAAAGTGAATTAAATGATATAAACTACTAGTTCATATCATAAAACTGCATTTTAAGAGCATCTTCTAAGATGTAGGACAGAAAGTGGCAATACCTACGCCATCTTTTCTTATTCTTTTTCTTCTCTATCTCTTTCCCATGGGTGTTTGAGATATGATATAATAAGTCAGAATAGAAATGAGTATAAGGGCACGAAGAAGAAGCAAGAGATGAAATATGACCATCTTCTACAGGGTGGAGAAAGAGAGAAAAGAAGGGAGAGAAAAGAAATTGCAACTTACAAAATACATGTATGTTAGATTCCATATTTTCAACTTCAATTTAGTTCCCTGACTGAAGCTGAAACACAATTGATTCTAAGCCTTAATACTTACAGTACATTTGATTAGTAAATTTGTTAAATATAAATATTAGATTACCTTTAATCCTCAAGAGCTGATGTTAGCATACTGCTGGGGCCTCAACCAAAGATCTGCTACTGCAGTCCACTTTAATTGAGTCTATGGTTGCAGTATGGTGCAAGTGTCCAGGTTAGTTTCAATTAGGCACAGGCCCAAGTCTATGGTTGACAGTTGTGCCTAATACTAACCTGTCAAATGATAGTTATTCTGCATTTGCGATATTTTTAATGTAATTTTGCACTTTTTTAGTTTACTTTTGAATCTGTATTTCTGTGGGGTCCAGATAAGATCATCTTTATTTGATACCTGATACCTGATACACTGAACCACCAAACCTCCTGAGAAGTTCTACAGAAGTCTTCCCCATATCTGCATCCACTGAAAAAGCACAACAGAAGAACTCTTTGTTTTACATCACTGTAACCTAATTGCATAATGGATACCTCTGCATGCTGGGAAAAAGCTCTTCTAGAGATTCTCCTTGTCTGTAGCCAGACAAAATGCTATATCATCTCTGTAACAGTTTCCATTCTTGCATTTTAAGAGATTTAGAAAGCAGGAATTGATCCTTACATCACATTTTTTTCCTTGTTTAAAATACAGATTTTAAAAAGCCATAGATTAATATCTGTCAGCTTTAGAGATGTGAACAGAAGGTTGTAGAAATGAGAAGTAGTTGAGCAAAGACAAATAAGGTACAATTAAATAATGAAACAGATGATGTTCTAGCTCACCTCTATAGGATGCCAAACTTACTCTGATATTTCCAAGTCTAGGGCACATGACATGCACAGACAACCTTGTAGCTTGAAGGGAGTTGAACACCTGGAGACTTGGTGACAGGAGAAAAGTCATGCTGAATGTGTCCCTACGAAATGAATTTTATAAATAAAAAAATGTGTGTCTTGGGCTTACTCTTTTCAAACAGTAAAAAACAAACTTTCAAATTTGGTTGATTTAAAATTATTACTTCACATTTCTTTGGATACAAATCTTCATTCTTCCTCCTTGAGCTCATCAAAAATACTTGCTATAGTCAAATTTTATTGTGAGAATAATCACAAGAAAAAAAACAGTTGCATATATATAAAACAGCTGCAAATATATATACCTATAAAGGTGCAATAGTGACAATATAAAAATGAAATGCAAAATGAGAAATGGAATAACTTTAAGGAAAACTTGTTTTTCTTGTATGCAGATAGACTGTACAAACAATTGCTTGTAGTAAAATATATGAATTACTAATAGAAAAGCAAAGCTGAAGTTGATCCAAGTGATACAATCTTTTCTAAAAGAATTTTGCTTTTGTTGTGCAATTCAGTTCTGTATTTGAAAATAATATGAATCAAGTTTTATTGTTTTAAAGGAGGCATGAGGAAAGAAAAGCTTTGCTCTTGAGACATCCATTCTGTAAATTACTAGGAAAGAAAACATATCTTCATGCTAAGATAAAGAATCTTAAATACCAGTGTGTTAAAAAGGACCATGACACATTGCTATTTTATTCTTCCCCACACGCAAGATAAAACCTAAGTTTTGTGCAATTTCTGGAAGCCTTTCTGCAGTAAGAGATCTTTACACTTTGCATACTTCTGTGACATTCAGAAATGCTGTAGCTAAATAGTTCTTCTTTTTTTTTTTTTTTTTTTTTTTTTTTCCTTCTCTTTCATTCCTATGATACATGCAGGAACAAGAGACTGAAGGTGTTACATGCAATATGCAAACTATTTTCTGGAAAGAGTGGATGTAGCAATGAGGAAATACCTACCACTTCATTTTTGTTACTATGTGTAAACTAGGTAACTCTAGAAATAAAAATGTTAGGGAAAATGGTCTGATTTCATCACACCTGAGCTATTAATACATAGTTATGTATACTCTAACATATACTATGGTATATTAATATACACTATATATAGTCAACCATGCATGATTTCAGGGTCAGAGGAAAGATTAATTATATAGTCTGTCGATAACATCTCAAGTAGTTAGTGAACATATTTAATCTTACTTTTCTTTACCACAACTATCTTTTATGTATCTAAAAGCTTCCTTGACTATCTGGCTTGTGAGCTTAAAGCTCTTACTTCCTGTTCTTTGGAACCACCACTTCCCCATGCTGCTTTTCATTCAGTACCTTTTTGCAGTAGATTATTTCTGCACACATGATGTTCCTAACATATTGTGAGATGTGATATATATGATATGAATATTAAGTATTCCAGCAATCTGTGCAACACAGCAGTAATTAGTTTACCCTTCTTGATGTAAACTTCCCTTTCTACTGAAGAGCAGACCACCTTTTTTTCTTTTTAGTTCCTGCTACTCCTTGTGTGATTACATTTTATAATTTTCTTGTCAATATTCTGCATGTTAATTAGCTACATTTCAATATGCATTTTAGTTTGTTTCTAAATGCTACTGATGGAATTTTCTGTTTACTCTTCGTCATCTGTTACATTTTTCACTTGCTATATACTTCTTTTATGTCTTTATTATCAATGGAATATTGTAAGTTAATCTTGATATTTTACTATGTACATTATCTTTCTGCAAGGGAATACTTGTGTGTATTTCTAGTACTACTTCTTAAAGAAATGGACAACTCTCCTTAAACATTTGAATATATGAGATCACATGTCAGTTCTCTGCAAATCTGGTTTCATAGTGTACACAGTGATTCCATTCCACTCTCACTTCTTCTTCATTGAGGAACAGGAAATCTTATCAGTTCGAATTTGTGACTTTTTCTTCTATATTAAATAAAATCAGAATCTACATGTCACATTACATTACATTATTTTAGTTTTCCTTTTAGAGTCTGGCACTTGGCTTGAAAAAAAAAAAAAAAAAAAAAGGAAAAGAAAAGAAAGAAAGTATTGCAGATGCTCCTTGTAGAAAAGAAATAAAAATTTTTGGGAAAGATAGATTAGAGAGAGGATGGTAACAGCTGAGATCACCCACAGAACGAATAGAAAGTGTTTAATGATGCAAGATGGCCTGGCATGTAGTTCATGGACAAAAATATTAAGAACTGAGAAGCAAGGTTAATGTCATTATGTATGGTTATATCCTGAACATAAAACAAAGAACGATACTAAGAGAAGAGGACAAGGAAGGACACGGACTTAACGAAGTCAGCTGTTAAGAAGGCAGTTAAGAAAGTATTCTCGAGAGGTTTAGTAAATTGTGCTTGCAGAAGAAAACATTAAAGAATTGCTGGAATACGTGTTTATAATCATCTATAATGATCTAGATTATTTGAGTTCAATTGAGTAGTTAATATTATATACTTAATATACTTAATACCTTTGTAAGACCATTCAGTGTACTTTTATCTTAATGAGAAAGTTAAATGCAGATGTATATCATTTTAAATAAAATGACTATCTGCTGCAGAGTTGTGAATATGCTTAGTCCCAAGCATTAATCAATACTATCAAGCATCTATCAATACTATCTGTCATTGTATTTGCTGTGGAGAAAGCAAAGTTAAAAAAAAAAAAAAAAAAAAAAGAAAAACAAAAAAAAACACCCTAATATATGATTCTCAATTTTTTGGGTCAGTTGGTCTTATGGAACATTTAGGGATCAACGTTGCTGAAGTAGATATATCTTGTGATAGTTCTGACAAAAATATTCCCACTGAAAGGAAAGGGAAAGTCAATTATAGCATTTTTTTCTTCTGGAAAGTTCCTATTTCTACTGTTTTGAACAATAACATATTAAGAGATCTGCTTCCCTTTAAAACAGGCTTAATAAGCATGAGAAAAATCTGTGTATGCGTTCCTATGTGTTTATGTATATGAATGCATGTAATCATAGTGTAATTTATTTTACCCTCAGTCCTTTGGCAAGATAGTTAATTCTCTCTCAGAGAACCTTTCAGGAGTGTCAGTGACTAAGCCAAAACCCTTTGAGAATCATTTTTGCTTCAGGAATTTACACTAAGTATGTTATTTTTAGAATGTGGGCTATTTATTGAGGCATCAAATCATTTTCATCACAATGAGCTTCTTATGCTTCACTGTATTTTCTAGATAACCTGAAGTAGATAAAATATAAAGAATTCAAGACTACTTAGCATACTTTCTTTAAAAAGAATGATGTTCCAGCAATACTCTATGAAATAAAAGCTTGGAGAAAAACAGCCTTAGCAACTTACATAACAGTACTGCATAGAGATCTCTTCTCAGGAGATATTCTTAAACAGTGGGGTTCTTTTCACAGAGGACTTAAAGCTGTATGTAACTTTTAGAGTGAAGCCATATATTTCTTCTATAGGTAATCTTCTTTTCTGCACTATACTTATCCAATGCTACAAGTACTTCTTTCTGTGCTATGATTTATTCTAGCAGGACTGCACTGCTGTTGTTTCCTTGTCGTTATTCTCTCTGCATATCATTGTTACACACTCACCTCTACAATAGGAAACTCTTGGAAATGTCTGTTCTGCCTAAAGATAAGAAATCAGAAGCAAACATGGTATGGAGGTATTTAAAAACTTAGCAGTTTCTAAGTGTGTAACTCACTGCTGCAGAGACTGAAGAGTATTTTTTAATGCACATGGATGAAGCAGTTGTAATGGCTTATTTCAATAAAGTAATACCATTAGGACATTTCCACTAGTATAACAGACAATATACTGATTGCTAAAATGTGGAGTCTTCAGCTAGAGTAAGTTTAAAAAGAGATTGGATAGGCATCTTACAGAAATAACTCTGTATCTGTGTACAAGGTATCTGTGATCCTTGTTCAGGGCACAGGATGATCTTGTTGGCCTCCTGATGTTCTGATCCTATGGTTTGTGAATCTGACTGATGGAATGATGCCACGAACAGAAAACGAAGACACTGAGATGAATGTCTACGCAACCTGAAGTCTCTTATGAGTAGAGTATTTATTAGATCAAATATGTGAACATGACAGTGGCAAATTACCTATGTGCACTTCCTATCAGTGAATACAAAAAGAATCCACCAAAAGCAATACCCCTCCAACTACAATGCATAAAACACAGGAAGCTACTACTAGTACTGCTTTTATCCCCAGCTTTCAAATCCAGCTTTGGCACCTTGCATACATTCCCCTGAATATTAAACAAAATACTACTCCTAGGATTTCTCTGTCCATCTACAACATTTAACAACTATAACCAATAATGAAAAGTAAAAGAAAATAAAAAAAAGAATAAAATGTTATTATTTGAGAAAGATGACTGTCTTTGGCATATGTCAGTAGTCTTGCTTTATTTCCAATATATCTCTACAAATACTCTCTGTTTTCAATAAGCAATTATGTACCATGATCCATGAAAGTACAGAAAATGACATTCATCAGAATATTTACAAAATATCATTGGAGAAATGTTAATGAACTATAGAGTAACATATTCACGGCTGGTTGCAAACAGTCTTTTTGCATCTACATAACAAATGCTTAATAACAAATACTTTTTTTTTCTAGTACAGGAAGATCCTTCAGAGCAATATGAAGAAGAGGTGTTTAGTTAGGTATAAGCTGAAAGATGGTATGGATGCTAGAATTGATCTTATGTAAGCAGTTCAATAACTGTATGAGAAAATAATTTATTTTATGTACATAAAATACCTACCGTATTTTTTCAGGTAAACATCATATTTCAGACTTAAATTGCTAACCAGTTAGTGGTGTACGTAATAAACAGTACATAAGCACTTAGAGTAACTTGTAAAGAGGCACTGCTTCTTTAGTAACTTGCAACAAAGAAGTACAATGAGACAGATTTCAATTTATCAAGCCATTAAACCAGAATAAATCTGTTGAAGTTGACACAGAACACCACTGTTAAAAAAAAAAAATCACGTCAGGGGAGGACAGTAAAGCTAATACTGTGGGATATTAGTGTTGCACAGAATCATAAGGGTTGGAAGGGATCTCTGGGGATCATCTACTCCAACCTCCCTGCTAAAGGAAGTTCTCTATAGCATATCTACAGGAAAGATTCCAGGTGAGTCATGAATATCTCCGGAGCGGAAGACTCCATAACCTCCCCGGGCAGCCTTTTCCTTCCACTGCTCTGTTACCTTCACAGTAAAAAAGTTTTTCCTCATGTTCATTTGGAACATTCTGTGTTCCAGTTTTTTCCTGCTGTCCCTTGTTCTTTTGTTGGGCACCACTGAAAAGAGCCTGGCCTCATCTACTTGATACCCACGCTTCGGTTATTTATAACTGGTGATGAGTTTCCCTTTCAGTCTTCTCCAAGTTGAAGAGTCTCAGATCTCTCAGCTTTTCCTTCTCCAGGAGATACTTCAGGCCTCTAATCATCTTTGTGGCTCTCTGTTGGACCCTCTCTAGAAGTTTCCTGCCTTTCTTGAACAGAGGAGCCAACTGAGAACTGGATGCAATACACCAGATATAAAATCTCTGGGGCAGAGTAGAGAGGGAGGATCACCTCCTTCCTGCTGGCCATGCCTCATCAACTTTCTCCTCCTGATCAAGGGGCCTGTAGTAAACACCCACAATGGTGTTACACATGTTAACTTGCCCTTAATTCACATCCACAATCTCTCCATTAGTTCATTATTCATCCCTAGGTGAAGCTCACCTACATATACACCAGTGGCTCTCTCACACAAAGATCAACTCTACCACCCTGTTTTGTTGGCCTGCCTTTTCTAAAAAGGATATGGCTGTCCAAGACAGTCGCTGAACTGTCCCACCATGTCTCCATGGTCTCTAAGAGATTATAGCCCTGCAATCTCATGCAGATCTGTAATTCCTCCTGTTTATTTTGCATGCTGTGTGCCTTGATATAAAGGTCCTTCAGAGAAGACAAGGGGACAGTGGTTGTAGATTTCCCTGCCATTATGCTGCTAAGTAACAACTGCGACTGCTATTTGGCCTGGCTCATTCTTCAGTCAGTTGCAATGGTGTGAGCACTGCCATTCTGGACCTGCCCAGCAAATCCTCTAGCGTAAAGCCCACCTTACTACCTCACTAAGCTAGCCAATGTTCAACAAATGGATCAGGTAGTACTCGTTCTGAAATATATAAAATATGTGCTGCTGTTTTCTCAATGATTTACATGAACCATTAAACTATTTTTAGTCCATTCCAAGTGTCTAGAGTTTATTATTTTTTATGCTGCATCCTTCTTAATTTTATAACATTTCTGCTTTGACTATAATTGTCATGAAAAAAATCTTTCTCAAGGTTTTCAATTATATTATTGTTCATTTTCTTTAATTGTATTTTATTATTAAAATTATTTTAATTTTGAAGGTTTACCATATTTATTTTGTTTTTACAGGTGTAAGTATTGTTCTGATTCTCAGTTCTTTGATATGCAATATTAGGGCATGCCATTCCATCCCACTGTCAGCATCTCTTCTCTATAATGATATATAAGTAACTTTCTAAGGCCACTTGGAGAAAATTACAATAAAAATTTAGAGAATTGTAAACTTTATATTACAGAAAACTACAGAAGTTCTGTTACTATCATTTATATAGTAGCTGATTTTATTCCAACATTACCATCTCAAAATTAAATAATTATACTTCCAGAAAGTTTTTGTTTGTTTGTTTGTTTTGTATAGCTTTTCATGTGTTGTTCAAAGTAAACTCTTTAGGTAGTGAGGGATGCTACTGTCAGAAATAAAAACTTTCATTCTCAGTTTTTGGAGTGAATTTTAACATTACTTGTTAAAACACAATGCAAGAAATCTCATAAATTCAATAAATACTGTCAGTGTAACATCATCAATATTCCTTTATCAGTTGAAAGTAGTGGAATTTTTCCAGGCATGAAAATTTTTCCATATGACTTCAGTTATGTGATACCATTTTAAATGATTCAATCATTAAAATTACAGTGACAGGAAAAATTTTGCAGAAGGAAAAAAAAATTAAAAATTGATCAACATAGTCCTTAATACTGATAAAAACTTCCAAAATGATGAAATTGTTATATCTGACCGTTTCTTTTCTAATGATATCAGTATAATTTCTCTCTTCCCTTGAAGCAGTTCCAAACCAAAAGGTGGTTCTGTTAGGACATGTTCAAACACTTCTGCTCACTAACTACAAATCACAATTGGTTAAAATGGTTCAAGGTTTCACAGCTGAAGAGAAAGTGATTTTCAAGAGATTCATGTCATTGGCAGGAGGTAGCAGTCAGAATGCTCCAACCTTCTTATTCTGTGACATAGAATTTTTCTTGAAGCAGGTGGAATTTTCCTGGGCAAATAAAAGTGTGTAATCCATGGTTTATTTAAGACTCAGAAGAATAATACAAATTAATTTATTGAGAGCTTTCTAACAGCAGCTTATACTATACTTGGTAAAATTGGCTAATTTGCTAATAAAGATTGATAAGCACTATAAGTAAGAGTACTTTAGCGTAGGCTTCATTTCTATGCTAAAAGTTCTAAGACAATGTTAGGCAATGGCTACTACAAAGAATGAAAGAATAGAAGATAAATAGAAAAGATAAAAAACAGGGAAAGAAAGACAGACAGATGGACAGATATACAACCACAGCAAATGTCTTGATGTCAGGGAGTGCTTATCTTCTTACATTTACACTATCGTATTGTAACTCTCTTCTTCATAATGAATCATGAAAAAAAAATAATGTTGTATTTGTTAAATTATTTATCTTTTTTATTGCAATAATAAATGGAGCTGGCTGCATAAGCTTCATTTTTACCACACTGTGATGTCACATTATACCTACAAAGCAGTTTATTTACATTTAAAATTTCTGCAGAGTGGAGGACTGAACATACTGCAAAGTTGGACATCTCAGACACTGACAATAACTTCATCTTGTTGAGAGCTTTGTTGAGAGCTTTGTAATTCAATTTTTAGTCAACAAATATAACTGCATACAAGAAGGGCACCTACATTCTTTAGAAAATCTTATATGGCAGCACTAACTTGATACCCACTTGATACCCACTAAATCACAGCCCATGAATGTGTCTGCAAAACTTCAAAAAGATACTATGCTAAACAAAGTATAACCAAAACTTCCAATTTAAGTGTCACAAATCATTCACATGTTTCCAGTGAAGGTCTCCTCCCAGTGATTAGTCTGATGCCATAGCTTAATAGCTACAATAATAACAGCTTAATAGCTTAGAGCCAAGATCATGCATGATTTACTCTTAGTAATTCCATTCTGACTCTACTCAGTCAATTCCTTCATCTGCATGTACCAGAAGTGAGCCCCAGGTAGATTTACTCCGTGATTTTCCTAAGAGCTGAAGAGGAGCTGACTGGCCTACAGGTCCCTAGATGATCCTTTTTTTTTTTTTTTTTTTTTTTAAAGTTGCAGTTTTGCCTTTCTTCATGCCTTGGGACTCTCCTCATCTTCACAACCTCTCGAAGGTGATACAGAGCAGCCTTGTTAGCACACTAACTGTATTTCTTGGGAGTTTCACCCACCGAGAATTATCAGTGGAAATTGAGCGCATTCTAGAAACAAAACAGTAACTGAGCATCAGACAGAAAAGCAACAGAGCAATAATACTACACAGGACTATACTATCAAACCCATTAGACTAACCTCTCGTACAACTGATTAATTTTCACATTTGCTAGAACTCCAGAAAAAAACACTCAATGGAAAAATGATGGCAGTATGAGTCACAATGCTTTCATGATAACAAATCAGGCAAGTCAGTATATTTGACATTTGCTGACATCTGATTTCAAAGCACTTTGTCAGAGGCAGAAAGATATTAAGCTAAAAATAAAACTCTCCTTCAGTCACTTCTGTGTTATCAAATTAAATCAGCCACTGGTAAAAAATCCAAAATGTTTGGAATGTACATGTACCTAAATAGGACTGGTAGTGACACATAGCGTGTCCAAATACTTCCAATGTGTGAGACAGCGATGTTCAGATGTTCCTTTCACTTTCTTACCATTTTCTTTCATTTTGTCTTTCTTCTACCTATAATGCACAAATGTTCATCCTGTCCTACCACCATCTGTAAACAGAGTACCTGTGGGACTTCAGCTAAGTTACAATAGAGTTACACTAAGTCAATTTTGAATTTCGCTTCAGATATCTGCTATTGATCCACACCTTGTCAGACTGATGTGTCAACCAGCCTCACTGGCCAGGTGAGAGGCCAGCTTTTCCACCTCAAAATCTTGTGCAACTAAGAGGCAGAAGACAGATATCTCAAGCCTTAGACATCTGGAAGATTATGATGATATAAGGCAGTCCACAGACTGGAAATACTGAGACGTTACAAAAGTTCAGATATACACTGAACTAGGTCACAACATCGTAGTGGGATAGATAGATGTCTTATCAATCCAAGTTGGTGCATTTCTTTCCACATGCAAGGATTCATCCTTCTAGTAGATTCTGTGCTGATGAAGCCTGAATTATGTTAGCTATGTTTCCAACATCGTAGAAACCAAAATGTAATCAGTAGATAGGCCTAGATATTTGCTGTCAGTATCTACCTTCTTGAAATTTCTTTTCAATGCTGGGTTAAACAGAGCTTCTACAGAAAGTGTAATACCCTATCCACTTTTCCTCATCATTTTTTTCCTTTTTTTTTTTCTTTAACAGTTCTACATTCAGAGGAAAATATCACCCTTCTTGTCAAAGGCATAAAAGAATTTGTAAACAGTTACTCACCATGAACATTTTCTTAGTGTTAAATCTGGAAGGAGGTTCCCTGTGGCTTTGCTGTCCTTTGTCAAACCTTTCCTCATTTCAGGGAAGTCTCATACAGTGCAACAGTCAGTGTGCTAAACTCAGGAATGTGGTGTGTCTGCTGGGTACGTCATACCCCAAGAGGAATTAATCCAATTTGCCTTTATGTGATGTTAATCACATTTTTATCTGCTAGTTGAGGCACTGAGTACCTGCAGCTTACAATTTTAATTAACTCTACTGTTACAGCTTCAATTAGGAGAATATCAAAAGTGCATATTCACAATTCAGTTGCACTTTATTCCTGCTAATTTTACAGAATGCACCATCTTCTCCAATTTTGATAGTAGAGAAATGGGGTTCTATGTTTGTAACTTCACCTAAATATACACCAGAGCGAAATACAATCTTAGCAAAACAGGATCTATGAATCAAAAACTAAACTTTTATACATGCCACAGGACAAGCTTAGTTGCAGTCGGCTACTCCAAAACTGGCCTTGTAAAATTACCTTGAATGTGACACAAAAGAATAACTTCAATCATTTCAGAAAGTTGAGTATTTTCTAAGACTCTCAAGATGTAATCATTATTCTAACCTTTTGAGTCTGTCCTTCAACTACCCACCCAAAACCCTGCAGCAAAGAACATTACTAGGAAAAGTCAGAGCAAATGGGAGAAGCTCAGAACACTTTGCTTCAAAGCAAGAAAATAACAAACTGTTACTTTTTTGTTCTACCCAGTAAATTAATCTTCCTTATTTACATAACTGAAATAATAGTCATACAGATTAAATATAATGTGTATTCATAATAAACAACTTCAGGTTATTGAAAATGCTACATTTTTATTTGCTGTGTAATCAACTATCGGTGATTACTTCTCATGAACAAATATTACTGCTTGCATATTTTATGCATAAATAAAGTTATTATGGAGTTGAAATTTTGTTTTGGAATAATATTTTTGTGTAACTAAGAAAAAAACGTTGCTTTGAAGCAAATGATGTAGTACTACTCCCTCCAACAAAAATTCCTCTGTAATAAACCAAAGAAACAGTAAGAGATAATTTCTGATCTAACAACAACAAATAAATAATAAAACTTATTAAAAGATGGTAAGAAAAAATACTGAGATGTTTGTGATTTAAAGTACTGATAAACTAATGATTTTGAGGTCAGAAAGTTGTTTTGCAGCATCGTAAACACATTTTTCAATCTTTCAATTTCACTGAGTTATTCAACTATGTTTTCCCACATAGAAAAGATGACGAAAAAGAAGTACTTAATGAAGTGCGATATTAATAAATAATACAAGTCAAAATTGCTTGCTATATGCTTACTGGGAAGCTACAGTAGGAGACTTCCAGAATTCTGATACACAGTCTTTGTATCAGAACATGACAGGCTCTTGAGCTTCTTAAAACAAAATCAGTTTTTTTTTATACTGGCCAGGGCTGTGCATCCTTATATTTGTTGAAACAGTGGGAGAAACCACAGCCTATGAGATCCTCTTCTAGTGTTTAATCTGAGTGCCACTGATAATCTCTTTCGAAGTCACAGGTGTTTGGTCACTGAGACGTCTGTAGGAGATCTAGAATTTGGGTCCTGAAAGTTTCGTGACAGCTTTTGTGACACTAAGGCCCAGAGACTCATAACAGCATTAAGCTGAAACTCATAGTCTTGTAACATAACTGTTGATCTTGTTACGCTGTATGCTGCAGCTTAAGGGATGAAGAGCATTACAGAATGATACATTTAAATGGCTTTTGCAGTTCTTATTTTTGTTGAATGAGGAGTCAGTCCTGCTCTATCAAACGGGACGTTGCTAAAAGGTCTTCTGACTCAGCATTACATGATACATTCAAAATTGTACAGGAAGCTGATAACAGAGCAAAAATGCACCAAGGACTCTTAAGTAGTGAGGTAACAGCAAGCATTTTTTCCTCTCCATAAGGCTACAGAAATTTTTCTATGAAGGGAATAGACATCATTTTAGCATCTTTTACACACAAATTTCTTCAAAGGCTCTTTTAGGAAGAGAATGAATAGAAAAATGTGTTTTTTGGTATAACTTTATCATCATCATAGATAAAAAACAGCTGAATTTGCATCTAGTACTGAAATAGTGAAGTATTTTATATATTGATAAGACATACACTGTATTCTTATTTAAATTACTTGTTATCCCCAAATAAAGTTATAGCTCAAATTTTCCATATTCTGGTAAATACTCTGAAATAATTTCTTAAGGAATATAAAGTAAACTTTTCAAAAATATTATTATTTTACTTTTCATGTTGTTTTTTGTTTGTTTGTTTTTTCTTTTTTCTACTCTGACTTCATAGAATTTGATTTATATTCCCATATTCTCAAGTTTAATGGAACATATTTTAGAGATAACACATAACTAAGTATCCATCTGTCTGGAATTTTTTTACATGTTCCTAAGACATGATGAAACTGCACTTGTTACCTTGCCATAGAGTAAGGCCTTAGATCCCAGGCCAAATAAAATTTACCAGCTTGCATCCTCTCTCTATATATAGTGCGAGGTCTGGAACAGTCATCTAAGTAGAACAGAAATTTGACCAGCCACCATCAAATTGCACTTGGATGTCATTGACACTAGGCAAAGATGATGTGCTTTGGGAGCCTGTGTTTACACAGTGGTTTTGCAATCTGTCTACAGTATCCAGCTGCTTTAATAAAACCCCCAAAAGTGAGTCAGCACTGTTTTATGCTTAACTATGATATTCCTTGTGGCAAGGTGAAATTTGTTTATGTCTGTATACAAAATATTTATTTTTCACATACAAAGACTTCATGGATTAAGAAAGAACATTCTGCTGTGTACTAATGAATACGTAGTTAAGAAAATAGACTGGCATAAACACATCCTAGGTATATTTTATGGTGTTTCATTAGAAAATACTGATCTCTATTTTTATCCCTTGTTCTCAGGTTGCTATGCACCTTTCCTTGTCAATGTCCTTAAACAGCTTTCAACAGATGCAGACACTAATGGGACAACTTTAAGGTCACAAAGGACATAAAGAAATTAAGGGATTTATGCAGCAGCATTTCTCTGCCATAAGGCAGAGAATTTAGGCCAACAACACTACTTCTGCCCTGGCTTTACAGCCCGTGAAAAGGAAGGTAAAAATAAAGTACAACTTCAATCAAATCCTACATATATGAAATATTTATTTTTAGAGTTCTTATGATGTGAGACCCAGCAGAGTCTAACAATCTAAGTCTGAAATGATGGTGAGGCACTGGAACACTCTGCCCAGAGAGGCAGTGAAAGCCCTGTCCCTGGAGATATTCAAGGCCAGACTGGACCAGGCTCTGAGCAACCTGATTTATCTGTAGGTGTCCCTGTTCATTACAGAGGAATTGGACTACATGGCCTATAAGGGTCTCTTCCAAATCAAACAATTCTATGATTCAAGGTATAAAGTTACTCACTTACCGTAAACCCATGTCTATAATATGTAATTATTACTTACTAAATGATGTATTCCTAGTTCTAATTTTAGGTGGAATTGTTTTCACCATTTTTCTGTATTGATTACCTTTTTCTTCTTTTTAGAAAAGTATCAGTGAAGAGGAAAAATTAGTTAACATTATTATACACACAATACTCTGCAGTTTGGAGAGGGCAAAGGTCATTCCTTTAGAGATTCTTCCATACAAAGAAAAAAATCAACTTACAAAGACAGCTGTGTGGACAGAAAATAAACTACTATGTGCCCTTCCTAAGCTTATGGTTTAGATTTTGCCTAAATAATTAAAAACACTGTTTATTTGAGGTTAGCTTCAAGAGAAGATATATGACGTTGCTATTTGATTAGTCTCTAGCTTTTAAATATAATATTTCATTGCCTTTGCTTTGTATACAATGAAAGGCAATGTATGATTTTTTTTCTAATTTGAATCAATGTAGTGTCAGTCCACAAAAGCAGTTTTGACCTATCTCCAAGCATGGGAAGTGATCTCACCAATTTGTTTGTGTGCTGAAACAGAAAGTCAAGCTCACAGGAAGTCTTACTATATTCAAAACGTACATGGTTACTGTTGTGCATCAAAGGCATCTAAAACAATTGAAGTCCAGAAATGACGTTAAGAGGAACTGTGGACATCTCTCTCAGCATGTGATGCCTACCATGGTACCAAGTATCCATTTGCTGGAGCAGATATTCATGCTTTTTGGCACATCTCTCTTCATTTGCAGCCTTCTGGTATCTCTGTTTCTCAGATGGGTGGTAGGAACAGCTTCTAATGAGAAGGAATAATTTACAAGTCAAGTATTTCAGAAACTCAGCTGGGTGTCACAGAAAACGTGAGAAGAGGCAGGCACTTGAAACCTGGCAGTGAAAACAAGAGAAAGAGAAGAATAGCATTGCTGGAGAAAGACTGACAACAAAGACTGCATTGATCTTGAGATGACCTTAGTACATCAGCAGCAGCTTGTCAGATTCCTGGAGTTCTCACTGTGCTCCTCATAAAAACTGTTGCACCTCTCTGTGGTATACAATGCATTTAGCCACTGTAGATGCTTGTGGCGAGGACATATGCTGCCAGTACAAGTGTATGTATATATAAGGTCCTTGATGTCCTAAGATTGTTGTTTCATGTGAATGATTTGAGCTCACAGAGTTTTTCCTAAGACACTATCAAAGCTGTACCTGTCCTTGATTTAATCATAAACCAGAAAGCAACATCTGAAAATAGTGATTTATTTCTCTGAACAATAGCTAGATTAGTAGATTTAAAACAAGTGACTTGACGTTACAAAGAAAGATCACAGGTGGTTTACTGGCTAATAGGAAAGATACACCAGTAAAGATGTGAAGCAGAGCTTTAAACTTTTCTACTAACACTCATTGTATTACATGACACTTCATATATATATATATATATATATACATATATTTATATATATAACAATTTTAAGACAAAGAATGAGATATATGACAGTAATTTAGCGAATTATGCAACAAATGCAGACAGCATTCGACTTTAATTAGGACAGTAGGAAGTAAAATGACTGGAATGACTCAGAGATTTCCAGACAAGTTAGTTATACATTTAATATGTAAAAGAAACATCGATTAGCAATAGAGACATAGTCCACTTACACTAGTAACTCTAAATAGATTACAGTGTATTACATTTTTATATTAAGGACAAGTAAAAAGAAAAAGCATTTTGCTCAAAGATTAAAGTTCATCTAATACTAATCCTCTATTTATACAAAGGCTCCCATCTTCAAATTCTCTTTAAAATATTTTTGAAACTTATTTGGATTTAAATAAAGTTGAGTAGGACTAATAAATTGTTACACGTTCTGAAAAAAATATGTTACGTTCTGCTTATTTGTGTTGAATTATTCTCCATTTATTTACTGAATTCTGAAGATGTTCTGTAACTCTTTTTCCTTGTTCTTCTATTATTCCATGCACACATTACTGACTTGGATGTGCTATGAATAGGATGCTTATGCCTGCAGAGGATGCCTGGTGGGAATGAATTTAATGGGAATGAACTTTGAAGGATGAGATTAAAATTGGAGAAAGATTCCAGATTGTGATTCAGCAAGTTCAAGGACAAAATATCACATTTATGAAGAAATAACACTACAAGAACAAGGTGAGAAATGGCTCAGGTCAGACAGCAATTCCATCAAAAAGGATGTGAAGCGTAAAGTGTTTCATAAATTGAACACAAGATAGCATATTATCCAGAAGAAAAAAATAAAGCTTATGTTGAGAGGAATTAACAAGTAAATTGCTATGCAAAACATATGAAAGAATATTTCTAATACTGATAAGGCTTTTGCTTTTAGAAAGGTTGTTAACATGAGCCAACACACACTTCCACATTTCCATAAAAATACAGGAAGTTGACTGAATCTGAAACAGTTGGAGGTGAAAATGGAAACTGGAATCTGCTTAGTCTAGCAATAAACATATATGAAGGGATATACAATGAAAATTTGTACGTGTAAATGACTCCAGTACAAAGGAAGAAAGTGAATGACCCTCCATTCACATTATGGATATGACCAGACTCAACAGGCATACACTTTAAGGGTACAAATTTGTCAAGGTAGTCTAAATTCTCTAATGGATTTCCACCATACAGAGGAATATGCTTCTTCTGCATCCCTGCAACAGTTTCATATGTCAAATCAGTAGCTCGCTCTGCTCTTCTTTTACATACTTCTCTTTCATCGTTATTCAAACATACCAGTTTGTGCTTACACTCACTTACCTACAAAGACTAAATACAGTTCTTCAACTGTCTGCATCATGTACTCTGCCTCTTTTCACAAAAAAAAAAAAAAAAAGTTTCTTGCTTTTTGTCATTCCTACATCTATCTTTTACCATTCTCCTTTTCATCACTGTATCTCTCACTAATCTTTTCTTTGCTATTCTGATTATATAAAACCAGACATGGTAAGTAGAAAATTGAAGTATAAAGTAAATAAATTAAAAAAAAAAAACCTACCCTAAATAAAATTGCATGATTTTGATATTAACATAGTTTTAAAAGAATATAACTACATATCCCAAATGAATTATTTTCAATTTATGTTAGTGGCCTTTCAAGTTTTCAACTCACTTATCTCATATGCTGTACTAATGAAGGAATATGTAACAATCTCACCTGTTGCTGCTAATCTATTATTTTATCAGCAGCCACCAATTAAACAATGAAGGAGAACTACCTTATTGGGTACAACAATAACTTTTTACATGAAAGGTCAAGAAAGGTCAAGATTAATTCAAAATCCAATAAAAGTATACGCAAAAATGAAAATATTTTAAAGTAGAGATTCACAACAAAATATGTTGATTAATAAGGCATTTATCTGTACTGGAGTAGTTCTGATAAAGTTCAAAGTTATTCCTTGCCCTGGTTTCAGCTGGAATAGAGTTGATTTAATTTCACAGTGTCTAGTATAATGCTGCTATATTTCTACTTTCAGAGAACAATAATGATGATAACACACCAATGTTTTAGTTGTTGCTGAGCACTGCCATACAAAGTCAAGGACATTCCAGCTCATACTGTCCTGAAAGTGAGATGGACTGGAGGGTCACAATTTGCTGGAAGGAAACAGAACCAGTATATTCGACCTAAACTGGCCAAAGTGATACTTCATACCATACGATATCATATGAAAAAAACTGTAAAACTGTAGGAAGTTGGCTGGGGGAACAGCTGCTGGGTGACTGGCTGGGCATCGGTTGGCATGTGGTGAGCAATTGCGTTATTTAAAAAGAATATATTTTATGTATAATAAAGATATGAGCTGATATCTAAGGATCTTCACTCCTACAGATACAAGATACAGATTTTCACTAACAATGTATAGTTTGTATACAAGGGGGAACAGGCATTCATGTATTATAAACAGTGCAACTGCTTTTTAATCAAATATTTGTTGAAATTCTTAAATTCTTATGTAAGCAGCATACTCAGGCTTGAAATCCTAATGAGTTATTTCAACAGCAAAACACTTCCCGAGGGTGATTGATGCAAAAAAAAAATAATCATGCTTTTCATCTTTCTTCATTGAGTAGGTAGGGAATTTATGTTTCTGTATTTTACTAATAAACTCAGCAGAATAAATCACGATTCTTGAGTCGATGTGGAGTTTTGTTTTGTTTTTTTGTTTATTTGTTTGTTTTATCTCTGATGTACCTAAACTGACATGTAGGGAATAAGACTACCTTCCAGAAATGCACTGTATATTACAAAAAAATATATAAATATTATAGAAGATATTTTATGGTAGATATCACTAGAAGAACATGTGGAATGCCTACATAAACGAAAATTAATATTTGTTTTCATATCCCCCAAATATTCTTACTACACAGATTTTGGTAACTAAAAGGGGAACCACTATTCAGCTAGGGGCTGATGTTTACAATGCAAACTGAAACAAAAAAACCTACAAGAACACCCCTTAAAATAATAATAATGATGATAATAATAATAGCCCCTGTAGCATAGCAACAACACTGAACGGAATATTGTTGGGAAGATTCAAACTTGACTGCCATGCCACCAACATCAGGCTCTGACACTGTGACCCAATATGAGAAAATAGGAAATATTACTTTTGGAGCAGCCCCCATGTATTTATCTGTATCATCCATTTCTATATCTTGATGCATAATACAAGGCAGTACATAACAACTGAAAGATTACTTGCCCCCACATCTTTGCTTTTTGTGTATATGCTTCAAAATAATTCACAGTGATCTTATTTTTATAGATTTAAAAGCCTGCTAAGAGGATTTAGAGCAATGAAGCAGTACGTATACACTATAGCTTCAGGTCATCATTGTGAGTTGAAATTAAACATTTAGGTATTGATCAAATAAAGGTTGTGTCCCTGTAGGATTTCAGCCACATTTTAGTAAGTATTAATAGACTTTCATTGATACTAAGTAAATTGAAGTGAGATTACTTACACCTGCTCTAACACAGTCTCAAATCCTTTTGTAGTACAGATATCATCAGTCACATTAGGAAGAATCTACTTTAATCCATAATGGCCTTTAGTTCCTAAATTTCAAAGAAGCTGAAATCAACTGTGTGAGAAGACACTGGATAAGACAGAGAAAGAGAAAATAGAATTTTCAGGTTTCTGGAAAAATGAAGTATGCACTTCTAAAAATGTAAGAGAAACAAGGTATTTTTATAGAACAGTTAATAAAGCTTGGGAAACAATAAAAATGAGAATATCTCAAGTGTGATTTCAGTCTTGAAGGAGAACACAGCAGCTATTATAAATAATGCCAGCATGCCAGAGGCCTCCTCTGATTATCTAACTTCATCAGGCTATCTTATAAAAACCTTTCCCTTCCAACCTTCTTTGCAAATGTAGTTTACAACAGAATATAAAATACAGCTGTCAAGCAAAATTTCATGTCACTAATGAGAACAGACTACAGTCTCAGCTCATTCCTATACCATGTTTCAATTCCTGGCTGTAATGAAGTGTGATTATAAACTGGCATTCAGTATAAATTACAAATTTCTGTGGGAAAGCTCTGTAGCTATTTGGCTAGTACTCTAAAATTTAAAAAATGTGTTAACATTTATACTGGCAAATAAAATCTGGTGGTTTTCATGCTAATTTTTAGGCCAATTAATTATCTGAAGAGACCATTTGTGTGCATACAATTGCTTTGAGTTCCAGATTTTTTTCTTCCTAATGAGCTGTCTTTATATTTGCCATAAAAAATGCATTTATGGTTATGCTGCTGATGTAACCAGCTGATGTATTTCATGATAATTTGATTAGCTGAATACACTTTGTAGTATAAAACCAATGGACATCCCACTCCATGTGTTGATTTATAATCACAAGTCTTTCAGTTTAAAGATTAAAATTTTGCTTTCATATTGCATTACAGATACATCAGTTCACAATATGCACATGCACAATTTCTCAATCTACTTTTTTCAACATTTTAATAGTTTGCTTCTGTCATAAACCATTTATTTAGATACTTCAAATAATCTTGAAGATTATTTCTAGGATTGTTGATGAAGGGCTGTTACAGCTTTAGCAATCTTCTTAGTTTTAATAAACTATTAATTAAGTCTCTATTCATTGAATTCTTGTGACACTAATTCTTAGGAGGTGTTGCCAAATAAGAGACAAGAATTAATCCAATTTCTAAAAAGCCTTAGAAATATTTTTATGATGCTATAATAAGAAAGCTGTAAAAATGTTATTTTCTTTTTATGTCAAAGACTCAATTTCATTTTTATTTCAGTGAGTGTAGATTCCTTATCATTGTAAAAGAAATTTATGGAAAATGGATGATTTTCAGAGTTAGTTATCTCAACTATAACCAGAATTTAAACTCAGAATGATATTAGAAGTGAAAAAAATCCTTTCTCTCTTCATGAGGTGGGATTGGCCAGAGAACCAGTTGAGAAAGAAGATGATCATACTAAAAGCACTTCTGTTTTTACTCCTTTTCTAACAAAGAAGAAATAAAAGGGAAATTATTCACCTCACACCGCATTTTGATATCAGCTTTGATTCATGTAAAAATCTTCTAATGGAGCCAGTTATATCAGCTTGTTCAATAGTAGGCTGAAGTGCTCTAGTAAAGCAAGCCAAAGAAGTCAGAAATTAGATACCCCACAGAATGCTAGTAGTTCTCACGATTATATAAATATTGACAATCACAAAACTGTTAAGTAGATGCATCTCTGTTGTAAAAGAAACCACAGAGAGTAATAAAAGAGTTTTTCCTGAGTGAAAGTAAATAAATAAATAAATGAGAGAAAAGAAAAGGAAAAAAAAAAAAGAAAAAGAAAAAGAAAAAGAAAAAGAAAAAGAAAAAGAAAAAGAAAAAGAAAAAGAAAAAGAAAAAGAAAAAGAAAAAGAAAAAGAAAAAGAAAAAGAAAAAGAAAAAGAAAAAGAAAAAGAAAAAGAAAAAGAAAAAGAAAAAGAAGAAGAAAAAGAAAAAGAAAAAGAAGAAGAAAAAGAAAAAGAAAAAAAGAAAAAGAAAAAGAAAAAAAGAAAAAAAGAAAAAGAAAAAGAAAGTCTACTGAGACTGTGGTGCCTTGCTGAGAAAGCAAGAAATTTTGCTGAATAGCTCACTACTTCCTGCAGGGAAAAAAATTGCAGAAATATGTCAGACACAGGCTGGTGTTAGATGATAAAGAAGGTTAAAGATTATAGTTATATCTGCTTCTCAAAGAGAGAATGCAAAGACACTGATTGAATGCTTGGATTTAAATTCACAGTGCTCAAAAAGACAGGTAAACATTTAACCCATAACTCAAATAATGTTACAGAAAAAGCAAACTTCCATACAGGTAATACAGATTACATACAGAAACTCAGCTGATTCCTTCTATGTTTGAGAATCAGTGTCAGGAATTACAGTACGTAAAATTTTCATCCCCAATTTTTTCATCCTAGTTTTTCCAGCTTTGATTATGTACCCAAGGACATCTTTGAATTTTCAGAGTGAAACTAGCGGCGCTATGGGGACCAGTGAATTCCTTAGGCAAGGAGCATGGGCTGTCACTTGGTGGACCAGGCAGGAGTGGACAGTCAGGACCCACTCCAGCATCTCACCAGGAGCAGGGCACTGGGGCAGCCCCAGCCTGAGGGAATTTCCTGGGGCCAGACTGAGGTGCAACCAGGCTGTGGTCCTGAGGATGGACCCAAATGGATGTGGACCAGGGTGAGGCAGGGCAGGGCTGTGGGGTCCCAGAGCACAGCCCTACTGAAGTCTTCATAAACTTGATGAAATTTGCTTGATAATGCTACTGGTTATTCTTGTCACAAGCAGAAGAAAAATGGGTAAAATAATACCCATACTTGTGATATCATTACTTTTACAGAAATATGTGGAACTCAAGAATTTAAGATGAATTGCAAGAATGATCTGCACTATGAAAACTGTACCTCGGTTCAGAGATAATTAAGACATTGTCCATATGTTACTAAAGTGGCTAAAGAGAAGTGCAGTGACTCTCAAATTATGAGAAAAAATACTGCTTAGTTAAAGATCTTACAACCACTTCTGCCAGTAGGACTGACACTTCTAGGAAAAGCATTGCAGCTAGACCAAAGTAACCTGAAAATAAATATGACATATCACTAATACAAACTGGTACTATCACAATGGCATTCATCATCTACCTGTTAGTGTCTGTGCACCCCCTCAACTAAATAACAAAAAATTCTAAGCATATTTTAAGATCACTGAAATTCCTGTAAAATACCCCCAGTTATGTTAAACAATACGTGAAGAATTTTTAAGTGTAGATATAATTACCTTGGAGGGAAATTTCTGTCATTCATAAAAAAGTAAAGTATTTACAAGACTTGAAAAATGGGACCTCAAATGTATGTGTGGTTCAACTCATAGTAATTTTAAAACATATGCCTGGAGTTATTGTTTTTTGATACTAACATGTTATGTTTTCTTTAAGACATGTATGCCTATTTTTTTATTTTAAGAACAGCCTAATTCAAAACCTTTTGCTATGAAAAGTAAGTTTTACAATGAATTTAAACAAGCACTCAAAGACCTTGAAGCATACCTATTTCAGAGCCCAGATTACACTTTCTTTGGAGAAATGCACTTTCATTTCATTTATTTCAAAAAGAGTCACAACACCACACTCATTATTAGTTCAAGTGTCAGATCCATGAGATGTAAAAAATGACTTTACTAAAAACATTAATTGCAATACCAATTAAGTAGCATGTTTCCAAAGGATATCAGCACAGAGAAGAAAAAAAGAATGCTGAGGTAAAACTACTCTATGATTTTTTATATTTGTTTTATGATTAGCTGCCATGAATCTCTAAGCACATTGCAGAACTGTCTTCCAAAAATAACATAAAGGAAAAAAAAACTTAGAAAACAAGGTGTAATAAAATATTACTCCCTATTCAACAACATAGGTTTTTCTCACTTGTTTCAAACTAGCAATCTACAAATCATATGAAATACAAGTATTTTGTTGGGTAACAAATGAAATTCTGATTATAGTAAGTAAGATTACTAACTTCCAATTCTCTCTCCAATTCCTTTTTTTTGTTTGATGTTGTTGAGGACTTGGGGTGACTTGGGGTAGGGAGCTAGTATTTTCCTGTGCTTGGTTTTAGAAAAAGAGCATTTTCTTTGAGATCTTTGAGCAAAATTGAAACAATCCTTGTTAACAATGTGACTGAAACGTTTAACTCTAAATAGCTGAAAACTTTTTCTATTTAAGAGCTGTGGCCAAAGTTCATTGAAAATTGACTCTTTGGCTATAAAGAATGCTTGGATTAAGTATCCAGGATTCTGTGACTCCTTCCGTATTTGTGACTGAAGCTGAATCTTCTGATGTATACACCTATGTTACTATTTAAAATACTTATTTTTTCTTTTCTCCATAAAAGAAAAAATCAAAAAGATGATCCATTCCTTACAGGAAATACTTCAATACTTTCAATCCTCTTTTCTTTCCATGGATAAGAGATGTAGACCTTGTATTTGTAAACCTAAATTTTACACACAGTCTATTTGTGTGAAGGGCAATAACAAAATACAGACCAATATAAATTTGTCAGCATTTGTAACAAGATGCTCACCAAGGTACCTGTAACTGTGGCTTCAAGTTGACCTCTACCGTTTGAAAATTCCATAAAAAACAACAGCTCCCACAGAACAAAAGTGAATACAGGAATCAGAAGATGTTCATTTAACTGTGTTTCTTGAAGTGAGCAGGAAGGTGAATACTTATAAACATGGATGTGGGAGATATGGCAATACTTCTTCCATAGATCTATCACGGGTTGCGCTGTAAAACTAGAATAATAACATGTCAATCATTATAATTATAGAGAATTAAATTTCAGCTCCACTATCATAATCATGTAGAATACACCTCTACAAAATTCTCAACAAAACCTAAACACATAATAAAACTATAAATGGAACAGATTTATAGCAGCAAGTCCTCTTATGTAATTACATTAACATCTGGATAGCAAAAAGGGGAAGATTATTCATGCATTATGACAACTGTACAAGAATTAGACAAAAAGTCTTAAGGATGTGTAGGGTAAAATAAAGGATCACGCAAATAGGAATAACAGACAAAAATACAATTTGTATGATGGAATAATTGACCTACAGTATCAAAGAAAGTCACCACATATGTCAGAAACTTCCTTTGCTTGCTATAAATGAAACTTCTTTCAGGAAGAATAACATTGCCACTGAATTCAAATAGACAAGCTGTCAGAGGGGGTCCTTCATGAAGGGAGAGGAATTAGGAGCCAAGAGTTGCAGTTTAAGACCAAACGAGACTGTGGAGATCGAATGGATTTGAGCACTGACACATTTAAATCAAAGGTATATGCAAGGTTTTATGACTTAAATGATTTTTCTCTTATGCAACAGAGATGCTGTGATCCAGAATGAAAGTTGGGTGTTTTGGCACAGCACTTTTCAGCCTTTAGCTGCTGGGCTATAGGGTCTCATCTCAGATGTGAGACCCTACAGTGAGATGTGTAGTTAGGGTTCCTTTAGAGTCTTTCTGGTGCCCTGGATCTCAATAAGCTTTGCAGAGATGGCCCCAAATCCTGGGCAGGGTAATGGAGTTAGCAGGGTTCCCCCAAATTTTCTCAGGTTCTACTTTTTTTTCTAGGCTTCTTCCACACTCTCTCTCCCTGGAGTCTTCCTTAAATTTTGTTCGTTTCCCAAGCTGATTAGAGAATATTTCCTCATGATTGGTCTATTTGTCTTCTGCAATCACTTTCTCATTTGCTGTTGCCATTCCTAGTACCACATTGAGAGTCTTTAAGACACTTCTGTGTATGATTGCATTCGAGGATCAGCAGATTATTTGCACTATCTGGTTTTCTGTTTCTTGGAACACATAAAAAATATTTAAGGTTCATTCTGATGTTTGAGGTAAGATGTCAGTCACATATTATCTACTTGAATTAAGTTGGTAAAAACTCACTTTTATGCCAACCTTAATGCTAATTTAGGTGAAATTCATGCAAACTGCTATGCAATGCCCCCAGGTCAGCATGTCCTGCTCTGTACTGCTCTCTCCTCCAAAGCAGGGCATCATCCCACCACACCCCAAGTCCAGAAATATTATATGAATGTTTGTAGCCCCTGTGAAAATGCTAATACTTTGTGAGAAAGAAGCTGCATCTCAAATGAAATTGCTAGCTAAAAATGTGTTTTTTTTAAAGAAAAAGAGATGGCTTTGTTGTTCGTGCATATAAAGTTATAAAAATGGGAGACATTTACTGTTTGGATCAGTAATGGTAAGCATTCAGTTCCCAGATCAGACTTAAACGGGAAGAGCTTTAAATAAAAAACATTTTATTTTACTTGCCATTTTTATCCACCACTAGGACAAATCTTGCAATATATTCTCTATATGCATAAAATTTTATAAGGAAATAGTAAGAATTCACTATAAGGATGCAATTACTTTACCTGCAAAGAATCTATTTATTATGATGATATTATCAAGGTCCCTTCCTCACCTATATGGTTGTAGCTAAGGAATGAATCACTATAAAGCTCAACGTACTGTACAGCAATTCAGATTTAATATGGTAAGTGTAAGACTGAAGGTTAACAGCTATGACAGTATATAGACATTAATTATTACTTAATAAATTCACATTTATGAGTGTTTTACTGTATGGGACAGGTCTGGGAACATGGAAATATAAAAGGCCTTTATGGGCATAAATCTGAATGACCACATTTCTTACAAGTGAATGGATAACTATGACCTTTTAAAATATCTATGAGAGCGGAGTGAAGCATTTTTTGCTCTACATTACGATGACGTGACTCTGGATTAACTTCCAAGCTACCAAGGGAGAAATGCAGACCTCAGTACAATTTCTATACCCTGAGCAATTTATGAGGAAAAACAACGACCAAGAAACAAATAACACATTCTGATCTGTACCTCTATGTACACACTGATTGGCATGTTGGGCTTTTGTCTAGTTTACTTCAAAGAAGTAGAAAGTGAACTAAAATGAGGTCTCACATTCTTATATAAAGGCACCATCAAAACTCCTGGATTTGTATCCATGTTTTCAATTCATTTCACTATGCTCAATGCCCATTACTGGTTATATAATTACACATATGTATAATAAAACCGTGTGTTGTATTATAGCAATAACAGAAGAATATAGGGAAAATCAAGGGTTTAGGCCTCTAGAAAGACATAGACAAGGTTTTGTGATTATTGGGTCAACTAACAAGATATTTTTATAAAAGGACATTAAGGCTACTCCAAAACCAGTCATTTCTATATCTTTGAAAACTAGTTATGATGACTTTGCATTCTCCGGCTTACTGTCAATAACTTACTGAGTTTTCTCAAAGTTTTCTCTGTAACCAAGAATTCTTGAATTGCAACTCAACTATAATCAGTGGATACTGACTTTCTCGTGATCATTAAAAAGCAGAATATATTCAATATTTGTGTGCCTGGAAAGCAGGATGCATCTGAATATGACACTGGTAGAAAAAGATTAACAAATTATTCTGCCTGTGTGCTTTTAGTAAGACTTACATAAAAACTATTTACTGGTATTGGAAAGATAACAATAGTAAAACTGGAAAAAGTTTATCTTAATGATAATAAAATCATAAAGACAAGAAAAAATGAAATCAATAAAACTTCCTGCAGATTTAATATAACTATTTTTTTCTGATTACTTCATTTACCTGTTTTCCTCAAATTTTTTATGAAAAGTTTAACAAAAGTTTAATGCTTCATCTGCTCTGGAACTGCTGTAAATGGAATGACCCGCCTTTTATAAATTCTCTATACCTACTAATCATTTATTTCAGAAAAATACTCATGAATTTTGTCCTCAGCCCACTATGATACTTTTAGATTATTAAAATTTCTTCCACAAGACAGATCATTTCTATATTTTGAACAGTTACGAAATTTTTTATTCACGTTTCCTCTCTTTCCTAAATTTTTGCATTATTTTGACTATTTCAAAGTCCCTCTATCTTTCACCACCACTTAAAGCATTTAATGACAGTTACAGAGTTTCAGTACTACTTGTTCTGCCTCTTGCCTTTCACAATTTCCACAGTGGTAGAATTCCTCAGCCGTGTTGAGGTGATGCTGGGGAGAAGTGCAGCCTGTAGTAAGCACATGCAGGATCTGTTTTGCTTGGACAGCATTCCATAGGAGGAGCTTCATGCCAGAGCAGGGACAGAGGCTGAATCTGAAAAGACAGTAACTGGTGAATGCCTTGAGCCTTTTTTTGATCAAATTTTCTTCCCCTCTACCTTTGAAGAGTAGGAGAGAGAGTGGTATGGTGGAGCTCAGTTGCCCATCAGGCTGAAACAACCAGAAGGGCTAAGATCATTATAAATGTACAACAAACTGAAAAGTGTCCCACTATAAGAATATGCACCTGTGCAACTACAGGAGTAGCTTCTTGAACAGAATTCAGCTTTATATCTAAATATCCAAGTTTAGTACTGTACATATTTTGACTGTCTGGATTTCTAAGATCTGGTTAAAATGAATGGAGAACTAGTCAACAGGAGATTGTAGACATCTCTTAATCTCACTCTAAATTAGATGGCTACATTTGAATAGTTAACCTTACTTTACTGACAGACAATGTAGTACTGACAGACAATGACTGTCATTTTAAACAATGACAGTCCCCCAGACAACTCTGTTCAGTATTGCTGAGCATGATGCCAAATGCCAGGCCATGTCCAATTCATGCACAAGGTCCCCTGTTTCTGCCCCACCATGGCTGCGGCTCTTCCCTGCTGAGTGGCCCAGCCCAGCTTCACACACACACATCTCTCAACAACAACCAAAACTTCAGTGTGATATAAATACTGTCTAAGCTGAAGCCAGGACAAAGGGAAGGTACAGTGCAGATGATAAGGATAAAAAGAATATAATGTATGTGTGTGCTGTATCAACAGCCCTTGAACTTCTACCAATATAAACACAACCTATATTTGAATTGTGGATTGTGGAAAAAAAGAAAAAAAAGAAAAAAAAAAGAGAAACTTGTGAAGAGAATTTTTAATTTTTTGTGAAAATTCACCAAGTGGAAGTATCCCAGATTCTAACATTAAATTTTACATTAACTATATGTGGGAAAATATATACTTAATACGTATATAATATAGCTATATATAGCAAAAAAACACAGATTTGGTTGATCAAAACTTGTGAAACACTTTTATCTGTTGATTACTGATTTGTATGGGAAGCCGTGAAAAACTTGGTGGGGAATCCATCAGAAAGTCATTGTCTAAAATGTTCCTTGCAGATTTTGCTGACTTCCTCTGAACTAGTTACAGTTTTCGGATCTCCATTCAGTCAAGCCAAACAATCAATTTTCATGAGTTCATCACATTCAATTACTCTTCATTCCAGACTTTCTACAAATGAGATCTTCATCCTATTGGTGCAGCGAATATTTATCAGGCAGTTAGTTCACCAAAATTTATTTATTTATTTCTCATTTGTCACTGTCACACTGTCAACAAGTTCACAGTTTTGGAACTTTCCTCACAAAAAGTGAGGTTCATGGACCCCTTTATCTATCAGGTTTACTTCTAACTCATTCATTAACCCTAGCTCCATCTAGCAGCTTTGTGCTTATCTCTGTTCCTTTTTCTAAGTCTTTTTCTTATGAATTCAATAGAGTTTTGCAGGCAGAGCCTGAAATATTAGAAATGCTCCACCCTCATAACGCGAGATGAAATTGCTTGGTAGAAGCAAAATACCTTCAGAGGCAAATGGATGACTCACATAACAGCGGGTAATCGTATCAGTACATCAGGAGATGGAATCTGTCTCCAAGATTACCTCTTCCAAATACTGACTTCATTTTCACTTATGTATCATATAGTTCTGGGACAAAAAATAAGTGAGACAGTGATAAGCACTTACAACTCCAGGAAATACATCCAGTTGTAGGATGTGTATGTGATAACACATGAGGAAAAAAAAACAACATAGTCAATATTCAAATTCCTGCCAAAATTTAAATTCCCAGATCCTTGGTTTATAATTAGTTATTTTCCAAAATAAAGGAAAAGAAAATAATACCATATGTGCCTGGGAAATCATATTTGTACTGGGAAGTCACGTATTTAAAAATTTATGGATCTCGTACATATGCATAAACATAAACCTGTACTCAAGTTTCAGTATCTGGCATAAACACTGACCAAAAGTACTCTAAAAACACAATTAATGTCTCTTATACTTAAAGAATGGAATGGGCGTACAGCAAGATTATGGCACACAAAGGCATCTGATGAGATACATTTTTGTGCTTTTGTTTTTAACCTGAAGAGAAAATGGAAAGTGGTATATTTTCCATCAACAGAAAACTTATTATTAACTTACCTGAAGACAGAGCCTGGTCTGTAACAAACAGTGCTCATTAGGCCATGACATCAGACTATGAAATTCTGCTGTTTTTGGGTTGTCTTATTGTTTGTTAATTTTTTACAACTCAAGACATAAACATATTCTTTTCATGTATTTAATTAGGGCCAAATGCTGTCCTTTTTTCCCCACATATTGAAGAAGACATTTAATGTTAAGCTTTCCTAGACTATACTGTTACATTCTCTTATGAGAATGAATGAAGTTCTAAAAACTATAAAAAAAGGTTCTCTCAGTAAGCGAGCTACATACCCAATAGAGCTTAAGTAGTGTGCCAGCAAGAGTGAATTCAATCTTAATTTGCAACAATAATGATATCAAAGTGAATTTAAGGGGATCATTATTCTTCTACCTTTTCTGTCTACTGTAGTCCCAAATTCAATTTTTCTTCTGCTTAGTAACTTCTTCAATTGTTACTGGAATAGATGTTATAAACTGCTAATTATGACCAGCTGAAATAGTTTCTTTTTAACAACTTCCAATTATTCTTTATTCCTCTACCTGTAGAACATAATGTATTAATTTCATTTTATGCCCAAAGATAGCAAGTCTGTTTTATAGTACTTAATAGTAAGCACTGAAGCAAAAAAGTAAAAAAAAAAAATAAAAAATAGGAGCAACCCCTTAAATTGCTCCATCTATTTTCAAGCAAAACCATATTTTTTAGGAACAATACATCTATTAATTTTTTCAAAACCCCCATCAGCAGGCTTGAATGAAAATCTTTATCTGATCATAATTCACCCGTAATCAATCTTAAATCTCTTTCTTTTGTTATCATTAATGAAACGTGAGTTTGGACATCAAATGAGGGTGATAATTTAGAAAACAAACAAGAAATCAATTATTTGGCTACAGATAATATTCATTACTAACTTCTCCAATTATGTAAAGTTAATTCTATTTATTTGATTTTCACTCACATATTTAATTTCTGCCCACTTTTAATTTCATTATGTTTTCCATGCTTCTTTACTCCCCTGTAAGAATGACCAGGTATGGATTATTAGATCTGCTCTTCTCTTTGAGAATTTTTATTAGTAATAATCACGTTTCTAAGTGCAGCTTTGCTGCTTGCTGTTAAAAATCTCATCAAAATATAGAACAGCAATTGCAGCATGGATCACATATTCTGCTTGAACCTTGAATGCAGAATAACTTCTATACTTGGAGAAATCTATTCTAGATGCAAATGCTTGTCATAAAAAGTAATGCAATGTGACGAATGGAGAAAAAGAAAATCATTTTGCTGTGTCTGTAACTACATTACAACATTTGGTACTGAAAATCAGTAAATCAGGGCTGAGTTTTGCAAATAAATTGATTGACATCCAAATATTCTGACACAAGTTACTTAAATAAAATCACAATTCTTCATAATAACCACTTTTTTCAAATAAAACCACTGATGTGTGCTTCTTAAAGCTGAGGCATTGTTTTCATTGCCCTCTACGTGTACTTCTTCAGCCAGGAAAGTAGACATTGTTTGAAAGTGTTTCTGAAAATTTCACCAAACTTATTGTTCATGATTTCTGCTAATCTATAATGTATTTGTGACCTGCTTCTTAGAACATTCACTTTTCTTCCAGACACTTAATTTATGTCTATTCTGCTTTTGGCTTCCTCTTGTGTGGACTGTTATGTCCACAGAGAATAATGGACAGGGCAATGGTTGCAGAACTTCAGGTCTATTCACACATGCTAGCCTTACAGTCATGCCACAAAATCAAGATTTGACTTGTGTATTCACACACATTCCATTTAAGTCCTTATCATGCTCCTTGAGGCTGTACCTTTCATTTTTAAGGGTCCGAAATCTTCTCTGAAAAGTCATTCTGCCATATCTGAAAAGGATGATCAAGCAGATGCCTGAATTTACAAACTCCTGCCCTCTATGAGATGAAATCTAATTTCTACAAAGGTCTGAATCTGTTCAGGGCCATTATCATTAATACTTTGTGTTTTACTGTAATACTCCCAAGGTAATTTCAGGGCTTTCAAACACCACACTGTATTTGTGTTTTAAAGGACAATGTCATATTCCTTTGTTTCTTTGTTTTGGAGCAAATTACAAGGAAATTTGTCATTTGTCACCTGGGTTGGGGCAATGCCAGGCACAAATGCAGGCTGGGCAGACAATGGCTTGAGGGCAGCCTGGAGGAGAAAGGTTTGAGAGTGTCAGTTAATGAAAGACTCAACATGAGTCAGCACTGTGCACATGCAACCCAAGAGGTCAACCATATCCTGGGCTGCATCAAGAGAAATGTGACCAGCAGGTCAAGGGAGATGATTCTGCCCCTCAACTCTGCTCTTTTGAGACCACACCTGGAGTACCGCGCCCAGTTCTGGGGCTCCCAGCACAAGAAGGACATTGAGCTGTCATAGTGGGTTCAGAAAAGGGCCATGAAGATTATGAGAGGGCTGGTGCACTTCCCTTATGAAGATAGGCTGAGAGAATTTAGGCTCTTCAGCCTGGAAAAAAGAAGCTTCCAAGGAGAACTTATAGCAGTCTTCCAGTACCTGAAGGGGGACTAGAGGAAAGCTGGAGAGGGACTTTTTAGAAGGGCATGTAAGAACAGGATGAAGGGAAATGGCTTTGAACTAGATGAGGGCAGATTTAGACTAGATATTAGGAAGAAATTCTTTGCTGTTAAGGCAGTGAGACCCTGGAATAAGTTGCCCAGGGAGTTGTGGATGTCTCTTCCCTAGAGGCATTCCAGGCCAGGCTGGATGGAGCTTTGAGCAACCTGGTCTAGTGGGACGTCCCTTGGGGGTTGGAGCTTGATGATCTTAAAGATCTCTTCCAACCCAAACCATTCCATTCTTTGATTCTGTGAAATTTAAATTGTCAAAGAATGTTAATCAAATGCTGAAAGACTACTGCTACACATCTGAGAAAGAAGTGGCATCAAAGAACTGGCATCAATCTATCAATACTATCTGTTAGAATGCTCACTAATGTGATCTAATGTATCATACTACTGCCTGCTTTTTCCTTTTTTTCCTCTATTTTTTTTTATTCTTTTGTGGAAAACTATCATATCCCTCTGAAAGGGATTCTGGTGATGATTATTCATGTGAATAATTTGGAAATGAAGAGAGAGCAAAACAAAGGGAGATCCAAAACAACAGTGAAGACAAATGCAAACAAATTTGTATAAAAATAAAATGAAAATGTCATCTGAAAATGATTTACTGTTAATATTATACTAGTACATATATTGCTATAGTACTACTGGTAACATTTGTATGCTCATTAATCTAAATCATTCTAAAACTTTTACAAAGTTTTAAAACACTAGTATGCAGGTGGAGAAAAACAAAAAAAAAAAAAAGGAAAACAAACCAAGTCTGATAATTATGATGCACTATGATTTGGAACTGTATTAGTGTAAAGTTGATGTCACATATAATGTCCAATATTACTCATGTAGTTCACTCCAGTAAAGTTACATCTGAAAGTATGTTTCGTTCGCATCCGGCATTTCTTATCAGAAATGATATCTAACAAAATAATAGAAAACGGAATCATAGAATCATAGAATTCTTCGAGTTTGAAGGGACCTCTGAAGGCCATCTAGTCCAGCTCCCCTGCAATGAACAGGGACACCATAGCTAGATCACCTTGACCAGGGCTTTATCAAGCCTCGCCTTGAAAGCCTCCAGGGATGAGGCATCAACCACAACACTAGGTAACCTGTACCAGTGCCTCACCATTCTCACTGTAAAACAAACTCTCTTTCACTTCCACTGAGAACAGAATTAATTACCTTGACAAATGTTGTATTTTGCCCAGCTGATGCTCTAGCTGATGTTTCTGGAGGGCTCTCATCTTCCATGGATTCCTCTTCATATTTGCCTGTCTTGTGCAAGGCCTTGCTTATCTAGTGTTATTTCATAATCCAACAATAGCAAAAAGCTCCCGAGCTTAGGCACCTGCAGCACTTCACAGAATGTTGAGATCCTGACATTTATTTCCTCATTAAAATCTCAGAAACAGGTTAGAAAAAAATATATCAAAAGAAACACGCACAGAGCAAATGTAGAGATGATATTGTGTGCAAGAGTGGTGGATTGTTACAAAGAAGTATACAAGTTGTTTTGAATGGAATGGAATACCTGTATCTCCATCTGTTCCAAATGTTCTTCATCTGCCAATTTGGATTTTTCAGAAGAGGAATTTCTTGATGGCAAAGCATTTGCACTCTCCCAGCAGATATTAGGGTTTCTGTGCATTGGCCAATGTAATTCAGCTTCTCAAATATACTGATTTCACATAGGAAATCTGTGCTTTTGTATAATATCAGACAAATGAAGATATACTAAACTGAAGTGGCCTTTAAAATTTGTATCTATTTTATTTTTATGTGGGATTCATCTGTAGGAAAAATAATCTTTAACTGAAGGGCTTAGTCCCACAGGTGAATTTTCACCAATGTCAGATAACTTGGATAAGGTCTTCTGATAATGCAACCTCTTAAAATGAGAGAAAAAAACAACTAGATAGATATATATCTATCTTATATATCTAACTTATTTGAATGAGGAAACCCTCTGAAATTCTTGAAATTACGTGGCTCTACAGCAAAACCAGCATCTGTCAATTATGCATCTGCTACTGCCATCAAGCAAAACAATGCAATTACAATGTGAACTGGAAAGCAGTACCTTTTCTGTGTGTCTTCACTATACAAAATAAAATGTCTTGGTGGAAAAGCATCAGTTTGTTTTCAGCAGAAACAACTTATGCAATGATCCGCCTTTCTAGTCCAAACAAGGAGAATAGAGTATTATATACACACAGTATTTAAACAGTCAGTAAATATATACCTTAGAAAAGCAAAACTAACAATACTGATTTTTACACAGTTTGAGAGGACAGGTGTTATACAAGTTTATCATATAAAACAGCACAGCAGAATCATAGTTGTGGCAGTGCAGCTATTTCACTTCCATTAACATCACAGAATTAATTGTCCTGAATAAACTGCACATTGCCAAATGATTCAGTTGGTTTGAGAGTTATCCAAATGTAACAAAACCAGACAGCATTTCTTTGCAGAACCTACGTGCAAATCTACAGACACAAACGTAAGTATCTGTCCATCCCATGCATAAACTGTTTGCATTCCTCATGTTCTTACTTTCAGCAAGATTTCTGTCATAATCCAGAATAAGAAAATGACTGTTTATGGAGAAGATCATATGCTCAACAGATGGAGCATAGCTGCTACATGAGGCTAGACTAATATCAGTTATCTGGTGACATTTTAGAAATAAAGGTTATTTGAACATCTTTTGCCTTCAGAAAAGATGAAGGAGAGGATGAATCCAAATAAAAATGCCCACCTATCAAATTCAGAAGGATTCAGGTTAAGATTTTTTGCTATCTATGGTTGGGTTGCTAAAAAGAAAAACATTAGAAAATATGAAGCCTAACCTTTAAGCAATGGTGACATCTACAAAATGTTTGCCAAGACAATACAAACACATCCAATAATAAATGACTAAAAATCTGAATAGATTAATACTTAGTATTGAATAGATACACTTAGTATATCTGAATAGATATACTTAGTAAAACACAGTAAAATATGGTTTTGTGTATTGTGTATCAGCCATTTAGAAAATTGACATATGTGTTAAATACTTATCTTACATGCTTTTTATTTCACATACAGCTAGAATGCTTTGGAAACTGACCATGCTTCATTCAACAAAAGTAAGTTGAAAATGAAGACTTTAGATCTTCCAGAGGACTATGTGTTAGTTTTTGTTTAATAAACTGCTGAATGATGTGTGAGTGTTTTCAAAGTTTGCTAAGTAGTAAACACTTTCAGATATGGACATTATACTGCCATGTCCTATTTCTTTGCCTTCTGTGACAGTTTTTCCCGTCTTAAAAAAAAGTCTCCTCTCTCAAAAAATTCACAGTGTTTTCACTTTTTATTTATCAGTCAGAAAAGGCAAGATTGATAATCAGTGCATGAAAAAGAAGCATACTATAGCAGAGTTTGTCAGGTCAAATCTCCTCATTTTATGAATTTTGTTTCAAGGTAGCTAAGACAATGGCACTGAAAAATAAATTATAATATATATAATATATATAATAATTATTATATATGTATATAAATTAATTAATTGTTTTTTGGATGTTTTGATAAATTACTAGGCAAATTCAGTGCAAGTCAACTCCTTTGCACAACCCATGACAAACAGTCTTCTTATCATTTGGAGGCTTACACTTTTCTATCATCTTTCAAATGACAAGAAGCAGACCATTTTAGAAGAAGTCAGTGATAAACTGCATTGTTAACTTACTTTCATTACTACGTTGAACAGACATTCACATATTGTGACATGGGAAACAGGTAAAAAAAAAAATCAATATATTGCTATCTTTTGTTGTAGTACCACAAATGGGAATACTGGTTGGGTTACCTCATAATAAAATAACAGCCTATCAGTAAAAGTGTGCCTAAAGAAATGACACATAACAGTGATTGTATGCAGGAATTAAGCAGCAGGTCTGATTTATTTTTGTTCTGGTCCTCTGCAGTTATGTACAGATGAGCAAAATTATACAAAATGGGAACGGCAGTGTTTTACCTCTGAGACACAAATGGTGAATGGATTCAGTCGAGAAACAGGGTTACTCTAAGGAAATGGTACTGCTCTGCCACTGATTAAAAACCTGTGAACATATTCTCTTTCTCATTATAGTAAGCCTCTTTAATTTGTTCCCTATGCAGCATCTTGTGTTTTTTCTCTCCCTAATAACTGTACAGGTATGCATCGCTCTGCTCTGAAATACAGGATCTGCATCAACACAGATAAGCCAGTTCAAAAACTAAATTCACTTTCTGAAGGTAGGACATGGAGCTTAGCAGTACTGAAAACCAACATCCTTCAGAAATGACAGCAGGCAAAATACTCCACATGTTCCTGCAGGGCCATCTAGATGTTTATTCTGTATCAAGACAAATATAACTCCTTCTGTAATAGTATAAAGAAGAATCTATTACAATAATAAATAGAAGCCTTAAGTTAACTCAAATATTACCTCACTCAGTGAAGATTAAATTCTTTTTATCTTTTGACCCAAGTAGCACCCAGAATGTCTCTTAACACTTCAAGCATCTTTGGATCCACCCAGTCACATTGCTATATCATAAAGAGAATCGTAGTAATCTTTTAGAAGAAGGATACTATTTTAGCAGTATGCAGATAGTAGACAGGGATTGCGTGAGATCCCATGAAACCTCTGACATTTTTTGGTACAGCAAGTAATAGATTTGAGTCAGGATTTGACTGTGGTACTACACAGTACCCACTACAGTGGGTACTACAACTCACTGTGTCAAAACAGTTATTTTTAATGAGTACATGCACTTTGTATTATGCCAGCCATTTCCTTGTCATGCTATTGGATTCTTAATGCAACAGGAGAGAGGCCATTAATCGCAGTAATAAAATGTTTGAATACAGAATGTACAACTTCACACACAGCAGAAACCATACAGAAGTTAATGGACCAAATTTAGCACTGGCTTAATTCCACTCAAATCACTGGAGATAAGCCAGGTCTCAGTTTGAGTTAATGACTTTTGTGGATTACTATCACATTTACAAATTTGCATAATTTATTGCATTTAAAATAACAAACACCTGTACCTGCTGAGTGCACAGTTGCCTATTGCCTCAGCTACTCATGTCAAAGACACTGAGAATAAGAAGTGCTTTTTGTGCATGCGTACAGTGATGTGAGTTAGAAAAAAGTGCTATATAGTGGCCTGTGAATCTGATCATCACACTGATTCTATGAAAAACAGTAATCAAGATCATTATTTTGTAAATAGTTTTAAAAAATAAATCACCAACCAAATAAAAATAAAAAACTTAGAAAATGAGCACAAATTTCTAAAAAAGCCATTTTATAAATAACTTACGATAACAAGCTCAATATTTTCTCTTTCAAATAGTGACGCATCACAAGTAGAAATTGCATTAAATTAATTTACTAATTAAGAAATGGCAGTTGCTAAGGAGCAAAGCTTCTGTTTAATTACTTAATAAACAAGCATGAATACATTCCAAGTGGACTAACACTGAACAAACAGTCCACATTTGTGAAAGAGCCTGGAGCCTGTAGAGAACAACAAGCTTTTTGCTGTTTATTCTACTGAAAGAAGAAAAATTATATTTTTCTTTTCTGCTCAACTAAATTTTGAAACAGGTGTGAGCACTGTCATTGTCAATAAGCTGAATAAGCAAACAAATCCCACAGTTTGCATAAAGAATTTGGAATTCATGGAAATACATTTAGATGCTTTTTGCATCTTCGGGTTTTGCACATTTTATCACACATATTCGAGAGACATTTGTGGGATTGCTCCTGAAATATAGAAACTGTAAAACTCATTGTCTCTGTTGTGCATACCAATGGTATGCTGAGTTACTCGCCTTTTACTGTAGTCAATTATTAGACTTCTACCATAGATAAGCAAATTTGTGATTTAAAAAAAATTATATATATATATATATATATATATATATAATGATTTAGCAAGTAAAGTGGAGTTCTGTGCTACAAGCTCTGATCATTACAATTAAAACTGTCACTGATTTTACTTGTTAGTGACAGGATTTTACTGAAGCTATTATTTGCTTTCATCTCTATAAAGCAGATAATGATCTTATGAAAGAAAAGAAAATACTGATCAAATCTAATGTTTTTGAAGTTGATGAATTAGAAATAGGATTTTCTAATATAGAGAAGCCAGAAAGTTTCATGAAGAATTGGCAAATATACATACATTGTCAGATAAATGCAACAGACACTGCTTATAAGAAATTCCTGAAATACTGTTGTTTTAGTCTTTCATCAAAATCCTACTGATTGCATATGATAAAAGTATATACCTGTAAAGTGGATTAAAAAAAAAAAAGATCTTAGAAATGAAATGGCTTACTTGATTTTGGTCTGAAAATTAGTTACTGAAAACCACAAGTTCTTTGTATATGTATGCACACACGCACACAAGACTGCTGCACGTTTTCACACGTTTTGGATAACTGTTAATATGAACGCATACACTGGAAGACAAATGTCTGCATGTAAAAAGCTGTTCTCTTTACTGGTATGGTCATGGGAGATGTCACCAAAAAAACAGACCAGCACATTTATTAGCAAAGCTACTTTCTCAACTAAAAAAAAAAAAATTAAAAAAATTAAAAAAAATAAAAATGGTTATGTCGGCAAGAAAAACAGACAATGACCCTTTGCTTAGTAAAGACACGACTTTTCACGGTTGTAAATCTAAATCTGCTCATTACAGTTCCTTTCATATATTCAATTACTGATTCAGCTCCACATCATTCCACCTACTTTTTGAAATTCAACTTAATGGAATTTTTATGAATATTTTTCAAGTTTTAAAAATAAATGCTACATCCATCATCCTGTTCAAAAAGAAATTACATATAAATTGAAAGTGTATTTTAGTGAATATGCAGTTCCAATTCATTCTGAGACTAACTGGTTGGTATTCAATTTCACAATGAACTGCAATACAATACATTTTTAATGGTTGCTGCATCAATAATATTACACAGCTATTATTCCATTTGTATTACCTGGAATGACATCAGCTTTACACAAAAACTCACAAATCATTACAGATGAGTTTTAGAACATGTTACCTAGCATAAAGCTATAAGTCAGCATTTCTACTATAAGTTACACCTATGCACTCCGTCAATTTTTTCTTGTTGCGCTACAGATGCTGAGATGACATAAAAGCACGCTGCATGCAAAAGAGAGTTTGAATGAACTTTGCTTTGTTTTGTTACTGCTTGAATTGGCATTGCTTCTGTATTCAGTCAAATTGGGTAGTCCTGAGAAACTGCAGACTTGTCTTGTAGACAAGAAGTCATACATGTGTTCACAAAAGAGATTAAGGATATAAGGAATGGTACAATACTTTCAGCCTTGCAAATTCAGTGGAGGTATTAGTGAAATCATCTTTACAGAGCTGGTGATCATGCCAGCTTAGTTATACTTAATCCCTGTGAGAGACAGGATCTGGAAATGCATACTTTCAAGTCCTTTCACTAAGGTCTGATTAAGACAGCAGATAGTTTCAGTCATTAATGACATGGCTCAGTTTTAAAACAAATTGTAGATAATGAAATCACTTTGAAACTACATGACAAATATATATATATGAAAACAAAATTTAAACCTGCATTTAGAGATCTTGGTAATTATTTAAGGATTTAATAAACATTCAGAAACTGAAGAGAAACTCCCACAAACTCCAGAATAGTTTTTTCATTTCTCAATTTGTTCAGTTTTTTATTTTTACCTGTTAGATAGTTTTAATGTTATTTGACACCTCTGAAAAACGGACTCCCTTTCTCAAATACTGTTGATATAAGCAAGTAAGAAGCAATTTGCAAGAGTTTTAATTATCCTACATTACTACAGGTAAGACTTCTGAGCACAAGTTTCAAAACTAACCTATTCTAACCAAAAACTAACCAGTCTTTTTAACAAGCTTCTACTTATAATTCATCTCCCTGTTTCTTTCATCCAGTAAATACTTTAAAAATTATTTGCATGCCAAGACTTTCCCCTTCACTGGAAGTGTGCACTATTCAATCTTACTTACAAATGAAACTATCAGAAGCATAATAAAGCATAAAGTATTAAAAGGACCTATAACCGAACTGAATGGCAGTTTTCTGTTTAGTGCTGATGTTCTCATACGCACTTAAAAGAAAAACAGAACAGTCCCAGAACCATAAGAAGTCACTGCACTTTCCTGTCACACAGAAAAAGTTCTGTTGATTTCCATTCATCCAGTCAACAATTACATCTCCAGCTTTCCCTGGAGAACTGAACCCAGCATTTCCTTCTCAGCTGAAAGGGCAGCAAGGGTTTAATTTCCTGATTATTGTGCCTTCACTATGTAAGCAATCATATATTTCAGTGAGACGTACGTGTGCCTTTCCTAATCATAGAACAAAGCAACAGAAAATATGAATACATCAGTAAACTCCAGATAACGCTATCAGTACCAATGATACAGAATCATAGAACGGACTGGGTTGAAAATGACCAGAATGATCATATAGTTTCAACCCGACCCCCCTCACACGCTGGATATCTCTTATGTTGCTGTAACTAAGTTTGCCACATTTTGCTTTCTAACTAGCAGCATGTCCACAACACTAGAAAGACTGCAACGGTCTCCAGAAAAATAAGCTGACACTTCTTTATCTCCTGAATTAATAAGCATCTCACTAACCTCTTTGAATAATAGAAGAATTTATCAATTGGCAATACGAAGTTACCTTCAATAACTAGCAATCAGAGGATTCTGAAGTACTTATTTTCCTTTTAGACAAAAAAAAAAAAAAAAAAAAAAGAAAAAAAAAAAAGAAAATAAGTTCTGCTGTATGAACAAATCAGTTCTTTGACTGAATCACAATCGAATTCATTCATCTTAATGCAGAACTTGTTAGCTGTTCGAGGTTAAGCCTACAGGGTAGCTTCAACATGCCAGCTGATATATTTGTTTAAACACTGCATGTACTTAACCAAAGCAGACAGTTAGTCACATTTAGCACTGCTAAAGAAAAAAATATCTGCTTTTACATTAACCAGTGTATTTATTTTACCTACATATATTCATTTTACTTATGCTCACATTATGCATGCGTATAGTTACATTTTGTTTTTCCAAACAGACCATATTACTTAACTGAGATGGTCTTTTTATGAAGTAGTTTTCATATAGCAACTCCTAATTTCTCTGTGGCTTCTTGAGGTTTTTTTTTTTTCCCTTCCTACCCTTTCTCTCTTTTTTTCATTTCCTTTTCTTTCTTTTCTTTTCCTTTTCTCTTTTTTTTTTTTAATTTTTTAAATTTTTTTCCCCTAGAAGCACACTAAAAAGAAAACAGCTGTGAAAGCAAATTCCATTTCACAGAGGGACCATTCAGTTTCATTTGTGATGTTCTGAAGTTTTAGTTTGCTAGTTAAATTTGATGACACCAGAGGACACTGCAATTTAAAGTAATAAAGTCTTCATAATTAAAATTGCTTTTCAGTTTTATAAAAATAAGGAAAGAAACCAACGTCCAGTTGAATGAAACCCTAAAGAACCTGATCTGAATTTAGTGTTCACCTTATTAGGGCAGCAAGTTCCCTTTCACTCCCACTAATGATTATCCAGTTCCAAATGTTTAAAATCTTGTACTTACTTAACCTGAACATTGTAACATACTTATATATCTGTAGTTGATTTTTGCCTTAATTGGAGAAGGTAACAGGTTAATTTAGAATACCATTGTGAACTTTCTGATATTTTGCACAAATGTGGAATGGTTTTAGCTTCTTGACAAAGTGTTCTATTTCTGAGCATTCAGTAAAGTCTTAGTGTTATGTTTAACAAGTAAGTCAACACATAAAATACCTTGGTTCTCCACATAGCTTCATTTCACCAGCTGAAACCTCCACATTTGATATTAGACCAGGCTGCTCAGAGCCCCGTCCAACCTGGACTTAAACACCTCCAGAGACGGGGCAATCACAGCCTCTCTGGGCAGCCTTTTCCAGCACCTCACCACTCTCTGTAAGAATATCCCCGACATCCAAGCTAGATCTTCCTTCCCTCAACTTAAAATCATTTCCCCTTGTCCTGCTGTTCTCTACCCTTTCAAAGAGTTGATTCCTCTCTTGTTTATAGGCTCCCTTGGGGTATTGAAAGGCTGCAATAAGGTCACCCCGCAGCCTTCTTTTCTTCAGGCTGAACAAGCTCAACTCCCTCAGCCTCTTCATACTGGAGGTGCTTCAGCTTGCTGATCATCTCTGTGGCCCTCCTCTGGACCCTCTCCAACAGCTCCAATATTGGGGGCTCCAGACCTGGACACAGTACTCCAGATGGGGCCTCACAAGGGCAGAGTAGAGAAGGCTAACTGTCTCCCTGTCCCTGCTGGCTACCCCTCTTCTGATGGATCCCAGGATACCATTTGCTTTCCCAGCTGCAAGAGCACACTGCTGGCTCATGTTAAGTTTTTCATCCATCAGGACCCCCAGGTCCTCCTCTGCAAGGCTACTCTCAAGGACTGCTCCTTCCGGTCTATAAGTATGCCTGGGATTCCTCCAGCCCAAGTACAAAACCTTGCACTTTCCTGTACTGAACCTCATTAGATTCACACAGGCTCACCTTTCGAGTCTGCTGAGGTCCCTCTAAATAGCATCCTTTCCTTCCACTGCATCAGCTGCATCACTGACCTTGGTGTTACGGTGCCAGAGAAACTCTGATTTGTTGCTCTTTTACCCCTTTAGGAAGTAGAGATTCACAAATGTATTCACATAAAGTTGGCCACTTTATCTTCTGTTTTTGTTCCAAACACTTTTGTTTCAAAGGGACAGGATATTTTAGAGGAGATGTCATTGTGAAAAGACATATCCTGGTCTTGGACAGAGTGGTAGGATCTCACTGACTGCCTAGAAAAACAAAAAAAAAGGCCTACTGCAAGATCTTATGCATAAATGACAGTAGTAAAAATATAAATAAAAATCTAGGCCTGTGGTTCCTTATTAGCTGAAACAATTAAGGATGCAGGCTACTACATGATTCATGGTCCTAATGCCAATGGAAATGCTCTCAGTAACTGAGCAAGTGCTTGTTTTTAAGTCTTTGGACACATCAGAGAGTGAACTTACTGTTCAAATTATAACCAATGTGTTCTGAGTTATAGTCACCTGGTAAACATGCAAGTGGTGCAGTCTTGCTGCTCCACCTACAGTCCCTAGTGAATTAAATAACGTCTTCCAAATTTTGCAGTTGTAAATGCTGTTGTGATGCAGTCCTACCGTTCTTGAGGACAAAGTAAGAGTTTGCTTTTCTGAATGACACATTCTTCCTGCTGAGCTCAGATTTCGTTACACAAGTGATCTGTAGCTCCTCACAGCTTGCCTCTACGAGTGGTAGAAGCTTGAAGGTATAAAATAGTAATCTCTGCTTGTACAGAAAAAATATCTTTGCTTTACTGTACTTCTTGTAATGGATCACATACTTTTTTTTTTTTCCAAAATGAAAAGAATTACTTTGCAAAGGAACAGAAATTCCAGGTAAATTATTTGCAGATTCAATAGAAACTCTGGCTTCATTTTGTTATGCAATATGCACAATAAGCTTCTTCCCTAACAGGTTTATTTTGTTAAATTGTATTGCAGAATAATATAAAGTAATAAAATTACTTTCAATCTTTTTTGCTGTTGCTGTTCCTGCAATAAGCTGTGGCTTCTGAAGCCGCCCTGTAGGTGATGTTCAACTGCACAAAAAAAAGACAGTGTATAAATTTTATGTATAGTTCTCTGTCTCAACAGTTTTGGAAGCAGGGCAAAAGTTGTTGTCTGATAATTTTGTATTGATTTTTTTTTCCTTCCTTCTCTATCCAGACTAAGCTGCAAACTGGTTTCCAGCTGGATCATTCTCCATCTCCTCTGGCAGGAGGCATTAAAGGCTCAATCCAGTCTTGCATTAAGATACTTCATGATCTGCCTGTGAAAAGCCAAAGGAAAAAGAATCGCTTTGAAATCAGGGAAATCATTATCAGAGAGCATCAAAAATAATATCCCACATCTCCTTTAACTTAAAATAATACTTCTTATAACAAAGCGTGTGGGCTTTCCGAAGCTTTTGCTGAGTGTATACTGCCAACAGCATTAACATTTTATCTCCTGAAGAATTCAATTCATTTACACTGAATACTAAAACGTATGCAACTCTTATACATTAATTAGAACTCCCACAATGCTCTTAATGTATTTGCAGGTTTATGTGATGGCTTCAGTAATTAAATAAAAATACAATTTAAAGCCATTGTAAATCTGACATTAAGTAGTCTCACAAAGAAACATTACTTCTTGAAAGAAGACTGGAAAAAGGTGAAAAATATCTTTCATGCTCATCTAAATACAAATTTCATAACTGCTGACTATGCTTCATAACTGCATATCCATTCAGAAGGGTAGGATTTCAAAAGTATCTCACATCCAAAATCAATCTTCCTTCTCCCCAAGTGCCTGTTCAGCACTGCTAAATGATCATGCCTTGAAAAGGAACAGTTTGAACTTTTCCCTTAGAAGATTAGCCTAAATCAAAACAAACTTTTTTTTTTTTTTCCTTTTGGGTTATGTTACTCATCTACACAGTGAGTGGTTGTATTACATTTGTAGAACAGAATCATAGAATTATTAAGTTTAGAAACAACCTCTTGAATAATCAAGTATATTATGTATACTTACATATTTAGTGGCTGGAGACAGGTACAAAGTTCATGCTTCTATCTTTGTTACCCATTGTATAGACTCATTGAATGGCATGGGTTGAAAGGGATCTTAAAGCCCACTCAACCCCAACTCTGTGCCATGGACAGGGCTGCCACCCACTGGTCAGGCTGCCCAAGCTGGCCTTGAATGCCTCCAGGGATGGAGCACATACTGCTTCTCTAAGCAGCCTGTTCTAGCGCTTCATCACCCTCCCAGTGAAAAATTTCCTCAACATCTGATCTAAATCCCTCTTGTCCTATCATTATCTATTACCGATGTAAAGTGTTTATTTCTCTCTCGTACAATGCAACCTGAGTGAGAGGAAGAATATAACTTTCTTTCCCTCAAAGTGGGTCATACGTTATACTTAACACATACTTCTATGTGTTTTTATGTAGATATCCAATAAAAATTACACATTAAACATGTAGAACAATGTAGCTAATATTCCTCTCCCACCTTCAAACTAAACAGCAAGCTCTTTACCACAGATAATCTTGTTTATTTTATAGAGCACTGTGAAGCCTTATGGCTCATCATTATTGCCTACTTAATGGCACTGTAAAAACAGTATTACATTCAGTAAGGAACCACATTTCACCATATTCTCTTAAAGATCCATATACTCTTATCAACTCCTATGTATTAAAAAAGATCTTCTGAATTAATGTTACATTCAATAGCCAATTATAGCTCTACTTAATCTTAAATCTAATCTGGTTCATACTGACCAACTATCCAATTTATCTTCACTAGACCTTCACATTGCTACTGCTAATTCATGTACTTTCCCTTGCGTAAGGAGAGGTAACAGCAAAATAAATGCTCTAAAATAGTTTTGGATCACCCAAGGAAGGCAGCAGTAACAATCCAGTAATAAAGAAAGAATTGCTCACTCCTTTCCAAGGATCAGAGCTCACCAAACACTCTGAAGAAGAGAATCTTCAAATAGAGATGCTTCCCTTGCAGACACCAGCCCCTAAATAAGGTTAGGGAGAAGTGGATCCAGGGTCCACCCCTTCCAGTCACACAGGTGGATTGTTTCCATCTGTGTTCTCAGGAATGGCTACTCCCCTTCACCAAGTGCTCAATCACTGGTTCAAGATGGTTCCTATACAACCTGAATTTAGAAAGTTTCTGACTTAAAATTAATTTGGCTAATGCTGTAAAATAGTTCAGTGCATCATTTAAAATACAATTCTGTAGATCATTGCTGTTTATAGAAATACAGCTAGGAATGTACATTAAGCTCTACTTTCTACATTAGCTTCTAATCATTGTTTAGCACTCAATACAGTACTTGATAATTCCCAAATTAATTATTCCCCGTGTCACTGTTACAGCTTTGTATTTGCTGGGGCTGTCTGATACCGTATATTTGTCAATGAAGGTGTTTAATTTATTTCAACAGCCTACAGAGAAGTAGTTAGAAATACAGTATTCCTATAATGGTCTCAATTTCAAAGTTTCTAGTACTCTTCCTGATAGTATTGTGTACCACCAACTTCTGGGTGCAATACTAGTATCAATCTTCTTTTCTGTAGATCAGCTATCCAGCAGATCAAATGGTTTTACAGATGAAGACTCTCCTGCAGACCTGGTGTTCACTGATAAAGTTCTATAAACTGGTAAAGATACTCTGATTTGCAACACCATTGTTGTTTTAAATCAGAATGTGACCAATATCTTTCAAATGTATTTCAAAAAATACATTTTTTCGTAGAATGAGCATTAAACATTATTTTGAGCTACACTGTAAATACAACAATGAGTTATCATTCTAACTCTGTCCTGAATTCCTGTTATGCTGTAATTGTTCAGTGTAGTGCTATGCTTTCCAGCTATGTATATGTGAATCTCTGGCCACTAAGCTAATTTTGCATTCAGCCATTTTCTATGGAATAACTACAACAATTTAGAGTACTACAGACACTTTTGACACTGTTCTCTCTTTTGGATTTAAAGCATAAGTTATTTTATATGTTTATTTCTTTGTTAACCAAATATAGGTTTAAACTGCTAATATTTGATCTTGGAAACCATATACAGGTATGAATGGAGTAAGCTTAATTCATTTCACATACAATATGAAAACTACCCAGAGATACCAGAAACCGCAGGGAGAGTCCAACTAGATATCTCTGTCCTCATTAGCTTTCCAGTTACATGATCTCCACATTCACTGTGTCACCCAGAGATGAAGGTCAAATCTGGCTTTCTCTTGATTACACAGCATTTTAAAGGTTTTTAAAAAGGATGCCAATAGTTTTACACTTGAAGAAACAAAGAGCTGAAAGTGCAGACTGACCTATACGTCCTTACTTGGGTTTTCGACCGTAATTTAGAGATTGTTTCTTAGCTTCTTCAGAAAAGCACCCACCTATTAAAAAAATGATGACAATGCAATTCAGACAGAGTTGATGAAACAGTAAAAATGGTCTCACAGTAAGAGAACTGCAGCAGAAATTTCATCAAAACTTCACTATTAGAATCATGTAGCAATATGAAAAAAAAAAAAGAAATACTACTTTAAACAAATAAATACTTCCTCACCAAAATACAACACATTCCAAACTCTTCCTCAGTTTTCAGGTTAATAAATTAAACATTATTTTTAATTAGAAATATCTTTATTTTGATAGTAAATCTGAGATAAGCCTACTTACTTCTATTGATACACTCCATATTTCTCTGATATAAACTATATCTTGTGCCTCATCAAAACTACACCTAAAAAAGCAGAGTAAATCAAATACACATTTAAAGTGCTCCAGACTTGTTTAGATAAAGGACTAACACTCAGACCTTGGAAATGGAAATGAAGATTTTGACAGTTACCTTTTAATTGAACAAGTACAAACACATTAACCAGGGGCTAAAAAATCTTTAGAACACATCATGGAGCACACATCTACAAGATATGAAGGCTTTCAACATTCAGAACTATTATAATGATTAATTGTAAATGATGAATTAGAGGAAGAAAGAATTGAATATCTTACAAAAGAGCTTCTCTGTCGATGGATGTATTTCTACATAATTTAAAGTCTCTTTATAGTTCCTGCACTCTTTAGTTCTTTGCCATTGCAATAAATGAAGCATAGGGATTCCTTCAAACTTTCTAGTATAATTTTACTTTTTCTTGGTCATTTCACTTCCTTTATCAATTAGGTGTTTAATAGTTTCTTACATGGTAGAAGAGCAACTAAAGAAAAAAAAAAAAGAGAGACAAAGAAAAATCTTTCTCTCCTCCCTCCAATCCCCAAAAGTTTACCACTCCCAAGTTTTCAAAAATTGAATGGGAAAGGAAATGATATTAAAGGTTTTTTTTTTCATATATATTTTTTTCTTAATTTTTATTTTTTGCAATGGTGGATACAGTTGAAAACAAAAATTATAATGTTCTGTTTCCCAGGTATTAAAATCATTAAATCACAGAATAGTTGATGTTGTTAGGAATCTCTGGATGTCATCATCTCCAAGCCTGCCTCTCAGACACTTGGAGCAGATTGGCAAAGGCCATGTTAAGATTGGTTTAGAATGCCTACGTGGAAGGAAATATTTATACCTCTTAAGGTAATCTGTACTACAGATCAGTCATCCTCACACTAGAAGTGCTTCCTTATGTTAAGATAGCATCTTCTGCATTCAGTTTGTGCCCACTGCCTCTTGCCCTATCACTGAGAACCACTGAAAAGCACCTTCTTCTGCATTCTTTGCACCATCATACATGCAGGTATGCATATAATCAATAAGATCCCCCTGAACCTTTTCTTCTCCAGTCCAAGATCTCTTGCCATTTCCTCACAGGTGAGGTACTGCACTCCCTTAATTACTGAGACTTGACACTACTCTCTTGGATATACTACATCTCTGAGGAGCTCAGAACTGGGCATGACACTATAGCACTGGCCTCAGAAGTGCTGACTATGTGAAATATGCTTGCAATACTCTTAATGGAACTCCAGACAGATTGCACTGTAAAATAGAAAGAAGAATATATGTTATATAGAAATTCACTGTTCAAAAAAATTCCACAAATTAAGTATCTTGATTTTCTACCTGAAAATTTTCTTTTGACAAAAATTGGTCCAGCTAAAACCTGTTTGACATCTTCGGAGAGAGCAGACCAGAAGATGAAATTACACTGTTATTGTAAGAATAGAAAGCAACAGATATAGTTGCTTTAAAATCCAAGAAAGGAAGCTATCACAATCTGGTAATAAATTAGGGATCCTTTCCAAGGATCAGGGCTCAACAAACACTGTAAAAGATGTAGTCTTCAAGTAGAGAGGCATGCCTTGTGGCTTTTAGACCTTACATGAGGCTAGTGGGGTTGTGCAAGTGAACTGTTTCCACTTGGTCTCCCAGGGCTGGCTACGCTCCTTCACCAAGTACTCAATCACTGGTACAGGCCCTGACCTACCAGCTCTCATACGCTTATTACAGAAAAAAGAAAGAAAAAAGAAAATAAAAAACTCAACTCCTGAAAAATGGGGTGTAAGGCAAATATCAAAGGTTTGTAATCTCTGCAATCATTTTACAAGAGTGTGTTACATGATGAGGAGATTTGCATTCACAATTAAAGAGCAATTCAAGTTGCAGAACATGTTTTGCTGTGGTTTTCACTCAGTAGAAGTTATCTCCTGAAAAATTTTTATTAATAAAAGGCTTTAATTTTCCTTGATCCTTCAAATTGTTAGCATTTCGAAGTGTTACAACTGGATTGATAAAATCACACAATATTAGTTCTACCAAAAATATGCAACTAACTTATGTAGCAGAATGAAGTAGTGATTTATTTTAGCTCTTACCACTTCAAAGATCAGAGTTTCTGAAATTTCTCCTTCTCTTCAGTAAGGAAAAAGGGAGTTGTAAAAATCTGCAGGCAAAATACATGTAAACAAATGTTAGCAAAACCCATCATAGTTATAATAAACTACATAACAAAGTCTGACTAGGTGAAAAATAACGTCTTTTTCCTTTATCTTTTTACTTTTGTCTTCTTTATAAATTTTGGCAGTTTAAATGATTAAGAAGAACGTATTTTCTCTTCAGTTAATTTTAACAATTTAAAGACAACATTAACCCTCCTTCTCCCAAGACATATGTTCAGGGTAATGCCAGACATATTAACAAAATAATTAAAGAGCAAGGTAGCATGGCAATAGTTCAAGTGTATCAACTCAGTGAAAGAGAAAACTAGATTCCATAATGGTAGCTAGGGTAAAATAAGGTCCTTAGCACAAAGTTTGGTGTAAAAATCCCACCAACAAATAAAAAAACTGAATTACAGAATCATGGAATCGTAAGTGTTGTTGATTTCTCTGGAGATCAAAGAATTATAGACAGGCTTAGGTAGTAAGGGACCTTAAAAGACTGCCTTGTTCCAACCTCTGCTGCACTGGGCAGGGCTGCAACTCACCGAGTCAGGCTGCCCAGGACCCCATGCAACCTGGCCTTGAGTACCTCCAGGGATGGGGTACCACAGCTTCTCTGGGCAGCTGTGCCAGATATCATCTAATCCAATGAGCAGACACACAGAACCCCCAAAACAAAACAAAATAAACAACAACAACAACAAAAAATTAAAAACAAAACCAATCCTGCTAATTAATGAAAGGCAGTAAATCTCACTAGTCTATTAAGATTAAGAATGTGATGAAAGTCTACCAGCTGTGCTTTTTAGAGGAAGAATGTTGTTTTCTTGAAATTCTGATCTGCCTGAGAATGAAGTCTCTGGTAAAGAGTATATTGCATATAGCAATTGTAGCTTTCTCACTACTCTCAAAAAAAAGGAAGTATGACACAGTCTACTTTTGTCAGTTATTACAGAATATTTTTACTATCACATACACAGTGAATAATATTATTTTCTATTTTACTAGCTATGCATAAAACAAAAAAATTCCTTCAACAAGACCTGAAGGAAACATTTCATCTGAGAAGCAGAAACCAGTCCTATTATATAAAACCCCAATGATGCCCTATAGGCCTGTTATTTTATCACACTAAAATTAAACTTTTTTACTTTGCAGTGATATAAAATGTAATAAAAGTCATTGCAAATATTATTTTTAAACTATACAATATCAAAAAGAAGGAAATAAATATTTTCCTTGGTAATATTGGTGCTCTGCAAGGCAAGCAAAATACCTCTACTAAAATAAAATGCATGTGGAAAAATAGGAATCTATGTGTTTCACACTATTAAGAAGTCAACTGCTACTCTACTGTCCTCTAACTTGTCCTTATGGAATTTATCTACCTGATTGTCTAAAATGTTTAATATGACACCTAATTCCAGGTTACAATATAAATTTTAAAACATTCTTTTTTTTTTTTTTTTCCTGAAAATCAAGCTTTGATTGTTGTTTGTTGTTTTTTCCTCAACATTCCCTTGTTTCATTTATTATTATCTTTTCCTTGTTAAATGAACTGAATAAGATTATCAAGGAAATACCAGCATTCTGGGAAAACCTCTTCAATAAATTTTGCAGCTCAAGGTGTTCTGGTATATTAGATGTCTAAAGAAAAGACACTTCTCTGTACATATATCTACCAGAAAATAGGTTGCATGAAGTCAAACAACCTATCAGCTTGCCTGCCCTGCAATGTATTATCTGCTTCTGAAGAAAATAAAACTGAGGATTTCCAAAGGAGACATCTGGAATAATGGGGCCATTATTCCAACTTTTCTAACAGGAAAAACATATCACTGCTGTTTTCTTACTGAAAAAATGAATATATATATATATATTTTTTGCAATAATCTAATTCCCACAGAATGTTTCCAAATCATCATCTCAGAGATGCTGTAGTTATATGTCCAGTACCAGAGGTAGTGAAAAAGCTGATGAAATACCACTACAGTTCATTTATATCATGTGACACTTCCTAACAGGGAAATGTTCTATTGAATGCTAAATTGTCAGGGATGAATTGCCTAATACTCTTTCAATAGAGAGAAGGATTTGATCCACAAAGGGTACGAAATCTAAAAAATGACAACTTATTTCTAAAATATCTGGTGCTATGTTCAAACTATGACTAAAGCTCATCTGATGGTCTTCGCTGTTTAAGTCAAGCTTCGTTAAAAGTGCACAATCTCCTGCAGAATTCAGATATGGTACAATTTCCACAGTGGAAATTTCAGTTACATTAGTTGGTGAATGCCTTGTACCCTGTAGCATGCTCATGAATTCAAAATATTTAATTTAACTTGTTTGACCTATCTGTTATTAATTGCTGTTAACCTGAAGCTCTACTGTTTGAGTCTAAACACACTGTAAGCGCACTATTTGAACAGTTTGTCTATTTGTCTGTTGTATCTTTGTACACACTGAATTATCATAAGCACAACTATCACATTCCAGTTAATAACAAAGCAAATATTCCTGCTTAAATTTCTTCAATTATACTTTTGAAGCAGATTTTTGGAGGCAACTCATGTAAAGTGTACCTGGCCTCAAATATCAGCTAAGACTTAGAAATCTTATTTCAATTTCATTTCCTAAAGTAAGTTAATTTTCATCCTTTGCATAACTTGTTCTCCTAGGAGACCTTTCCTCAGCAGGTAAGGCTGGCTTTGCACTTATTGAGATGTGGTATTAGGTTTGAGAGACATCTCATTCATTAACACCTTGCAGAGATGAACTTTGTACAACCACAGAGGGAGAAAAATGACATATTTTGAGATCTTGTTTGCTCCTGCACTTAAAATTATTTCCAAAGGGAACATATAAGACAGTACATATGGCACAAATGCAGTTCTGGACAGAGCCTGCATATGAATTACAACTCAGAATCAATACCACCATCTGTCCAAATAGTCCTTTCAGATCCTCTTGCTTCATATGCAGCAGAATTGGAGAAAGCATACAACACAATAAGAAAAGGAACAAAGCGGTTGGCTCTTCGTTGTAATAAAAAAAATGAAGTAAAAAAGAGGTGCTTGAAAATAAGCCTTCAGATCTAAACCCAAATCATTCCATGATAATCTGTCACCCAGTCACTGACAGAATTTCCTCCCCAGCCATCAGTCTACCCTATAACAACTGTCATAACTTTTGCTATGGTAAGAAATTTCCATTCAGCTTTCCCATAGAGAGAAAGAAATAACGCATCTGAATAGTTACAAAAAGAATAAAAATATTTCCAGCTGGTAGCCCTATTTTAGAATGTCTTAATGTGGAAATTATGCCTTATAAATCCCGGAGTGGCTTTATAAGACCAAGGAAAGTTTTACAGAAACTAAGAACCTTTTATCAGTAATGACTTGAGGCTGAGACCTAGGGGACACTAACAAACAAGGAAGCAGGTATCCCCTAAAAGATGAATTTATCCCCTAAAAGGTCCTGGATCAGAGACTTCCTGGAGAAAGAAGCTGTGTCTGAATACTAAATAACAACAAAGGCAGACAAACATAATTTATCTTGAATAATTTCACTCATTCTTTTTTCTTGAATTTTTTGCAAGTTTCCTCAGCAACTGAATTCCACAGTAAGTTCAAATGACTACTAACTGCACAGTGAAATTCCACCAGCTTTTGCTTCATAAACCTAAAACTCAGATATTGTTATCAAAAGTCTACTTCTGCAGCACATTAAAGTTTGGAAGTACTAACAAAAAATACAGGCCACTCAGCAGAAAGGTGAGCCACAACAGATGTTATCAGAAAGTTCAGCTCTTGAAAAATGTCCACAAGACTTCTCAGAAGAAAAAAAAAAAAACGTAACTTGTTTGGGTACACATGAACGCTTCAACGTAATTTTGAAGTTTGGCCATCATTAAAAGATTTTCCCTCTGACAATTATCTGTATACAGAAGTATTAAAACTTCCCTACAAAATATAGCTGTTATACTAACAGTTGAGGAATTAGGAACAAGTGTAACTAATAAACAATTTGTTTATATCAAGACTTTTTTAACCAATTTATTCTATCTTATGCTATTTATTCTCCTTTCTTCTTTCCAGAGCCTAATCAGAAAAGGTTTCATTAGAAAGTGAAAAAAAAAGATCTTGTTTAAACTATTAAAAATAGTTGTTAGAGTCTCTAGTGTGTGTGATGTAAAAGCAGAATTACATTTAAAAATAAAAGTATGAAATATTTAGACTTAAAATTATCCTGGACGTTAAACAGTAGTTGCAGACTATCTTAAAAAAATAAAAAAATAAATAAAAATAATAATAATAATAAAAAAAGTTATACTACTTTTTAATTAAATGGAAATTAAACCTGAAGATAGATTTATTAAGTATTTTCTTTCTGCTGATATATTAGTATTTGCTCACTTACATCTATATGGTATTGTTAAAGGATGAAAAGAGCATTTTTGCTCAGAAATTTTGATTGATAAGAAAAGTGGACAAGTGTTAAAAAGTAGTTTCTATAGAGTAGAATCTATAGAAGCATTCAACCTGCAAGATTTCATATCTGAGTGGGCTTCTGAACCTCCACATCAGCCAAGACAAAATTACCCTTTCAGAGGAAGCCAAGTGCGTCAGAAAAAATGATACTTTGAAGATTTACCAGTCACTCCTAAAAATTTTCTTGAGTTGATTCTATTCTGAGTCACTAAAAAAGTGAATGACTTTCACATCTGCTCAAAAATAGAATCATAGAATCATAGAATCACCAAGGTTGGAAAAGACCTAAAAGATCACCCAGTCCAACCGTTCACCTATTACCAATAGCTCCCACTAAACCACGTCCCCCCTCAACACAACATCCAGTCTTTCCTTGAACACCCCCAGGGTCAGTGACTCCACCACCTCCCTGGGCAGTCCATTCCAGTGCCTGACCACCCTTTCCGAAAAGTAATACTTCCTAATGTCCAGATATTAGTCAAATAATCCAATAATGTCCAAATATTAGTCAAAAATATCACCCATGGTCATGGATAAACCTGTCCAAAGAAGACACTGAACTCCAAGTGTGTAAAATGCGAGCTACACTCCATGAGATGTAGAGTATCTCCAATACTCGCAATCACTGTAATTTCTAGATGTCATACTCCTCTCTAGGAGAGTTATCTGTCTGAATACAAAGTGCTCAGTTTAACATTTTCATATTTTTTCTTCTATTGTGTTTATTTCCATGGAAATAAATAGGAGGCATTACTTTTGGAGAAACCTATGTATATTACCTAATGACCTGAGGGAGCAGATAAAGCTGTTCATTCACACATAAATGAGGAATTCAGATATAATTAGAACAACCTCTTATGTTGCCCAAAATTCAATTACAGGAAAAAACAGGGAGATTAGAATCCAGGTGGGGTTTCTGCTGTGAGCCAACATCTAAAATGAACACATTTTGGATAAAAGTTAAATATTTATATTTTTAGATTTTATTAGTAATACCAGGGTCAAAGATTTCTATCCAGGGGAAGAAAAAAAAATTATATGTAAACTTAATTCTCAATTTACACCATAGTGAATTTCCTTAAAAATTAAGCAAAGAGAAATAATGAATACTAATAAATGAGTGAAACCTGTTATCCAACAACTTTTACTGAACACATTAATTAGAGCTTGAGAAAACTGCTGAAACTGCATAAAAGTCTCATCCTGTCCAGAGTCCAGGCAGAGGCAAACAGCAAGAGCACTGTCCCTACAGCCAGCAGTGCACCCCATCCCAACCAGGAGATCTGAAAGGCAGAGAAGATTCATCCACAGGTATACCAGACCTGGGAGCTGGGAGGAACAGAAATTTAGGGAAAGGAATGAAGTAAGGATAGGCAAGACACAAAATGCAGCAGATGGTAAATGAGTGGAAAAATAAAACTGAAAGCAAAATTTCTGAGGAGGGATTTATGCATCAGAGCAAAAATGAGGTGTAGGCTTGTAGCCCAATAAATCTGTTTGTTGCTGCTACTTGCAATGGGATTCATGCTGTGTTTTATGGCTGACCTGGTGACCCCTCTGGGTTTGTCTGCATATGACAGGAGATTTGTTTTCACCTGTAACAGTAATTGTCTAATAATTAATTATCTAACGTTTATCTGAGTATGAAAGCACTGTACCCTTTGCTTCCGTATGACATTTGAAAAAAAAGTAAACACAAATTCCACAGCAAGACCCTACTATTAAAAAATTAATATCTCCTTATTTTGTGTGTGCATTCTTTTTTTTTTTCTCTACCAGCAGACATGCTCTTGCCTTGCTGGAGGCACAATCTTGTCAAGATACAAGAAAGCATCAACCCAAGAACTGCATAAATTTTTAAAGCACCATCAGGAGCACTACTCCTTAGGCAGGAGATAACATTTCGTTTGTGTCCATAGCAAGTAACAGTATTTACATACAAATCCTGAAAGCCTTCTGATCCTTATGTTGAAATAAAATACAATGAACGTTATTTCCAATTAGCTTAACACAGTCAAAGATGATACAGTTGAACTGAGAAAATTCTCAGTGCCCTCTGAAGTACAACAGGCAGTGTTAGCAGCTTAATAATGTAGTAAATTTCTAAAGATCACTTCAGTCAGTGGCAAAGCTGGATCAAGAATCTTCTGGATCCTTCACACTATAGCTGCTCTCAATAACCTCTATCACACGATGAGATGAGTGCTGATGTAATGTTCTCAGTTTCTTCCCATTTCCATGGCTGTATTTATGAAACCTTGAGTTCTGGATCCAGCTTTGTTAAGATTTAAAGCACCATAATTCCTGATGGCAGTTTGCATATCTGTTTGTAAAAATATCAGATGTGACATACTAGGTCTCTACATATGAAAGCAAAGCTGAACCTTGGTTCAGGTATTGCAGCACCAACACACCCTCAAAATTCAGATCATTCAACTTTGAAAACTGCTTTGTATACAACTCCAGCAAAAATGAAATAGAATTTATTGAACTGTATAATAAGAATGATGAAAAAAATCCACTTTCAGTCATCACTTTCACTTTTTAAAGATCTAATTAATTAGTACTGATACCACAGTTTTGGTCTCATTTACCTTAAAGCATTTCATATCTTAAAGCAATTCATCTGTTTTACTTTCCTTGGAAATAAATAGGAGGCATTACTTTTGGAGCAACCTACATAGATTCGGAGATATCACTGCAAAATTTTTGGAAGGAAAAAAAAAAAGCAAAAATAAATAAAGCAAAACAAAACACCAAGCAATGTTAAGTACTTTACTGAAAACTAGGTTACTTACGTTTTTTGAATATAGGTGCAGATTTAATACAAATAATTATTTTATTGAAAAATCATTGCAGCCTTTACATGCTCCTTCTAGGAGCTGAAAAATAAAAGCAGGGCCAGCTCTGAATGCATATCATTTAAGATGGAAATCATATGCCTACTTCTGTTCCCTTTCAAAGTATTTATCTCAGAGATGAATAATCAGTAATTGCTTCATATGAGATACATACAGAGTGAAACTTAATTAGTAATTTAAATGTACACCAAATTGGAACATTTTGAATCCCAATTAAAATTAATGGCTGCAATTAATTCAAACTTATTAGCCACCAGCTTGTTCCCAGTTCCAGCTGCTGACATTTTCAAGTAAATGAGACAGTGTTTGGTGAATCCATGTCATAAACATCACCATCAAGGGATGCTGTCAGCTGTTAATTTGTCAGAAGGATGTTAAAACCTTTCCATCTGCCTTACAATTGCTTTTATGAGGATTCTACCAACTACAAACACCATCAGATCACCAATAGAGTAATATGAAAAATCTTCCATTAAGCCTGAGATAAGCACAGAGTTGCCGAAGTCCCTGTGTTTAAGTAAATCTTTCTTATTAATATGTTAGAAAATAGACATTCAAGTTTATTTGTATGTTTCTCAAGTGCTATTAGAATTCACATGTATAGAAGATGTAGCCATGTTTCTGAGAGCACAGGATCTTACAATGGGAAATTCAAGAGTCATCTTTCTTTGTCCTTATTGCAATAGGCAATTTAGTCAGTCTCTTTTGTACATATTTGTACATTCATTCCTCAAAACTAACCCAAATTCAGACAAACATGAAATTCTTATCCATCTGGGGAAACATTTCATTACACATTGTTGTCTTGCCCTTATTTTTGCCTGCATTTATTACGCTTCACATATTTTAGAACCAGGGAAATATGAAGCACAGGGAAAATTTCATATTCCATCAGGAAAAGTCAACCAGAGAGTCTTGCTGAAAACCTCTAGTCCTGATTCCACACACTCATTGTTCAGATTGACAAATGACATTGATTTTCCAAAATGAATGCAAATCTTTGTCTTGTATTCCCATATTATTTCAGTGATGTAGATTGACACCTAAGACCTGTTTCAAAATAACCTGAGAGCTGCACAGTACAACCATCTTGCTGCTGTGATAAATCCTCCATACAGCACTTTTCATTTAATCTGAAATAGAATGCATCATAAAGTACATTTTCAATAGGTAAGAGCATGCATTTGCTGTGGTATATTCTGATCCAGGCTCAGTTTGCCTGGGAAGTGAAAGAGGACGGAGGAGTAGCAGGAACTGCAGAGCAGCTGTGATATTTACTCCAAAGTTAGTGCATGTGAGAAAGATGAATTTGATTACATCAAGAACTTAAAGAGAGGGGAAGGGGAACAGTAAAGAAGTACGTAAAGAAAAGCAGTTCAAAGTAGGCATTTTGAAATACAAAGTTACAACATACAATTTTTTTTGCAAATTTACATTAAAAAATACAGATAGTATAACAAGTAGGAGCTACTACTGCCTGAAATAAAGTTGAAGTTCTCAACCTAGCAGAAAGTTATATTTCAGTTGTACCAGGAAACATGGCAAAACTGTGAATGTGGCAAGCTAACACTGTATCTTGACTCCTTAGGAGTCATGCTAAGTAAGATCCAAGAAAATGTTCACATTTTGAAAATAATCATGACAAAAACAATCTGCCTTCAGCCTACAAAATTACCTGTCTAATCATAAAGGATTATATGCATGACTACATATAATGACTACAGTATGCCACTGTATGATGCACAGCACTTGGATTCTTGGCAACTGTGATTCCCTAATTTACCTTATGCTTGAAAATCTCAAAGTATTATTTAAAATAAATAAAATCTGGTAGATTTCAGAAAGTTCTCTCTTAATCTATTTTTTGTTGATGTACAGATATTTTGAATCCCTTTCCTCTTCTGTCTGTTACATTTTTGCTTTCAAGATAGTAATTTTCAAGCTGAAAAGTGTTTTTAGAATTTCAGTATTAAAAGAAGTAAATACTTCCTCTATTTCATCATTAGTATTACGATTAATGAAAAATATGTTTCCTTAGTGTATCCAGAAGGCTTTGCAGATATATTATTTCATTGATTTCAGATAACTAAAGCAACTTTCATTATGCTGTCTAGTTCATATCCTATTCGTGGAGAAGTAATCAGGAGAGATTCCTACGGCTGGACCTTGTAACCCTGAGGTACTAACTTCCAAAGGAAAATAGCTGCCTTTCTGCCACCACTACCAGCACCAAAGCCTGGAAAAGCAGGCCCCAAAACAGCGTAGAAAATGCCTCCTCAGCATACCTGGTCCTTCTGACTGGACAGCCTTTCTATGCAGTACCTATATGACCAACCTGTCACCCACCAGGACCCCCAGTTCTTTCTCCACAGAACTCCTCTCCAGCAGGTCACGTCCCAACCTGCACTGATACAGTTATTCCTGCCCAGGTGCAAGACCCTATGCTTGCTTTCGTTAAACCTCATCTGGTTTATTGCTGCCCTGTTTTTCAGTCTGTTCAGGTCTTGTTGAATGGCAGCCTTCCAGTGCGCCAGCCACTCCTCCCAGCTTTGTATCATCAGCGTACTTACAAAGGGTGGACACTATCCCCTCATCAAGGTCACTGATGAAGATAGGGATCAAGTTCAGACCCAGTACCAACCCCTGGGAAACATCTCTTGTCTAAGGTCTCCAACCAGACTCTACACCACTGATCACAACCCTCTGAGCTCAGCCAGTCAGCCAGTTCTAAACCCACCTCATCATCCACTCATCTATCCCATAATTACTCAGCTTCAGCATCAGAATGTCATAGGAGATGGTATCAAAAGCCTTGCTGAAGTCAAGGTAGACAACATCCACTGCTCTGCTCTTACCTACTCAGCTGGCGATGCCATCATAGAAGGCTATGAGATTGGTCAAGCATGATTTCTCCTTGGTGAATCTATGCTGACTATTTCTGATGACCTTCTTCTCTTCCAATTGCTTGGAGATAGCATCTAGAACAAGCTGTTCCATCACCTTTCCAGGGACTGGCATGTAGTTCCCCAGATAAAATGGCCAAACAAAAATACATATGAACATTGTCAACTATAAGACAAGATCAATCTGTATTTTTAAATGTCTTTTTGTATCTTTTGTATTAGTGGCAGCTTTCTTTTATGCTAAGTAAAACTAGAATTACCCAGGAGAGTGGGCTAGAAAACTCCAAATATAAAAAAATATGAATTCAAAAGCACTGCCTGAGTGACACAAATATTAATAAAAAGAGGTCATGTTGCTTAGCCAATAATATTGCTTTTGTACAGCTGATAGGTTTATCTTTTACAGTTTGTGGATAGGAGTCATCATTGACGAATGACTTGCAAGTGATGTAGCAAAGCACTAAGCAGAAGAAAGAAACATTATGTAAATAAAGAAGCCCCACAGATGTTGCAAATATGAGACCATAGCACAGTGATTTCTTGATTACCATTTCTTTTCCTTTGACAGATGTATCTTGTGTACATAGCATGATCAAATTTGATGTGGGAAACTTTAATTTCATCTGTTTCCTCTTCTTCAATGTTTAATTTATTTTTCATTGGACTTATCTGATAAATTATTCTCCTTAATTCAGATCTCTCCTGAAAATTCCCTTCTTCCAGAGTAACATCATTAATAGCCACTGTCATTTATCTTGATCTATTCCTTTGGAAAAATAAAAAGCTACAGCACAACATATCCTCCCAGGACCATACAAACAATAACACTGTCACAACTAAGCCCTTCTTCAGGCTACACCATCCCTACTTGAAAGCATCTTCACCTCTGTGCTATTGCATAAGAGGGAAGCATCACCACCTGCTATTCTTAGTATATGGAGATGTGCCTATTGCTCCCATCAGTCTGGCTTGTTTTCTGTGTTGGTCCAGTGGGAAATGCAGAGACTACCTGCTGAAGCTAGATGACCAGAAATGCATTAAGGTGCTCAGTGTTATCAAGCTGGAAAAGAATTGGAAAAAAATTGTCTCTACTGGTAGAAATTCACTAGGCAGAAATTCAAATACATACACAAATTAGATGCTTGAAGAGTCACATTGTGGTTCTGAGAAACTACTCAAACTAATAGCTTGCATTCATTCTAAGTCCTTTGTGGATTTGAGTATACACATTTCAGTAGTACTGGTCATGCCTTCCTCTTTCTGCTGTCTCTGAATGCAATTTGCCTAGACCAGGTGCACGTGACCCTGGACTGCTAGTAATGCAACCCAACAAGATCGTAAACTTTCTAACATTTTTATGTGATTTTTAGCAATATTTTCTCGTGAATCAATTGCACATGGCTCAAGTACAGACTGTATAAGTGACAATGAAATTCTGTGGAGGAGAGGGGAGGACCCAGTGCAGTGCTAACTCTGCCTGTCACATCCACCACACTACTCAGTGTGTTTCAAATCTGGGTGTATTGCTTGTTACATGTGCTTGTGCCTCTTGGCAATTGTGGGCAATGTGTGTGCATGTGAAGACACATATAATTTTTGCTACTAAGCAGAGATGTACATTTTCTGATTTAATTATTAAACTTGTCATCAAATCTTCATCAAAGTTGTGAGTTTTATAATGTCCAATGAATTGAATTGTGGCCAATTCCAGGAGTTCCTTTAAAGTATGGATGCTAATTATGTGAACATCATCTGAAGTAAGGCAGCCAATTCAGGGTAAAACAATAAAAAGATCGTAGATTTCATTAAAAAAAAAGGTCAAATATCCCATTAGTTTTATGGGTTTGTTGTCCTCCTTTTCTATTTTTAATAAGAAAATATTTAAAAAAAAAAGAAGTTGGTTTGCTGCTTATAGACATTATATATATTATATATTTTATATGCTGCCCAACAGATTTCCTATTCACTAAATATGACCCCAGAAAGCAAAAAGGTTGAACACCTATGGTCTAGACTTTTGTCAGCCTGCAGCCTGCAGCTTTCACTTTGAATAACTATGGCACATCCATATTTGCTTTAAAAAAGCAAATGTTATTTCTACTATGTATTGAGATATCCAGGAACTGTCTCCTGGGCTGAAGTCCCTATAATGGTGTAATTTTTCATTGTACATTTTACAGCTAAATGTTTAAGAGGCAGTTTTTATTTCTTCCCTGATTTAAATGTTCTATAAAAGATATCAGGCAGACTTTCTGTAGCTGTTATCTCATGTAGGCTTCACCTTTTACAGTTCTGACTTATTAGCAATTTTAAAAGTGTTAAGAGTTTTTCTGCAAGTCTGTTCCACTTCTCACTTACCTTCATTCCTCTTAACTCTCTTTAATACTATTATGACCTTCCTAAATGTTTAAAATCAGCTCTTTCATTATTATAATCATTGTATTTGTTAATCTTCCATTTTTTCCCAAAATCACTAACTGAAAACTAAGTTTTAGGTGCATAAGAAACGAAAAATAAACCCCAAAAGGGAACACTTCATGAGGGGAAAGAAAGAGGCTCTGTGTGGAGGGATTACTGAAATTGGAATTCTGCTGTTAATGAAGATTTCTGTTATAATTCTCCAAATTCCCCATAGCTTTTACTGAGACTACATTTTCATACTGGGAGGTGAAAAAGAAAATGCAGAAAAGAGCTCTCCGACAGTATCCCTGTAGGTTGTTGTTTTATCCAGAAAAAAAAGGCCTATATATTTTTTTTAGATAGCCAAGATACTGCATTTCCTCTGGTGTAAGAACAAACATGGTTTTGCACTAAAATTTGAATACTGAAGTGTAATTTGAATAATAACATGGCATTCATTTCTCTGCAACGAAGAAAACAGGAAATCTGCAAAAGCACAGCGCTCCAATCAAGACATATAATGATTCAGTCTGACTCATTTGGGGTTTGGAGAGTGCATTAGAAATTATTTTAGAGTTATCAAAGCTAAAATATAAGGTTACTAATACTACATAGCATTTATATCAGAACACGAATTAATTCCCAATAAATTCTTCTCATGTATCAGGAACTTCACTGTACCTTTATGGCCGTAATGAATATTAAAGTGGAGCCATCAGAATCTGACATAGTCCCTTGGAATCTAGAAAACTAACTGATAATGAAGTGAAAAACAAAAATCATACAGTACCATCTGCCATTATCTTTGTTTAATGTGGCAGATTACATCCTATGGCCAGAAAAAGCATTCAAAACTTTAAAATCTGACATTCCAATAACGCAGGATTGTGTTGAAAGAAATGAATTAAGATGCTGCAGTGAATGAAATTCAGAAATGAAGTGCAAAGAAATAAAAAAGGTCAAAAAAAAGCAAAGAAAAAAAAAGTTAAAGACAGAAGTAAAACAATGCCGTTTACAGTAGTACAGTATCGTTTTTAATATACAACATAAAAGGGTAACATAAAAGGGTACAAAATTAATGAAATCCCAGATAATTACTATCTGTGAAAAAATGTAAATGATCTCACACTAGATATTATGTCTTAACAAAACTATTAAAAGTTTCCTAGAAGGTGACAGGAAAAAAACAATGACTGATTCATTCATTACCAAGATTTATTCAGATTTCTGCTATAACAATGGCTCCCTTCCTTTCATTTCTAATTTAAAAAGAAAAAAAAAAAAAAAAAAAAGTGAATTAAAAACAAGATGTTCCCATCTCTTTTACATTGCTTATATCAAAACAAATTGTGTATAAATATAACAAATATTTCAGAATTCACAAAAATCACAAGAAGTGACAATGGAAAACAAACACTAAATAGAGGGTCTTCAAGAAAAAGTAAAAGGGAACAGAGGATCATAACTCCTCTTAGGAATTAATGAAGTGGTTTACTAAATTTTCCTTCATCATGTATCTTCCACTTATATTATTGTCGGTAATTTTATATATATTTGAAACCCTGTTTTAACTCACTAACCAAAAGGTATTTCAGATTGCTAAATCTACCACAAAACAAACAATTGAATATTAAATTCTGAGAATTATCAGAACTCTACTTTCTTAGCAAATGCAAGAATCATGTGACTGTCTTATTTGCAGGTGAATGCTACAGCAGCTCTGTTGGCTGGAGATGTGTTGGTTATTTCAGGAAGCTTTCCCAGATACAATTGCATAGAGCAGATTAACAGGTCAGAACTAGGCCCAATGTTTTATTCCAAGGAGGAAAGAGACCTGTCCTGGACCACATTTTTATCTCTAAATTGGAGAAATATGGAATTGAAGGCTGGACTAATAGTTGAATAAATAATTGGTTGGATGGTCACAGCCAGAGGGTTGTGGTCAATGGCTCTGTGTCCAGGCAGAAGATGGTCACAAGTGGTTGCCCCACAAGGATCAGTCCTGGGATTGACATTCTTCAACATCTTTACCAATACTCAAGGCCAACCTGCCCTTGGCAGCCTGATCCATTGGGTGGCAGCCCTGTCCATGATAGGACCTGGAGCAAGATGATCTTGGAAGATGCTTTTAATAAACAATAACCTAATATAAATATTATTCTAGTATATTGTAAAAAAAAAAAAAAAAATGCTAAGTAGTATTATATCATTAAGATACAGTAATGACTTTGAGTGTCTGCAACTGGCTCAACTGCAAAAAGCCCAAGAGAGCAGTATGTCTCATTCAGCAGAGAACTTTACACATTCAGAAGTCAGCCTTCTTTGTAATATTCTGAAGGTAATTTTTTCTCATATTTTTATTTCCTCCTTTGGGTACATGGATAAACTGCATTCATTTAAATAATGCAGTAATTAAAACACAGCTATTTTTTCAAGTTGGTAAAATTTTGCACTCAGAAACTAGAGCCCACAAAGCAATTTCTGAAAGTACTTGTCACATGTCTATGTGTACAGAAAGCCTAATGCCAATAGCTGTTACAAGGAAAAATAGAATAATAGTGAAAAATTATCAAACTGTTGCATTTATCATTTTCTATCACTTTGCTTGTGCTAGTTCTCATTAAAGGTATGACTTTGGACAAAGAGAAATAAATCTTGAACTTCATATCGCTCTACTAAGAATAAACTGTCACCAAAAATAGAGACCAATCTATAGTTCAATAAAAATAGCTATGTAGCTCTAAATGAAAAACAAAATGAAACAGCTAGTAGGTCTTTAACACACTGTGTAGTCTTTACATTCTTAATGTAAGTCATCAAAAAAAATAGGAAGGAAAAATAATAGCTTCCGAAACTTTTGGCATTTTACTTAATTTACTGTGATTAAATTAGGACACTTTATTATGAAAACCGAAGAAAAAATACAAGAGAAGGTAAAACAAAATACTTTTATCAAATGAAACAAGAACTGGTAATACATTTCTTCACAGCCTTTAAAACATATTATATGCAAACAAGCAGCAGAAAGCACATTAATTAGAACTGAACAAAAAAAATTCACGAGTAACTTTCTCAATTAACATTTTCTTCAGGTTTCAGTGAATGTGTGAAAAGATAATTATTTTATATTTTTTTTGTATACATATAAATAAAACTTTCTGAACAATAAAAATTATCTTCTGGAAAGTAACTGGTAAAACCTAATGATCACACTACACTGAAGGAAAAAAGTTTTCCTGCAAATAATATGGCCCTTGACATAAGTGAACTGCACAACATGGTAAGCTATGTAAACAAATATACAGAAAAGCAATATGAAACATTGGAGAAAGTCTTCCTCAATTCAGAGTCATTCTGCCCACTTACTGGTAATTCATTAGTTCATGAGCTTTAAAAGTTATGGGATATTCAAGTGAAATATGAAGAAAAATTTGGATGCTTCAACATAAAAGTGGTAGTGCTAGGGAAGATAATAAATGTATTTGTTGTTTTGAAAATTAGAACAAAAATCTTTATCAGACAAGATCAGCAGTGGAACACTTTCTAAGCTTTTGTTAGAGCATATAGTAATCTGAACAAGATAATCCAGTTGCTGATTAACACTCTCAGTTAAGTACTTTTCTCTCAGTTTTGGAGATTTACAAATTAGGGGTTATTAAAATGATCTCCCAGGTCCTTTCAGTAAATTGGTCTTTGAAATACTAGAATTTTGGATGTTACTGCTATCAGATTTACAGAGCAGATGACCATATGTGGAACCTATATGTCTTGCTCAAATAATCATTTTAATAAGGCTGTTATATAGGACATGCTGTTCATACATGGAAATCTTAGCCCAGAAGGCTTTCACTTCTTTAAATCTTAAAGAATACGTATATTCTGGTCCCATCCTGATATAGGTTAGTATGTAGAGTGCAAACCCAGAGCAGAGCAATGTCTGGGGTTTGTGCAGTTAAATAATTTACCACAGTCAACTATTCTCAGCCATATTCACACAATTTCTTACTCTTAAATTGTTCTTCATGCTCACTATCCAGGAGAGAAACATTTGACAAACTCATGAGCTGTTCACTTTTCCAATATATAAAAAAACCCAAACAAACAAAATTGAAAATCTTAAGAGTGTTCCAGTTCAGTGAATAACAACTGGTTATTTTCTAGTGGCAAGGTAGCACATTTTACATCTGAGCAAGATCTACTTGTGTTTAAACTGGTAGTTCCTACACTTTAATTTTCCAGTATGTAACTGTATAAATCTGGATCAGTGCTTGACTTTTTCTTTCTCAGCTACTGTGAAATATCTCTGTTTCATAAATGCAGATGACCTAATTCCCAACTGATGCAGCAGGTCATTGGCATGATAAAGGTTATGTTTAATTAGTAGATGTTGCCAGAATTCTGTTTCTTTCTATAGCAAATTTTATATCAGATTTTCTTTTTTTCAGATTTCATAATGTTGTCCTCTGTAGTGGACAAACTTAATTCAAGAACTTTCCTAGATCAAATTTATTTTATATGCTGTCAATTCCACTGCTCAGTCATTGTTGTGATTATTTCTAAAAATTGGGTTTTATTCTGACATCTCTCAAGCCAATACATTCTTGAAGTGGTATCTAATTGTATTTCTCTAACTTGCTTATTTTTATAATAACTTTTCTCATCTATAATATTTGATCTGTTAATGCACATTCCTCATTTACCTTGTTGCTGATGTTCCATAAATATCTTTTTTTCTGCTTTTTCCTCAAGGCCCCCCTTCACACAAGCTTTTTGCCATTTTCATTTCTCTTGGACTTTGATATTGTCAATAACACATGTAAAGCAGGTAAGCTCAACAACTTAGATCAGATACCTAGAGATACCAGGTCTGCATTAGTCTTTGATGTCAGCAAAAAAAAGTGTCCAAGTTAGACCTTAAAGGATAACTTCTAACTTCTTAATTACTGACTTTTTGAGTATCAATGCCAACAAGCATTCCATCAGTTCTATAGCCCACGTTCTTACTGAAGTGCGAGGATGCAAGTAGAAGATGCATTCAAAAGGATCCCAAGCAGAGATTACTGTTGCATAATTTAATGCCATGTTTCTTTTTCCTCAGTAGCAAAGTCTTTGATTCTCCACAACACCTGCCTTTCTACCTTTTCAATCAACCTATCCCTATATTTAGGGGATCGGGATGCAGCTGGGAATTAGAAGGAGATCATCTGCTCTAAATGGTATATCTTTTTTTAACCAAGTCAGCGTGAAGAAGTTGGAGTGGCAGTGAGTAGAGATTAAAATCTGCAGCAGGGCAAAAAAGATTAATTTTCCAAGTAGTACTCAAAGGAATGTTCCAGCATGACCTGATCCAAAAAGGCTGAAAATTATACAGCTAAATAAAAGGCCAGCAACTGTTCTCTGCCTACAAAGTCAAAAAGTGACGCTGCGTCCACACAGGTACAGCCTCCCTCCCCTCTCTCCTGCCAAAGACCTAGTTCATCTTGCCAGCTGGGAACAGCTTCTGGCCCTTGCGTTAACCCCAAATCACACCTGGACAGCGTGTCAGAGCATGCAATTAGGCACAGACAGAAAGCACAGCAGCAAAGTGCTGCTGAGTAGTCATATGTATGCACACAGAGCAGTGTTCCAGCCAGAGTGCTAGCCCCATTGTCTCTGCAGCACAAAGCTGAAATATCTGAATCTGAGGTTATGAACCAGGTCTGGAATAAGCCTCTGAAAAAATGTAATAACCTGATGCAAGCAGCTCATGCTGGATTCTTAGAGAACTGTTTTAATCATTTTCTACAACAGGAACTATGTACAGGGCTGTATCTCAAAAGTAATGGAACAGAAGGAATGTGATAATAAATATAAGTGCTAGGAGATACTCATGCTCCTAGGCTTCTTCAAAATATTTGCCTGCCTGTTTGATTTCAACTTGACTTGGGTTCTTATGGTACATATTGTGATTCATCTATAAATGATCAGTCATTTCATATTTCACTAGAGTGAATGAACAGAGTTGAAATGATACTAATTTAACACTTGTGAGAGTGCTACAGTTAGAAGTGTAATGCAACAAGAATTTATTTGCAGTAACTGGAAAGCAACCTGCAGGCACTTCACACAAAATTAAGCTTAAAATTATGAATGTGCTTATGAGTTGCTAAAGGTTGATTCCCTAATCCACTCCCAGGAGAAAATGGGAATAGAACAGCAATGCTAAAGAAATAATCATTTTAATTCATACATTTGGAAGAAAAGGAATTAGAGTCTTTTATTATATACTGGCCAGGTGAAGGATTTACATATTAATAATAATGACAAAAAAAAATTCCAAACTCCACAACTCTAAATAGCTTGCATATTTCTCATTTGACTTAACTTTTAACAAGAATTATTATGATTCATTTTAAAATTTGATAAGTTCCAGACAGTACATGCAACAATTTAAAAGGACGTGCAACAATATAAAGGAATAGAAACAAATACATACACATAAAAGCATGTTTTAGACTTGTACGCTCATTTTTTCCAAAGTTTATTAAAAATAAAAATCACAATAATCGCTGCCAAAATTAACAATAGAGACAGCAATGAAATCAATAACTAAATATTCTAAGCAAACCTTGTAAAACTGGTATTATAAGGACTTACTATGCTTTATTCTTACCTTGTGAGAATTGAAGGAATAATTCATTTTTTCCTCAATCTAAAAGTCATATTTGTAGCATTACCTGAAAATTTTCACAACCACTGCAAAGTTCTGAAGGACAAAGCTTGATTCAGCAGTAGCATTCTGAGATTTTAACCAGAAACATGTATGTCATTAACAGTAACTGAAACGTAAGACATTCAATTTTCAAGGAGGATATACTACTTGAATGCATCTCAGTTTACAGAGCAGAAGAAAAAGTAGAGGTAACACTTGGTGACAGCACCAATATACAGCTTTCAGGCAAATCTTATAAATTTATTTCTCAGTGTTTTGTAATCTTCTTTCTGAATATTTGATTTCTGTTTACTGTTCAACTTAACAGGATGCCTTCTCTCAAATCTTGTCTGACAGGGAGCTTAATTTTTCAGTGCAACAGGCATATGCAGGATACTACAAAGTCTGCAATAATTTGCACAGGACAGATATTCTATATTAGTTTGGGCTAAGATGAAGATATTTTTCTTCAAAAAAGCCCATAAGGTGCTAAGTTTAGGATTTGTGACCAAAATAATGTTAATAGAGCCCAAAGTTTTAGCTGTTGTTGACTGGTACTTGCACATTGCCAAGACCTCCCCTGTTTCTCACAATGCCCTGCCAGAAAGGAGGCTGAGTGTGGATGTGAAGTTGGGAGAGGAACCAGACAGCACAGGTGACCCTAACTGACCAAAGGGATATCTTGTACCTATAGTATTCTGCTTAGCAACAAGAGCTGCTGAAAAGAGTGTTCGTGTCTGTTGTGTTTATCTTCCGAAGTGACCTTCATGCATGAGAAGCTCTGCTGTCCTTGAAATGGCTGAACATCTCTCTGCCAATGGGACATACTGAATGAACATCTTATCTTTGCTTGCAAATACAGCTCGTTGTTTGTTTTTTTTTTGTTTTTTTTGTTTTTTTTTTTTCCTGTATTACCTATTAAACTGTCTTTACCTCAATCCAAAACTTTGTTCACTTTTGCCTCCCTGATTCTCTCCCTGTCCCACCTGGGGGAATGAGTGAGAGCATGTGTGAGGCTTGGCTACCTACCTGTGTTAACCAGAATCACAGCTGTTTAGATGCAGCTTGCCTGTCTATCCTAATGTATGGTGAATGGTTTAAGAATTGTTCCTTGGGCTTTGTGTCAGACTGCAAGGATGGCAATGCCAAATGTTTTCTGTACAGAGAGAAATCTCTTTTAGGCAGTACATAGAATCTGTCTAGAAAGCTGCAAGTAATGAGGAGAGGCATGACTTTGAACATTTGCATTTTATCACTCAAAATATTCTACTTTTAGGTCAATTTTCAAATTCAACAACATAACAGAGAAGGAGTATGAAAGATAATTAAAACTTCTCCTCTTTCAGTCTCACGGCTGTTTCATTAGTTTCCCCTCAATTCCCTTACACACCTAATCCCTTTCAACAGACTCTTAGCACAGTGGTGACAATTAAAACATTCAACATAACAACTTTTGAACAGTGTGTATTTTAACTTACAGTATTGTGCTAATTAATTCAGTGACTTGGAGAGCTTTTTTGTCAGGAAAATTCTTAAAGGTTGCCTCATTAAAATGTGAGCAACTAAAGAATGGAAGCATTGGTGTTCAGTACAGATTTCTGGTGATGATCCACCATCACCAAATTTCAGATAAGCAATTGAATTTTGTCAGTTTTCTAGAGTTGTCAGGATTCTGGAGAGCAAGAGACTCTGAAGAGTCTTTCAAGCATGTGCAAACTTACCATCTTCTGCAGACCAGTGAACTCATTCACAGAATCATAGAATGGCCTGGGTTGGAAGGGACCTCAAGGATAATGAATCTCCAACCCCCCTGCCACAGGCCGGGCCACCAACTTCCACATTTAATACTAGATCAGGTTGCCCAGGGCCCCATCCAACCTGGCCTTGAATACCTCCAGGGATGGGGCAACCACAGCCTCTCTGGGCAGCCTGTTCCAGCACCTCACCACTCTCTGTAAAGAACTTCTCCCTGACATCCAACCTAAATCTTCCCTCCCTCAACTTAAAACCATTTCCCATTGTCCAGCTGTTATCAACCCTTTCGAAGAGTTGACTCCCCTCTTAGTTATAGATTCCTTTTAGTTACTGAAATGCTGCAATGAGATCACCTTGCAGCCTTCTTTTCTCCAGGCTAAACAAGCCCAGCTCCCTCAGCCTGTCTTTGTAGGGGAGGTGCTCCAGTCCCCTGATCATCTTTGTGGCTCTCCTCTGGATCCTCTCCAACAGCTCCCTGTCATTCCTGTACTGGGGGCTCCAGACCTGGACACAGTACTCCAGATGGGGCCTCACAAGAGCAGAGTAGAGAGGAACAATCACCTCCCTGTCCCTGCTGGCCTCCCCTCTTCTGATGGAGCCCAGGATACCATTTGCTTTCTGAGCTGCAAGGGCACACTGCTGGCTCATATTAAGTTTTTCATCTATTAAGACCCCTGGTCCCTCTCCACAGGGCTGCTCGCAAGGACTGCTCCTTCTGGTCTGTATGGATGCCTGGGATTCCTCTGGCCCAAGTGCCAAACCTTGCACTTTGCTGTGTTGAACCTCATTCCAGTATAACAATACATAAAATATATATAAACAATAAAATAAATGATTTCAGGGTGGTATAATGCATGCATGAGAAAGTACTTACGTTTGTTTGGGGCCACTTGCTTTGTTTCTGGAAATAAATTTGTAGGAAATCAACATATTTTAACTGATGTACTGACCATAAATCAAAGGTGAATGATGTTTCGTGACATTTATCTTTGTCCACAGTTAAGAAATTTTCCAAAAGTACCAAAAACCATATGGATAAGCAATTTCCACCTTTAATTAACATAATTATCCATTAATTATTAATTCCACCATTAATTAACATAAGAATCACATATATTTAAAAAAAACCCGCACCATAATGACTTAACAAGTTTTTTTCATTTCTACATCCTTTCTGTATCATTTGCTTGAATCTTTTTAATATTTCTCGTGACAGCATAGGCAACTCACCAGCACAGAACACTGGTAACAGAATCTTTAACCTCTAAGGTTTGTGACTTTCACAAACTTTCTTCACAGTAGAGATTTGACTCATGATTACACAACTGGAGTGTTGTAGGCATAACTCAAATTTTTCTGCATGAACAGAATTAACTGCACAGAAAGAAGAAACCTCAAGACAGATGTCCTTAGGTGCTCCATTTTACAAAACTGGATTATTAATGATTTTTTTCAGTAACTTACACAACTAGTAGAAGCAAATTAAGCAGTAATTCACTCTGTAAAACATATGAACATTTTTAGAAATGCAGCCATCCATAACTTTGACAAGGCTCAGAAAAATAATTAATTTCAGCTAGAGGATGAGAGTTTTCATAACCCATGCTTCATTTTCCATTGAACTACTGGGACAAAGGACATGAAATACAGTTCTTCACCAAAGATCTGCCCACCGGAAAAAAATAAGAAATGGATACTCTACTCAAACATAAGGTGGTTTCAGTTAAATGACATCTTAACCAACAAAATAAAAAACTGATTAAGATGGTTTTCATATCTATTTATGTGAATGATAAGAAAAACAGTGAAAATTTCTTTGAAGGAGCAAGCAATTTCAAAAGAATTTTAAGACAGTGAAAAATGGAAAATTTTTGAAATCCAAACCATAGCTGCAAAATTCTAATTTGAGTGTTATGACATGTATTTTTCCACACAATTTCCTATGCTATTGTTCATTTTTTAATGTATTTATCTGTATGTATAAATTGATTTTGTTAGGCCAAGGGGTAACAGTTTTAAGGAAAAAAAATCAGTAGGTTTAGATTAGAAATGAGGAAGAAGTTCTTCACTATGAGTGAAGGTACTCAAACAAATTGCCTAGAGAAGCTGCAGATGTCCCTTCCTTTGAAATGTACAACACCAGGCTAGATGGGCTTTGGGAAACCTAGCCTGGTGGAAGATGGTCCTGCCCGTAGCAGAGAAGACAGAACTGGGTGAGCTTTGAGAAACCTTCCACCCCAAACAACTCTATGATTCCATGATTGGAGTCATTGTTTTACTTCAGATATACGTCTTAATTCCACTTTTTCTCTAGAAGATTCCTGAAAATTGAAATGTTGTAGAACTCTTATTTATTTGTGCACTGATATTATCTAAAAATCCCCCCAAAACTAAGTCTGAATGTCCTAAGTTATGCCTTGATTAAATTATTTTCATTGGATTAACTTATTTTGACATTAAAAATCAAACGGTGACAGGTGCGCAAGAAACAATAGGTTCTGCTTCAAGTTTGTCAATGATAATGTAAAACTTCTCCTATCTTTATGACACTAAGCTAAGTAGTGCAACTGAATCAAAAGAAAGAAGGGATGCCATCCTAAAGGGTCTGGACAAATGGGCCCACGTGAATCTAATGAGGTTCAACAAGGCCAAGTGCAGGATGCTGCGCTTGGGTACGGGTGATTCCAGATATGTACATAGACTGGGTAAAGAACTCTTTAAGAGCAGCCCTGCCAAGAAGGACCTGGGGATCTTGGTGGATGAAAAGCTTGATGTGAGCCAGGAATGTGCACTTGCACCCTGAAAGGCCAATTGTATCCTGGACTGCATAAAAAGAGGGATAGCCAGTAGGGCAAGGGAGGTGATTGTCTCTCTTTGCTTAGACATCATGAGGCTCCATCTGAAGCACTGCATTCAGGCCTGGGGATCCCAGCACAAGAATAATGTAAAGCTACTGGAATGGGTCCAGAGGAAGGTCACAAAGATGACCAGAGGGTGGATCACCTCTCTTAAGAAGAAAGGTTGAGGGAGTCGGGCTTGGAGAAAACTCTGGGGAGACCTCATTTCAGGCTTCTAGTACTTAAAGGGAGTACTTAACACTTATACAATGGACAAAGACTGACTTTCTACACAGTCTGACAGTGATAGGACAAAGGGGAATGGCTTTAAATAAAAGAGGAAGATTCAGATTATAGGTTAGGAAAAATTATTTACTCAGAGGGTGGTGAGGAACCAGTACAGGCTACCCAGCAGAGCTGAAGATGCCTCATCTGTGGAGGTGTTCAAGGCTAGGTTGGATGGGATCCTGGGCAGCCTTAGCCAGAGACAGCAATCCTGCCCACGGGAGAAGAATTAGAACTAGATGATCTTGGAAGCCTTTTCCAACCCAAACCATTCTATAGTTCTATCTCAGTTTGTGTGTGGAAAAAAAAACCCAAAACATCATAGCACTCCTGATTAAGAAACTGTCCCAACAATTTCCAAAAGCATTCTTTAACATATTTTTACAGTTGTGATTTTGTTTGTTTGGTTGTTTTTATTTTTAATCAAAACTGATACTTCTATAGTATTTATTGACTCCAGCACTGGGAAATATGGGAAATACAAAAGCATACAACACTGAAACACTACCACCACCTTTCATATTCCTCTCTACTTCTATATACTTTTTTAACACATATAGTGAATATTTGTATTAGTCTTTAAGTAATAGAGTAATAGGAGAAAGAAAGTCTTTCTGACTTAGGTTTCAACAAAGCAATACTTGCTTTCCATGTATTTGATTATTAGTTCTCATGAAACTGAACAGTTATATTCATATTGTTTTTCAATACTGAATGTAATAAATGAGAAAAAGTGTTTTCTGATGACTGATTTTCATCTAAACATGCATTTCCCTCCCCCTCCCCTCTCTTTTTTTGTTTTGTGCTAAAATAGCATCTACCAAACTTTCTATAAAGGGCTGCTCAGGTACAGGGCTCAGTCAGACAAGCATACTGATTGTCTACATTGTATACAAAAGCAGCCACTCTGACATCCTTAAATATTCTTTACTAAGTCTTGCACGTGTCTGTTGAATATCTCAAATCTTCACAAATTTTCACAGTATCTCAAATCATCTTGCAACCCAGATGGCCAACCTCTTTAAACTAGAAGAGGGCAGATTTATACCATATATAAGGAAGAAATTCTTTACTGTAAGGGTGGTAAGACCCTGGAACAGCTTGACCAGTGAGGCTGTGGATGCCTCCTCCCTGGAAGAACTCAAGGCCAGGTTGGATGGGGCTTTGAGCAACCTGGTGTAGAGAGAGGTATCCCTGCCTATAGCAGGGGGTTGGAATTAGATGATCTTAAAAGTTTCTTCCAACCCAAACCGTTATATGATTCTATGATACTATGATTCACATTTCTCTTGTTTATCTTCTAAGTACTTACAAAGTCCACGTGGCTTTGTTCAAAAAATGTGTCTCGAGCTTCTTAATAGCCTACTCAATTGTCACTGGAAACTCTCAGTCTTTGATGATGTCTGCTATTCTTCTTATGTTTATATCTCTGTGTGTTCTTATCATCTTCACCTTTACATATTATCCCTTTTTTCATTGAAAATGTCCTTGATTGTATAACCAAAAGCACTTACTACTTATTCTTATATCATGTTTTTCAGCCAAAGAATAAAAAATAACTGGCAGTTGTATGTATTTCTGTACTTTTTCTTTCATATTCTTAGAACTTTGTGTACTATTCATATATCACTGAAAAAAACAAACCTTTCCAGAAGAGTAACTTGGTAAATGACCCTTAAATATGAGGTTCAATCAATATTCACACTTTAATATTAACTGGAAAAGACTTTTGAAGAGATCACACTCCCACATAGTATGCCACCTGCTAACTATGCATAGGTTAAGTGGATTTAGACATATATTTTTGAACACATGCCTATATACCTGTATAAGCACATTGAAATCTTTTAAGGCAATTCTGTAGTAAAAGGCACTTAACTTCAGAGGTAGGCAGTTACACAGTAAACGACGGATAACAAAAGGCAGAGAGTAGTTCAAGAGAGGTTAACTATCCTTCAGGTAGAATGATTATCCAACCCTTATGCTGCCAACTCTAACCAAAGCTTATTTGTTTCTTTTTCTTTTTTACTTTCTTTGAAAAACAGAAACTCTAAATTTATATAAGCAAGAACAAGTCCTAAAGATGCTCCTGATACCCATGTAAACACCAACAATTCTAAGTGCTTGAGATATCTCTAAAAAGAGTTAGGAAGAAACTGGCTGATTTAGATCAACTTTAATACTTAAAAATGAAAAAAAACAAGCAATGCAGAGGACTTTTTTTAACAGAGAAAACTATTCAAAATTCACTATATTGTATCTAAGAGGGTTCCAAACATCTTCTAAAATAAGTCACTAATCTTGTTTAGAGCCTTTGAAAATGCAAGATGTATCAAATTTGAGATACACTCTGTATGCATCCATGACTCAGAAAATCATTTTTTACTTCATATCATCAGGAAGAGATTTTTTATTAATTTTTTTTTTTTTATTTATTTTTATGTTTCCATTAAGGTCTCTCTGAAAAGCATTAACTAGAAATTGCAAGAGGACAAAATGTTATGAAATAAATTTGGGTGACTACAGATTTTAGTTGAGTACATTTGGATTTTGAGACAGCATATTCTGTTAACGCATAGAAAATAGCTAACCTCTGGTACCAAGGTTTACCAATCTAAAGAAATCAAGTCTCGAATTTGATTTTTAAAGTTTTTTTCTTAAGATCAAAACAGAGAAGTTGATGTAAAAACTTCATTTGCAGCGCTACTTTCTACCAACTAAGAAAAAAACAGCTACTCTGAAGCTACTTCCAATCTTCTCCATAATTTTACAAACATTAAGCTGAGACTGAGAGAAATTGATTACATTCCCAACATCTGCCACCAAACACTATAAAATACAGATAAGCATGACAGCACTTCTGATTAAAAAAAGAAAAAAGTTATCAAAATATTCTAAATCAGAACTTCAGTTAATATCCTGTACACTTTGCGTACATTATTTGCCATGCATTTCTCACTGTCTGTCACTAAGTTCCTGGTTGGCACTATTGGGTTCATTTGGCTGCAGGTCTTTGTGAGCAGAGCCCAGCAGTGCTCCATGTTAAACCAGAGCAGCTGCAGCTGATTTGAAGGGACCCCACCTCTGCCACAGCTGAGCTGTGATCCACACTGGGTGTGTGTCTCTGGGAGAGCAGATCTAAGAGGGGAAATCTGCTGTACAGCAGCAACTGGGAGAGAGGAGTGAGAGTCGAGAGATAACAGCCCTGCAGGCACCCAGGCCAGCATAGAAGGAGCTCCAGGCACAGTGTAGCAGCTCCCTGCAGCCCAGGAGAGGCCCATGGAGGTTTCTCACAGCTCTAGTCTGTTAGAAATAGGCAATAAACTACATTACTCTTTCTATGCTGAGTCTATTTTGCTCAGGATGGTAACTGGTGAACAATCACCTCGTCCTTTTGTCAACCCTTGAGCCCTTTTACATCATATTTTGCCCTTCATCCTTTGAGGACTGGGAGTGAGAGTGTTTGTAGTACAGTTTAGCTGTTCAACCCAAATGAAACTGTCACACTGGCAAAGAAGATAGGATTTACGTATAAGTTTCTATTCTGTTACAATTTTGTTAAAAGTTTTAATAAGGTAAACCTGAAGTGTATTTTGAAAAATTAAGAACTTCAATTACAAAAGAAATTGAGAGGAATGCTGTAGCGATGGGACATGGAGAAATAGCTTTAAACTGGAAGAAAGTAGATTTAGACTAGATAACAAGAAGAAATTTTTCACTGTGAGGGTGGTGAGACACTGGAACAGGTTGACCAGTGAGGCTGTGGATGTCCCCTCCCTGGAGGTTTTCAAGGCCAGGCTGGATGGGGCTCTGAGCAACCTGGTGTAGGGGAAGGTGGCCCTGCCTATAGCACAGGGGTTGGAACTAGATGATCTTAAAGATCCGTTCCAACCCAAACCATTCTATGACTCTATGATATTATGTCACTACAGACTGACAATATTTTACAAAGAAATAGTATTTTTACGATGCCCATGAATACATGAGAATGAGAACTGTCCAGAGTATACCTCAAGTAGAAGCAATTTGCTGATTCACTATGAGTGAAACCACAAAACACAGCTCCAGAGACGGAAGTGGAATCATCAGTGAAAATTTAAGGCATTAAAATCATTATTTGCTGCTTGGTTTACTTTTATGATTGATAAAAAGAGTCTAGAGCTTTCTTATGTAAGAATTCAATCTGTGGAAATGGTAAAACTGAACAATAAAATGTTTTCTCTTTTCTTGGTGCAACTGTGAAGAGAGGAAAAAACACCTCATAAATGCAACCACAGAATCATAGCTTGAGTCGGGATCTATAGGTCATCTAGTTCAACTCTCCTGCACTTAATGTAGACATAAATGAAGAAGAAAACATATTTTTTTTTCCCAGTACAACTACCAATAATAATATTTTTGTTTGATTTTTTAAATAAGCAACAGAGGAAAAACAGTAAAAATACCATGTGCAATGGAATTTTACTAAATAATGGTAGATTACTGGAATTATTAATTAATAATTGGAATATAATTCAAACATGTAAAATGAATTACACTGTCTGTTTCTCCAAATGGCCACAGGCAATATGCTGATTAGAAGTTATTAGAAATATGTATTAAATGTGATTCCTTTTATTTAACAATGTTTTCTCTAGTGAAAAGCCTTCTTGAGGACTTCTAATTATTGAGCTGCTATCAGTCATGCTGCTATCAGAATACTTGGGCAAATGTCATACCATGAGTGTGCGATGTGCTGGAACAGGCTGCCTAGAGAGGCTATGGATGCCCCATCCCTGGAGGTGTCCAAGGCTGGGTTGGATAGGGCCCTGGGCAGCCTGGTCTAGTACCAGATCTGGAGGTTGGTGGCCCTGCCTGTGGCAGGAGGTTGGAGCTCAATGATTCTTGGGGTCCCTTCCAGGCCAAGTCATTCTATGGTTATATGATTCTATGATAGAAAATATTTTTTTTTCTTTTCATATAACCCAGAATAATTCTAAAGGAAGAGAGATTACATTTGGCGTTTATATAGCAACTTCTTGTTAGATCTCAAAAGATGTAGTGGAAGTCTCCAGTAACACCTCTGGCAGGGATTTCTACTTCCTGCCTTCACATAAGACTATTAAGAGGTCTGACTAACACAAAGAGACTAGGAAGCCTCTAGAGTCTCTTTTTGCTCTCATTTTGCCCAAGAAATGCTAACAGAATTCAGATTCACAAACCAGATCTGAAATTACCATATTTCCTTTTTCCTCTGACTGTAACAAAATACCCTCTAGAGCTCTGTAACGTTAGATGTTAATTATGTGCTGCAACACAGTACATATTCTGAAAAGCAATATCGCCTTTGTCATTTGTGACTGATTACCCAATTCTGCATGTGTTTGAAAGAAGTTATTTCCTGAAATTTGCTTTGCAATTCAGTTCATGTATCTGCTCATTAGTTTGTTTCAAGCTGCATTATTTTGTGCACTTTATCATACAGACAACAGAAATATAATGCTAGGAAGAGGTTCACTGAAGTGTACTTGGCCAGCCCTGTGCTACTGCAATCCTCAACAACCCTGCCTCAATCCCTTGACAACAACAAAATTATCATGGGTGACACCTGCTCTGAGGAAAACAGTAGTTGGTGTTGTATCTTCTGTTTCATTCAGCAATCAACATATACCTTGTTTTAGCCTTATGTTTTTGTCATTCCCCTAACAGACAATGTCAGTCTACTAGCACTGCACCTCAATGTACAGGGCTGCCTTGAGGACCTGCTAAAGTTTGTCAAGATGATTTTTCAGGCACAGCCATCAAAGGTAACTGATGTCCTCTGTAAGTAAATGTGCATGTGTTTTACTACTGCACTGAGTCTCCAGGTACTTGCGCATTAATCACTTCAAGTAGTGATTGTTTCATACCACTTTTCTAATTCAAGCCTTCCTCTGCAACAAAAGCTTAGAGGCATTATCTGAACTGAAAGATTAGTTTTCCCACCATGTGGCCCAAAGATGAGCTTCTTGAGATTTCATACACCATTTCAAACTACCACCGTTTCTAAGTCTTCAGTATTTTCAGCTGTCAGTCTAATCAGCTGCCAGAAACTAACATAAGATGAAGAACAGGACCAAGCTGGGATTGCCTGCAAATAGAAGCACTAATAAATTTGGTTCACAGAAAGAAAATGGCTAAGAAAATGGCAGCAACAGGGAAGGCAATTCAGGGAAATGACTCTTTCATGTCATTTAAATCTCCAGAAGGCCTATCATAGAAGTCTCATCATAAGATGAATTATCTCTCTAGAGATAACTTTTTTCTCTCCATTACAAGACAGCGTAAGTTAACACCTATGTGTAGATTGTAGACATTTCATTTAGGGAAAATGAATCTACCTCTGAAGTCCCCCTCTCTTGAGGATTGAACTACGTGCTTCTTGAGTAGTGATTGAATTTTTCAATTCCCTTTATTTTGAAGGCAAGACTTAAATCAGTCGTTGTTTATCAATTGATTCTGGCATTCATTCCTCTTTGAATAATTCATATATTTATATCAAAGAATACAGAACAGAAAAGTGTGACTTCTTAACACAAAAGCAGCTGTGCACTTCACAACTAGAGTTAACAATTTAGCAATATAACACAGTAACTATCTTCTCAGCTTTGCAACAGTGACTTCTTGGTTGATATCACGTTTATTTGTTTTGAGGTTTAATTATAAAAGTCGCCCATAATACAGAAGGCAAATATTGCATCTGCTTGTGTTATTATTATCTACTTAACTATGTTATCAACTTTGCTTATTTTAGTAATATTCTCCATAAAACTCTGGGGAGAGGAAAGCTCATGTAAGTGTTCTGTACAAATAAGTGAAGTACCAAAAACATTGAAAGAACTTCAACACATGAATGATGAATGTTAGCTGTTTGGTCACTGACTGCTCAACAACAAAATTCCTGCAAGTTATGAAGCAATATTTAGTATCTGTGACCAAATCTTGGCATTGAACAAAAACTCCATTGCTTATTGTTTTGTTTGCACTGCTGGGATTACTGTGCAGTCCATTGCAACAAACAACTGAAGCCACACTTCACAGTTATTGTAAGCAGCCTCATTCTTAATTAACTATGGGAATTCATGAACTCAACATTGGCCTGTGACACACAACTGTGAAAGAAAGAGCTGCCTGCATGATGGGCTGAATAAGAAATCTGCATGAATAAATAAACCACATTAAACAAAGAATACTACGTGCATATTTTTCAGTACTTTAAACTTCAGTACTTTCAGTGTTTGTATGCAAACACTATCTGCATACAAAATATTTCAAGGTTTGCACCCTGGTGCATTATATTTATCTGCCACATATGAACAGTTAAACTCATGGATTCAATGTCTCCATTGTTTGCTTTACCATCAGTAACTTTTAATGCAAAAGAGCAAAATTTGTTGGGTTATTTTTTTGTTTGTTTGTTTTTTTCTTATTGAAGAGTACTGAAGAAGAAAGGTTTCAAGAGATTTTTTCTATACTGCAGATGATGTAGATATATTTGTGAAGCTGTATTTAATGAGTGCTGGTCCCAGCATCAGCAGCTGGGGTGGTCAGAGCTCTAGATTTAGGAAGAGTGCTGCAGACTTTGTGCCTTGAGCTGGGGGGGCAGTATAGGTGCCAGCTACTGGAATCAGACCATAGGTGTGTGCTCTCCTGGCCAGTTGTGCCAGCTGCTAGAATGAGTGGGGTTTTCTACTCCCATCCACAGGGGCAGGAGCAGTGTGTGTCCCCAGTTCAGATACTGGGGAGAGGGACTTGGTCTCAGTGAGGTAACTGTGGGACTCTGCACCTCTGGCTGGAGCGAGGCTGAAGGTCACAGACTGTGTGCCAGCTGCTGGGGGAGCCAGGTGTCTGTATCTCTCCCAAACCTGGTATGTGTACTTGCTAGCAAATTTTAAGCCAGACAGAGAAGTGAGTATTCGAGGGATCCATGACTATGTGAGTGCATGTGAACCTATGTGTGTCAACACTAGTGAACCTGTATCTCTATCAATTGCAGAGAAGGAAGGGATCTTACTTCTTTGTGTTTTACATGAGTCCTGTTGAAGGTAGCTCATGGGTGAGTCAGCCTGCCTGATCGGACATATCAGTGTCCTGCCTATGTGTGCCTGTGTCTCAGCACTGCTACTGGCTGAACTTGAACTTGCAAAGGGGAAAGTAGTGGCAGTCATGTCACCAGCCTGAGCAAAGACCAGGGCGCACAGGTACAAACATGAGCAGTCCTGGGCTGCAGCATCTCGAGGAGTTGGGCATGATTCTTAACCTCGCTTTACAATCCAAAGCTATGAGGAAAATATAATGATCTCTGAAGAAGAGGACTGTTGCCTTCTTTGTAGAACTCATTAAATAACAGGACTAATTCTAAGATTTATTTTAAGAGATTATAAGAAACAGCAGCTCTTGTAGTTTTCATTCATGTAGGATAACAGGAAAATATGGGCTAATATTAATGGAGCACAACCAGACAGAGCAACAGATTTTAATCACCAAACAAAGTAGCTGAATATGAAGCTGAACCATCTTCCATTTGACAGGCACAATTTCATTAAAACAATATTTTTTGCTGATGTTCAAATATTTTCTACAACACTGGCTATAATTCCACCTGTCAAAAGAGAAAAGCCATGTAGTTGTTGTTTAATTCATAATCAATTGATACAGAAGAAGATCTTTAATCTGCGTAGTCCATATGCAACTGCATAATTTGCTTTCAGAAGTTTGATTAAAATTTTATTTCATGAAAAACACTTAGAGATGTATTTCAAAATATGCTTGCTTTTCTTTCCCTTTAATTTGCTCTACAAGCCCTTGTCAGAAATAAATGAGTTTTCTCCAATGTGTTTGTGCCCACTTCAGTTAGTGATAAATCAAAGTACTGTCTTTAAGAACAGATAAAAGTTACCCAGACATCAGCCATTCATCAGAACAACTTGAAACAGCTAAACCAAATTATTCCCTCTACTAAGTCATATATATTGATGACCAGACATATATAGACATCTAAGCAAGCACTCTAACTTCAAATAATCCTTAGCAACAGCAAGCACAGCAATTCCTTTGAGGAGGGTGAGAATACTAAATGATTGTCAGGTTGTGTTTTGTTTTTAAGATAGACATGTTATGTCTAGATTGAATAGCATTACTTGAATTTTGCACAGATGAGAATCCAATCACCAACGACACTTCTGCACGCAAGCCATTCTCATTCTCCACAAAATTAAGAGATGTATTCACATATCACACAAACTTTCATTTTTGTATCACGTTTTTCTTCATTCAGATTTTTCATAAACATTTTTATTGAGACAGTATTATATAAAGATTTCTTCTGGTCTTCCAATTTATTCTATTATTTTACGAAATCAGTGAGGTGGATTTAACAAGATATGTACACACAACATGCACACATACACGCACATATAATCCAAGAGTATACCTTCTCAGGTGTCAAATAACAATTAAAGAAAACGAAACACAAAAGGAGAGAGAGAGATAACTTATAGCATTCTCCAAACATTCTTTGGTCTGTTGAAGATTTAAAAGTAAAATCATAAAAGCATAATTGATCTGAAAATGGAAATGGTTGAAGTTGGGAATAATACCCTAGAAAAAGAGGAAAACAAAAAAATAACACATAGGCAACAGGAGGGGAAAGGATGAAAGAAGAGAGGCTGAGAAGAGAACTAACAAGGGAGTATGTAAGGTTGGAAGAAGCTGTGAAATTACATGAGCAACACAGAGACCAGAACTTAGGATCTACACTCTGCAGAGAGGAATATTCCACAGAAATGTGCCATCAGTAAGAACATGTATTTTAAGACACGATGTCATAAGTATGTCTGAACAGAAAATATTAACAATTAATAAAGAAATACAGATTAATGCTGAGAAGAGTTTGAGAAAGGGCAAGGAGAGTTAAATGCCATCTTTTTACAGTACAAATGGCTAGAAATGAGAATGGTGTGAGGACAGAATATGCCAAAATGGTGAATTAAGAAAACGTGGCGTAAATAAAAAGAAATGGAAAATAAAATAGCATATTCTTAGAGCTCCTTAGACTTCATTTTTTCTCACCTGGTATCTGACATTTTTCTTGATAATGAATGCAGATTATAAACTACAACTCTAACAGGGATTTACTCGAGGCAGTATTTTTTGTTGCTATTGAACACTTGAACACGTATTTATAAAAGTCAGCTGTCAAAATAAGTAATGTTCTATTTCAGTTCTGTGTTTACACCAAAGAAAAGGTTGGAGTTCTTACATTAATATAAGAAAAACAAACAAACACAAAACCTTGCTGGTGCTGATCAGCTAAGGATCAGGAACTCTATCTTTCTTAGCAGTCGGTTTATGTTCCAGAGCTGGAGATGACATAAGTTTAGGGATAGAGTGCATTCCTTTGGTTGCTAGGATATCATGAGAAACATTAAGTAGATTATTAGCCTGGAGAACTCTACCCATGAACAATTGCAAGCCTACAAGGCTAACCAAATGCGAGGAGGAAGTCCTCCCTCGGCAACCATGTTTTCTGATCGCTGAAAGACCCAGTTCCTTTCTTCTCTTTCCAGCTATGTCTTGCCTCAGTTGCTGCTTGTATGTCTAGTTTAATAGAACCTACTTCTTCATTCAAACCTATTTTCTTAGATTTTCTTGGTCTGTTTGTTTCTTTGCTTTGTTTTCTTTTCTGTAGAGCTTTTTTCTGTATACCTGGAAGGTATAGAAAGACAATATTTCTAGTTACTGTTTGCTGCTTAGCAAGTGGCAGCAATACATATAAGTTCTAGGTGACTTGTAACGCACTGTGGAGAGTAGTATTTTCTCCATGCTTGCAGTATTCCCCAGGAGAATTGGTCAGTAAGGGTGATAGGTTGATAGAAGAGGAATGAGTCATAGCTATCAATATCCCAGCCCACAACACAGAAAAGGAAACAAGGCTTGCATACATATAAGCAGAGGCCTCTAGTTTCCACCTTCTCTGAGATAGAGAGGGGTAAAGCAGAATTTAGTGTAAGAAAATACCAGTTAGGCAGAACCACTTTATACTTAGTCCCCACATAAAATGCTCCAAGAGAATTGGTTCAACAGCACACATGTAAGAGAGTAGAATACATGGAGATGCGCTGTTTCATCTGCTTTGTGCCGTCAGCTATGCTGTCATTCACATGTAGTGTAGCGTTATTTCCACCTTCCTTTTAGTTACTCTGGATTTTGGCTCATATCAAGCTAAAACTCTAGCCCCCTGCTCTCTCTGTCTATCACACAACACCATTTATTTCCTCTCACAAGTCTTCTCTACTGCTGTAATACACTGTGAGTTCAGTTCTTTTCTAAACCCTTTTAATTTTGTTCGCAAGAAATATTAGCATGTTCCCATAGGTTAAGTGTACAGAAGTGAAGATCATCAGGGGCAATTTTAAATTTTGCTATCCTACACAACTCTATTGTGAGAAATGAGAATATTTGATAGTCAAAAAGTTAATTGCCAGTAAAGCTGTCATACATCATCTACATACATTTATATTCACAGAGGAGAACTTCTTTAGCCATCTTCTTCTTATCTGTATTAAATATGGTTTTAATCTTTAAAATCCTTGACCGTAGCACCATTAATAATTGGCCTAACAGAGAATCACAATGAAGGATGAAGAGAAAAAAGTCTCACTGACATACAGTATTTCTCTGGAAGCCACTGAATAAGAGCCTTGAGCCATGCTGAGTATGAAATTTGTAGTTAAGGTTGATTATCCCTCAGTCACTCTCTAGTGTCAATAAATAGGAACAAAATTTGACAGACTTCTGAGACAGAATATAGCAGTACTTTGTTGTGACATGAAAGTGGAAAAATGTCTAAAAACGCAGCCATGAGGCCAAGGTTTTAATTAATTATGAAGGTGACAAAACTAATGTAAATCATGCTTGCCCTTTCCAGCTAAACAATTAGAACTCACAAAGACATTAGCCTTCTCATTAAATTTTGAATAAACAAAATCATCTAATCTACTATAGAAATCTGATGATAAAACAAATGACAGTTACCAATTCCAATAAGGGAACTAGGAACAAAGGAGCTCTGAATACTAAAAACATTTTTTTCCCAGATGGAACATTTCAGAGGGGTGATCTTTAGGAATTCAGAAAAATGAGCTGAGAATGAAGAAATGTAACAGATGAGATTTCTCTTACTTTAAATATTCTTAAATACAGCTAAGCCTTGGGCAAAATTTAAAAATAATTCTTCATTGAAAAGCAAGTTTCTACTCCTGTAACTACCTACTTCTTGTATCCTGAAATGACAGGATTCTACACACATTAATAAGCCCCGTATGCTGGAAAGTAAAACCTGAGTGACAAAGGAATGCAAATTTATTTGCACAAGTTCCAGACCAGAAGTGAGACTGGTTAATTTAGGGTGATAAACCTGCCCACCTGTATATTCAACTATAGAAACTTCTCCAAAATGGTCCAGAGTCATTTATGTAACATTCTTAAGGTGGTTTATGTCTGTGGAATAACACATCTTCACATTATCAACGTGAAGTAAAAATAGGCATAAATACATGGTGCTATTTCAAAACCATGCATGTGCACTAACACATTGTCTAACACATGGAGACTTCCTAAGATCCTAAGTAATTTTAAGCAGCTCAGTTGAAAGCAGATAAATCAGCAAAGCAAGTTAACAAAAGAAAGGCATCTATTACCTTCCTTCGTGAATTTAAATCAATAAATAAAAGGATAGAAGGTGTTCCTGAAGCATCCGAGTTCTGAACCAGTTGTAAGCTATCTCTTTGCTTTTTGTAGTACAATTTTGATACTGTGAAAAGGAGGAAGTCCAGCTTCTCAGCTATTCATAATAGGTTTTCACCAGAACTTAAAATGTTTTACTTATCAAACTGTACCATGTGTACAACAATAGCTATTTTAATTATTTCAAAGCCTCCTGTGACCTTTGCACAGAATTATACAGCAGGTAAACAACGGAGAAAGAAGAAATATTTTTCCTCCAAAAATAGACTGTAAAGTATTAATAACTCTTTATGTATTGTCTTGGCAAAATGCATGATATATAATGCAGATATGCTGTTACTATTCCATTGGAATGATCTGTATTATTCACAAATAAAACATACTGAGTTACATGACTTGTGCAGACTTAAAGAAATCAGTCATATCTATGATGTCCATGCAGCATGTGTTCCACCAGGTGCTGTACTGTATTCCATTTTGAATTATGATTCTGATTCACTTCATGAATTTAGACCACTTCATTTGAACTGATATTTTTTTTGTCTCAAAAGGAGCTAGAGGTTATGCTGATGATCATAAGCGTGTGTCATTTATCAAGACACAGAATGAGAGAAATAAATCAAAAAGTACATAAAAGAACTATTCTTTCCTCCTCACTTCGTATTTTAAAAAAAGAGAACACTGACTTTGAGTCAGAGAATATAAAGTTTAATGGGGACATGTACTTCTTACAAAGGAATAAACCTATACATATGCAAGGAAAATGCTCACTTTGAAACCTATACTATGACCTACCATGTTGGTCAGATTAAAGATAGCACAAAATTACATTTGCTAAAATAAGTATTGTCCCTCTAAAATAAATACTTAATAATAAGCAACATTCTAGAATATACTTATTGCTAAATTGCAATTGTACTGAAAACCAGCAACACATACAAGACTCAAAAGTAATATTCATTTTTTATGCAAAGAGGTCAGACGACAGGAAAATGCCCATCAAAGGACAAGAAGATTAACTCATTCAGAATACACTCTTTTTAGTCACCAGAACAAACATACAAGTCAACTGACATGAAAGTTGCTCCAGACTAATCACAAAGTTTATGATGCCCTTGGTTAAAGGTGTTGGAGAAAATGTAAGGTAGCTAGGACTACTGAAGGGGATTGTTGAGGGGCTGGAAAAACACAAATCTGAAGGAAGCCATGCTTCATTAATTCTGATGTCGAAGGAACAATTTGTTCTTTGTGACTTTTCTAAGTGAATCGTCTTTGACTTTTTCTTCTCTATTATTTTAATGAAACTTGTAACAGCATATTCATATAATGTAGACACAATAAATATGGTATTATTTTTGGATTTCTAGGTTTGCAAATGTTACTGAGATACAAGGCTAGAGATGTTTTAATAAGTAACAATAATTATAAAGAAAAAAGATTAATTCAATTATCAGCAAAAAACCTTTCTGTCTGAGTTTAGAGAAAAGTGGAGAATATTGAGGCTATGTTAGATGAAAAGAAAATTAATGAAACAATGTGATTTACAGATATATACATCACATTACACAGAAAGATGTAGATTTTACTCTCTATGTGTACACTTGTATATTATTATATTACATTATATTATATACACTATACACTACATATATTTTATATATGTTGTTTAGATATATTATAGAGTGCAGAAGGAAATCCTAGTAATCATTGATCGTATTCTGGGACTTATAGAGTACTCAAGTGCAAGACATATAAAGAACTATAGAAAAATCATAATTAAAACAAAATGTTTTGTGGGCAATGCTTTCACTAAGTATAAACTGAAGAGAATGAAAAACGCCAGTAAGGTGATGTAAACAAACAATGAAAATTGTAATTCTATAGCCCATAGTAGTAACTTTGATGTGAAGTCTGAGAAGGTGATCATGATACCCAGACCTTCAGCATCCATTTGCCTCCAAAAAAGTTCAGACCATGGAAGCATAACTAAGCAAAGAGGACATAAAGCAAACACAGAAATATCAGTTATAAGGTGACAGTTATGACTCCACAGAAACTGCACACAAGATACAACTTATAAGATCATACATCATTCTTCCCCACAAATGACTGATAGTATAAAATTTCTAGTCAATGAATACGTAACTCTGGAGGTTTGTTGCAGTAGAAACAATGAAATGATGGAAATTTCCCAATCTCATGGACTGGGAATGGATGCATGGGCCCTGTGACAAAAATTGTTTGTTAAGATACAGGTTATTAAACATGAATAAAAACAATATGAATTCTGCAGTTACTCTGCGATCTCAAATATATTTCTGTGCAGTTACCATCAGCCTCACATGCAACAATGCCTGTGTATCTCCCTTACATAATGCATGCAGTATGTCGCATCAGGCCATGCTAATGAGACACCACAGTGCCATTAATATCTCTAGAACTTTGCACCTCTCCATCCAGATGTTCACACTCAATATTCTGTAAATCTGGGAATCCAGTTCCATCCTTAATTAGGAAAATTTAGCCACTTAACACTAGTGAGTAATTTGTTCTGTGAGAGTTATCTAGCGCTCTGAACAACAACAACAAAATCAAAACATAATCCTGTACTCCATGGTGTCTTTCCCCATCCCTAAATACTACATTCCCTTGTCTAGCTTTTTAGTTTTCAGTTTTAATTATTAGATATATCAAATTCCATCATGTGAAGTCAAAAACTGATTCTGTTTTATTTAAACTTAATGGGCCCACAAAGGCATGTTAGCATTAGAAGAAAACATTCTGTTATCTCTGAAAAATGCATTTGCTCACACTGTATTTATTAAAATACTGGTCTGAAGTTTGGGGCTTGTTCTTTTTTTCTGGTAAAGAATTCCCCAAAACAACGCACATAATCTCATCACGTGTCTTTTGCGTTGCCCAAGGAGGCTGTGGATGCCCCATCCCTGGAGGCATTCAAGGCCAGGCTGGATATGGCTCTGGGCAGCCTGGTCTGGTGGTTGGCGACACTGCACATAGCAGGGAGGTTGAAACTACATGATCATTATAGGCCTTTTCAACCCAGGCCATTCTATGACTCTATTACAGGATGCTATGATTCGATGTTAGTTGAAAGACAAGACAGGAGATGCTGTAAGTTATTATTTGAACTTTCCTGTGTTAACCTTATAATAGTATAAGTATTAGTGAGAAAAAGCATCATTTCAGGTGGCTTATAATTGCATCTGTTACTTTGCAACACATTTGCATTGACTATGTCATAATACTCAATAAAAGTAAATTATCTTTAAATTTAAGACATGCTTCGAAATGGTTGAGGTTAACTAAGATCACCTTTTATCTGGCTTGTAACAAAAGTCAATTTATCAATAACATATGGTCTTGGAATATAAACATTTTGACTTAGAAATATAAGTAATAGTATAAAAAATGTTGGCTTTATGCTTTTTTTTCTTTTTTCTTTTTTTTTTTTTTGAGAAATCATATTTAAAAGAGAGAGCGAGTATAAGAATGTCATTAAAAAAAATCCAATTTTTTTTTCAGTGACCATAGTATTCCATACATAAAGCTAACTATATACTTTAAAATATTTTAAAGGAAATGGAAAGCTCAGTGAGAAAGATACAGATCTCTTGATTCTAAATGTTTTGTTTTAATTTACTGTCATGGCTCTCTCCACTGGATTCCCCTCATTCCAAAGCTTTCAAGAGACCCTAGAGGTAACCTATGGAAGGCTCCCATGTAAGGTTCTGCTGGAGGAAAATTTTTTTATTTTATATCGGTCTTTTCATCTATAAAAAGACCAAAACAGTTTGACATGTGTCCCAAATGTCAAAACAATGAATAAGTAACAAACTTAATGAAATTCTGAGAATTTCTCCTGATTAAAAAAAAAAATAAAAATAAAAATCGTTCTTAAAAACATAAGAACCCCAAAATTTGGGTCATGTGTCAGAATAAGCAGCAGTAAGTTCCAACAAACTCCATGACAACTTACAGAACTAAAGTACATTACTCCTTCCTCCCAACCTAAAGAAGGATCAGCTATATTTGAGTACTTCTAACCTATTCTTAAGATGACCAGTGGTGGAGATTCTACTGTGCTTTCCCCAGGCATTTCCACTGTTTCACTAGTATTTCTTCTTTCTAATAATGTACTTGACATTATTTTGGTGAAATGGTAGTCTATTGTTTCCTGGTTCTAGCTCCTGCACGTGTGGAGGGCAGACTGAGTCCTTCGCTTTTGCAACAACCTCTTACATACTTTGCAGACTTCTGCATCCCTTCTGTAGTCTTTTTGTTCTTGAAACACATTTAATCCTTGCTCACGTTCTCTAAATATGTTCTCTAAACCCCCAAACTCAGTAAATATTTTCCACATAATCCAAATCTCCGCTCTCACAGAATCACAGTGACTGACAGGATTGCAGGGGTTGGAAGGGATCTCAAGAGATCATTGAATCCAACCCCCCTCCTATAGAAGGTACCTTACAATAGGTTGTACATCTAGATATGCCCTGAATATCTCCAAATATCTGAGTATTTCTCAATGCGCACAGAACTTGTCATAGCAGTTCAACTAAACCCTTACTAATGCTGAGCAGACAAGAATACCATGTACTCAGCAGTAACCTGCCTGTGCTTTTTAATATATGTACCCACAAGTACAGAGGAGAGAACTGCAAAGGGGAACTTTTTAGACTCGCCTGAAGGGACAATATGTCTGTGGAAAGTTTGTTCACATGGCTATGTTTTCATAGGAGGACTGTTTCAAACATCTTGCAGTGTACCTTTCTCTTTATTCTTATCCTAATACAGTGCTTCTCTTTCTTTCAAAATAGCTTTTCTCCTCCTGTGACATTTTAACTTCCTGATGTTTTTATAAACACCCGTTCCTTGAGTTGTTGTTCAGTAGCCATGCAGCTAATTATTCCTATACTTTGCACTTGTCTCTCAAAATTCACTGTTTTGCCTTTTTTTCCTATACCATTTCCCCAAATTATCCAGACAACTTTGAATTATAATCTTTTTGTGCCCATACTTGTCATTTTCTCCATATATTTTTTTTCCAATTCCATATTTAGTAGGCATGATTTACATTTCATTTCTATTTTGCCGAGGTCATTACTACTAATAAGGAACAGTGCATGTCCAAAACGATGGTTTTCTTTGAAAGTGAATCTGACATAAACTTCTATTTTGATAGCAAATCCTATTAACTCACTGGAATTGGGATTATTCTTTGTTATTGTTGGGTAGTTTTTTGTGGTTTGTTTTTTTTTTTTTTTTTTTTTTTTTTCCAATAGGTGTTGCATGTAATCAACAGAAAATGTCTCTAAAAATGTCACCTGAGACACACTCAAGAGTCCTATTTAAGGTCAATATCTGTGATACCTGCTGCTTTTTTCCCATCCACATAGTTTTTTAACTGTTAGTAAGATATTTTTGGCAAGTTTACATTGGCAGTCACTTCTTTAATTTCCAGGTACCTACAGACAGTTTCATTGTTCTGTGAGATTTTAAAGAATTCAAATATAATGGAGTAAAAGAGTAGGCCTCTGAAATTCCTTTCTATCTCCTTATGTCTCCCCTTATTTTTTTTTATTTTTTTTTTAAGATAAGCAATGCATTTTCTCCTTTTGTATTTTTTAGTATTTCATTTCCTTTAGCTTCTGAAAATACATACAGCAATTAGGCAATCTGAAGACATGTGATTGATTAAGTATTTCCTAAGTTTTGTAAGGTGTGTCTCCTCTTAGACTAGGCTGAGTGTAGAGTGTCCTTTTTTTTTTTTTTTTTTCCTGGTATTACCTGTACTAGCTGCAGAACACAGCTGATCTTTAAAGAAATCCCTGATGGAAAGAAGATACGTTGCAAAATAACACTTACCAAACACAACAAGTGTTACATGTTCCCTAGTTGTTCCCTTTTACTCCATTTGTTCCATTCTTCTGTGGAAGTATTTGCTGCCTTCCACTAGGCAGTAAAGCTTCAGCCTAGGAACCAATGAAAGTCCTTTTAAATATATTACTACTAACTACTAATTACTACTACTTCTCTTGTTGACCACTGAACAACAAGACAGCTACCACGTTTGTTTGAAGAACACTCCATTACTTTTCACTTTTATTTCCATGACATCTACAAACAGATCTTTCCTTATCCACATCCACAATCTCCAGCTACTCATATACTCCATGAAACCTCAATACAAGCCTGTTACCTTCTCCTAGAAATCTACTAAATTTCCATTAATCATGAAATCACTTTAGCTCTACCCAGAAGTCATTGTAGATTTAAGATGGTGTAAATGAGAAAAAAGGGCTGCATATAAAATATCATACATGCAATATGCAATATTTATATATACATATAGAATCATGGAATTACCAAGGTTGGAAAACACCCCCAAGATCATCAAGCCTAAAAATGGATATGATGATTTAGGTACTTGTGTAAAGCTTGAGAGATGAAATTCAATTCCACTAAGTATGTTATGTTAGAATAATTCCTTAACTATCAGAAAACAAACCAACAAATAAATAAATGAATAACCTTTTTGTGCCCCAAGTCTGAATATTGAAATACCTTTAATTGATAAATTATACATCCTCACTGTAAGCTAAGAAATAATCTAATCTACTGAAAAAGAATCACAACCAAAAGTGTCATGATGTTACAAATATTGCCTTTAGCTCATGTAGAACAGAGCCAGTTTTAATGACTGTCAAATAAACAATTTGGATGGCTTGCATCATTCCAGTTAATAATAGATTACTTTTTAATTGTCAAATAACTTTACTATCTTTTCAATTATGATCAAGGCTTCCAGGGAAAAAGAAATACCAGAGTCTAATAAATTCTGTGCTTATGGTTGTACCGGTCTCAGAATAACTTCGTTTTATGATAGTATTCCTTTAGGTTGTGGAGGAAGGAGATGATCGTTTCGTAATTAATGGTAAGTATCCATCTACACACTCAAGGCCTATTAAATATGCCAACGCAGAAACCCTTGAGAAAGTTAATCTGAAGTTAACTTTTAAAGTGGATGAATTAAAATGCATTAAAGCTCTGTATTGATCCTTTTATTCAGATTCATAATGACTTCAGTTCAGTGTAGGCCACTTCAGCCTTCAAAGTGAATTAAGTTAAATTAAATCAGAGCCACTTTAATTTTGAATAAAAGCATCTACATTGAGATTAATGCAGTTTAACTTTACCTGAAACTACATGAACTGGAAAAAAAATCCAGCAGTGAATTACTTCATAACAGCTGCCTGTGTTCACATCCTTTCTCTGCAGAAAATTCAATTTAAAAAAATCTTCTTGTCTTTTGTTGAGATGTGTCAAACAGTGTTTATCTTTATCCAACTTTAACATGCTGAGGTGCCATCTGATTGTACCCTTCACTGAGCTGAATGATCTTTGTTGAGAATCCCAGTGAAAACAAATGTATTTTTTGGTGCACTACTGAAATGACCTTACTGAAGTGCTCCTTTAGGCAAGAAATACTTTTAGGCTCTTTTAGGCAAGAAATACTTAATCTAAAATAGTTGTTAAGTGTTTCCACTTATCAGGGAAGACTGATAGCTTAGATTTTTTTATTTTTTATATACAGTTTTGAGGATGGATTCAGAAAAAGGCGGAAACTAATCTATTAATACATATCATCAAACAAAAAAAGAAAGAAACAAAAATACACCAATGTGGATTTGTAAAACTAAAACTGGAGTCCGGTTACTAAGATTCCTGAGTGTATTTCTAGTATCTCTCAGCCAGATATCTTCTCTTTTTTCATATAAGAGAAACATTTTGTGAAGGAAAACCAACAAATTTTTTTCTACTTTCTTGTCTTATTACTTTTCCGACAAAGGCTTTTTTTGCCCCTTTCTGGCCAAAGACTAGAATAGATATCTCATCCATCCACCCAAATCTTCATACACTAATTATGACCACATATTTGTTAAATTTAATAGGAATAATAGGAATTTGCAGGTACCACAAATTTGCATGTGAGGTCTCTGAACATATGCCATGTGCATGAACTTTGTCCACGGTGACTTAAAAATGTGCTGTTGCCCGTATCTTTTTAACAGCATCAAAGCATTGTTTCCATTTCTTAATGCCCATAAGTTTTCACAAAAAGGAAAATCGCAGTCAATGCATGCATAAGTAGTCTCTTTGGAAGCCCCAGGAAACAACCAGGAGTGGTTTGGTTTCTGATATTCTCTTAGAAATCTCTCTCTTAATTGTCCTTCATTAATTAACGTATCAGATACACACCATTAAGAGTAGGCTTAAAGCATAAGCTGCTCCAAAAGTAATGCCTCATATTTATTTCCATGAAAACTACATCAGGCACAAAGAGAACAATAATATTATTTGAAAGAGCAAATTCTCAGCTACAAAACACTGTTTTTCAACACAGTCACCACTGTTATGTATGAACAAGAGCCTGTATGCTGCGCTCATAAAAATTAGCACCTGTGGAGTTGACCCTCTGATGCCACTGCCACTGCTGAAACACACCACCCACCACCTCGCTGTGCTGACATCCACTGTTCTGTCTCCATAAACATTCACCAATTGTCAGTGAATGCCAATGGGTGCTGCTTTCTCCACAAGGAACAATTCATTGGCACTCCTTTGCTTTATACACAAATCTATCTGACATTCTGTGTCAGATGCCATTCTGACAGCAGCTACCCCTCTGCTGCCAACTGTCACATGGCAACAACATGTAATGGAATATTGGTGGGAAGGTTCAACCTCTACTGCCATACCACTAACATCCACCTCTGATGATGTTGATAGACATTATAAAATAGGAGGCATTATTTTGGAGCAGCCTGGTGGGGATGGGAGGGAGTTATATATTTGTGAAATGTTAATCTATTAGTTACTATGTCAATGTTAATCTATTAGTTAATCTATTAGTTACTGCAGCTTTTCTCCTGCTAATTGCTTTCACGAAATGCATTTAAAATTTTAGAATATGTTTTTCAAACAAGTGTTCAGTTGAATATTGCAGCTATGTTTCAGAACATGGTTCTCTTCATTTCTTGCACATAAATATGCTCACTGCTGTCCATTCTCTCTACTTATGGATTCAGTCTAGCCTTATAACGGCGCTGAGAACAGAGCTGTCAGTAACTGAATGATTTTCCCGTGAACTGTACTTGGTCAAAGAACTGCATCTTCTTAGGGCCAGTTTTAGGCTTCTGAAGAGAAGCTGTCTTTTGCAGTGTCAGGCTGACAACCATACATTTTACACATGACAAAAGTGGACCTTTACATTTCAGCCAGAGCGTTTTTGTAAATGAAAATTCAACTTCCGTAGAAGTTGTTCTTCTACACAGTCATTCAGCCTTCACAAACCTAAGTACTGAAGCTATTATGGTTTTTAATAAAATAGCTAATGTTAGATTGTGAAATAGGCATAGGAAGGATGGAGATAATATTTGGCTTTTTGTACTTCAATTATTGAAATACGATGTTCAAAAATTAACTAATTCATGTACTTGAATAATTTTATTTTCATGCAATTAAAATTAAATTCATGCAAAACTAAAGAAAATAACAGCCTCTATCATGGGTAGCACACTATAATAGGAATCTCCAAGGCTTAGAGCAGGAGCACCTACATCTTGAACTAAATAATCAATCCCTCATACACAGTAGATTTTTACAGCAGTAAAAAGAATTCACATGAGTCCCACCACAGATTCAGCAGGAGGAGTTTGAGGGTCTTTTTTCCAAATTTCTGTGTTGCTGAGACTCAAAATCATCTCTGAATTGATTCTTAATTGGCAGGATTTAAACAACACATTTACTTAATTTGTAGTGCTGTTTTTACTAACTGATTAATGCCAATTGCATTAGACATTTGTTCCATAGGTTACGTGGAAGAAAGAATACAGAACCATATCATGGGAAGGTACTGAGCTGTGGTCTCAGGAAACATACTCAGAAAGAAGAAAATATTACAAGGCTAATTTTTGTCTTACATTAGCTATTGAGCATGAAAAACTGTGAAGTCAATTTAATGCTAGTTTCTATGCAGTTCCACTAGGGATAGAAACAAAGTTTTTTCAAGGAGAAAATACTGCTTAAAGCAAGTAGGAGCCAAAGAAATCAATATTAACCATTAATATTAAAAACTATATAAATCAAATAAAAATATATAAATGTAAAAGCTGGAGAAACTAAAGATTTGGGTGGAAAAGCAGATTTCTAAATTTAATCCCAGAAAGAACACCACAAAAAGACTTTTATTGTAGCAGTGGATTTTGGAATGGAGAGCTAAGATTTTGTCTGAAAGTAACAGCCTTTAAGGTGATAGCATTTAAATTTGAGGGGGTGCCAGTACAGATGGAATGTAACAGATACTGCACTACACCAAAACATGGAAAAAAAGTCTTTTGCTTTTCTTATGGAAAGATCAGTCTACTTTTAGAATGAAAGAATTTAATTCTACCAAATAATACAATTCAGATCTGTAAACATAGCTAAGGGCATTAATAAGAACCTAGGCAAAACTATATTTATTCCCTTATTTATTCCATTATTCCCTTTTCCTTCCAAGTTCTGCTAGCAACTCTCTGCATTGCTAGCAGATGGCAGATGAGAACATAATCAAGAATCTAGCATCACTACATTATTTGAGTCACAGTTTTCAACTACTTTCAACTTGCAAACCTTTAAAATATCAGACTACTCTGTATGAGATAGAAACTTTTTGAGATCCGCTAGAGAAAAAATGCATGGACCCCAAAGGTTCTACAGATTGCAGCTTGACAAAATGAGATCAAAGAGGGAGCATACAGTGCTGGAGGAGCCAGGTGTCAAAGGGAGCTTTCAGTTAAGCTATGTCCTGCCTAACAAGTATTTGAAATCACTCAAGGAAATAATCTGACTGAGATAAGAGGGAATTGGACTTTTACAGGAAAAAAAAAAAGCCCTCTTCCTAATCAGTCAGAGAAGAAAGGTAAGCAAAGCCAGCCCAGTCATGAGGAGGCTCCTGGAGACTACTGGGACCTAGCAGTACTCAGATGATCTTAAAGCAGATAGGGCCTGGGTGGAAGAAAAGGCTTTGCAATTACTTTGCAAATGCCATGTTCTGTATTTCTATTGATGTGTATCTCTTTATGGAGGGAACAATAAATAGACCCTCTGGCTGAAAAACTGCCTACTGCTTTGCAAGAATGCCTGCAGGTAAATCTAGGTTGTCCAGAGTATTGCCAATTTTAATGCTTTCAAAACTCACAGCCAACTGTGCACCACATTACCGTGGCATTACTGCATAGATAACTTTCCCCTGGTTTCTGTTAGGATATTTCTTATTTATATTTTGGGATTCATGTAGCCTTCTCCTTTCTGATTATATTAAAAATAAAAAGCTATTAGAAATGAAAACACACGAAGAGTTTCTCATGTAATAATAAGTTACGGGATGCATTAAGTTTAAGAAAAGTTCCAATACAGTAAAGTAGGTAAGGCTGTTAATACTCTAGTTTCATAAAGTTTTGCTGTTTTTTGAATCATCATTAGAGGATATAAACTTGTTGTAAGTTGAAGAAAATTAGGGAAACATAAATATTTTCTGTTTTGTTATCATTTAACTATTTGTCAGTAAAGTTTTAGTGCAATTTTTTAAGCTTACTTTAACAAAGAAATTAAGCTTCCTCTTTACAAATAAAAATCTTTATTTTACTTGTTTATTTCTCTAAGATCAGCTTGGGTCATTGTGCCTTACTGTGTTCTTGAAGTAGAAACACTTTAACAGCCTCACATTCACATTTTGGATTAAGCTGTTTACATGTAATACTGTTGTGTTGTCACAGCCACAATTGCCATTTTGCAACCCACTCATGGGGTAGCCCCAACAAATGCAAAAGTCTCTGATGAGAGTTCACGAAGACTGAATAAACCATGTCTCAGAAGGAAAGCCTGCTTCTGTGTTACAGCTGATGGCCTTACAAGATAGCGTCAGCAAGCTGTACACAACAGGGCACTGTTAGGTTAAGGGTAATCAGCCTTACAATTTTCAGGCTTGTTCAAGGAAAGAAATGTCAGGTCAAAAGGACAATATTCACACCTCCTTTTCCTAGCTTTCTGTGGGAAATCAGTGCTCACTGGCTATGCTTGCAGACCAGTTCCTAGAGATGACTAGAAAGGAGGGGTATGTGACATCTATCCATACACTAAGGCTGAAAGAGGGATGAGTGACAATGCAAAACTGATAGGCTAGAGTGCTGTTAGAAGTAGAAGCTAGTAGCAGATGCCAGATTTTGTTAACCACTTTGCTGAAGGGTAACCACTTCCATGTTATATGACTAGTAATATTACTGGACCTAACAGTCCATCTTGTATGAAGGTATGAGAATGAGATGACGTTGCTCATATTCAGAACAGTAGTTTCTTGTCAGACTGTGGCAAGGTAATACAAATTCCCCAGTCAGAGCTATTCCAAACCCTAACAAATCAATTCACATGCAAGGTTTTCATAATTATGAATTCTAGCCCCTCCCTCCTGTCCAATTCCTGAAGGGGTGGGGGATAGGATGGCCAGCAGCAAAAATATCAAATACATAACAAAACAGTAATCAGTATATAACACAGAATAACAACAAATATGATGAAAGCTAAGGTTCAACTCTGCATGCTTTCATGGCATTTGGATGAAGTTCCTCCTCAAAAAGAAAAGAGGAACTTGGCACCTTTTTAAAGTAGCCTTCAAAACAGAGGTTATCAACAAATCTACTGAATTTTTGGAGAGTCTCCTTAGATAACACCATCCTGATCCCCTGTCTCCACCTACTGGGGACTGAGTATTGGGTTTCCCAACTGGGTGTTCAAATCTGGGGTACCAGGCAGGAGAGCAAAAGAGAGTGCTTCTATTGGACAATGTCTTGCTTTTCTGAGGGAGGGCCCTTTCTGCAATTTTTCCACATTTTTACTAATAATTACAAGTTTGGTAGCAGTTAGCCATCAATTAGTTCGCATAGAATAGCTTTCCCCTACAAACAGCAGCATCCTCAGGTACCCAGATAATAATAAAATAAGTACTGCACAGCCCACAGGACATCCATAATGTTTTATTTGTGAAAAATGTAATTGCAGAGGAAATACTCTGATTTTTCCCTGTTGAATTTCAAATTATGGATTACAGAGGTTATATTATCCAAATTTGCAAGAAAGAACTTAACAGTGTAATATACTGGAGTTATTGCAAATGAGCTATGGCATCTTAGCTGAGTGCAAGCAAACATACATACTTGGAAAAAAATGGTTATTTGGAGTTGACCTATAAAATCATATTTTATTCTCTGAAAATATCATAAACAGTACTCTCTTGTGTAAGAGGTGAACTAGCTTTTGCTGTTTCATTTGATTGTCCTAATCTAAAAACACTATATTAACTTTATTTATCCTAGACATGCTCTTGCTATTCCTTAATCTTTGCAAAACAAAATAAATAAAAACCAAACAAACAAAAAGACATATTTGAATGGATGAAGTACTGTAGTTTTGACAAAATTATGTATTTCTATGTTGTGCACTGTCAAACTACCACAACTTGTGTGTGGCTACTAAGCATCCAAATTAAGATGCTAGCATTTTCCTACAGATTTCCATGAACAATAAATGGAGGTGAAAATCTCAGTAACTCTGGTCCACAAAAATGTAGTAGAGAGAGCAGCAAGAATCATAGAATCATAGAATCATAGAATCATCAAATGGGCTGGGTTGAAAAGGACCACAATCATCATCATCTAGTTTCAACCCTCCTGCTATGTGCAGGGTCACCAACCACTACTAGGGTGCCCAGAGTCACATCCAGCCTGACCTTGAATGCCTCCAGGGATGGGGCATCCACAACCTCCTTGGGCAACCTGTTCCAGTGTGTCACCACCCTCTGCATGAAGTATAGAAGGTAATTCTGTCTGAAGTACTACTGCTTAACAGCTTGCTCACAGAAGAAAAGACCTAAAGGTTTGAACAAAGATCCTACTGCACCAAAACAGAGTGAACCAGAAATGTTGAAAGAGTTGGATGGCCAGCAGCAGAACCAGCTTCCAGAAATGTTGAAAGAGTTTTTATAGCTAGAAAGAAAGAGAAGCATACTAGCAACAGTAGATTTTAAGAGAGTAAAGACCTAATTTCTACAGGAGCAATAGGAAATGTATCCTTTTTTTTCAGACTATTGTTCTAACAATGAAAAACTTCGTTCCTTTGTTAGTCTTGTGGTGGCGCTGCATGCAAGCACTTAGCACATTAAAAGGACATCTAGGATAGAGTTAAAACTACCTGAAGTAGTACTGTTTAAAACTGAATTTAGTATTGCTATCTTCCTTTTTCTGTTTTTAATAGCATTTGTTATCAGATAACAAGATTCTGTATCTAGAATCCAGTATCCTTTTGATGGGACTGTGTCACTTCCAACTTTGATTTAGCAACAAACCAAAATTATTTCCTTGAACAAAATTGCAGCAAGGTTTTTTAATGCCAAGTTCTCTCTCAGAACAGCAATAAAAAAATCAACAAAACTGCAAGACACTGAGATAGTCCAACATATATTCAACAAAAACAAACAAAGCCACCCTTAGGTACGAAGATACGTCTAAAGCACAATTTTCATGTTGATATTACAACCTTCATGTCAAGGTTTAGCACAGCACAATTTTCATTCACTTAGATTTGCCACAGTGTTTCAGGTGAAGGGAGATTAGCTGGTTGAGAAGATGGGGACTACTTCCATCATTTCTGAATAACTATCATTTTCCTCTTAATAATGTTTTGTTTTCTATAACAAAATACCTACTATTACATATCTTTTGAATTAAATATCCAAATATTAAGCGTTGAACTGGAAGTACTACATACACACATAGCATGTTGTAAATGTAAATAATAGTCACACAAATAGAAATGAAATTTTTAAAATTCTAATCCTACAGTTTTTTCATGCTATTTTATACTATTTTTTTCTTCCTATTTTACCTAAATGTAAATTAGAAACCTGCAGTAGTTCTGTTCAATGAGCAGTTAGACAAAAAATGATCAGCTTTCATACCCTATGCGTCCCAGTGGTCCAAGAAGGACGACCAAGGCAGAACTTCCCAAATTTGATATAATGTGGATATAGCAACATAGAAAATATTACACAAAGCAATCATAATACCTCATCCTAAGGAAGCCATCGTCCCAAAGCAGAATGGTTTTCCAGCTAATACAGGAGGTAAGGCAGGTATAGGAGCACACATTTCCTGTGTCATTGATCTAATGATGTGCACTCCTGTACTGCCTTGAACACTGCAGTAATCAGTGAGGAGGGTACTGGTTGTCTTTGCATTTATTCGGTGTCCTTACCACAACATCCACTTAAAGGCTGACAAAGTGATAGATTTTTGTGAGCGCAGACAGACCGTTGCAAGGTCTCATAATCAGCAAATAGTGTTCCTGTGGACTTTGATAGATAAGCACTGTTTTACTAAGAAGAAAAGTTAGAGGACTACATAACCTCATGCACTGCAATATGTACCACACAGACACATTAGATTTCTCTTCCTTTTTCAAGCCTGTATTAGCTTTAGTCAGACCAAGATTGTCTCAGAATGTCTAAGTTCATTTATTTGTAACTTATTATAGAAGAATGAAATAGACACAATATAACACAATGAAATAGATTTTATCTATCTTGGGCCCTATGCAGTTTATCCATAGGAGTTACAAACAAGATTTTACATGTTTTCCTCTAACACTCAACTCATTTTTTTGTATTATCTGGAATGAAATACCACAGATTTTGTACCAACATCTCAGGAACTGAATATACACCATCTGCTTTCTGTTTTCCCTCAGAAACACATGCTGAGGAACAATTCACCCCACTGTCTGGCAAAATCAGCCAGCAGACCAGACTGTTAAGGCTAATTACTGTAATTACTTAGTTTCAATTTTTTTGTGTGACATTTTATTTATCATCAGCTGGATGCTAAACTGTAAAACTAAATTCAACTTCAGAGGATGGTTTTTCTTGTATCTATCTTCAGTTCCTTGAGTAGCCAGTACTCCAATTAGAATGCAATAATCTGTATTGTCATTTAAGACATCTTCAAAGTAAACCTGATAAAGTTAGAAATTCTGTGAAGAAGTAGCATGAAATAGAAGCAGAGGAAAGCAGTACTCGGTAAAATCTTCATAAGAAGCTCTTTGAATTTACCACACCTGCTGGTGTAGGAGGCAATGCAACAGCTGGTGCAGATTTTCATGAGTGCAGCATGAGGGATCTTGTTCATCCACCAAAAATGCATAGCTACTGGTGGTAGCTATGTTGAAAAACAGTGTTCTATAGCTGAGATTCTTCTCTATCAAATAGTGTTATTTTGCTCTTTGTATATGTTGTAGTTTCCATGGAAATAAATAGGAGACATTACTTTCAGAATGACTTAAGTATAATAATATAGAGGTAACTGGAGGACAGATGCATATCTGCATTCTGGACCAGCCATTATTAATGCATGTAAGACAAACTTGACATGTCAGAGGAGAGCATCACTACCACAGCAACAAGGAGCCAGAACTCAGGCAAGCACCAGGCAACTCTGGCCTCTGTGGATGTAACATTTTATAATTCTCATCTTTCTCCAGTATTTTTCCTGTGCTGTGGTGCATAGTTAATACTTTCCCAGTGAACACTACCAAACGTCTCTACGTAGATGAACATTTTTACCATTCACAACTATCCAAATGCATGAAAATGCCTAAATTCTGCTACCTTTCAAAGCGCATTACTACATTACTGCGTAAGTCAAACTGTTACAAGCATCATTTTTTTCTGCAAGAAAGTCAGCCTTGAGAAATTGACACCATCCACTCTCTTTTTAACTGTATTTTAAAAATTAGCATTATTCATAATTTCATCTAAAAGAAGAAAAGAAAAAACTTCAAAAAATGCAAAGTTATCTCTCAAATAACACCTGTTATATCTTGAATAAATCCTCAATAAAAACAAACAAAAAACAAACAACTGTTGTGATTTAACACACAGCGTGGCTGAGCACCACACAGACATTCACTGACTCCCCCCGTTCCCACTGGGATGGGACAGTGAACTGAAAAAAAATACAAAGTATAACTTATGCATTGATATAATATTATTTAATAAGAAGAAAGGGATAGTAGTTATGATTACATATATATATATGAATGCATGTAACAAGTGTTGCACAACAAATTGTTCACCACTCTTCGATTGATACCCAGCTAGCCCCACGAGCAGCTGAAGAGAGCTAAGATGAACTCCCACCCCCTTCAAAACTCCTTTCTCTTCATGTTTGGTATGGGATATCCCTTTTGCAAGTTTAAGTCAGCTGTCCTAATTCAGTTCCTCCTCAACTCCTTGGGCCCTTTGCTGTGAATGACCTTGGCTCTGTACAACCTTGCTTAGGAACAGCTATAAATACTGGTGTGTTATCAACATTGTTTTTCTCCTAGAACCAAAACATAGCATCATACTGGACCCTCTGAAAAAAAGAATTTCATCTCAGCTGACAGAAAGACTCAAACACATGCCTGAACCCAGTCTGCTGACAATCTTGGAAGTTCCTCTGTGAGCCATTCAAGTTTTCTTACTTGGGATGTAAACTGACATGAAGTGTCAAAAATTGAATTCAGTATTTAAAGTTTGGCCTCCCAACAGCCAAATGGATGGGAATAATAATTTCCTTCAATCTGTTAGCCATGCTCCTTTTAAGATTGTTAAGCATGTAGCTTATTTTATTCATGATAATAGTATTGTTGGTTCTTATTCAGCTTGTTATTCTCTATAACCAGCTCTGCTCCAGATGTTGGATTTTGTGCATTTCCCTACTGAAAGCAAGGATTCTCTTGATACAGTCTAAAGATTTTGAGTCTGCTGTTTGCCAACATTTACACAGCTCAAAGTCTCAGTCAGTCTCTTGATTGAGGCTTGATTCTTTTTAGCATTCAAAGAGTTCTGGTCTGACTTTTCAAAAATGAGAAAATATAGGATGCCAGCTCTTTGGCAATGTTACCTCATGTCTGCTCAAATGATTAGTGGCCTCTCATTTAGATAATGTCACTCCAAAGAACATTATTTGAAGATCTAGCATCATATTAAGATGCAAAACAGAATGATGCAGAGTTTTGTTAAACTAAGTGGGAAGATCTCTATCATTAGTAGAAAAAGAATGTCCTTCTATGCATTCTTTTTAAAATAAATGGATAGGATAATTCTTCAGAAAGCATGGAGAAATCAACTGTTCATGACTAGGTGCTTTTCTCGTCCAGACCTTTCTCCATCTTCTTCTCTCATGTCCTACTCCACTGAACAACTGTCTTCTATTTCTAAGAGATAAATTCCCCTTGTACTGCCCAACGTTTTCAGTTCTTTCAATTATCTTGCAAATAAGTTGTTGGCATCTGGCAGTTGCTGCTGTGTTTAAAAACAAACAAAAAAGAAACAAAAATAACTGAACATCTACTTTTTACAAGTCACAGAAAGCTTTCCATTTTAAAAAGATCATTCTCTTGGTATAAATAAAAATGATTGTGACCCATTCTTAAAGAGATGTCAGAATCTTATGAACTGCTGAAAAAACTATATAGTAGATTCAGCCTTTCAACAAGCAGTCTTGGCTTGGACTCAATACACCTGAGCACAAATATGGAATGCTAGGGTACTGCCAAATACTATTTGTCCAATTACCAGTATACTTACAAACCAGATAGCATATATTATTGCTCAACAAGCTGTATCTGAACAATGTCCAGCAGGTCTAATGACACTAAATGGCTGCAATTTAATTTTGCAGTTGCTGGTGGTTCCACTAACTTTCACGTAGTTCATTAACATTAATATCTTTTTCTCTTTTTTTTGTCAAATCTGTCAGATAATCTTCTAGAGATGCTTTCAATGATCAGAACAAAAAAAACCCTGGAATTACTTAGAATTTCAAAATGGTTTTAGACCCAAATATGTATTAAAAAAAAAAAAAAAAAAAAAAAAAAAAAAAAAAAAAAGTTATCCATTGTAAATATACAAATGAAACATTTCCAATGATTTCCTATTTCATTCATAGCAAAAGGATCTGTTTTTTATTCAACTTTATGTATACTGAAAAAATATTGTACTCCAATCAATAAGTCACGTCATTCAATCTTATCCATACCCAGATATCTTTATTCCACAAGTCACATATTTATCAGTTTTTCTTCTGATGCACCATGATAGACTTCATATGATTTAACATTTCTGATATGAACACAGATAGGAATTGCATGAACTCATTTTTAATGTGCCATGTTACAAACATAACTTTATGCAGTGACTTCAGTGGAAATTTTATACATATTTTGTTATCTTGTTTGGCATTGATGTTTACTGCCACTTCCATGAGCATGGTGGTGATCTGTATCTGTATTCTGTATCCTGGCTCTAAAGTTTCACTGCAACGGTGAGACAAAGGAGAAGCACGTACTAACATTATTATATTAGAATCACAGAATCAAAGAATTGCCAACATTGTAAATGACCTCCAAAATTATCTAGTCCAACCTACCACCAATATTTCCCCACTAAACTATGTCCGTTAGTACAGAATCTAAACTAAATATCTATTGTTTAACACCCTGACAGATGACAGGGGTTACTTTTCAAATTAGATAGAAACTAATGTGACAGAGTTGTATTTGCAAGTTTTCTTTCTAGACCACCAAAATTAGAAGTTAGATCAAAATAGAGAAAAAGTTGAACTACTCTACTGTAGCATTATAGTATATATAAAATAAATTATTTTTCAACTAAAAACAACAAAAAAGTAAATGTGAGGGAGAACGGTGGAGGTCTGGAAAGCAAGTAAGTCCATCTTCCTTCAAAAGAGTCAATATCAAACAAATTACACTTCATTTCAGTTTCTTCTTTCAGGATTTTGGAGTTACATAGGTCCATTGAAATATGCCTTTCAGAACTTAAGATAATTTCTCAGTAATTTGGTGGTATTTTCTGGACAGAATGACAACATCCACAATCCTCAATTTTATGCTGGTCTGTGAAAGAAGAGCAGAATATATCCATATATAAATGCAAGAGAGACAAAACAGTGCAGGCACAAAAATCTCAGATGACAGAGAAGCAAATACTACACTTACTAGAGTTTTAGCAAAAGATAAAAATTTTATTTTTTTCTCCTTCTTTTATTTCCTTTATTTTTATCATTGATGGCTGGGCACCAGACATGTCAAAGAATGTGACTCAATATATATTAGAAGTACATAAAGCTAATTTTTGCTGACTTATTTTTCTATATTTTGTTAAAGAATAAAGATGAATCTTTTATTCATCAACACATGCAAATACTAGGGAGCTATGAAAAGGAAAAGAACTTACTAATAGAAATATATTTCTGAGATAGAAGTGTGTCAGCAACAACTTTAAACCAACAGAAATAAAACTCAAATCAGTAAACTTTGGTTATAGGTCATCACCACAATATTTCACTGTTTATTTCAGCTAACATCAATAGCGTTACATCAGTTTTCACTGACTGGCAGCATATTCTTGCTAATTTCACAGGATGCTACTTATAGACTGACCTCCTTCTTTACCAAGTCAAATGAAAGCAAGTACTCAGTATAAAATACGAAGAGACTCTGCAAAGGAATCCAGCTTATTTCTTGCACTAACATAAATTCTTTTGTCAGCAACTACCAGCAGACTATTTTTTTCTCATGTCAGTATAATTTCAGTACTCTTATGTGTGTATTTTCCTTCATTCTGACATTTATGGCAACTGAACAGTTTTCATTTGATGTTACATTGAAGACCAAACATAAAATTCCAAGTATAAATAGATCATCATTTAATGATTGTACATGAAACAATTCAACCTTACTTACTACACTTTTTCCTTCACTTACACTTTTCCTTCACATTAATATCTGTCAACTCAATTTCTTTCATAGCAATAGTCATGAGTGATGTTTGTACCCATATGCAGCAGGTTTCGAAGAAGAGCAAACAACATAACCTTACCTACTTAGACACTGTGATTTTCCTTCCCAAAGCATGTCAGTCTGGGAAATTTTTGATTTTAATGCCCGTTGTTTTAGGATGTGACCATTACAAAGACAAATGACTGAACAGTAGTAAACTGAACTGTAATTTCACCTTTTTATACTGGAAGAGATGTCTGCAGTAACTGCAATATTCATTGTAGCATCAGAGTTGGAGAGAAGATATTTTTTGGATTTTATTTGCCTTTCTCACCTTTGGTCACAAATCTGCTTTTTTTTTTCCCTTCACTTGATCCATCAGTTGCACAAAACAACAAAGGAAACAGAAGCAGACTAGAAACCAAAACCAAAACAAATGCAAAAATAACATAGACAAACATGCAAAAGGAGAAGAATTATATTTTTACTGAGGGTAAGCAAATGAACTTCCTTCTAATCGCCTTCAAATAGTTTTAAAGATAGCAAAGAGATTTAAATATCTATCTATGTGTGCAAATAGAGCCCACACTATTCTTTCAGTATTCTTTCTGTGGATTAAATTAATGAAAACCAACTGCAATTCCAAAGCCACTACATCCAAGTCAGAACAACCTTCTCTGAGGGAGGGCTTATTTATTTTTGGAAGACACAGTTTCAATTTCAATGAAAGGCTTTTGGATCTAAATTATTTCTTCCCTGACATTATAAAGAACAGATGGAAGTCCTCCCTAGTCTGAATCTGGTTTCTTCAATCTCATTGAAAGGTAACAGCACACAGCATTAGCAAACTGCCTACCTGACTTCTCTCAAGAAATTGCATTTTTAAAAACAATTCAAATACCAAAACATTCTGCATAGACGCGTAGTTTCCATGTTTAATTCTACTACAGAAGTAGAAAATGTGTGATGTTTCTCACAAGGATCCTCAAAAGTATTTTCTGAGACTAGTATTATGGGAGTTGGCCATACCAGCTCTGACTTTGACAAAAAGAGGGCATTCTCTATAGGAAAAAATAGGGAAGGGTCAAGGAGATATTCATACAGCCAAATTTCTTTTGTTTAACAAGTACCTCCAGTAATATTGAGCCTAGGTGTCATATTTGTCAGGAGAAAGTCAGCCATAGACAAACTCAGGATTTTAGCTCTAGGGCCAAGTTTCCTCAGAAAACTAACAATGAGAAATGCAGACAAGCTTAAACTTTCCAAATGTCACAGGCAATATGTATGGGCAGAGGGGGGAAAATGGATATACACACTGAACCAAATACATTGGCTATAAATCATTTCAACAGATAACAGAAAGAAAGGCTTCAGAAGTGATACACCACAGTGTCACCTAATCTACCACCACAGCATTACACATACAGCTTTGTGGTGATAGCTGCTGCTTAGCAACAACCCTGACAACTCCTCCTCTCTCAAAAGACGACTAGAGGAGTTGCAGGAATATAACTCAGAAAACTGCACTTGTTTTAGCATAAAAGTATTCTCACCAGACTGCACAAAGCTAAAATTTACTTGAGCCTGTGTTTGAATGAAGTGTGTATACGCATGTATGTTAACTCTCACATACATACCTACCTACATCCTGCATAGCAGTATTATCACAGTCCACATTTCAAAAGCTCTTGTTTTCTTTATTTAAGACTGAACACTGGATTTCCTGGAATGAAACTCATTAGTTCTGCATAAAGTAATATGTGAACTGAAAAGAACCCAGTGTAAGAATTTACCACCTCAGTTGTTCTCTTTGACTCTTTTGAAGACAGTGTGATGTTTGCCTTTTTCCTGCAATCACAAACCTCCCCTCATTACCATAGTCTTTTAAAAGAGAGAAACCTCATGTCAACCTTGGTGATCAATGTCAACTTTCCATTTGCTGCCATATGTGTTCCATCTGTTTAAGTATTCCCATTCTCTATTTCCCCTGTGGGAGTGTTTTTTTTTTCCCCACAGCTTCTGTCACTAGGTTCAGGGACCCAGGAATCTGAGAGGATACCTTTTCAGTAAAAATGGAGATAAAAGAAGCATTCTGTATCTCAGAGTTCTCCATTTCTTTTGTCACCCCTGATACATGAGCAGAAGGTGCAGAGTTCTTTAGTTTTTTGGTTTTGTTTTTTTTTTTAATTGCCAATACATAAAACAAGTAAGGTACTTAAGTCTGACACTCATTAATTCTGAGGATGGTTATTAATCTTACTAGCATGTGAAACACCACAAGGTCCAATTCCTATTCATGTACTATTAGGAAATGTAAATGTAATTTGGAGCAACTAATGACAAAACAAACAACAACAACAACAAAAAAAAAAAAAAAAAAAAAAAAAAAAAAAAAAAAAAAAAAAAAAAAAAAAAAACCCTGTTACTTCTGTTGTTCATACATCTATTCTAGACCAGGAATATAAAACTGACCTACAGGTAGGTGAAAGGAAAGCGTACTTGCATATCAACCTCAGGATTTAGATGCTTCTACAAGGACTAGGCTAGGTCCTGTCAACTTTCTTCAACATTTAAAGTTGTCAAGTTGACTTACTCAAATGGGGATCAGAAGAGGGAAGAAGGGAATATGTATCTTCTTGTGAAGCATCAAGGTTTGGCAAAGCTGGACGAAGCTAAACGAAGTGACACTGAATTGACCCAATGTCTAAAATAATTCTGAGGTGTAAGACTTTGAGTCATCTCTCCCATTTTCCTGCTCAAGGTGAAGTTGATCAGTAGCTTCGAGGTCAGGTAAAAATTTTTCTCTGGTCTAAACATTAATCATCCTAAGCAACAGGGATTTTACACTTTCACTGAAGAATGGTGCTGGTGCTGCCCTGTATGATTATTTGTCTCCATCTCATTTAATCTATTTCTTCCTACAGCAGTCATCAGTGGTATCTCTGTCTTCCTCTACTCCTCCTGTGGTCAAAAGCATTTAGGCTGCTGAAATGTTCCAACTTAACGTGACTTCTTGCTAACCTACTTCCTAGCATTGCTACAGGTCGATAAAGCACATCTCAGTATAAGGTGAATTCTGTTTTTGCTGGTTTTTAGTCAACAGCGGGAGCACTCATTTACAACCATTACCTAACTTCCTAATATACTGCTGAACTCTTCCTGGGAGTGAAATTTCTCCACTAGAGGGAATAAATTGTAAATAATGCCAAAAGTAACTGGAAAAGATATGTGCTAAGGAAGTGGCAAATGAAAGAAGCCAAGCTAGCTGTGCATGTCAGTGAAAGCACTATCATTTTGAAGTAACGTTGAAATTGGGCTTATGGCTCAGTCATGAGCATCCAAAAAATAACAGTAAGGGCAGCAGGAAGTAAATGTTACTTTACTTTGCTGGCAGGAAAGCAAATTCTTGAAAGTACTCAATTCCCTGTCAAAATGCAATTCAACACAGTTCAATAAAACTGCTACTTACTAAATAACGTCAAAAGAATATGACTCTAAAAAATAGTTTACCAGGCAAGAGGCACTTTTTCAAGGCAGTGTTTATTTCTGAACGTTTTCTGTATCACATGCTAGGCCACTTCTTCAACCTAAACAGAAAACTTTTCACACTGCACGCTAGCCTTCAGGCTCTCAACCCTCCCTTAGTGCTGATGCAGCTAGCTTAGACTGAGAACTTATCAACACACTGGAATATCATATCTGTAAGTGGAAATGAAATGCCTGTCCTCGAGGACGTCCATGCTGGGCCATGCTGGGCCATCCACAGAATCTAATTAACAAACCAATTTTGAGCTACATTTACTTACTACTTGGAACTCAGGAGCACAAATCCAAAAAGGAAATGGCAGGTAAAGAAACACAAAATTACAGCTGGAAACTAAGCCCAAGACTTTTTAATTTGGATGCCAATGTGAAAATGATAGTCCACCTCACTTCTTCTGCTGAAATGAAATAGAATTAAGCGATAGCAGATAAGGAGCAAGTTCTACATGAGTGTCTCATATCATGCACAGTGCATTAATTCTTTGAAAAGAGAGTGGACACTTACTGAGAAAGAAGGTGGACAGAAAAACTCAAGAGTTTGGAATATTAATTTGGTTCTGCAGTCTTCTCATCTGCAAAATGATGCAACTGAATTCTTAGTGTGAATGACAAGCTTCTAATAGCTTTATATCCTAAAATACCTATTCTCAAAGAACACCAAAGTTCAATACTAATGCATACTCACTGTTTATTCGTGAAACAAAAGTCTGACAGGCTTTATATCAAGGAAGCTCACCTTAATTAAAGAATTTATTAATTATTATTATGTGAAGTACTATGGAGCAAGAATAAGGTCTGGAAAAAATTACTCTTAGCTCTACTATGAACAGCAAAGAAGTCTCTCCACCGATGTAGTGCTTAGAATATGACCATAAAAAATGTGTATTTGCTGACACCATCCTTCCACATTAAACTTTTTCACTAAATCTCAATATAAGAGGAATTATAGCTTATTACACAAAGAAGTTCCATTTCATTCAAAGCACAGTGCCTTCTAGTCCTTGAACACTTGATTACTAATTGTGAATTCAAGAGAAAGAATTATAAGAAAGAATTAAAGGATTTCCTTTGGGTCAAAGTTGAACAAGATATCACTATCAGCCAGAATGAGTGGTATTTACTTTTATGCATGAATTTTACTAAAAAATAAATAAAAATCATCAACAAAAAAAACACCCAAGGGTGAATAATTAAATTACTGCTTTGTAGATTATCCATTACAATGGATTTGGTTACTCTATAATTTATCTGCCATTTCTCTCTCTATATATATATTCATAATATTCATATATTATCAATATATATTATCCTAAAATATAAAATTGTTGCTGTATCACGGAAATCAGATTTTCAGGTTTCTGTTATGAACCTGGACAGGTGTTACTATGTCTCTCAAATTCTACATGAAAAAGATCATGATGGCATCACCTTTTCCTTTCTTCATAAATAAACTTGACTATTATACAACATCTTAGTCTGGAGCAGCTTCTACTAAGAGTCAACTACAGGATAATCTTGTGATCTGAACTAGCAACATACAAATACAGTAATAATATTTTATATGTTTTTACACCATCACGTCTCTGTGAGTATATGGTCATGATGAGTATATGGTCAGACAAAACTAATGGAAATGTCATTGGGAAATGCCAGCCAAGACAAACAGAAAGTACTTTAACTACAAAGACAAAAATACGATGGCTTTATTTGCAACTTATTCACTCTCTCACCTCACTTGGCTAATTCACAACACTCCAAAAAAAAAAAAAAAAAAAAAATCTAGCATAATTATCTAGAAAGACAACAATTAAATGTTAAAGAATGTTTTGGATCCAAGAGTAGTTTCTTTTTAAAAAGTGTTTTCTGTTCCATGAATGTTATATTGTTTTATTAATTAACAAAAGATAAAGCAAAATGAAATCAAAATTTTCATGAGCTCACGTTGCTTCATTTTTTCTCTTTGATGTTACATAAGAAAGGGTGAGATATCTACTTACAGAATAGATGCTAGAAAAAGAAAAATTTATCATCCATTTAGGAATTGTATCACCTCCACCTATTGTATATTACTCATTTATTTTAAGTGTAGTTTTTATTATTTTGGGCTTAAGAATGCTGTGAGAAATACAAATATTGCTAATGCTTTTGATTACAAAATATGGTTAATTTGATTCAAAATTTGTAAAATGTTCACAGAAGATAAAGTTCTGCATGTTAGAGCACTTAGAGCAGAAAATTTCTAAGGAAATGAATAAATTAATAATTGTTATAATGACAGCTAGGATAAAGTAAGAAAAATTGAGTACCTTAAGAAGGACAAACACAGTGTCAGTGGAGTAAGTAAGAAGAACAAACTAAATTTGTGGCATTATATTAGCAATACTGGGGTTTAAAAAACATCTTATTCATCAAGAATGATAGCAGTCTGTGATTACATTTGTTTAAAAATGCAATAAAAATGAATTCTACTGTCAGTGAGTTGTTCCTTTGCTCTACTTTCAACGCAGAGGAAAACATGCAAGCACCCAGGTCAGCCCAGGAGAAACTCTAGGCTTCCTGCAGCCCAGGAGAAGGCCATGGAGGAGCAAGCCATTCCCCTGCAGCCCATGGGCACTGCTCAGAGCAGATCTCCTCTCATGGAGGAGCCCATGGGGTGGCAGTGGCTGAGGCCTGAGGGAGGATGCAGACTGCAGTGATCCAACGCAGGAACAAGTTCCTGGCACTGCAGTGAGAGGAGCCCACAGTGGAACCAGAAGTCTGGTGTCTGGTATGAAATAAAGCCCATGCGACTTCTTTTTTTTTTAAGTAGGCAATAATTTAAACTAATCTTCTGAAACTCTAATCTGTTTTGCTTGTAACAATGACTGGTAATTGACCCCTCTGTGGTTACCTCGATACACAAAATTTTTTATCTTGTTTCTTCCCTAAAATTTGCCCTGATGAGGAAGGGGTGTGACACAGGTCTGGGCAGCCAGCCAAGATCAACACAATACAGGTGACTATAATTTCTTTGGACTTCTTATTTTATTTTATTTTATTTTATTTTATTTTATTTTATTTTATTTTATTTTATTTTATTTTATTTTCAGGAGTTTGGAGGAGTAAGGGAGAGTAAGATAAATGAAGCATGGAAAAATGATTCCCTGAACACTACAAACAGTAAACAGGTAGCTTCAGCTTGCTTTCTCAAAAATCCCCATGTCTACTGATGTGTAATCCTGTGTACTCAGAAAATCTGCCCCTCTTCATGGTGATGCTCATGGTCATTTATCCAGCATTTCTGATAGATTTTATTGATTCTAATGGTAGCTGCTAGGCTTTAAGCTAAAGTTAAATAGCATCCATTTTATCTAATACCAGTTTAGTTTAAAATCTTTTCTATTGGAGAAAACAGTTTATTTGTGGTAACTCAAAGTAAATTTCCACATTGTGGAATCGAATACATTAAAAAAGGCCACTTGTCCTTTCACTCTACATCTGCCAGGGACAGAGAAGTGCAAGTGGCTCAAGTTATCTCCAAAGGAGATAATGTAGTAAGCCAGCAAAGCATTTATTTATACATTCAGGCCCAGACAACCACAGATCAAGCTTTTGTTGCTGGTGATACTTGCAGTGACAGAAAAAAAAACTGAGTTTTCTTCTTTGATCCTGGAAATATGCACTTGGCAATACTTCCTATCTTTCACAAATACTAATGTGCCTCCATATTTAAGATCTGCTGAATAATAGCAATTGCAAATTCCAATAATAATGCATGAATGCAAGCAAGTAGTAAGCTCTTGCTACAATATTTTCTGCACTTACTGAAGGCATATTGGCAGAAGAGGTGCCAGTGGGGCATGATGTTACCTCTTAGGAACTCTGAAGAAATTTGCAGGAAAGCATTGGCTGTATTTTAATTATCAGAAATGCCTCACAGCTACTCCACAGCTTGGCAGATAAGAGACTCCCCATCTGCCTCTTCATCTACTCAATATCCATTAGTTCATCTAAATGATATGATCATAACTGTTTTCCTAGAACAGCAGTGTATCTTGTTTCCTTAGTTAGAGCAGTTTGAGAGATATCTCAAAGACATGGCTAGAAAGAATAGGAATTGATGTTTTATCCCATGGCCAGTCTTAGCTAAGGCTAGAGATGTTTTAAACCCAACTATTTTTCACAAGCAACTGTTGTGTTTGTTTTGTTTTTTTTTTTAAATCAGCTTCTTATGCAAAAGGAAACACTGAGCTTTAATATTTGAAACAATTTGAGATTATGCCCTATTTTTTTCTACTTTTGTTGTTTTGTTACATCTCATGTGATTATCTTACTGATCATTTCACATTTCGTTTAATCATTTCACAATGAATTGAAGCACTGAAATATCTGTCTCCTTCTATTGTAATATTACTTGGACCATCAGAAAGAAAAGAATGAAAATATTTCCAAAGCAAGCTTTTGTGAAGGAGGAGTGATTTATCTGCAAAAATGAGATGTCATACTGCTAAGGAATATACAAATATATTTTGCTAATACCTAAACAAAAATGGACAGTGGGAGTTACTACCTCAATTTCACACATGCCTTAAATGTAGAATTTATTAGTCTATCAACTCATTCAGTAATTAATCATGTGATCAACCTTGTTTTAGTAGATCAACCTTGCAGGCCAAGGGGCAGCCAAAATATCGAATCTGAGCACTCTGTGTGGCATACTTGAAAACAATGTATCAGAAAGAAGCAGAAGAAGCAATTATTATTTGCTATAGTCTATTCTGAAGTTTGGAATTCAGGTTTCCACTCTTCTCAATGAAACTGGTGGAAAATATAGCCATACACTGTTGTAACGTTTCTTCCAGCCATCAGCCAAAACCTCCAGATTTTTACAAAAAACTGCTATGGAAGACTACCCACTATGCAGATAATGAGAACCTAAATTTTTTGAATGGCTACTGTTCTGATCATCCATTCGTTTGTTACAAGTCACCAGAAGTTTTGGTCCATTGACAAGGAGGCAGAAGTATTTAAGAAGAACCCAAGCAGTAACTGCTGCGGATTTTGCTGAGTACTTAATACAGGTGATTAATCAAACCTGAAGTATCCACGTGAAAAGCGTCTGCCTTGTTCAAGTAATACAATAGCATTTTTTAATTTTTATGCCACTTGCTCATATGACTGCTCCCAAAGCTGTAATTTTAAAGCCTTAACTATACACAGACTCTCTTATCGCAATAGTTTCAATCACACGAGCAGACTGCAAGAACACATAAATATGTATGTGTTTAGAGTATTCTTATACACATTTTGTATTTATGCATACACAAACAAGCAGACAAAACACATGTAAGCATTTGTTATATTTATAAAAAATACTTTTCCAAACCCATGTAAAAAAAGTCCCATTATGTTCTATATCTGGCATATGCATTTTCCTTCCTGAATGAGTATACTACTATCGAAAAATCAGCGTCGTATCATGATTTTCTATTTTATTCAATAAAAACAAATGGTGATTATTATTACAAAGGCTTTACAATTGAAACATTGAATGTTTCTTTAGATATTGGTAACTATTAAAATGCAAATACCACTGTTTTATTTACTTATTTAAAATGCAGCAGCTATACAATACTTCAACCAGATTTTCAGCTTTCACAGCTGAGTGAAAGGAGAGCATAAGGTATCCCATCCATCTTTCTTATGAAATTTATTTTCAGCACAACTGCTAGCAACAAAGATTACTATTTACATGTATTTATATAATATATATATTTATATTTATATAAAGGGTGAAACAGAGTGGAGGGAGGGAGGGAGGAAGTAAAGAGGGAAAGATAGAAGGATGGAAAAGAAGAAGGGAGGAGGGTAAGAAGGGAGGGAGAAAAAGAAGGATGGAGAAAGGAAGAACATTCCACTCTGACTACCACTGAAAGCAATAGTTGTTGTGTTTTATTTAACTCTAATATATGAAGTCAGACTGCTTCAAAAATTATACAGGAAACCAAGTTCACTTGACTACATAAACACAGGCCCACTATTCTTACACATATTACTTTCCAGTACCTCTTGTTCCCACTCTTAATAAAGTATAAGCCTTAACCTTCTCCTTGACAGATTTTAAATTTAAACCTCTTGCTTCACATTTAGGTTATCAGTCAGCCTTAAAAAAATTCTGTTGCTCATCATAAACCATATGAATGGCTAGGAACTCGTTTCTTATGTCAACAGAAACCTTCCCTTGAATCTCAAGCCTTGAAGCAAATCTGAGATCAGTTTTTATCTTGTCTCTTATATCCACTGTTCCAGAATCAATTCTGTAGTTGCTAAACTTCTGATATGATTTGATCTGCAGTATAGTAGCCAACAAACAACATTCTTTAGTGTGTATATATATATATATATATATAAATATATATATATATATACACGTATTTATGTGTATCCTGTCCTGGTTATAAACATTAATCAGGAGTCTCCCAGATAAATTCCCATTATTCAGGTTAAAATTTTGACTTACAAAGCCTTGCATTCCTAAGAAAAAATAACACTATTTTTTAAAATATTCAAGTACAATGCATATTTGACATGCAGTACTTACTTTGGCCTTAAACTACATGTGATCCTGATTTGCTTCAGTACTTTTGGCATATGCTGTTCCTGGGAAGTATAGTGCAATCTTATAAATCTTCTTTACTAACTGGAATTCTTTCTACCAGTTTTCTATTGTATTAGATGATCGCAGAATCATAGAAAGGCCTGCATTGAAAAGGACCACAATGATCATCTAGTTCCAACCCTCCTGCTATGTGCAAGGTCACCAACCACCAGACCAGGCTGCCCTTGAATGCCTCCAGGGATGGGGCATCCGCAACCTCCTTGGGCAATCTTCGGCTAATACTTCACATATGTAAAATTCCATGGAGCTTAGTAGTAATTTGCCATAGATTTAAGAGGAATTGGGCGTACATAGGGCATATATTAAATAACAAAAAGCTAATAGAAGTTTAGTGACAGTGACAGAAAGGAAGATACCCATTCCCACTGGTCTATCACACAAATGCCAAATCCAGTATCTACAAATGTGCACAGAAATGGAAGTGAGAAAAGACTGCTTTTTGGACCAGTTCTGGAGTTGCACAATTTGATCCAGCAGCTTCATTCAGCAGAAGGAGGTTTAGAACTGTTACTGGGGGGGCTCAGCATAGATGAGCAAATGAATTGCTTTTTAGACTCTTCAGACTCTTTAGTCATCCGCAGTTGACGTTTGCAGTTTGGTAAATGACATTTATTCTCCATGTGCTATCTGGCAATTTACACTGGGAATAATACATTTTAGAAAGCCTTGATTTTATTAATTACAGTGGAAGCAGCTTTTAAACTTCCTATGATATGCACCCATGTTAACTAAAGCATTCCAAAACCGAAAAAGCTTAGCTTGTCAGCAGCAGAGCCAACGGATACAGACATTGAAAAGGTTTTAGCTTTACTCAGAAGAAGGGTAATTTATTATAAATGAGACATGAATACCAATTAAAAGTAATATATATATTCAAAAAGAATGAAAGCAAGACAGCATATTTCCAGTCCTTTATCTGCAACCAGACTAAAGAATTTCTATCTATTACCTCAGCTGTGCAAGAGACTTGAGACTAGAGAATACTCTAGAAGGAAAATAGGAAATGTTAATCTAAAGCACCTCATTCAAGAAATTTCTCTTAGTTCTACTTAGAACAAGAGTTACTACTGTAAAGCTATGTCTTTCTTTCCTTTTTCAGATGGAATTTAGAATTACAAATGAAATTTATCCTGTTGCTGCTTTGATAGAGAATTCAAAATTGTTTTCTGCAGATTTGTATTTCTAATTTCCTTCCATGTAAAGTGGCAGAAAATAAAACAGAAAGAAAAATTACTGGAATACAAAGACAATATGCTGCAGAGAACAAATGTATTACTTTGTTATGTTCCAAAAGTGAGTTTTACATCTGTTATATCTCATCTCAACTGTGTCTTACTGTGTGATTTCTCTATTTTATGCCTCTGACTCTTTCTCATACAAAAGGAGTGCTTGCAGTGGCCAACCAAACTGCATGACAAGACCAAAGAAAAATTACAATAAGCCAATACAGAACTACAAATCAAAAACTCAGTCATACTAATGATATTTTCACATTGCCAATCAGAGTCAAATGGAGTAATACTATGCTGGGCGCATAAAATAATGAAAGAATAAATAGAAAAAGGAAGAGAGTAACTTTTCATTATCTTCTTCCACTTGTCAGAAATGTATACCATGTCAAGATCAACAAGCAGAATCTTTATACGGACTAAAGTAAGACACTTTGTTATCGACTATTGAAAGATGATGGTTCAGTAGCTCCATCTTCCTATGAATGGTGAGAGACAATTATTTCTGCAGGCAATTTAATGGGACTGGAGAGATAGGAATCTGAATTATTCCTCTATTTATTTTTACAGGGCATGAAAGTTATTTATTTCAGCCTACTAACACTGTTGCTCAACTCATCTTTCCCTAGAAGGAAAAACAGTGATTTATATATTTTCTTATTGTAAAAGAAAGTTGTTGTAAAATAAATATTCAAGTCTAATCCTCTTTCTATCTTGTAAAGACAGCATCCTATATAAAAGAACAGACCTAAACTCATCTTTATCACTTCTAATAAGAAATGCAGATTTTCGTGTGATCTTGACAGCAAATTGGACACCTAATTAAAAATAAAAGGTGCCAAAATATAAAGCAAAAATTATAAATTACAATTCTATATTATTATAAAATATTATTTTGTTAAATTTAAAGCTAAATTAAATAGAAAACAGATGCATTTAAAAATCTATACCATTCCCTGAACATGTATGAGCACACTGTTCATAGAAAAAAAGTCTTTTTAAAAAAATTTCAGTTTAAGTTTTAAAAGTCTAGAGTGTATTTAACTAAAAATGAACTATTTCTATTCCATTAAGTAGAATAATGATTTCTTATACTCTCTTCTCATTCAGAACTAAAACCTGCTGATATTTATTTTGGAAGGATACTGTAGCTTATTCTTAGCAGAAACATTAGGAATACTGATACACACTAGCTATGCCTAACAAGCATCTGGTTGAATGTAAGAATCATCTAGTGCTTTTAACTCAGACTCTTAAGATTTTACAGAAATAACCACTGCTTCTGGAATTTATTTATTTATTTATTTAAATTTAAAGTGCTAATGAGATTTGCTTCTGGTTTAATGTACAGAACAAACTGGTCAGCTGGCCGGAAGAACTGATATCTACCTGAGACATTTTGAAAGAGGTGGAGTCACTAGCAGCCCACCTCACTCAAACGCTTGATACTACAGTTAGCCTAAGTCAGATCATCCCAGTGATTTCCCTACCTAAGAAAAGATACTTCCAGGAGATATTTCATCTTCTATATCTTAGATTCTTATAGTAAGATGAAACAGCTCCATTTCTCTCAATCGAAAAGAAAGGGAGCCAGAGAGAACTTGTTTAGAATCAAGACAACAGAATGTACAAGCTTAAATTGATGAACAAAATCTCATTTCTCCACTTCGAGATTTTGTAACTATGGAAGGGGGGTGCATAAAGAAAATAAAAAATTGTGTGCCATGATCAGCACACATTGTTTCAGAGCAGCGTGTTTGCTTTACTCCAAACAAATTTTATTATCATATGTCATATCTGCTCTCCTCCCTCTCTTTCCTAGGGGTGACTCTGCCTGCACTCATGTGACTTTAAGCATTTGTCCTCCTGCTCCTCCCAGATTTACAACATGGAACATGTTGCACTTTGGTTTCCTTTCTCCATTTTGAGGTCAAATGTGAAAGACAGCAAGGAATAGAGAAGCAGACCCATCAAATGAGACAACTTAGGGGGAAAAAAAAAGAGGGCACTTGAGAAGACTTGTCCCTTTCTTCTCTCTTTCTATCCTATGTAAGGACCTCCTGAGAAGAGCAAAAGGAATTTTTCCTCGCTTCTTTCAATAGTTTTGACTGACTGCTTTCTGCATTTGCAGTGCCCCCTAGGGACACCGTCAGTTACTGTTTCCTTCTCTAATAGCATACATCAGCGTTCTCATCACACTTGCTGGATATTTAACTTCTCAAACATTATTTCCTTACTACTTCCCAAAGGAATACTTCCTATCTTAATTTATTACATATACAGCAAAAAGGAAAAAGCAAAGAGGAAAACCTCTTTGAGAGTCAAAAACAGAAAGTTACTCCCGGGTGGCAAAAGAGACTGAAATTCCCAGATTACAGGGACAATCATTTAATCTATTCCCTTATCTTGTATCTTGCTCAAGGGTCTCGTGCCAGGGAAACTCTAGCCACTATACCTGTGAAATGCTTAAAGAATGAACAACCAAATTTATTTCTGAGCTCCTGTAAATGAGAACAGACCGAGACTCGGTGCATGCTGGGAGAGATGTTTCAAATTCCTGTTTGCTTTGTTGTTTTTTTTTTTATCGCATGCACAAGGAGTGGTATAATTAAGCATAAGGTAGAATTTTCAATAATTATTTGTCAGTAATATTCATTCAAAATTTCGAAAACTTTACCACAGACAATTGCTTAAAGAAATTTCCCCCACATTTTACGGTCTCTGAAATGAGTGACTTATTTCTGTTCCTTGTATTTATTTATATATCTTATCCTTACATTTGGATGCACTCCATACAAGTGAATTATAACACCAATGACTTGGAAAATTCAACTGGAACTGAAAAGTGCTTTAAATTACTTAGAACAGGAAGAAAGTGAAACTTATTGATAGTTACCATAGGAATAAAATGTCATGAAATTATGTGGAAACATGCCAATGAAATGTACATTCGATGGCAAGAATTTTACAAACGTTCTGTGCAAAACTGCTGTTGATGAGGCACTAGTATTTACAGAGATAAAACATGAGTCATATTACAATACAATATATCAGTGAAATAGTAAAGAATGCACAGTCAAAATGCACCATGAAGACGGATTTCAAGACTACTCACAGTGAACCCATCTGGATGACGTTAATTAATACAAAGCCTAATTCACATGGCAACATCTATGTTAACTGTAGTAATTGTACTAAATTTTAAGTTAGTCTACATGGTTTCAGTGATAGATACATTAAAGGTCTTTGATAAGGGAGGGTGACAGGATCAGATTTCTGCTTGTCTTTTCACTTCAATATACTCATTTTTCGATAGTGAAAGGGATTGTCTAGGGATGATTCATCATATCACAGTGGATAGAAATTGATATGAAATCTCTGCTCTTACTATTGCTAGCTGATTTGCAGCATGGTTTGAGCCTGGAGTATCAGCGTTACACAACTTCTTTTCCTGTCAGTCAGATTGATTGAGAATAGCCAGAAACTTCTCACTGATCATCAGAAATCTACTGCGTCAGAAATGTGTTACTAAGAAAGCCTTTTGGCTTCCCATTTCATTGTCTTTTTCTTTTTCCTTTCTCCTATATATTTGTAAAATGTTTAGCTATTTTATGTAAAGTTATCGCTGTGCTGTTTATTTATCATTCAGTTATACACTATTTCTCTGGCTTTTTTCCTCTCTAACTTCATTTTATTCTCTTTTCTTCTGCACTGGCAGTTATGCCTCTAATAATTCAGCTTAAAAGACAGTGTTAGCTGGGTACTGTGAGAATTTTATTGACTTGTTCCAGATGGCCAAATACAGAAGAGAGCAAATCAGGTCTCTTGCAAAAACCTTTAAGCATTGTTTGCTCGCTGAAGTCAGCATGGTCCTAGGACTGCAAAAGAAGAACGAAAATACCAATAGAAGAATGAAGATATCAAAAAAAAGAATAGGGGAAAAAAAAAATTCGCCCCCAAAAAAGCAAAAATAAAAATGCACAAACCAGCCACAAAACAAAAATATAGACTAAGTTATATATAGTTCTCCTTTAGCAACTAATGGGGTAGATACCAAATGAATTCAGTGATAACTAGCCTTCTTCCACAGGTACCAGATGTATTTAGCAGTTCTGTTATCTCAGGCAAAGGGGACCCTGTATGAAGCTACAGAGAAGTGACAGGTATTTTACCATGGGACAAATAAAGCTGGAACTTACATGTGGCTGCAGGGAGCCATTTCAGGAAAAGAGTGAAGAACATGAATAAAAGTATGAATGCAACTGGAATTAAGGTGGGCAGGATGAACCAAGTAACACACCTCTGTAACATACAGAACATATCTGAAAACCCCCTGCACTCCCAGGGTTTCAGAGTCTAGGCAGATTCCCTTTACTAGGAAAATTGTGAATAAATTGAGACGATCACTGGCTTGGAAATAAACAACTATTAGAAGAAAGAGTGTAGAAATACCTATAAACCACTGAAATGGAAAACTGAAGAAAAAATGAAAAGTGAACATGCCTAGGAACATAGTACTAGCTGACAGAGGAACTCCTAAACAAAATGACAATGTACTGCTTCCTGTAGTAAACGTAGAAGAATAGGAACAGACAGGACAAACTACAGCAACAGACCACACAGATTCCTTGTTTGACTTAAGAATAGCCAGTAATCCTCCGGCTAGAGCTCAGATTTTTCTATTTGTGTGCAACATATATTTTTATGAGACATAATCAAACATATTATTTCTGGACTAAAGCAATGTTAGAATCTTTTTTATCAAGGAAAGGCCACTATCAGTATATTAAGAAGAAAAAAAAAATATGCACGGAATTACCAGGCATCTAGCATGAAAACGTGCAGATAGGATCTTGGGAATTCAGTGGGCTACGGTGTATTTATTTTAGCTTTAATCCAAAGACAGGTCACACTGTTCTTAAAATTCATCCAGCATTTTGACTATTTTTTAAGTAAGGAGCTCAGAGAAATAACAGTATTTTATGAACAATGTTCTGTTAAAACAAAATGATATAAGAGAAGGGTACTTCACTGCAGGCTTCCTGAAATGCAGACACTATAATAGTGATTTCCATATGAGATAAAATTCGAGCGAGATAAATGGAGAATTCTATTGGAAAACATGAAGAAGTTGTTGTAAACAAGAAGAAAAGCAGTAGACAGACAGGGCTTTATTGATACAGTGATCCAAGTCAGTAACTGTCTACTGCTTGCTTCTTCCTCGAGCATTCACGGTGGAAGAAAAAAGACACCGTACTTCTCATATTTAAGCAGGAGCAGACATCTAATGTTTTTCACCCTTATAAAAGCTGCTCAGCCTGTTGTGGCAACAACATAATAGAGAGTCTCTACTTCTATAGCTGTTTTTTACACAAATTACTGAAAAAACAAAAGGTGGAAATAATTTCCTTGTAACTCATGAATTAAATTGCATCTTCTACTGAGGTCTTATTTACTTTAATTGACAACACAATAGACTGCAACACTTTGTTCACAGAGCACTTTTATAAACTGCTAGATTACATTAGAACTGGTAATGGAATTTTAACTGCAGGAATATAAGAGAGTTACAAGGGTGCATCAGCAGAACTGCAGTACATTAAACATTCATTGTTTTGTTTGATAAGTAGAAACAGAGACACTAAAATGAAAATGTGGTCAAGAATGAGTGTAATTAAAACATACTCTTTTGTATCAGTTAAAGATATACTGAAAATCAAATAGCTATATACATGCTTGCCAAGTGCCTTGTTAAGAACAATTTGTTTTCTTGTAATTGGGCTTTATGAAGAGCCTCTACTGATACATATTCTATAAAGCTACTTTTTTTTTCTTTTTTTTTTTTTGCATATGATTTCTCAGGCTTTTTATGTTTGCCTACTCAGTAAACTATCAACTTGTATTCACCATCACCATACTTCTGTTTTAACTGTATATATGTAAGAAAACATAGCATGCATATATTAGGATTATGATTTTGGACAACCTAAACCTAAGGAAGAAAGGGAAGATTTACTCATTGAGAAGCAATGACACACTTGGCAGCACCATTCATATTACCAGTTGTCTTTTCAGGATACCATAATGCTGCTACCGAACCCAATTGGCAGAATAAACATCTTAATGGAAAAGTTGATATAAACACAATAGCAGAGAAACATTTGTTGGTATCTGCCTTATCAATATAACAGTATTTACCAACAGAGCAAGCAAAACACAGTTGTGACCAAGCTGCAATACATGCAGACCTGTATGAGAACTGCTAAATCACAGCCTGAACCTCTGATTGATCACCTGAGGTGAGCAACGAGTCAGCCCTGGGAGCACGGGTGAAGGCAATTTACCTGTGCTGCCGGAAAGGTAGGAGCCTGGCTCCACCTCTCCTAGACCCATATAAGAGCTGACTGGCAGTGGGGAAGTTTTCCTCTGGAGTTTTGCAGTGAGCCCAGGACATGCGTAAGCTTTCTACCTATTCTCTCTTGGTAATTATAATCTGTTTTGCCAAACTCTTTTATTTCATAATTATAACATCTTTACATTCATTGATTATACAAGACCTCAGTATTAAAGCATGTCCAATTTCAAAATGCCGTGTACAAAAGAAATGCTATCACTATCTAATAAAAAGGAAAGGTATGCCATAAATCCATTTCCTTACCCCTTCTCCTCACTGCAGAAGAAAATCAATAAGCATCTGTAAAGAAACACTTGATCTACAGCAAAAGAAATGACTGGTCCTTAAGTTACAATGCATACTCACGGATAGACAGTGTATGTCAAACTTTCTCCAGTAGGGACCTTGAATGCCATCTACACTTAATCTTTATAACCTCATCAAATGAGTAATTGTCTTTTTCTCCAGAATTCTGACCTTGTTCAGTGGCTCCATGGAAATAAATTATGAGCAAACTCATAGAAATTGACTGAGTGATCAACAAATCTTCTCTCCCTTGCTTTTGTTTTAGTTTCAGTTGGGATAGAGTTTTGTTTTTGTTTTTGTTTTTTTGTTGTTGTTGTTGTTTTGTTTTTTTTTTTGTAGTGTCTGGCATGATACTATGTTTTGGTTTTAAGAGAAAAATAATGTTGATAATACACTGAAGTTTCCAGTTGTTACGTGCAGCACAGTACAGAACCAAGGACACTTTAGTTTTCTCAATTTCTTCCAAAGCAGGAGGTATGCACATGGAGCTGGGAGGAATAGAGGGTCAAGGAGATAGGAGGGGAGAGAATCAGGATAGCTGACTTAAACTGTCCAAAGGGATATTCCATGCCATATGCTATCATGTGGAAGAAAAGTTCCATCGGTAGGAGTTCATCTTTTTTTTTTTTCTTCTACTTCTAGGAGTTTAGCTAGATACTAGTTGGTGAGTGATGAGCAATTGTTTGTGTATTACTTGTTACATACATTCATATATATATATATATATATATAGTCATAACCATTATTCTCTTTCTTTTTTTCTATCTTAGTAAATGGTTTTTATCTCAAACCTCTAGCTCTACTTTCTTCTTTTTCTTTTCCAATTCTCTCCTTCATCCCACTGAGAAAGAGAGGAATGACTGAACAACTGTGTGGTGCTCAGCCACCTGTCAGGTTAAACCACAACAGCTCTGAACTTCCTTTTATTGTCACACACTAATTCATACCACAAAACTTGCACTGTTTGACACACTAAGTGTTAGTACTCCTAAAGTGTGGCTCATCTTTATTTTTCTGTATGATTTAATATCATCTTTCCCTTCTAAGGAGAGAAAGAATAGAAATAACAGAGAGAGAGTTTATCATGTCTCATATCATGCACAAAATAATTTTGGAGGTTGCCTAACTGTTAGTGAGAAGTGCTGTCAGGGAGAAAGACTAATAAAAGCTTTGACAAGCCATCTTGTTCTTAACAGCTCAGAACGTGCACGGTATCACTTTACACTGAAGGGACTGGTATAAGCTTGTAGAAATCTTAGCTTCCTACAAAAATATCTAAACAGATCAGCATGCCAGAAATTGAGAACTAGATTTTGAGAACCCATTAGCACATCTGGGAAAGTAAAGATTTTCAACGTAGTTCAGTTCTCAGGTAATACAAACTTCAGTGATGCAGGTACCAGAGTAGCAATCCTTCTTTTAAAGGAATGCTATATTTTATAGGCTACTCCTTCTCTGAAGAGAAGCCACTTAATCATCATAAAGTCCAGTAAAATATTTCACTTTGAAAAGGTAGTTAGAAATTTTGACCAAATTTCACTTCTGATATCTGCCTTTTATCTAACAAACTCCATCTGCATTTTCAGTAGTTTCCTGTTCACCTTACATTGTACATCTTCTTATGGCAAATACATGCGCAATAATATCCTAGATCTGGAGATTCCCAGGGGAGGAATGTCAAGAAGATAATATTTTTACTGTAGACAACTATGAATTTCAGTTTCTTCTCCTATGATGATATCCAAATGTTAGACAATACATGTTTGTTGTAGGAAAAGCAGTGATGCTGTATTTATCCCTTTATTCTTTAATTTTCTTCGTCTTGGTAAAATTCCACTCTACCTTAACCCAGATGTAAGATCATATTTTAGTGGAAAAAAAAAAGGTGTATCATCTCATCCAAGCCATTGATGGTTTCTTACAACTGATATTACCTTAGCAGACAAAGAAGAAAGAAAATGCGTGATGGGTGGATTGAGGACACCTGGATTCCTGACTCTATTGTTCCCTTTCAGGGAAGCACATTGACCATGGGCATACACATGCCAGAAAATACTCTGGATGCTTGGTATCCAGGCATTCAGTCTGTTCTGCCATAGCTCTCTTATAATCTCCAAAATTTTGGTACATGTGTTTATGCAAATGTATGTGTGAGTGGAGGACAGACCTGCTGAAAACTCTGATTTTCTTATATCTGGAGCAAGCATCAGGGAAAACTCATGAAAACGTAATCTGGTGAAGGAGGAGTAGTCCAGATAACCTCACAGAATTGTTTTTGGTTCTACTCCCTGGGACTATGCAATGAATTTTCTTCACTGATTATATTAACAACAACAAACAAACAAAAAACAGGCTGAATCATTTTACTGGTTAAGAAAGAGTTAACTGTGATAAAGAACAGAGTAAAGTCCCCTGTTTTTCACTTGATAAAACTAAAATGCAAAGTAGATTGTGGAGAAGCATAAAGATTTCTGACGCATTAAATTCAGAAAGCAGACATATTAGAACATCTTTTAAATGTAACATTTCCACTTTGGCATAATAACAAATGCAGTTGACAAGCTATTTATTTATTGATGCAGCCCATTCTAATGGGCTTCAAAATGACTGGTGTTAGATAAAATTTCAGAGGAGTGAATTATTTAATGTTCATAAATGGCACACTCGACTGCTTGTCACATTTTTTGCAGTAAAACATCCAAAGGCAGATATACTACTCAATTATGCCAAAATCAGCAGATGAGAGAGAAGTCCCTCTTTGATTAAAAAATATTAAATACATGATGACAGAAACTCTATATTCAACAGCAATATCATGAAAAAGAGTCATTATCTGAGCATTAAAATCAACAAGTTTTAATACCAGTAATGATAACAACGGCAATAAGAACTGTGGAAGGAACTCCGGCTCAGATGTTGAGCAAAAACATAGCAGGAACTGAATGCTTTCCAAGCACATGTGGCTCAGCTACAAGATATGCCAAGGCAGATTCATGGCCACACTATCATGACCAGGTCCTGCAACCCTCACTATTATAAGGAGACCGAATGATATTGTACTATATGGTTTAAGCAGCAAAGGTTTTTAACAGTTCTGATTCTCTTTCAAAACACAGACCTTAACAGCTTGGTTGCTACAACCACTTCTTAGCAACAGAAATCAAACAGAGTAATGGCCTAAAAAGGCAGAGCTGTAGACTCAACAGCAACAGACAGCTATGGCATAAAAAGCTTGTCAGCAGAGTAGATGAAATTTTTAATCTGTGAGCATATCCTGTCACATATGGGGAGCTGTAACCTAGACACGAAGGAAAAATGTCATAGAGTATGCACAAATAATGACTCAATGTTGGCTCAAAAAGCAGAAAGTTTAATTTGTTCTATGTCAGAAGAGATGTGTGGGTGAGAAGAGAGCCTGGAAAAGGGTAGAAAGCATGGAAATATCTAACTGTCTTGTCAAGAAGTAAGGAAAAGAAAGGATAATGGGCTGAGAGGGTGGGGTTAAGAGCAATGTCATGGATGGCTAGAATAATATTCATTGAGATGAGAACTGAAAGCATGAAGGAAGCTGAGATGTGATTTGAATTATGAGATCAGCACTGGCAGAATGGTTTGACTGGCCAGTGTCAGCATGGAGAAAATGAGAAGTTGGGGGAACTCTATAATTTTATCTCCCATACTTTTCTTTCAGGTTGCCCACCTCCGCCTTATGGAGTCACTCTTTTTTTAGAAAATAACAGAGATATGTTCAAAGGAAGCTTTTATTCTTCAACATGACCCATAGATGCACAGGGTAAATTTCTTAGATTCCAGACTGGCTTTTTGTTTACCTCTGTTCAACTTTCTCATTGGGTTGAGAACTGGTAGACAACTCCAGTCCATTCTTCAGGTAATAATATATTTTATATAACTGGCACCAATAAAACCAGTAATCCGGGTGTTGCACATAACACAAAATGCGAGCCTGTTTGGTTGTAGGCTGACAATATCTACTTGTAAGGTTTCCAGGTTTCCATCCTTTTTTTTTTTTTTTTTTTTTTTTTTTTACTTTTTGACCTTTTGTTTATCAAAATCTTACATGACACTTCCCTTCCTTATTAGAAGCCCCAAATTTTTAGACTTTAAAATGTACTGTCTCTTTTCAAATACTTCTGAGGTAATGAATTCCTGAATAATCTGGACAATGAATGCTCAGCCATAATTGATAAATAGTACACATATACCAGAAGTAATGAGAGTGTAAAACCTTTTACATGTTTAGATAAAAGTTGCACAGTTCAGTGAATATGATAATGAAAAGAATATTTTCAGTGAGAAGCTACAATGAGCCTACTGCTATCTTAGGTAACTGTTCCACTTTCGTGCCTCCCCACTGGGCTCAGACTGAAAAACAAGAAGCATCCGGCAGTCAGCATTGATAACAGGCAGTGATTTTCCTAACTGCATGTCCCAAAGTTCACAAAAGGAAAGAGAGAAGGGGAAAGAAAGGAAGCAAAATGATGTGATAAAAGACAGACAATGAGAAAATTGTATTCAAAGAGCCTGGGAGACTTCCTGAGGCAATCCAACTGATACAGACTATTTACTTCATTATGTCAAAGCATGGTTCGCTCTTATGTTGAAGTTTAAATACAGTGAGTGCAACATACTTCTTAGCAAATTCAATTTATATCTGAATAGTATTACTTGCACATTAAGGTACTCTGACATATGAGTAAGTATGGCACATATTAGCACTGAATGACCTTAGTCACTGTCACCAGACTGTTGCACATCATGTAATTTCATCAGAAAAATAAACATGAGAGTGCAACACAGAATAAGTAATAGCAGACAAGATTAATCTATGTACTTTCTAACATGATTTCAAAATTTATTTGTAATGGAAAGATAAAGAATTTTTCAGGAGCTAAGATAAAAGATCTAGCCAGGTTCTTCTTTCCACACTTGCATCAGTAGAGACATTTCCCCTGCAATTCAAGTCAGGGTACATGATTTGCATGAGTCATTTATCTCATCTTGTTTAAGTCAACAGATTCCGGTCACAGACAGAACAGGACATTGGAAGAGATGAAGCCAGTAAGCAGCCACTGGACACCTCTGACTATCAGTGTTTATCTTGACAACATTTTGTCTGATTCTTAATGAAAAGTTGACTTCCACTGAAGTGCTCTGCCTCCTGCATTACTGTCAGCACTGAAAGCAGTAGTTTGCTAGGATTATCTGGGCCAACCTCACTCAACCCATTTAGAAGCCTCAGATGAAACAACTTTTCTCCTGCTTTTCTAGCTGTGGCCGCCATTGATAAGGACTCCTCAAACTTTTTAAGCTTTTAGCACATGGATTCTCACCAACTCTCAAGCAGTTCTTCGTCAATAAAATTCATATGGAGAATCTATGAAACGAGATGTGATTTTTTTCCTCTGATCTCATTTTGTCTACTATGGATATTCCAGGAATTGAAGACATAATTTTTAAAGCCAAAACTAAAATGTTTATGTCCCTAACTGCTATGTCAAAAGACTCTGGTGAAGATGTTCCCCTCAACCATACGTAGAATGAACAGATTGAAGAAATTTCTTGAAGAAAATTTCATGACTGTGTAAACTGAGAGTGCGCTATGTATCACTGAGGCTTCGAAGACCTGGAAAGCAGCAAACATATGAATGATAGGGCAGGACTGGCCAGATACTAACACAGAAAAATCCTTTAAGATCATCCTGGTACACTGCTTGATATCTAGTAACCAAAAAAGAAGAAATTATTTATGTTCATAAGAGTTCTGCCAGGACCTGTCTACACTCTACAGGACTGACAGCAGCAAGGAACAGTGCCAGATTTTAATAATCTCATATTAATGCTAGCTGTAATCATCACGAATGGAAATGCTAAGGTTATAGTAACGGAGAGATGAGATTGCATTTTTAATCCTGTCATCAAGTTTAACAGGAATCACATATGAAGATTAAGCTGTGAAGTCCTTCCAAAGACATTTAGTCTTCTGAGTGCCAAAACTGCCACCTGCTCTAATAGCTAAAACATGAAATTCATCTACCTTTCAAAAGTGTAAAAAGGTCATAATGGAGGGGAAAATATAGAAATGCAGAACCTTTTGGAAGGACATTTCTGTCCTTAGCATTTACTTTTCTTGATTTTATTTTATCAAGAGGCTAAAGGAAAATATCCTACTTTTTTCCTATATATACTAGAAGATCTTCAGTACTAATGATACTTGTCAGATTGACAGCTTGGGAGAATAACCCCTGCACTAATAAATCCAGAGAATGAATATTATATTAGGAGTAATACTGAGAGCTCCCTTAGACTAGCACATCAATGTGTCTCAGTCCTGACCCGAAGGGGACTACTTTCTGAGAAGGAAGAAGTTCAGTCTCATTACACATGCATCTCTCAGCCTTTTTGTTAGAACTGCCAATCACAGATATAAAAGTAATAGTGATTCCACTTGGGTGTCACGGAGAACAGCGTTATTAACAGAACTGAGATAAAGACGCAAAATTGAGATTACATAACAATTTAGCTGTGCCTCTCATTTTTTAAGTCCAAATGATTTAGTAAGAATTTCCTTTCTGTTGCTGATCCCCTATTTAAGCTCAAATTTCAAAGCTATCCAGGCTTCTTGGCACTATTTTTTTACTGGAAAGTTGTTCCTGCCTTTAACTGCTCTTACAGCAAAGTGATGTCAGACATATAAGTAAAATCACTGCTGGGTTGCTTTTGTATTTTTCATTTACCGTCACCATCCTTCACATTTACCAACACTAGCTCTCACTTCCCCAATAAACTTCTACATAGGCTAGCATAACATTATAGATTAGCACTGTAACTATAGCCTTTGACTTAAAATATTCTAGTAATTCTGATATTACACCTTAGTACAAATGCTAAATCACAGCCTGAACCAGTGATTGAGTGCCTGGTGGGCCAATCCAGGGGAGCTCAGCTGCATGCAGTGTACCTGAGAGACCAGAACAGGTGGAGCCAGGATACACCCCTTCCCAGGCCTCATTTAAGGGGTGGCAATGGAGGCAAAGGCATCTCTTACTAGAGATCTCTGCATACCTAAGGCCTTTTAAATATAAGCAGCTCTTTTCCTTCATTTCTGCAGTTGCTATATTTGGGCTCGTTGTCATTTGCTGTAGCTAAAGACTTTGCCATTCTGCTATTGTCATGTTACTTTCCATCCTATCATATAGCATTACAATACCAAAATTAAAATTTGTTTTACTCTAACACAAAGAAGAAAAATTCATTTTCTAACCAAAGCCACGGTAATGTCCTTACAAAAAAAAAAAAAAAAAAAAAGTCACTGTCATTTAGATGTGAAAGGAGATACACAGGACAATTAGAATAATAAGAAAGTACACATGCTTCGTCTCAAAAACTACACCAAAGACAAAATTGATTCTGCACTGTGATGTTATGATTTAAAGTAAGATACTTGAAAAAATTTAATAAAAGAAAATATCGTTCTTCTTTTGATGCTTGTCACTAGTGATAATTATGGAGTTCTCAAAACTGAGATTACAGAGAAAGTGAGGCAATTCCCTCAAATGAAGTATCTTTTGCAGTGTGTTTTTTTATTCTCTTTGCTTATAAACACCATGGTTTAATAAAATTGCTTCCAAAGGTCATTTGCTCTCAAGTTAATGAGTTAAAGGAGAAAGACCCTGAACCAAAAAGTGATTCTTATATGGAGTCTAAAACTTTTTTTAAAAATTTGGATAATTTTCGCTCTTCCTTTCTTTTCATCACTACTTTCTGAATTCTTTTTAGCTACTGTGCATTCAAAATTAACTATCATCTCACAATATCTACAGTTAGACAAGCTTTTTCTTAGAATCTTGAGAATGGATATGAAAAGAATTCTACAGAAAGTCATAGTGCTATAGAAGAGATTCTGTCCTCAATTACTTGAGTATTTCTAATGTTGAACAATATCACCTCTGGCTCAAACTCAGCCCTCACCTTCAGTTTTAGCTTGTCTCTCTGAACTAACTTTAAAAATGGCTGCACTACGGACTGCCATCTGCAATAGCTTTTATTACTGTGAATTATTAATAATGAAGCTAATTTTAATGTACCTAAACATCAGTAGCAATCAAGTAAAAACAATGGTATACAATGTATGTCAACCATTAGATTAATCCACGAGTGGTTTTATTTCATGGACTTTATTTTTTATGACTCATTACATATAGAAGTTTGCTGTGAACCTTTTACAGTTAAAAATACTAGCCAGAGTCTCTAAGGATACAAAGAAAACGAAGATGGCACACAGAAGAAAACAACAGTGAAGACTGAGAGAGCAGTTTTAGTCAAATGAGGAAGGTATTTTTCCATCACTTTAACTAAGCCAGAGGGTGAAATTTGACAAGCAGATGAAGAGCTGCAGATGCACAGAAAATGAACATAAAGAGTGATTTTTCACCATCCAGGAAAGAAGAAACACTATCAAATAACTGGCAAGACAAACAGAAATTGGCAATTGTTTTTAGAGTCTGTACAAAAATAACTTGTGGAAAAAATACATTGCTGTCTCATTTCCTTATTTTCTTAAGTAGAGGTCATTTTTATTATCTACTTATTCAGCATGCCATTTTCAGCCTTCCATTCTTCTCATTTTAGCACAGAAGGAAAAATATAATGCAAAAAGTGGTGTCCAATGTGAATATGTTGCTTCTTCAAAGATTGACTGGACAAATCTACATTAAAGCTTCAAAATTGGAAAAAGAATGAAAGAACTAATTTTAAGAAGAAAAAAACAGAGAACATCTTAAGAATCAAGTTCAGGTGTTCTGTTTAATTTGAAGGCAAGGCCAGGTAAAATGAAAATTAATCCAGACCTGCATCAAATACAAAGGGGAAAGACTGTACTTCAACATGTAGATGTTTTCTGATTATTGAGAGAAAGAATGAGATTATCTGAGAATTATTTAAAACATGTGCTAGGATGTTTATCGTGTAATGAAAGAAATACTGCTACTGTTGAATTTTTGTTATTGGTTTTTTTCTGGTGTTGGTTTTTTTTTTTGGTTGTGTTTTTTTTTTTTTTTTTTCTCATTGGTTGCTTGGTTTTTGTTTTGGTTTGGGGTTTTTTTTGCCTTTTTCATTTTCCCAGCTGGCACCTTCTTAATTTTTCCAATAAATTCAGAATGTAAATAAGGAAGAAATGAAGAGTACCAACAAATGGACAGATGGATGGACAGATGGAAGAAAACATCCATATGCCAATTGTTGGCAATGAAATCAGCGCAGCTAAATTAACTTATATGTATTACAAATTTGGGCCCAGGTTCCTACACTGAATAGTCATAAGAACAAAGTAAGGGCCACTGGCAGACTACAGCCGCAGGCATAATGCCAATGTCTGCAGAAAAATGAGACAGAGGAGACTGATATGGTTGCACTGGAAAAATCTAATAGAAAGCCTGCTATATCTACAGTAACCTTATTTTTTCCCCACTGAAAAAGATTTATTTTTTTTCCAAACTGACCATTAATGTTTGGAGGTATGGTGAAATAGCCTACAGGAAAATACATGTAAAGATATATTTCAGATTATTATAATTGATCAATGAATTTTCTATGGAGCTCAAAAGAAGACAACTTTGGTTTTGCATGCAATTTTAGATTGGAATCCATTTTTATCATAAGATTTGATATATGATGAAAGAAAAGCAGAACTGTATTAAAAAAAAAAAAGTTTTAAAAAATAGAACACTTAAAGCTTACTCCAAGCTATTAGACTTTTTATGTGTTCACCCACAAAAAAAACCAATCAAAGTTGAAAATAATTAATGGGAATTTAAAGGGTAAAAAAACCAACTTCTCAAACTGCCATGAACAGTTCCAAAAAAAAAAAAAAAAAAAAAAAAGCTGAAAATAAAAATGTCTGAAACTTTCTCCAATAGAAATAATAAAAAACGAGATAAGAACAGAAGTCTTTGTAAGACAAGGTAGTTAAATAGCTTACAATGGATCTTAGAAGTCTTTATATGATTAGATCTACTGCCTTCATCAAGTCTTTCTCACTATAATATTTCACAACAAATGGCTAATTTAGAAAGTACCACTGCATACTTTGCTTGCTTATTATGAGCAGCAATGTGCTCTAACACATTAATATTTCTCTGTGGTAGTCACAGCAATCTTTGATCTATTGCATACATGCAACACTTTCACATAGAAGTCTGTTAAATAATGTGGGGAAAACACAATTACAAGGATGACAGCACTATTTCTAAAACTGAGAATTCGGTCAAGATTTCAGGAGATCATTTGTATTTTTAAGAATGTTTATAGAAGTGTGAATTTAAAGTTTTGTTGTCCTGGAAAATTTAGAGAAGTCACACCACTATAATGTTTCAGAAAGATTAGATATTAAAACAAAAGCAAGTAAACAGGTGAATCTGATTAGTTCACTACAAACAATATGCTGAATTCCAAAGAGATTGTAAACATGTCAGTTTTTTGTTTTTTGTTTTTTGCCTTAATATAACTTCATCTTAAATGTTATCATTCCTGGTTCTTTTTCAGACTTGAAAAACAATGAAGATATTTGGGATTAGCATTAATTCCAAATTCTGTCATCCTTTCCAACAAAAAAAAAATCTTTACAGAAAATGAAAATATTGGCAAAGTGCAATTGACTGAGAATGCACTCAAAATAGGAAATTATTTCAGGCTTGCAAAGCTGCACTTTATTTCTATCATTGATGTCCAAAAAGTAATATATTTGCATCCAGGAAAACACAGGCTTTCTATCTTCTAACCTTATCAGCCTATTCATTTTTATGCCTAGTACTGCAGACTTTTGGTACCTACTGTGAAAACATTCCTAGAACAAACTAAGATTGCTCCTCAAATTTTCAAATTCTAGAAAGTTCCCAATAATTACATTCAGTTTGGCAAAATCAGAAGTTAAAAGCATAATCCCATATAACATTAGCTTGGGCTCTATTTATTTCTTAATTCTTTATGGAACTATGATCAGAGATTATAAAAAATTTATATGAAATTTGAAAATTTCATTATGTATAAGAATTTTGCCTTATTAACATGAAAAAGAAGTAATAAAATGTCAGACATTGTTCATGTTTACAATCTTGGAGAGGTATTTCTTTTGAGTTTTATCACAGTTACTTAGAATACTGAGATGTATGAGAAAATAAAGATGTCTTAATCCCTGAAACTCAGATTTTAAAAGGACCATGCTATCTAGCAGATGTTGAAATGCACCAATTCTATCTTTAATTTGGCACATTTCAAAAAATATTTGGAATAAAGGTGATCATTCATTATGGAAATCCTGGAAGATACTAGAAAAGAAGAAATTATTCTATTCCATCTTGATGCTGATATGATCTGTCATCTGAAATTATAGTGTAAATATAGGCACTCTGGGATTTGACTTGCCGCCGTATCTAGTCAACTACTAGACTAGATTTACAACTAGATTGTAAACAATTTACTACTACAATTAGTCTGGAAAGCACAGTAATATACATACCTAGATACCTATGCCTACGTAAATATTTAGGGGAAGTCTGCCCTTAGGTCACATTATGTGAATGCCATTATAAGTGAAATACTAACTTTAAATAACCATTGAAGAGAATTCCATTAAATGTAGAACAGAGCTAATCCAAAGACAAGACATGAACACAAATAATCCTCATTTGGCAGGGCACAAGTAGTATCTGGGGTTCATTGCTTCTTTTTCTCCCTTGTTAGCAGAGGGTGGCCCCAGTATTCATCACTGGGGAGAAGGAGGAAGGGAGGAAGGTGAGAGGATAGAGAGGCCCAATGGATTTGATTACAACTGGTAATAAGGCAGAGAAATGCCAGGAGAGCTTGTATAACAAAGGAGGAAATGATGTCCAGGGAGACACCAAGAAAAGCAGCACTGTGAGGGCATACCACCGTAGAGGTTTGCGAGTACGCAGGTTAAGGAAACTGGATGGCTGTGTTATACTGGCCTTCCTGCTTCCAGGGCTAGGAACAGCAGCTAATTCAAAATGAGTCTGAGTATTTCAAATATGAATGGTAGTAGTCCCATGGCATTATGTCTGTAGTCATAGACACATACACCAACTAGATCAAAGGGTTTGCAAACTGCACAGCTCATTCAGACCTGCCTTAATTATCATTACTGGCATTGCATTCTGTATATTGCTGTAGCTCACACTCTTCAAAATCATAAACATATATTTGGCTAACGTCAAATTCCTGAATTAAATGCAGTGCCTTTGACAAGAATAAAAAATATTTCTTCATGACCCTCTCCGTATCTTACCAAACCTTTTACCATTATCTCATATGATGGTATGGTGTTGGATTCATAACACATTTTTATTTCATTGCCTCAGTCTTTTCAGATTTTTTCTATACACGCTGTGATCAAGAAAAAAAAATTAAAATATTTCAGCAGTATCACTGTTGTATACACAAAGCAGAGTACCAAATGAATTCACATCATCTGTAATGTTTGATCACTCAGTGGGAAATATGCTTGAATAACATCAGTATTCCAAAAGCCATTTCTAAATAATGTCTTCTGCAGAAACTGTCATGCAAGAGACAGCGAATATGACAAAAAAAAATACATTGTGATTGGACAATTCAGGATATTAGTATGAATAAAGACTTTAATTACAGATGCATCAGGAAAGAACACTTGAAAACTCTGTTCAGGAAAATATGAGAGATGGTTGAAATAGCTGGTTGAAATTGGACAGGAATAGGTGAGCCGGGGTCTGCACCACTGACAATTTCTTGGCGCAGAAAAGAAAAAGTCCACCTCAAAATCACACTCAGTGGCTTAAAGACATTGTGACATTTTGTCCTTCTATAAGCAAATTAACAGAGCATATGTATTTTAAATGTTTTGCTTTTTAAACAGGAAAATAAATGTATTAAAAATTCTGATGTGTCAAAAAGTGCTGCATTGTGTAAAGCAACAAATAGCATAATTATTATTTGTATTACACTCTGGTAATAAACAAATGAGCTGCAAAGAATCTCTGCAATAGTACAGCACTTTCATTTTCCAGATGGGGAACTGAAGCACAAAAAAAATTATGTTTCCAAAAGTACAAGAGGAAATTGGAGCTAAGCTTAAATTAAACTGGTGATGAATAGAAACAAATTCTAGTAGTTATTAAGTCCAAAGGAAAAAAAATAATCACAGAATCCCCACCTGTCAAGCTGGGTGCTTTAAAAGCCATTGCTTTCTCTATTTGCATTAATTACATAAACAACTAAAGCTGCACTACAGGATATCTTCAAGATCGTGTTACTTTGGCTGTTCTGAACATATTAGGCATAAATAAAACCATACAAGATGTGCAAAGCAAAGATTCACTTATCTAAGTCCCCCCACAGGGTCCTATTTCAAAAATGTATTCAGAGTAAAATTTATGTATAAAGACAACTCTGTTGTCTGCACCATGCATAAAGAGAGCATTCCAAATCATTTCAAAGCACAGCAGCAGAAGAGAAACAAACAACAGAGAACATGCCTCTGCAATCCACTGACAATAGCATCTTTGCTGGAAATAGGAAAATTTGTTTGCTTCATGGAGTGCATTCACAACCTGAATGTATCAGCCAATGCTATACATTTAAGCAAGTAGCAGAACCAAGCTCTGGAATTTAGCACTCTTCTTACAAGAGAGGGCATCACTAGGACATAAATTTTATTTTGTGTCCATCACCTTTTCAGAAGTACAGCTTCAGCAGGACAGACAACCTTTGTTCCAAGACTTTGTTTTAACATGTTAATGTGTGCTACTGGATATATGAGAAGAAAGAAAGTGAGATTTATAAATGTCAAGCAATAAAACAGAATGCTTTCTCACTTTTGGGGGGTATATGTGACAAATGAATCATTGTATAATAAAGTGGAAAGCATCAATAATCACAACTTTTTTTTTTTTTTAAAACTTTTTTTTTCTTTCTTTGTCATAGAATCATAGCATATCCTGAGTTGAAAGGGACTTATAAGGATCATCAAGCACAACTCAAAGGATTACCCAAAATTCAAACTACAAAGCCCTCTGAATCAAGACTTTGCTTAAAGACATACCTAATTGTTAGTGGGCTAATGCTATATGCCTAACTAAAGATTGGTAATACATTAAACATGATTGATGCATTTTAAAACAAACTTATCATAAGCAACTGAGAAACCACGTGTACTGTATGTAATTCTAAGCTTTAATTGGAAAAAACATGGTACTGGCCCTTCTTAACTGCTCACTTGGAAAACACAGACATCCTTACTGAGGGAGTCAAAGAGACTGCATTAAAAAAGAAAATTTACTAATCCAATTAGGACTGAGGAGCTACCAATATCATGAGAAAGCTAGAAGACCATATTCTATATAAAAGAAAAACTTATTCTAGTAAAATATTAGATTAGAGAAATGAGATGAAACCCTGTATTTGACCTTGAGCGACATGCAATGTCTGGCTCAACATCTTTAAGTGCTGCTATGAAAATAGCCATACCAGAGGAAAGTCAAACATGACTTTTGAAAAAGGAAATCACCCCTACAGATTTACTAGGTTTCTGAAGCCTCCAACAGCTGTAGGAACAAGGATCATCCGTTTCACAAAAGCTACATAGATTTCTAAAAAGTCTTCACAAGTTGCTCACAGAAGGTTTTAAAGGGAAATAAACATCCCTGACATAAAAAAGATGTAATTGCACAGATAAATAATTGATTAGGAGACAGGGGAACAAAGTTCAGGAGTGGAAGAGGATCACTGGGGAATTTGCACATAGGTTTTTTTTCTGCTTAACACCTGGGAAACAGAGTGAGAAATTGAGTGACAAAGTTTTCTGCTAAAATGTGTTTATTCATAATAGAAAGGATGAGACCAACTGTGAAAAACTCAAGGTGAGAGACTAGACAATAAAATCCCAAGGAAATGTCACATGTCAAGAAATGTCTGAGGTGGAGGAGTGGGGTTGAAGAGGGATGGGGAGGAAGGGGAAATGCTTTTTTATTTCATGTAGAAAAGTACAACTTAATGTCAACTTAATGTTCAGGATCAATCAGAAAAAATCGCATGCTAGGAATTAGTTCAAAAGGCAGAGAGAAAAAAGTAGAATATAATTATCTCCTGTAACATATCCCTGGTTCACCCGCCTCCTGTTACAATTTGTTCCCATTTTAAGATTGTGCCACAGAACTTGGAGAAGTTTGGAGAGGTTCAGGGCAACAAAGAGGATCAAAGGTATGCAATATTTTCTCACTACTGGCTAATAGGGCTATACTCTTCAGCCTGAAAAAGATGACAGAGTAGAATGATTAGCAATCATACATAGACAACAGATAGTAGATAAGAATTTTTTTTCTCTCTCATGCAACAGTAGAGCTTACTATACTAACTCCCTAAGACCCGATTTGAAAATAAATAAAATTAGGTGGTTCTCCAACTTACATGCATGAGCCATAAAACTCTTAGCACAAGTCTGGCCTAATCATCTGAGAGCCAAATATATCAAATATTTTGCCACCAAAATATTTTTGATGGCAGTGACAGTAGGGAACTTAAATGCTTTCAAAAGTCATAAAGCCCTCTTTTGTAAAGGATTCTCTGATCTAACTTTGACCATCTAAAAATACCAGCAAACTAGCTATTTAGCCTCCACTGTATTAGGATAATGAAAATGTTAGTATCTCCAAAGAGCAATTTATTCCCTATGATCACAGAATCACAGAACTGCAGTGCTTGGAAGGGAGCTCAAGAGATCATAGAGTCTGATCTCCCTGCAAAAGCAAGTACCCTACAACAGGTCTCATAAGTAGGCATCCAGGTGGGTCTCAAATATCTGCATAGGAAACTCCACAACCTCTTTGAGCAGTCTGTTCAGTACTCCAGCATCCTTACCATAAATAAGTTCTTCTGCATGTTAGTACGGAACTTTCTATATTCAAGTTGCTACTTGTTTTATCATAATGTACCACTGAGAAGAGCCTGGCTTCATTCAATTGCCTCCCACCTCCCTTTAACTATTTATAAATATTAATCAGATCCCCCTCAGTCTTCTTTTCCCCAGGCTGAATAGACTTATGTTACTCAGCCTTTCCTCATATAGAAGATGCTTCAGGCCCTTTGTCATCTTTGTGGCCCTCTGCTGGACTCTTGGGAGATCTCTGTCTTTTTTGAACTGCGGAGTCCAGAACTGGACACAGTATTCTAAATTTTGTCCACCAGAACACCAGGTTTTTCTCTGCAGAGCTTCTCTATGGCAGGTCATCCCCTAACCTGTTCTGATGCATGCAGTTATTCTTCCCCGGGTGCAAAATTCTACACCTGCTCTTGTTAAACCTGATGCCTGTGAAGGATTGTTTTTCCCTCAGAGGTTTTTTCACTGACAGAGGAAGAATTCTAACAGAGCACCTTTAAAGTAGACATCTTTCAGACAGTTAAAGCTGAGTAAACTTCACTCCTGGACATGGATTTAACAACGTATGTGCACATCCATTTGAATCATTTGAATACACAGTCCATATATATTGACAAAAGTGTTCAGAGGAACCAAGTGGAAAGGGATAACTTAGATAGGTGTTCTGGAATGAGCTGCAGTACAGTGCAAAAACAGAAACAGAAATGAAATAAAAATAAATCAAAGCCACCAATAACAAACCAAACCAAAACAACAACAAGCATATACCTTGAATTCAAAATCACACCTAAATAAATATACTTCAGATGAAAGGTGCTTCACCTTATAAATGTACTCAATTTTTCCTTGCTTTAGAATCGTTAAGATAATTTGTTAAACTCACATTAGAGACTCAGAAAAGGAAGAAGGAAGGTGTCTCATATTGCAACATACACTGACAATATTTATGTCACTCAGCCCTTTAGAAAGTGTTAAAATCTTGCCCTCGGGACGCAGTCTTATAATTGTTCAGTTTCTTAAATACTTAAATAATGAGCAAGTCTCCCAAAGAGTTGTCTTAAGTAACAACTTGACCACAGATTATTGAGCTATTCAAATCAGGTTTACAATTCTCAAACAATGGGGAAAAGCCAAATCCACCTCAGTGGTGGTGTTTATTCTGCTTACAGATCTGAACTATTAAGTCATTCATTGCAGCAGCATATTTTTAAGTTACAGCAGCACTGTTTAATTGGGAAATTAAAAATATTTTCTAGCAAATTAATTCTGGTAATAGTATGATTCATATGGGAAAATTCTAAGGAAAGCATAGAAAAAAAGTTAAAAACAGTAATGAGGTGGCAACCTGCTCATTTTCCTGCTGTTATTCTAGTCATAATTAGCAGCACCAACAGCTCATTTCAGCTTTCATTCACATCTCATTGAAAAAAAGCAATGTCACAAAACTATGGTTGCAGACCAGCTCCAACACCAAGCTCTGCTATAAATCATAATTCCAAATGTTTCTAGAGTAGTTTTTTTCCCACTTTTATTTAAAATCTTTCATTTCAACCTTTACTTTTTTTCTGCTATGAAACAAATTCTATTCAAGCTTCCCTCAGATACTTATGCAACTTACAGTTATAAACCCCTAACGCATTGCTATTCTTCCATGCTGGAAGTTAAATAATACCATTATTGTAATTGAATGGAGAAACCTGTGATGAATGACTGGCATGTTTCTCTGAGTAAAGATTTTCTTATAAAACAGCGTGAAATTTTTCAGTCTGTTTATAAAGGTGACTAATTTTCAGCTCTTAAAACATGTTGTATCAAGTCAAAATTTTGTTACTATACTGAAATTATCCAAATAACAAGTACATAGAATAAGCCCTGTCTCAAACTGCAACATGAACAAGTTTTGTAAACACCCAGCAGGTTCAAAATAAATGTACATGAGTGTATGCTTGTGTATATGCATGTTTTATTGTTAGCTAGCTAAAGATGACAATCAACATTTATTCCGTATCTAATCCATCATAAGGAATAGATACTAAATATTTAAGCTAAGTCATTCACTAATATATTTTTGCCAATAGATACTGTTCTACAAAACTGTTTTTTGAACATAACTACAATTCCAAGTACTGAAAACATCTGGTGCACAGAAATATACAACTTAACAAATATGAAAAATGTAGGTGGCTCGCCATTTAGTAGCATAATCCATTGATAGGAACTCTTAAAAGGAGGGAGAACATTAACCTGATTCAGAAATGATTACAGGTTTCCATTCTTAGTAGATAATGAGGAATGTCTCTCAAATGAAATGAGGCTCAGGAGATTCAAGACAAATAACAGATGCATGTTAATATGATATGATTGTGTGTATAGGTAGTGTACATGACCACATGGTTAATACAGAAGAAATAATTACAGCCTGTTGCTCTCATATTTTTTTCTGTAGAAATTAGCAAAAATTTCTCTAACTTACCACTCTTATCAGTAGTTTAGTAGAGTTGCCATGCTTTAGGAATGAAGAAGTTTCACCTTTGTAAACATATCAATGATTATTGAATAAAAATATCTTTGCCACATTGCAAACTGAAATATGAAGGAATCTGATTAACGAAGAAAAAACTGAATTCTCTGTTGTGATAGGCACATGGGAATGGCAAAACACAAAGCTAAACAACAGTAGCCTGAGGACATTCTGTTTGATATTATAATGTGTACTTCCAATAATATTAACTTTTACTAAAAGATTAATCAAGAGAAAACTTGAATAACAGTTACAGAAAAGGTGGGAATTTTAGACTTCTAGTTAATTTCCCCAAAGGCACAGTATTTTCTATGAAGTCTGAGCTTTATAAAATGGTGACACTGAATTTCTCAAGACAGGTTAGTTATTCTGCTTATTGATCACATACTTTCGCAATGTATTTTTCGTCAGAATTTTTTTCTCTGATTTTCATTAGTTTTTCATTCAGTTAGTATCCGCTTGTTTGAAAAACAAAACAAACACAACAAAGAGACATTTAGAGTAAGGCAGGCAATAAATATTCAGTGAGACAGTTTGCTGAGCAGAATGGTATGACATGGAGGTACTACAATATCAAGAAATTGAGGGCGCAACCTCCAGCACTTAGATACAAGTAAGGAGTCCACATGGTCAAAATGCCCCAAAGCCTTCCTACAAATTTGATATATTGGGGTGCCTTCCTAAATTGTGTGCTTATGCATACTTGCATTATGCAAGTAAGATGAAAATAAGAGACGTGCATGTGCATAGTTACTATCTCTTTGGGATCACAGATACGTGATAAATGGCTTATGTAACTGGTGTGTTTACAGCATGGATACAGGCTCTTATAAAGAACAAATTGAGAAGATGGTGAGGGGGTATTACCTGCTCTATGAGAAAGTATCTTGTGCATGGAGTTCTGCCTATAGGAGGACAGGTTGCAAAAAGAAAGTTTATAGATTAGGATTAAAGAGATGACAGGTAAAGTGACATTACAGTGAGCATCTGCTACAGCTCACCTAGCCAGGCAGAGCAATCAGATAAGGTTTCCTACAGATGAACAGAAACAGCCTCACATTCACAGGTCCTAGTCCCCAGGGGGGATTTCGTCCTGATATCTGTTGGAGATACAGCACAGCATATGCAATCCAAGGGGTTCCTAGAGTGTATTAATAATAATTTCCTCTTCCAAGTGAAAAAGCAGCGTGCTGGTTTATTTGGGATAGAATTAATTTTCTTCATAGTAGCTCATGTGATGCCAAGTTTTTGGATTTATTATGAAAACAGTGATGATGACAACTGACGTTTTAGATATTGATGAGGATTGCTAATAGAGAATCAATGACCTGTCTGTTTCTCATGCCAGAAAACAATCTCACAGCATACTAACATTTCTCTACATTTTCATTTGATGAATTTCAGAAGCAGAAGTTGAGTGGATTTTTTTCTTGTTTTCTTCTTTTATCAGCACAATCAGTAAAAGGCCATGGCAGCACACCTGTGGTAAACTGTCTGCTTGTACCTACGCTGTCCTAAAAGTAATGCAAGGGAAGAACTGTGCCTCTGAAATTTCCTATCTGATCCACTTTTCCTCTGGGTAGATAGTAAATTTTCTGTTGACCTCTACCAGCACAAATTATAGTGTTAGTTTAGCTGTACTTGGCTTGTGATTTGGGTCAGGGCAGCATTATGTCTTGATTCCATTTCCTCTGCCTTCTCTATTGACTGCAGAGAGTTGATGGCATTCACTGTTTCGGTGCACCCTGTCCTTGAGGTGTAATGAATTCAGCCTTCCTAGCCCGACTGCTTTAAGGGCACATAATTTAAAAAGCAGAAAAAACGTTACGCATCACATCAGAGCTGAAGAGACAGAATACACATTCACAACACTGATACACCAATGTCTGTTTTTACCACCACTGTCAGATCAATACACTTTTCAGCAAAGGGAAGACAGAAAGTATTAGCTACAATGAAGAAATGAAAGCAGTAAAAGTGCAGGAGGGTTCTTCACTACTGCCAACTGATTAGAAAACATTTATTTTAGGAGCAAGTGGAAATATATCATAACTCTGCCTGAGCTGGCTATGACAAGCAATCAAAATACACAAGAAAAATTGGAACACAAGCTTTTGACATCTAAATATAATAGATACCTGCAGGAATGTGTGCTAATTCACCATTACTAATTTAATAATTCTACAGGAAAATATGCTGTTAATGTAACATTCATTTGCTTGATATATGCAACATTTTAAAAAAGAATTCTTCGCTTTGACGAAGAAGGTTTTAAAATATCAGTTCACTGCAGGAGTGAAAAACAAAGTGTTATGAAGGAACATTTTGGAAACTATTCATGAATATAACTCAGATTTTTAAATAACCACATAGACATACCAACTCAGTTACCTTTCCACTTTTAACTTGCAGGTATTCTGTTGAATAAGTTGAATACGTTTATTTAAAATTTTTCACTCACTAAACTGAACATTCACAGAAATGATATAATATTGTTTAGGTATCTTAAAAAGACAGTGGGGCTGCTACTACAATTTCCATAATGGGATATATTGTGCTGACTGCCATGGTTTAACTGCTTTTTCACTTTTTTGTTTTCTTTTTTAACCATGAATTTCACATCACTCATTTTCATTCACCTCACTGAGCCAGATAGATTTAGTAGGTTTCCCAGGAAGTCAACTGAAATGGAATCACAGAATCACCAAGGTTGGAAAAAGTCTCCAAGATCATCCAGTCCAACTGTCTGAATATCACCAATATTTCCCCACTAAACCATGTCCCTCCGAATGTTTCTTAAACATCTCCAGCAATTGTAACTCAACCATCTCCCTGAGCAGCCCATTCCAGTGCATGTCCACTCTTCTGGAGAACATACTTTTCCTAATATGCAACCTGAACCTCTCCTGGAACAAACATTCTCTCTAGTTCTATTGCTAGTTACATGGGAGAAGAAGCCAACCCCCACCTGCCACGGTTCATGGATTTTCACTGCTATTCCACATTACAATATCATGCAGTGAACTGGGAGTTAAAGAGTTAATGCTGAAGTTTCCTTGGAAAAGAAGAAAGAACTCCTAGAAGATTTTAGGGTTTTTTTTTTTTTTCGTTTCCATTTTCTGCTTGAAAGGAAAGATAAAATGGACTGGTAGACACAAGATGGCCCTTTTCCTCTTTTTGCTCCCTTGCCGCTTTGCCTGTAGCATTAGAGTAAGAAATGCAGTTTCAGAAACTCTTTCTCTTTCACATTTTATTTGATTTATTAGCTTCAATTTCAATCATACTGTATTATGTCACATTCTACTACTTTATCTAGTGAACTGAGTTTTTTCCTTTGGTTCATTGCCACTGTTTTCCTCGTCCAGACCCATCTCTCTGCCTTTTTCCTTTCTCTTTTTCTCCATCCTCTCCTTCTCAGGGCATGGATCCATTGACCTCTTTTCCCTCTTGTCAAGGAAACCAGGCCTAACCATGACACCACCTCACTACAATCTTCCTTTGGGTGGTTGTAGAAGGCAAAAAGTTTTCCCCTGAGCCTCCTTTTGTCCAGACTCAACAATCACAGTTCCCTCAGCTATTCCTCATAAGACCTGTTGAATTACATAGAGCAAAACTGTGGGACTGTTCGGAGCAATTTCTTACAGAAAGCTGGTTCAAATACCCATTATGAATAAGACAGATTCAGCCTCTTCCATACTTTCGTAATTTTCCACATGTATTTTACAGTCAAGCAGACTTGTGGGACAAGATCCTGCACTAATAATGATTATCTTTTCGTACAGGAGCAAGCTCACATTTACATCAGCTTCAGAAGCTCTTATGATGCCAGCATTTCTTGAGATTTATTTAAAAACCTCAGTTCAAGAATATTTTTTTCCAAGTGTGACATTCTTTCAGATGGAGTATTTTTAGATAATATAGTTTTCATGGCCAGTTTTTTTTTATAGTTTTTTTACTGCAACCAAGAAGATAAAAGATGATCACATCTTAAAAAGATGTGTAGCTAAAATATTTTTATAAGCTTGTGTACCATAGAACAAAAAACTTTGTAAAATAATGCCACATACAATGAAATAAATAGACACAGCATTGCTTATATTTAATTGCAAAGTTATAACAGAATAAAAACTTATGCATTTTCTACCGTTTATAGAAAAACATACTCCAACAGTGAAGAATATCCAATTATGAATGAATTGTCTGACTGCATTGTTGACTGTAAAAGTGCAATTGCTAACAATATAAACACACTATCAAGGTTACTTCCCAGAAGTCCAGCCATAAAAGAGACTTTTGCACTGAGGTACGCACAGGCTCCTTGAAACTATCCCATTCTAACTCTTGATCTAGAGTATAGATCAATCTCTCCTCTAGCAAATTCTTCACAGTTTTATTTTGTTTGTTTGTTTTGTTTTGTTTTAACAACTGGTCACTACTGCTTGCAAAATGCTTTTGGCAAACAGGCAGGTATGAGTTCAGTAAGGTGTTCTGAGTCAGCTGGATGTCCATGCTTTGATTGGAAAAGCTCTCTGAAGCAGAGAAAAAAAATATCCCCAAATGCCAAGAAAAGGAAAGACTGCCTCACTCATTCTTCAGTGCTAGCCTGCAAAACAAGTCCTAACCCCGATAACTCCTGCACTTTCTTTTAGTGTCAGTGATAGATGCCGTGTTGGTTCTCACACATTTACTAGCTGATCTGTATGCTCTGTTAACACATCATCTGGGTCACCAAAGAAGTGAAGATGCTAAGATAAAGGTCCAGCAACATAACAAGCACATTTTTCTTACTGTTACACCATATTGTAGAGTGCCAAATGTGGAAGCATTTGAACTTTTCCAGTACACTCCTTTCTCATCAGCTTCAACTGTATATTTCTTTGACTCTTAACAGCCATCAAAAACTGGTCTAGCTCTAGGCTTAACAGAAATGTCAACACCTTCCTGCAGTTTTTGCCATCATTATCCAACTTCCACGACAATCTAATAGCTACTTTATTTCTCTTGTTCCTTCTCTTGTTCCACTTGTATCTGGTAAAATACGCAAGTACACATCTCTCCCACTTTTACTGTCTTTGGTAGCTTCACTTTATTATCTGGCATTCTGGTTTCTACATCACTGCCAGCATATTTGTTTTTATTCTCTTCAGCCTTTTTATTTTATTTGGGTTTTAAGTAAAGCAAAAAAATCCTGTTGCTATAGAAGAGACAGAACCCAGTTCCTAGCGTAAGACAATCGTAAGGAAGACAAAGGAAATTTTCCATCACTTCGCTGAACTTCGTAAAAACTCCAGTGGCAAGACAGCTTGTAAAACTAGGGAAACTAGGGATCAAAAAGTAGCAGACTAAATTAAATATAGTGTTTTTGTTAAATAATTATAGAAAAATTACTAAGATATTCCAAGCAATTTTAGATTTAGAAAAATCAGAAAAGTCTCTTGACACAGGCAGAAATGTGTAGGCTGAGCAGTGCAAATGTATTTATTCCTACAAGGAAATTACATATTATCAAAGATTTCAAAATTTACAACCTAAAAAATTTCCACTTGAATCAGTGTAATATCTTCTAGTTATCAAGCTTTACTGGATTTCAACTATAATGAGCCCTTACTGTGTCATTGCAACTCTTAGCACTCATGAGAATTGCGAAGAGTCTGAGCCACTAGTTTAGGATTATTCCCCAACATAGTTATAAAACATTTGCACTGACTATTCCCTCTGTCTTCTTCCCTCCACCTCTTCAGTCATTATTTTTAAAAGGAGGAACACAAGTGTCAAGTTGCCATTTGAACACTGACCAGTAAAAGAGTCCACTGTGGAAGAGTAGATAGCTGAAATTACAACTCCAAAAAATTTCCAGGTTCTGTAGTTTAGGCATAAGAGTTGTGAATTGAAAGTACAGCAGCACAGAGTCAACTTAAGATAAATATTCTCAACATTTTTCAAGCAAAAAAGAAATGCTGTTCAAAATGCAGGAGACTTTCTGGCTTTTCCTTTGGTCTTGGTTGTTTCAGGGTATCTCAACTACTACTTACAGAACTGAGCTCTTCCTACCTTTACATCATGGCTTTCCCACCACTCCATATGAAAATCGTCAGATAATAAATTGTAAATTACTTTAAGAATGAAATGGAAAGCATGGGAAAGAGGAAGAATGAAAGCAAAAAATTAAAATCTGATTTTACTTTAGTCAGAAATTGACATAAAAGCATGAAAGTGAGAAGTTGGGAGCTCATAGCTATCAATCCAGGACAAGGGTGCAGATGTACCAATGCTCTGGGAATGATATTTTCTACAAACGCTCAGTATATATTGGTCCAAAGAGATGAACTAACTTTGCTTTTAGGATTACTTTTACTTGAGCTTTCATCTACAGTAAAGTAACACAAAAGCCTCCATTGGCGAATGATTAGGAGACAGAATCACTAAACAGCCTACAGTGCTATGCAAGTTGTGCAGAAGCACACAAGATGGTTTTCTGAAGTTTACAGTTTACAGTTTACTAGGTTTTGACAAGTAAACCTTTTTGCTAAGATAAAGCTGGGCTAATCTTACAGTAGACTATACTCAATACTATTATTCTGTACTATGAATCAGAAGTTAGAGAATTCTTTTGAAAAATGGAAACTGTATACATTAAAGGAATTCATCTGAGAACCTTAATCTTACAGTAAATTAAAATAATGGATTTTCTGTGCTCATAGGATTTCTCATTTATATGAAAAATGGTTTATCTGTGCAGTAATTAAATATCATGTTGACTTGCATGAACAGACTGCCAAAATGAAACTCTGCATTTCTTGAACTTGCTAGCTAGACAACCTCAGCTATCTGAGTTTATACACTCATACATTTTTTTTTTCCCCAACATGGAGAGGAAAAAAAAAGAGTCTTTAAGCAGGTCAATTTTTTCTTTCCCGCACTTTCTCTTTTTTCCAAACACAGTATTTTTTATTTCTTTTTTTACTTTTGACTAAAATTGTACATCATACTGGTATTTCTGAGTATACTCTTTAATAGACAGCTATAGTCAAAATATGCACCAAAGTCATTACCTCATCCAATGTGTCAGGAAGCAAAATCATTATGTTTTGGTTTTGCATAAATCTTGATCACATCACAACAGGTAAGAATTACTTTGTTTAATACTAAATTACCAGTTTTTGTTCGAACCCCTTTGTTCTTGTTTAACAGATGAGCACCTGAACAGTTTTTCTCCACTGAAAAGCATTTTGAGAGCTACCTCACTTCAGTCAAGGTGCTAAAGCTTCTGTAAGCCAAGTGAAATTAACTGTATTCATTCATCCAGTTACACTCATACATGCATCAATGAGCATCCAAGGGAGGACGTGGTTGGGGAGGGACAGAAAAAAAGAAAAAAGAAATATAACGAATTCAAAAGTAGTATAATATCCATGAGTACATGAGAAAAAGGGCCCAATTTTTAACAGACCTTAGTTTAAACTAGGGAGTGCTATTTTCTTCATTTAGAATTTACACTGAGACCAAATTCTCATTGATTCATTAAATAGGGAGACAAAAACAAAGTAAAACCCTGTCATGGACCCTTCAGACTCTCTGAAGCTGAATTCTTTCCACAAGGGACCTCTGATTATACTTATTGTGAAATTTCACAATTCATATGGAGCAAACAATCAAGAAGTCAGTTCTTGATTCAGCATTGCAACTGATACCTGTAAAAAACAGCTACAGCAGAAGGGCAGCGGGGCCACAGACCCTAGATCATTTTGTTTTCACGTTTGCACTGCAAACACTTCAAATCTGATGCTTCTAGCAAACAATTTCTTTGCTTGATATGACCTCTTCAGTAATCTATGCTTTGCTTCTCAATCTGATTCTTCAGTGCTTAAAAACAACTAATCCTTAAATATCAGTAGAACGTACAGATTCGTAACTTAATTCTTCATCTTTCGGGTTTTATTTTAAACTGTTAAAAGCCTGGATTTTTAGTTTAAGAAACAATATAAACAAAACCTGCAACATTCTGATTCCTAATACAATATTGGCAAAGCAACGTAAAGTCTAAAAGTTGTCCTTTAGTATTTCTCCTTGTCTATTCAAACCTGGAGAGAAAGGGTTCTTTGTGGAAATACGTTTTGGTTTTTTTGTTTCCCTAAAATTCATAAGCATTAACTTTCCTTGCTAGTACTCGTTTGAACTCAAATCAAATTATTCTGAGATTCAGGAACAGTACAGTGTTAAAGTAACCCTACCAGGACACCCATACATAGTTAGTGTTTTGCAAAATAACTATTTGAAGTAGTATGAACAAAAATATAGCAAGTGTGAAAATTGACAGAAATGAGACTTCAAGACCTTGGTCAGAGGGACAGAATGACAGTTTTATACAATCAGGATATTGAGGACTACAGTGGTACAACAACAGACTTTGCATATGGGAAGGTGGAACAAATCCTATTTTTGTCAGACATTGCCTGAATCAAAATAAGATTAAAGTTGACTTGAATGGTAGTTTAATTGGGCTTGTTCAGGAGACTATTAGAATAAAACATCATGTTGCCAAGCAGAAGATAAGATGCATGCCTGTTAGTATTTTCAGAGGTATTACAATTGACAAATGCAAAAGGCATATTCTTTTCTGAGATGTCAGGAGCCTTTTGCCTTTTTGAAAGAATCAAACATAGAGATGTGCGAATCGCAGACATAAGGTTACCCAAGAGTTTCCAAAGCATGAAGCATAACATAAATGCGTATCTAACCAATTTTTGCACAAAGCAGTAAAAGCATGCATTGTGAGTCAGAGTCTCATTTCAGGGATTCATCATTTTCTTCCAAACTGCGCAGACATTAGAATTCCCTGAAGTTCTTTAAAGTCAAGAGAATTATGATCAGTCAAGCTAGGCAGTAAATGGTATAAAGGCCACAAGCAATAATGATTGAGTTATTAAGATCGGAACAGTTAGCATTAATAGGAGTATGATGTTGGGAGCCATTTCAAAGCAGCCATTTCTGGCCAGATGCAAAACCTCCACTGAAATCTTCAGGAAAGAGAAGCACCTCAATGCGCAATTTATATCTATTACCCTTCTAATAGATTCGACTTTCTCTCTGGGTTTTCAGTCTCTAAACATAAAGTTTAGAGAACAAACACACACAAGGAAACTAAAAAATGCAATGTTAATATGCCACAAAGGATAATCCTCAAGAAAAATAAAATAAAAGAAGCAGTAATGATTTCCACTAAAAAGCACTTATATGGAATGCTTTTATGAACAATTGTAAAATTTTCCTGCTAATTTTAATCTAGTTTTAAAGAAATATTTCCTCTTTACTGTTGGTTTTGCTTGCAGTAGAAAATGGAATATTTATGATAACTTCTCCACTGAACTGCTGTTGTTTCAGAATGGCTGCTAAGTTGTTGTAGTGAAAGTAGAAATACTTTCATGCATTTAGCAGGTATTTTGCTCAGCATTCAGGCAATGATGATGGTGTTGGACCACAAGCAGGGCAACACAATCTAGGGTGAGGGAAGAGAGGTACTGGTGATACTGGTTTTGGACAGAAGCAGCACTGTGAAAGGATGAGTGTTGCCACTCAAAGTAGCAAGATTTCTTACGGACACAAGGCTTTTCCCACCTCAACCTGCCTCACCCATGGACAGCATTCAGCTATAGCCACCGCACTGTTTTAAATAACATCAAGAGTGGGAAGGGAGAGGACAATGATATGATCACAGCTAATTCTTCTTCCTCTTTTTCTTCCCTTTTAGGAAGGGAGAATATGCCAGCATTTTAACCTCTTTTAATGATCAGCATCTTAATTTCCACATATTTCTTACCTTTCTGTCATTGTGGTTTGCCTCAGAGATGTGTACAATGGAGCATGGCTATTTCTCCAGTTAATAACACACTTGGCCACTGCTTAAAAAAGCAACTTTCACTCAGAAAGTTCCTTGAAAAAGTCTAAAAATATCTGAATGTTTCAAGTAAAAAACCTACATTAGCAGTACTTCATTACTTCTCTGTAAATCCAGGTTACTGACTCAGAGGCAAACAGAATCACCTTTAAATCACAGTGTTTTTGCTGAGACAGATGAGACAGTCATCCAACATACTGAGTAGAGTTCCAGCTATGTTGATTTCTCAGCAAGCCAGACAACTAGAACAACTCCCAGATACAGCCATTTTAAACAAACAGAGACCAGCAAGGATTCAAATTTACCCTAAATTAGTGCACTATTATTTCTCTTGGATGATATAGCTATAAACAATAGTGAAGCTGTTGTGAAACCATAAAACAGATTTCAAACAAATAAACAAACAAAAGAACATTACAGAGAGGCTTTACAAGAGAAACATTAAGAAGAGAAACAACTAGTTAGTGAGTTATTTTTTTCCTTTCTACTTTATAGGCATTACTCTACCAATTAATTCAGCTGAGTCAAACAAAAAATCGCTGGAATATATCTCAGTAAATTCATGTAGAAATGGGAAATGTCATTTAAGATGGAAAGTAATAATTTTTAGTTATATTTAAAACAAGTAAGCAAAGAAATCTAACAAATTTGGGCTTTGAACAGTTTGCTGCTCCACAGAATAGTAAAATACTTATTTATAACGTGTAGACTAGCAAAAGTCAAATGAACCAGGAAATAAGATTATTGTATCAAATATGCTAGTAAGCAATTTGTTAATGCCACTTTTCAGCACTAAGTTAAATGATAAGAAAAAAGAAAAATAAAGGCGTGAAGCAAATTACAGAAAAGTCACCACTTTTTCCATGTAATGTAACATTTTTGAAAAATCACCAGATTCAATACAAATTTTGTCAGGTTATACTAGCTATATAAAATTACACTGTGTACTTTTTCATGTTGTTGTTGCTTGTTTGCTTTTTTCATTTATTTGCAGGGGAAAAAAAGCACTATAAACAGATTATGATCAGAGATGTGCTTTTCAATTAAACAGTATTATATATATATTGCAACTACAACGTGGATATCTATCATCCCAGGATGCCTTTCTGACTTGACACTTATGCCTTCATGATTTGAGTGCTGTATCTGATCAAACAGTACAAACTTCAGTTGCTGAATTTTGCATGATTTAAAATCTTGCAATACACAGAACATTAGCTCTATTCCTTGGGACAGTGCATAAGGCAAACTAAATGTTACATGCCATTACATTTGAAAACGAAGTTACTTGGAATTATACTTGGAGCTAACAGTTCTGCAGTGTTCAGTACCTCCTATCTGTTTTCCTAAAAAGGAAGACTTTATGGGCTTTCAAAGACAGTTGTCTCGACTTAAGATCTAATGGTATCTTTTTTTAATTTTCTATTGCTAGGTTCTCCTTGTTCATAATTCTGTAAGAACTAGAGAAAAGTCTCATATGCATCCTTTCTAAGTAAAACACTTTTCATATTTTCATGTCCTGCAAAATAAACAAATGTTGTCGATGTTTCTATTGTTTATTATAAAATTTAACATTTCCACCAGGAATGATAATGGCAGGAGAAAACCAGTAGCCATGACATGTCTGCAGGCATGGAATAAATCTGTGCTGCTGTAAATAAACCTGGTAATTTAAGTCATTCACTTATTCCATGGTTGAACTTCACACATTTCAGTGCAAAAACACTGAAATACACATATATATGCACTTAGAAAGATAATTAGTACAAAAACATCACTTCTTTCCCACAAAGGTAAAGGAACAACAGGGGACAGCAAAGATTGTCTAACAAAGTTCCTCTTTGTAAAAGTCTGACATTTCCAATTCTCCAAATTCGGGAGAAATGCAAGCGAGCTTTCAGAAAGATAATCGTATCTGAAAACATATTAAATACTAAATAATTATAACTTTGCATAATAAATTCTCAACAGAAACATTAAAAGTAAAAGGCAGAACTATTTCCTGAGTGAGGAAAACTACATAAGGATGAAATCAGCTCTGGCATGGGGCTCTGCTAGGTCTGCTCACAGACACCTCCCTGCAGCCTCCCCTTGTGCCAAAACCCTACCATAGAGGCCAAGTGTAATCTAATGATTGAGTTGTTAACTAATCATTGCTCATGTGTACTCTTAATCAATGTCAGCCCAGTAAAGTGCTAAAAGATTGGAACCTGGTTTTATTTGTCCACCTTTTAAGCACTTCCATGACAGTATTTCCTGGTTCAATACCTGTATATATATGTGTACGTACTCACATATATTCAATTACAACACATACCACCCACTTAAGACTTGAAAGCATAACACTATGTCATTGCCTCCAAAGCCTTCTAGTGATACAGTCATTAACGTATATTTTGATCCATGATGAGATACTGGTTTATGATTTTCACATGAATATTTTTTTATGCAGAACAAGCTGAAATATGAATTTCTTCCATTTGCCTGTACATGGTTAAATATAGCTGCCCACAAGGACCTGGTTACTCTAATGCAAATTCAGTGAAAATGACTTGACATTTAGGTATTTTATGTTGATGTTAAATTTCACACCAGATCAAATAGGCATGTTTTATGGTTTTCTAAAGACTAGAAAAGAATCTTCACTCAAAAATATCTGATACCTATGTTTTTTTGTTTCTTTTCACTCCACAGCTAATCAAATCTTTCAAAATAAATAAGGGATAAATCATTTCATTCCATCATTTATCAGTCTTATTTCTAAATCAACCCATTTAATATACATTAATGTACTACATTTAGTGTAGTCTAGTGATAGCATATGTAGGTGCTTTAGAAGGATGCAGAATTCAGTTTTAAAGTTTAAAAAAAACAAAAACAAACTACCAATTCTAATTGCTGAAGCATACTTTGTCAATCATTAAATATCATTTGTAGTAATATAAATATTAATATCTCGTTAACACTTTGAATCTGTTTCATAAGATTCGTACTTCAGGAGCAAATATTAACATTTACCTATATAGGTTGCTCCGAAAGTAATGCCTCCTATTTATTTCCATGGAAACTACAACAAAGGGCATAGTAACGCTATTTGATAAAATAAATTCTCAACTACAAAACACTATTTTTCACCACAGTCACTACCATTAACTATGCATTAACTGTGCATTTTCACCAGTGATGAATAAAAGCCCACATGCTGCACCGGTAAGAATCTGCACCAGTGGAGGTGACACTGTTTCATAGCTACTATGATGTAATACCATCATAATGCTAAAATGCACCATCCATCACCTCACCTCTATGTTCTTCCAATATAGTCTCGAATTTAGTAGCAACTGTCGTAAATTTTCTATTGCTGTTGACTTCTAAAGTAATCCTAGGCTATTTTCCACTTCAAAAAGATATGAAAATTCTACAGCATGTATTCTGTGAGAGATAAAGTCAGATCACCAGTATTGTTCTTTCTTGCTTTATAAGCTCCAGATCCCTTGCCTGAGGATGGGAAGTCATCCTGGCCATGACATCTTTCTCATGAGGCTTTCTTTTGCAGAGATGTTATGCTGTCTCTTGTATTTGTTTTTCTAAATTAATTGATTCTCAATTCCTGCCAGTTCCTCCTTTGTATTGAAAGCACTTTCTTTGCCAAGATTTTGACCTTTTACTAATTGCTACTGTGATTAGGAGACCACAGCACAATACTGTCAGCAAAGTGGTACTTTCAGTTTATGGAATTATGTAGCTTTCTCTGTCCTCTTCACTGCCTCTTCACACACCACAGCAAGCTGTTTGGATCACGCACTGATGACACTGCAGAGTCCATTCTTACCACTGGTAGTGACTTTGCAGTACTGTTATTCACAGATTCAACACTTTAATCTGTTAATACGTCACACATCTGAGAGGTTATTATGAACAAAAATCCTGAGAAGAACTTTGGTGCACCACCATGTATCAGGGATGGCAGATTCCAAATGGCAGTTGAGAGTGGTCATGTTTACTTTTATTATTTGAAATCCCAGACTTCCTGCCAAAATGTGGATGCTGGGAAACAGAAAATAATACTGACATGGCTACCTTCCATACATGCATTTTACCTGAAGTCCACTATCTATGCTGTTTTTTGTCAGACTGCATACAAAAATGCTTCATAGAATATGCCTGCTCTAGGGAAATGTACATACAACAAAAGTTCAAAAAGCTTTTACTCTTTTATTGCTATCTTGGATTAACATTGCTAGGTTCAGTTCTACAGCTACCACAATCAGTTGTTAAGATCTTTGTTCAACAATAAAATGAAGTTCATGTGCAAGTGCTTACTGCCATTAATAGACTTTAACAAGATAAGTAAGATAAAATAAAATTAAAACATAACAAATTATCTTTGAAAGTGATCTAAGATCCCTTGGTGACTAATTTATTATGGCCACAACGCTGTAATCATAATTGGAAGAAAATTTCCCTTCAACACAAATATCTGAAATCATTAGTTTTTTTTTCTCTTTGAATGAGTATCAACAGGCAAATATTGTCTAAAAATATCAGGTCAAAGTCATTAAAGTCTGTTTTGGTATTCTCAGTTCTTCTCCAGCCACTTCTCTACATCATTTTAATTATTTGAGCAGTTTGAAACTGCTCTGAAAAAAATTAAAGCTAAGGAATTAGGATCTGTTTTCACTATACCAGATGTGACACATCAATGACAGAGTGTAACACTGTATTACCCTTCCTAAGCAGGTTCATCATCATTTCATTATATTCATATCTTGTTTTCTTTTTTGAATTGTATTTATCCAGAAGGTTTCACAGTATTATAAAAACATGGCTGTTATCATTAACCTATAACCACAGGCCTCAGGGTGTTTGAATCTGAAATAAGCACACTTTATTAACATATCTTAAGTGAAAGGACTGCTGTAGCGGAGAGCCTAATACCAAATAAGTTAGTAGCATGACATTTTTGTGAAGTCTGTATGACCACAAATCACTGTAAAGTCTACAGCCAGTTGTTGATCTGCCATATAAAATACGAAGAAAAATAGCTATCATGAATCAGAGGCCAATCCACTGAGAGGAGTCTTAGTAGAGGAGAGAACAGAAAAATGGGGATAATATTAGAACTTGCTTCCAAATACTTTAATACTTTCTCATCTTTATTAAAAATAAAAAATAACCACAAGCAGTTTATTAATATTATGCTGGTGTTAAATAGGGTTTACAGATTAAAATGATAAAGTTTTCTACATCACAGCACTGAAAATTCTGTATTTTAAATTATTTCACACCTACTCACTAATCTTTAAACTATACTTTACACCTACCATTATATCTACCTACTCAGCTAATCAAGGAGTTCAAAAAGCTACGTAAAGACACTCCCTGAGGTAAAAACACTCTACTTTTTAGAGTAAGCAAATGAAACTTTATAATCTAAATGGAGTTTAAAGTTCTAAATGGAATTTGTTCTCAGAAGTATAACCTTGTACTGCTTTTTACTGGAATAGAGTTAATTTTCTTCACAGTAATTTGTGCGGTTCTATGTTATGTACATGTGAGGAAAAATATGTTGATAACACACCAATGATTTAGTTCCTGTGAGCAGTGCTTATGTAGAATCAAGGTCTTTTCTGCTTCTCAAGTTGCCCTCAGTCAGTGGGCTGGAGGTACACAAGAGGTTGTGAGATGACACAGCAAGGACAGATGACCCATACTGACCAAAGGAATACTCCATAAAATATGACCTTATGCTAATAAATAAAAGCTAAGATATTTGAAGTTAAAGTTACTCTGTCTTTCCAAATAACTGTTACACATAATGAGCCCAACTTTCCAGGAAAGTGGCTGGATATCTACCTTCCTATTGGAAGCAGTAAGTTACTGCCTTTTATTTTTTTTAACATTGCTTGTGTGCACAGCTTTTGCTTTACCTAGGAAACTATCTTTATCTGAGCCCACTCTTTTAAACTTTTACCTTTTCAGCTCCCTCCTCCATCCCACTGGGATAGGAATTGAACAAGTGGCTATGTGGGGCTTTGCTGTCTACTGGAGTTTACCCCAGACAAGTCTACACTCCATCTTTATGGTTCAAGTGTTTTAAAATACAAAGAACTGAAATCATGATCTTGTTCTGCTAAACATGAATTATGGACATACCTTGTGAGATACGGTCTTTCTATATAACTGCAACAAAAATGGCATGACTGCAAGAGGAAAAATCACCTTCCTATCATGCCATCTGAACTCATCACTATCCAGATGTCTTAATGCAATTGCTTTGTGTAAACAGGCAGAAAACACACCCAACACCTCAATTACACAGTTAAGTGAACTTCAGCTGAGGAGAAAAATAAAATACATAACCAAAAACAACAACAGCATCACCTGTGACTAAAGCTGATTTAAAAATAAAAAAGTATTCATATCTTAAAGAAACGAAAAAAAAATCCATTCTTTCCCATAAGTTTTATTTTACGCTTTTATTTATTTCTTTCTGTTAGTCTTTTTGCCTCATTCCTTTTACTTTCTCTTTCAAGAACAGCAGTGCACTTAAGGAGAAACTACATTTGCCACCACTAATGCATTTTTAGCTTTACTTCTTAATATTTTTCTCCCTTTTTCCTAAAATTTCAAAGATAAATTTTCCAAATTTGGAAGAAAAAAAAAAAGGCAAAATGAAGAACAGATTGTCTGTCTGGTTGAAAGTAACTTCACTTCATCAGACATGTAATATTATGCAACCTGCAAGACACCTTTTCAGGTAACTGAAGAGATGACCAAGTTTAACAAGTTAATTAGTAGATGTATTTCTATGCACAGTTTTCCTATTAGTTGACACAATTAGAAAATTTGTGGCATGTGAGCTCTGATATACAAAATAATTAACTTACCAACCCTCTCTAAATAGCATCTTGTTATTCTACCTTAAGTTAATAGAGACACTAAAGACACTATGTGCTTGTGGAGGGATCAAAGGTACACGTTGCTGGAGGCATAGCGTGTACTTACTTAAACCTAGAATAAAATGATAAAATGTGAGACACGTAATGGTTTCTTCTACTGCTGGACAGGCTTACATGTTTCCTAGTTGCCACAGAAAGCTAGCGATGCTAGAGAATCTACAGGAAGATTAAATGACACTAATATAATTCTTGTTGAGCTTGGAGACTTAGAGTGGTGCTTTTTCTTATGTGCAGGGGACAGAACAGAGTATGAAATGTTGGAAAAAGAGGTTGTGGAACAATTCAATTAAAAAAAAAGAAACAAACAAAGTGCCAAGCCCAGGTTGTAATCACCTAGGGAACTGAAAAATGAAATAGCTAAACTACTACCCTCTTCCCTGAAACTGCCTTAGTAGCAGAGGACTGCAAATTAGCAAGAGATTGAAGAATCTAGGTATTTGTAACCCTGACATTCACATTCTATAATCTCAGCAGGAAGTAAAATGAAGTACAGAAATCTGAACATGTGACTAAATATGACATAGTAAGGAAGAAATGACATGCTTTTGTTTGAAAAGAAAATCACACGTTACAGATTTGTTGGACTTTGACGAAAATTTCAGCAAGCATTTGAATAACACAGATCACTACAACTGAAGCAGCCTGGATTAATAAAAGGATTTTTTGAAGGCTTTTACCAAGAGTTCTGTAGGAAACAGAGCATTTAAGGTACAAGAGGAAAGGATCACACATGGATTAATAATTTTTGAGAAGGACCTTGCATGGAAAAATAGTTGGTGAAAAGTAAGGATGTAAAACAAATTTGTCAATTTTCACGGTAGGCTATGTGTGGAACTGTGCTAGGACTACTGCTATGGAATAGCAAATAGCAAAATAGCAAATATCTAATCAATTTTTGAGGATTATTAGGAAAGAACTCTCTAAGAGATAGAACCTATCTATCTCTAGATGTAACTATTGTAACTAGATGTAACTAGATGTAACTTCTTAAGTTCTTGGTGTCCTCCACCATTAAAATGTGCAGTTTTGATGTTATCTCCTCCACCTTCAGAAGATTATGGCAGAGGTTAGAGAAGAGCAAAAAAAAAAAAGATGACCGAAGATGTGGAAGAGATTTTGTACAACCAACACAGAAATTCCAGAGATCTCTCTAGCCTATAAAAACGGAGCTGGGTAAGAGGAGATAGGGCAATTTGATATAATTGTTTACTCAATCATATCCAAACATCATCACCAAATATTTAAACGTAAGTCTTGTCAAAAGTTGAGTGAAACTTGAAGATGGACTTTCAAATAATATTTTTATGGAAAATCAGTCTTTTCTCTTTTATGTGTTTGCCATGAAATATAAAATGTTTGTCTGTAAATATGCAACTGGCACATATATCAATGAACCATTTATAATACACCCAAACATCTGGTTACTTCACTCTTACTAGTCTGAATTACCTATTACAGACATCCAAAGCCAACAGTTCTCACTCTTATTTAAATTTAAAAAACAAACAAACCAAAACCAAAACAACAACAACAAAAAAATCACAAAAACAAACCAGACTATAACTACGAAACTACAGACTGGAACTATGAAAGAAACACTGTCATATAATAAATATAATAAAATAAGAAGTAAACAAAAAACAGCTTATTTCGGGAAGAGACTTCATTCTAATATCAGTGATCAAAAAATTGTATCACCTTTTCTGTCAGCTTACAAACCTTACCTAGAAGCACGTTTGCTTCTAAGTAAAAAAAAGACACCAGAAATATGGGGAAAAAAAATATACAACAAAAACCCCAAACACCACGCAGATAACAGTCACAGAATCACAGAATCACAGAATTGTAGGGGTTGGAAGGGACCTCCAGAGATCATCGAGTCCAACCCCCCTGCCAAAGCAGGTTCCCTACAGTAGGTTGCACAGGTAGGCATCCAAGTCAAGCCACTTCTACACAAAATATGTATATATAAAATTAATAATATAATAAACATACAGAATATAAGGTCAGTGTCATGAGATATACGTACGTTCATTTTCTGTTTCTCTGAAATAGTCAATCCCAATCCTATTTTTCTAAGTTATCTACCAACCACTCTTTACACTCCTTGAAAAACAATTAGTTTTTCGTCAAGGATAAATATGGATTATTCAAAAAAATATCTTCTCCAGCAAAGGGGTCAAAAAATGGGAAATCGAAATCACTCAATGAAACACTACTTATGCATTCATGCTTTGAATGCATGTCTGCAAATTCTCTAGGTAGACTTGCAAAAATAGGGTAATTTACAAGTAGTGTTACTTACATATTTAGAATTGTCTAAAACATGATGGTATTAACTTTTGGAATTAAAAATTTCATATAACTTAGGCATTATTTTCAGCTGCAAGGAGCTGGAAAAAAATACTATTCCAAGTAGTAGCACACAAAAAGTAATGAAAATTCATCAGTCTTTGATGCAAATTACTACCTTAATGACCTCACTTGGCAATTTTAATTGCAGCACAGACAGTAGACTTTACAGTAAACCAGCTGGCTTGAATACCAAAAGTAGTTTAGCCTTGGCTATAGGAGCATATATATCCTGAGAAATTTAACCTCAGAGTCTGCAGCACAGTTATAGTGATTCTTATCCTTGAGCTGGCTTCTTCAAAGTCAGGGAAGGTATCTCAAACACTGCAAAGCCAAAAGCAACATGGATAATTTATTAGTGACAGAAAGGACCTTGTCACTTCTTTGACCAATGCAGGTTCACATGAGCAGAAATGATTTAAAAATGACAAGAGTGCTTCCAGAGTTCTTGGCAGTATTCAGAGTCTGAAACATAGCAACTTTCCAGGGATTTTGTACTTCATCTTATCACTGACAGGGTCAATAATCTGACAATTAATATGACTAGATTGAAGGTGAATATTGAAATAGTTTGATTAAGCTGGTAAACTAGGTTCCATTTATTCTGAGACCAAAACACTGTTATGTGTATGTTTTAGTGAGCAGCATTTGTCTCTGGGAGAGCAGAGGTGTGGCCTGTGGTGGGAGTTGCAGTCAGGGGGGAGCTCAGAAACTTAAGCAGTAATTTTTCTCCAGCAACAATTTTAATTTTTAATAATGTTGTATAAAAAATAGCCCTTTCCACTGCAAAAGGAAGTAAAATTTAACATAATTTCAAAATATGTATTAAAAGGCATTTGCAACAGGCAAGAGCTGGTTAAAAAGTCATCACTTTCAGGCTGCATTTAATTGCCCATAACAAATTGTAAGAGTCAAGCATAAGTCGAGCTCAGGAGCAAGATTTTATTTTATTTTATTTTCATGGGGGAAAAAAAAGAAAAAAAAAGGCAGTTGCTAAGAATGAGGAAATTACAGAAAAAGTTTAACACCACTATCACCTCCACAAAATCTCCTAATTCTGGACATCAAGTAACAGATTTTCCATTACACCTATGTTCATGTAGGATGATGTACCAAGAATCTCAGTGTGTTTTCACTGGTCAACTGAGTGAGTTTCAAACATAAGCATGTTTTAAACAAATGTTTTATTTTGTGTGGGTGAAGACCAGATAGTCAATAAATGCAGACTAATTATTCTGAGTAAGCCAAATCAATGTAAGCAAATGGTTTAATGCAGCTAAATATCCATATTTAAAAGATTTACTAATACTTTGTCTATGGTTCTCAGTTCAAGTACTAGAATATGGATGAGATTGTACTTCAACTCTCATGTACCCTTGTGTAGACAAAACTTCAAGAACAATCTCTGTTAATTTGAGCTACTAAGGTTGAGATTATCAAATAGCACACAAACTGCAGTAGAGGCCACTCAAGTAAAGATAATGTCACACTTCTGTTCCGCATAGCAGAATAAGATTATAGACAGCTTTTCCTATGTTGTTTTTCATTTGTATCTATTATTTCTGAAATCTCAATCAAGCCATATATCCCCATTTCTTTCTTCCATATATTACTGATCTATCTAAGAAAACTTTAAGCTATACTGCAAAGGCCTATACCCATCCTTTTTACTGTTAGGAAAAAGCACAATTAGGTTGAGTGATACCTGAAACTTAATGCACAAAGAACATGAGACACTTCATCATATACTAGTTAATACAAGGAGTACAGCCTCACTGGATTATAGTTAACTTTCTTGAGTGACACTGACAGCCTTTTATAAATGAACTGCTCAATATACATTCTGAATGAATTAATCTCTGCTGGGAGATAAGATATGGCTCCTTAAATGTCACTTCCCTTAAAATATTATAGCAAAAGATGAATGAGGCAAAGTGAATTTATGAGATTGTTTAGCATGAAGTATGTCTTTCCTACAGGACCAAGAAAAAAAGCCACCCTACTTCCATCTCAAAATAGATAAAGTACTCTCTTTGTCAATTTGATGTCAGTTTTGTCAACTGAATTTGAAAGACCTGCAGTTAAACGCAATGAAGGCTACAGTCATCACTCTGAAGCAGATAAGAGAGAAAGTTTGTTTCCTTGAAGTAAACTTCACTGATAGTTGCTTTGAGAGCAAGTCTCAGTTTTGATCTTTAGCCCATAATCTATTGGAACAAATAAAAGAAAGTATGTAATTGCTACTTGCATCTTATTGAGGACGCATTCATTCTTCAGCCTCTTGAAGTAATATTCCACCTTCGATCACAGACAGTTGGATCAATCTGACACTTTTTTTTTTCTCCTTAACAAATAACATATAAGATTGTTGAGTGTGTTACCGGAATTATGATCTGAGGCAGAAGCACGGCATTTTGCAATATGCCAACTTGTTGACATGAATTGCTTTTTTTAAACATAATTTGAAATCACAGAATCAGGCAAAAAAAATTAAGCACTTTGATCTTCAGGAAAAAAAATCAAAAATGTCTTAAGAACAGGGTAAATAATACAATGTGGCTACAAGACAGCAATTATATGGATGAAAAAGAATCCAAATAAGTTTCCAAGGATAACAAAGAAATAATGTCTCTGCTGGTTTGCTGAGCTTTGTCTATTAGCATCTTCTCATGTTTTTAGTTAAGAGTTTTGTTTTCATTTGCTAATGACTTTGCCAGTCATTCTGTCCATATTTCCCAAGTTAATTTTTTAGATCTGGGAAAAAAGGAGAAGCATTCATCTTCATTAACAGCCTGTGAGAATTCAAGCTTGTTCTCAAGAAGTTTGTGGTGGGGAGACAAGGGGGAAGTTTGCCAAATACTGAAAGAATTCTGATTAATTATGTAAGAAAAAGTCTGGTTTGGGGCATAAGGATGACTATAATATAGCCTCTGAACTTGAAATTCTAAATATTTGGTGGAACTAAGAAACTAGAAATTACTGAAAACTTTCTCTTTGCTGAGTGTTCTTATTTTGCACCTGGCAGAACAAAGCATGTGGTCTATGAATGATCCATATACTCCACATACAATTGATTTAGAGAGATTTTGGGTTTTTTGTTTGTTTTTGGGATTTTGTTGGGGTTTTTTGTTTGCTTGTTTGTTTTTCTTTTACGTCATTATATCCTAAAGCAAAATCCAGGTAATGCAAGAAGGGAAAGGTTACATAAATGTGACACAGAATGACTGCCTAAGTAAGGAGCAAAAATGAAAACAGATACTGATAAACGTTGTTACTATGCTGAAAACCAAAGCAGTTTAGACAATAGCATAATGGCTTATGTCTACAAACAGTGTGCAGTGAAAACCTTTTGACCTTGGGCAGATGCCTCATGCTATGAAAAGTAATCTAGAATCTTATTTCCAGATCCAGCTTGAACACAACCTGACTATGTTGACATCTGATTTGGCCCCTAAGAGAAGACAGTTTAGTTGATTTAGTAATCACAGTTCAGTCTACACCTTCCCTAAAGGCTAAACTTCAAGAGGCAGGAGCTCCCCAATCTCAGTAGAGAGCTGGGCAGTGAGGGGAAAGTGCAGAATTCGCACCTTAAGCTGTGCAACTGCAGACTTCCTTAGTACCGCTCTTCAGTTATACTGGAGGATATAATTCATTTCTGCACTGCTTTCTAAGGAATGGATTAATAAAAGAGTAGCCCCAACAGAGAGAAAAATACCACTTTCAAACTAAGGTAACAGATGGCAAGAAATTGTTTTCAGAAAGTTCATTTTAGTCAAGTAAGAGATGGATGGTAACTATTCTTTACCAATGACTGAGCTCTGTTAAAAGTTTGGCATCTTTTTTTTTTTTTTATAGCATTTCTGACTAGCTCAGCATTGTATCACTGAACAACAGTGACTGCCAAAAGCAGAATTTAATATATTCAAACTCAGAAAATAAATAACCTTGAAACTGCTCTGCAGTGATTCAGTAAAAATGAGATTGAAGCAAGTTGTAAAGGTTTTACACACAGCCTTAGAATAAATGTGTTATTCGCAAGTGAGCTGCCAGGTTATTTCTACTAAGTGTCAGTAGGCCTCACAGTTGAGGACACTTTAAAGAAATTGGCACATACAGTTCATAAGTTCACCACACTACTTATTCTAAGGTTCTTTGTTTGAGGTCTGTTTTCATGTTTTGTTAATTTGCCAGTTGTGTCTTTTATGTTGCTAGTTTTCAGGGGCCTAAGTTTATGATCACTTCACCATGAAAATACTGTCTAAAAAGAACGCAGGTCACAACATGGGAATTTTAATGTATTTTTAATGTATTATATGACAACACCAAAGGAAATCTTCCTTATTTCTAGAGTGCAGATATAGATGGATAGATCCTCATTGACGCAAAACTGTCAAGTCAAAAGAAAGTGACAGGATTTACATTGGTTCCTGTGAGATGCCCAGCACCACTGGGTCCCTTCACTCTCAACGGGTCAAGGGAAAAGCACATCTATGAATGATGTTTATTGACCCGAAACCATGTTCTGAGTAGTAGCCGTGGAGGAAATATTTGTGTGTCACTAGACTTATGAAAACAAGTCTACTGATAGATGAAATAAAAAACAAGTGACAAAAAAACCCACAAACAACAGCAACAACAAAAAACACAACAGTGAAGCGGTAACGTAACTTTTGTTTGGGACTGTACGTTCTCTCAGTTCAGGTGAAAAAAAGGGCACCTTCACACTGAAAAAGAGTTTTGTGTGTGTGTGTGTGTGTGTGTTTTGTGTTTTTAAGGAGAAATATTTCATTTTAAATTTTAGTTCTGGTGGTGATCACTTAAAGAAAATAACTCAACTGGCATTTCCAAAAGCATGTGATTAAATATATGTATGATATGCTGTAGAATGTATACATGTTTGTGTATTTAATTCCAAGCAGCAGAACATCCTCCATATAATTTATTTTGGTTTTTAAAATTCTATTAGGTCATTTCTGTTAAAAAGAAGCAGAACAAATCCATAAGTAGTTAAATATTTCAGGGAAATACACAAGTGACTTAATTATACAGCTGAAGCATGAAATGGATCTGAAGTGATATACAGACCAAAGTAGCAACCATAAAGTCTGCCTTCCGTAGAAATAAGCATAATAAAGAGAAATGAATAATATTTTGCAACTTTAATTAAAATATTAATGGACTTCTTTAAGCATTACAATTGTTTAGAAGTGTTTTAAATGTCTCCATGACTTATCTATGTTTCACAAACCTAGTAAAAATTATGGTTGTTAGTTAAAAATTATTACACATTTTAAATGGTGCTTATTGTATTTTATTGAATTCTAGGACAATCTAATTGATTCTTTGGTTTATTTTCTTATAGACTCTCTTCAAAGGCTTGTATTTCTATTAAAGGGAACAGTCTAAATGATATTCCCTGGTAATTGAGCTAGCTGTATACTGAACACTTTTAATCTCCATCTTAATACATTTTTTCCTTCCCAAAAACCGTAAGCGATAAGCAGCCTTTAAGTTTATGTGTAGTTCAAATAACAAATAAGGCAGATAAACGGAATGAGCTGAATAAGTAGAAATAAATCTACTATGAAATGAACATATAAACTGTAACTATGGAAACAGCCTTTGTAATTAAGAATAATTTAGAAAGGCGTGGAAGATGCTTAATCAGTATGTAAATTAAGTGCTGATTTTTTTTTTTAGAAAGGTAATAGAAGTTAATAGAATTGTTTTAAAATTACTTAGTGGTGTAAAATTAAAAAAAAAAAAAAAAACAAGGTTTGAAATGCTTTTAATTTTGCATCTCTTTATGAATAAAACTTATGGCCTACTCCAATGTATATAAATAGACCCGCACTATGAATTAAAATAAAATTACATTAATTTTTACAGACCAATAAATGTGTATACATGGTTTGTAGCAGTTTTAACAAAGATGTGACAATAATGTTAATATTACTTTCTAAAATGGGACAGGGAGCAGAAAGTAAAATATCCCAGCTCAGCCTGCAGGTGAATAGCACAGCTGAGCAAAGATATTGTACTTCTAAACTAGTCTAGTAGTATTATATATTAAAGGAGCACAAATGATATTAAATTACTCATAATGCAGAGGTCTTAGCTGAAATATATAGAAAAACACCCAAAACAACATAAAATGAGATGGCAAGGTCTAGCATACCTTTGCAACTTTTAGGTTTATTATTTACTATGAAACCTTTACTTAGTAGTAGAGACCTACGAGCCAGTCAAAATGGCAGTCCATGGAATGGCAATATGTGAATCTCCCAGCAAAGAAAAAGTTAAAGATGCAGCCTTCAGTATTTAAAGTGATGTGCACTGTCTTTTGAGATAGGAAAGGGGTGAACATTATGGATTTCCTGGAACCGAGACAAACTACTAAGTCTGACCACTACAACATCATGCCACTGCTAAGCTAAATGCTCAAATTTTTTAGAGTCAGGCCACAGAAGGCAACCTCTGTCTTGCAACACAATAACACCAGGTCCCACACCAGACTGAAAACTGTGGACCACATTACTAATCTTGGCTGGACTGGCCTACCACATCCACATTAAAGTCTGGATTTGGTGCTTTCTGACTTCCATGTGTTCAGCTCATGACAGATGGACTGTGGGCAACATTTTCCTAGCAATGACACCATCCTGGCAGCTGTGAGATAACGGGGCACCTTCGCTAGGGCAGATTTTTATGAGTATGGCAAGCAGGGTCTTGTATACAACAGGTGAAAAAGCACTGCTGATGGTGGTGACTGTTGAAAAACAGTTTTGTAGCTGAAAATTTTCTCTATCACCTAATATTATTGGTGCTCATTTTATCTGTTGTAATTTCCATGGAAATGAATAGGAGGGTTTACATTCAGACTGACCTATGTACTGTATACTACTCTGCACCTTCTGCATGTAACAAAGCCAATGCTCATGAAGATTTTCTTAGAAATACTCCTATTCACTCCCATTTTCTGTTTGTAGAAGCTTGGATGAGCAAGCAGTCTTTCATTTTCATTGATAGCATGCAGTGCAGAGCCAGACCTTAGTCAAGATGCCTTGCATTATTCATCATTTATTCACTTAAGATATTTCAGTCATTTACTTAGAAAACAATAATGCTACCTCATCGTAAACTGTTTTAAAGTGATGGTTCACAATTTGGCAGCAATCAACTGATTGAGTAGTCTTTGCTGGAATTACATCAAACACTTTGCATTGTTCAGGTACTGAGACTAGATGCTAAAGCACATTTTTTCCCTTATACAGACTACTGTGTTGATCTGCCTGGGGGTAGGGAGACCCTACAGAGCCATTGGGACAGGCTGAATAGCTGGGCTGCTGCCAATAGGATGAAGTTCAATAAGAACTGCCAGATCCTGATCTTTGGCCACAACAACCCTAGGCAACACTACAGGCTTGGGGAAGAGTGGTTGGAAAACCGCACAAAAAAGACCTGAGGATATTGGCTGACGCTCAGCAGTACATGAGCCAGCAGTGTGTCCAGGGGCCAAGAAGGCCAATGACATTCTGGCTTGTCTCAGAAATAGTGCTGACAGCAGGAGCAGGGAAGCGATCATATCTCTGCACTCAGCACTGAAGAGGCCATGCTTTGAGTACTGTTGTCAAAGGTTTACAGGCTGGTTTGGCCCAGTTTCGTGACCAGCAGGTGGAGGGATTTTGCAAAACCCGCACCTCTGGGAAAAGGGAACCCCAAAATAATCTGTTCAGTTTTGGGTCCCTATTACAAGAAAGACACTGAGGCTCTGGAGTCTGTTCAGAGAAGGGCGGTTAAGCTGGTGAGGGGTCTGGAGCACAAGTCTTAGGAGGAGCAGCTGAGGGAGCTGGGACAATTTGTTCTGGAGTAAAGGAGGCTCAGAGGAGAAGTTATCACTCTCTGTAACTACCTGAAGGGAAGCCTCTTTTCCCACATAACTAGCAAAAAGACTAGATAAAATGGCCTCAAATTTCACCACTGGAGATTCAAGCTGGATGTTAGGAAACAATTCTCCAAAAGAATGATCTCCTGATCATTCAGCTGGGACAGCCTGCCCAGGGAGGTGGTGGAGTCACCATCCCTGGAGGTGTTCAAGAAACATTTAGATGTTGTACTGAGGGACACAGTTTAGTGGGAAATATTCTTGATAGGTGGACAGTTGGACAGAATGATCTCAGAGGTCTTTTCCAACTTTGGAAATTCTATGATTCTACTTTTTCTCTTCTATTCATTACACACACTTGCTTCCAACTTAAAATCCAAAAAAATAACTATTTCAGCCACAAATCTTTTAGGTTTTGATTTTGCACAATCCCATTACTAAATATAATCTGCAATTTTGTCTAAGTAAGCTAAAACTGTCAGAAGTGACCTTGCTAAACTTTTTTTTTTTTTTTTTAGCCAATGATCGCAAGTATTGTGAAAAGCCAGATAATGTCTTCCTCTTTACAAAGGTTGCTTGGAAACCAGGCAGTAAAACATAGCACATACGTGAAAGCTTTGTCTGGATATTGTGCCCTGGACTTCAAACTGAAGATGGAGGTGTGATTTATGCCTACTGCATGCTACAAAATACTGTAATATCATATTAGACATTTTGATATCTGTACTATTTTCTGACAGCATGCTTGATTACAGATATGCCTTTTGTCAGGAACGTTAAAATAACAATATTTTGTAAGCAGACTGCTTTCACCATGAATCCTGCACACTACTATCCCAATGGTGATCTGTATGTTCCTTTTTGGATGGGTGTTTTGAGTTAACCTCAGTAGCTAAATACCACATATCTGTGGAAACAGATTAAAAAACTTAATAGGTAAAACAAAAAAAAAAAAAAAAAAAGACAAAGCAAAGCAAAAGAAGTGATTCAAAAACCAGTCACTCATCTCCAGCTATTTGGTACCCAGCAAATCCCTGAGCAAGGTAAAGCCCTGGCAAACTGCTTCCCAGTTTGTTGAGGGGCATGACATTCCACTCCATCAGTTTGGGACACCTGTGCCGTCTGTGCCCCTCCCAACCTCTTACTCACAGCCTGCCTACTTGCTTGGGGGGCAGAATGGAAAAAAGAGAGACCTTGATTCTATGAAAGCACTGTTCAGTGACAGCTAAAGCAGCAGTGTGCTACCAATATGGCTTGGTCACAAATGCAGTGCATAGCACTATACAGGCTGCTATAAAGAAAATTATCAGCCGAAAACAATATATGAAGGCAGCTTTTCTTCAATAAAGGAAGCCACTATTTAGGAGCAGAGGTCTGCTGACTGTTGACAAATTTGACTGTTGTTAAATTCACAACGAAAATATGATTGCAATTCATTAGGAGCTGTGACATCATAGCTTGTTCATGATGAAACACCTAGTACCAGATTTTCAGTAAGTCATTCAAGACCCTTCACTTCTATGTTTCCTATATTGAAAGGGAATAAGAAAGCTAAATGGACATTAAATATTCATTTTCCAGTTTGACATTACAGAAAAATTCATTTCCTTTCTAAGAGTAAATCTAATAATACATAAGACTAATTATAGATGAATGGCAGAGCAAGTATGTGAAAAATTAGAGCTTTTTCTAAAGAAACTGCTGTGCATTCCAGACAATTGAATTGTCACTCTGATATGAAACATTTTTTTCATCCACAAACCAATTTAATCATGTCTAATGTCCAATCTTCTTGAAGACTTTATAGCAAGCACACATTTAAATTAGTGCAAATCCCAACAGTTGTTCATACCTGCTTCAAAGAAAATGTATACTTTAAAGATAATTAAATTTACTATTTGTGTAAGCCCAAGTTCAGCTCTCCAATGGCTTATTTTATTTTATTTTTTTTTAACTTTTAATCTCTGACTGTAAAGATATTACTGGAAAGTGAAAAATGTATAAATTGGCATCTAGTAGAATAAAACATTGTTTAAAATAAGTAAGGAATCAGAACTTAAACCATTACATTTCACATACTTTTGTATTGTGACAAGGACTGCTATAGTTTGTGTATTTTTGGTTTTTTTTTTTTAAACATGCCACCAGATTTTATTAAAATATTTACAAATTCTAACCACCAAAAAGAAGTGATTCACTCTACTTAAAGTTACTTTGTATCTTATGTTCACTAATCACTGAACTTTCAATCATTTCAGCTAAACTCAGAGGTTGTGGTTTTCACACACAAAATTCATTACCACAATAGAGACTGCTTGTCTGAGAACTTAATGTAAACAAATTCTATTCTCTCATCCCAAAGAGATGCTCATGAAGGATTAGATCCACAGCAGCAAAGGAGGATGCCTATCTGAGCAACCTCATATGTTATCTTACAGTGAAAGAGTGCACGCCTCTGTAAGCCTACCAACATCACCAGACAAAAACTTCATTAAAATCTAAACATGACTGTAGCTGTAGTCAGTAATAACACAGCTGGAAGATATTTCAAAGGTAGAAGACTTTCAATATGCCAATTAACAAGGATATAAGTGGGAAAATAATTGAAGTGATTTTTAAACATATTTGATACAGTGGTTTTGCATGGGATTTTAATTTTCCTAGCCTCTGGTTGCTCCTGTAGAAGGATTGTATAAGTGTTAAAAAAAAAAAAAAGGAAACTCACAAATGTTTATTGTGTTCTCTGACATTTTAACTCAAATCTTCAACAACTGAATGTTTGAGAGATGCAATTTAATCAGCAGTTGATGTTTTCACACTTGTAGATGGGTTAAACTCTAAGATCTAATTAGTTCATGCTTAAACAACATGAAATTATAAATAACAATCATGGTTTTAATTTTTCTTCCCTAACGTATTCACTCTTATTTTAAAAACCTAACATTATTAAGCATTAGCTGAAAACAGGATAGAAGTGGCAGAGCTTTACATGGAAAAGAGAAAATCTGAACACATTTGTTAAATTCACCAAATAAATATATCAGTAGAACATTTGTATATCTCTAGTTCTTTTTAAAATTATTTTTCCTCAATGTGGGAAACAAATTATCATAGAATCACAAAATCACCATGGTTGGAAAATACCTTTAAGATCATCTTATCCAACCACTCACCTATCACTAATAGTTCTCAATAAACCATGTCTCTCAACACAATAATGTAGAAAAACGCAATGATGGAGTTTTTAAGCAATTAGAACCTTAATATCTCCAGCTACTTCACATCCACAGGCTTATCATTTTACGAGCAGCTGCAGAAGGATGAGAATGTGAGAGATGCCCTAAATACATGAGAAAGTATTTGATGAAGTGCTACTTCTCCCTCTGGCAGAGAGATGAGTATTCTGTAGCCACTGAGACATTTTCCCTTATTTAAAACTTTTTAACAACACATGTTAAAAAAGAACAATGTATTATAAAAATAAGAGCTAAGGGGAATTAATCATTTGTTTCCTGTGCTTTGCTTTTTTACTTTTCAATAGCATTAAATTCACAGGAGAAAGGAAAATTTTTTTTTAAAGCAGTAGCAGAAGATATGATAAATGTTGGTTTGGTGCCTTTAATTCTGACCTAAGTGGAAAAGAATAAGGTATACTGACTAGCTTGCTCAGTTACGTTTGATCTTAGTTGCCAGTTTTCCCTTGAACAAAAGTTCTTCTGACCCCTCCATCTTCTCATTTGGTGATGTGTCTGATGTGTGGGAGGAACCTAGCCACAGAAAAGCAACCAGCTAATTAGATAATTTCAATGGTGTATTTTGTTTTATCTTCAAATGTAGAATTATGTTTGAGTTAATAAATATGCAGGTAGTCTGAGATTATTTTGGCAGGCACTGTGCTCCTTTTAAAAGTGAATAAAATACTGTATATCTTGATTTTAAAAGTGCTGGCACATACGCTTCTTGGGAACTCAGAACCAGGAAAGCAGGTGAACAAAAAACTGAACAGAGAAGGTAGTGAGAAATAGCCAGGTTAATGAGTAAGAAAAGATATGAGAAAAAGGACCTTATAAGACCTTTCGATCTCCCTGGTATCATAACTTTCCTCAGCTAAATAAGCGTTAAAAAAAATACAGCTGAAATTCAAAAATTCCCATTCTGAATTTGTAAGGCTTCAGGAACAGATTTCCTTAAAACCTTTTCCTCATTAAATTTCCAAGATAACGGAATTTGTTTGTATGAATGGTCTCCCGATACCATCAGTTTATCTTTAAGATAACAAGGGCCCAATCTGATGATTGATAATTTCAGTTTACATTTGGATAGTTCTCCGCTCCTTGACTTAAAATATTTGCAGAGAAGGTGGTTTTGCTAGGTAAAGACTGCAACTTTTAACAGAGCCACTGATAGTATTATAAGTAGGATATTTTTATATTACATATAATATTACAGCATTCACTCCATAGAAACAAGTTCTTCACACCTTAAATAAAGTTTGCAACTGTAGCCACATTTCTTTGAATTTTCCATGTATGTAAATCACACGAGATGTAAGTGGAAGCAGAGTAAGAATCTTCTATTAGATTTGCTCTAACATGACAGAATTTGTCATTACAATGGATTCATTAACAGACATTTCCTTGTCTTTTTTTTTTTTTTTAAATAACTTCCCTTTCTCTCCAAAGTTAAGATTAAAAACAGAGTAGTCAAGCAACACAGAGAACAGTATGTATAGTCTGTTAAGAGGAGAGACTCTCAGGACCTTTAGGGATAGGGATTATGGTATAGATTAGGTAGAAACCACAGAAGAACTACCTAGTTAAATAAGCTGCTGCTACATACCGTCACTGTCCAGTTGTCATAATTTGTGCTGGGATAGTGTTTATTTTCTTTAAAGATGCCTGTATAAAGCTGTCTTTTGTATTTTTAATAAAATAGTGTTAGCACACTGATGTTTCAGTTGATGCTAGGCACCGTGTGCACTAAGGACTTCTTCACTTCTCATGCTGCCTTGCTAGTAAGCAGCTGGGTATGCACAAGGAGCTCAGAAGGGACAGAAACAGGACAGATGACCTAAGCTAGGCTGTTCCATACCACATGGCATCATTCTTGGCAATAAAAGCTGAGGCAAGGAAGGAGGAAATGGGAGGACATTTGCAGTGATGGTTTTTGTCTTCCCAATAAACTATTGCGTATGATGAGCTCTGCTTTCCTGGAAGTGGCTGTACATCTGCCTACTGGTGGAAGTAGTGAATGGATTCCATTGCATGCATACTTTTTTCTTAAGGGGACAAATAATATAATTATTCCTTGTCAGCACCCAAAAGATTGATCTTACCGCAACTGCTACCTACCAGCTTTGTTCTTGTTTAAAGTCATTAAATCATATCAAATATCAAACCATAGACTCCTAGCTAATCTGGTTTACTTTTTTGTAATTTTATTTCTTTAATGTTTCAAAATGAACCTAAAACCACTAAGATTAAACATGGAAAATTTGCAGCTAAGCTGCAAAGTCAAGGCACACTACAGCCATCTGCTTTAGGAATATGGAAAATGCAACACTTGAGTATTAAAATGGAAACACATAGGTGCTTAATGAATGAAAGTATGCTTACATTCCAGCCTAGCACTTACTATTAGCACATGAGTCTTAACTGGAACTCCTACTGTTTTTCAGGAACAATTTTTTTCTCCTCCCCTCTTCAAAACAAAACAAAACCCCACTTCCACTGCCTCCTCTACATCCTTTACTGCTATGAAAAACAGAATAAATGAACTGGGAACTGCTACTGTAGAGCAGCTGCTTACTCTACTTCCATTGACTGCATGATGTAGGAACAGTTAAAACTTGCTTCTATTTATTATCTCTGGATAAAGGCAAAACACAGATGTATGTTTTAGTGTAATATTTCACATTTTGTTCCACTAATCCTTTTTTTTTTTTTTAAGATCAAAATCCTTTATCTGGATCACCTCTGGCAACTTACACAAGAAATACTGCATGTTTATAGTGTATTATAGTATAGTACAACTATTCTGCCTGCAGCAGACAGTAGAGTAAGCTGTCTGTGTACCTACTCGTACCCTCCTGATACTAGGAAAAGCAGGTGGCATTGTCCTGGCAAATATGCCTAAATCATCAGAAAATACCCTGCAGGGAAAAAAACGCAACCCCCAGATGAGTAACTTAGCATCTGTTCACAAATTAGTCACTGTAGAATAAGTCAATTTGCAAAGAATATTTTAATACGCAGCATGTGAGAGAATTATATAGTTTATAGTTACACTGGTCCACAATGCATTCTACAGACATGCACTCAGGGCAGACTGGCGGATGGTCAAGAGCACTGTCATAAAATAAATAGTAATTTTTCATGCCACAAGAATTGGTTGGGGGATACATTAGGACAAAAAAACACTGAAACCTTTCTCAACAGCTAAGTGCATACCTATATTAGTCTTTTTTTCCAGCTGTACCATTGGATAGAAATGTGCCATAGCATTATGTACAGCAATGAGTAGTTCTATTGTCAAAACATAGGAAATCTAGGACCACATACTTAGAAAATGGCCTGTGAGTTAGATTAAAGTTAATGGCACTTTTACAATGAGAAAGTGGGAAAGGAAATGCAGTAGGCCTTGAGGAATTACAGCTCCTAATTCTGCACTAGATACCGATAACTAAGAACTACTACACTGTGACAGTAAAAGGGCTGACATAATAAAAGCATCACTATACAGAATCTGTACATCAGGAAGATATTTTCTGCAAATACATGAAAAAACAAACATGATTAGAAAAGTTCCACTAATATTTTGCATCACAGTATTTCAAAGTAATAAGAAAAGCAGAAATTCTTTAAGATAGAAAACTTTTTTTTTTAACGAATTTCCTCTATTTTGTTGAATTACCCTTTTAACAGTATTGTGGGGACTATTCTTACAGGAATCCACATCATTCTTTATTCAGATAAAAGAATTTTTGGACAGTGGCCTGAAAGGTTCACTTCCTCCAGAAATCGAGTTTTCCTTTCAAACAGAACTCTACCCTTGCTCAGACGAGGAATGAGAAATGAAGATCACAGTCTGACCTTTGAGCCTCTGCAGGCAGTTCAGCACACTGATGAGTGCAACTGCCTGAGTCTTTCTATCAGTAAAAGACTGCTCATCAGCACAACTCCAACATGATGAATTACTGTAGCATGCTATCTTGTTGCAAAGGACTCTTTCATGGTTCAAAGACTTGTTGTTCTTTTTCTCTGTTAAGTACCAGTATTTCTTAGAAAACTGGGTTACAGCTGCTTGTTCATCCATGGCCTGTTAATCCAAATGGTGGCAAGTCCCAATAGTTCCCTGTCACTCACAACCACTCTTGTAAAATGAGAATAATAGTTCTGATTTATTTCAAGGGTTTTGAAGGATTAACTATCATCAGAAATGTGAGCTGTTCAGATATTTTGGCATCATAAAAGAACCTGTCAGTGGGGCATTCAGTGACACTTTCTGACAGAAATCTGCCATCAGATAGCAAAAGTTATCTTGAGTGTTATTTTGTCTCTAATATTAAAAAATAACCTCTTACAAGTACCCCAACTTGCAAGAGTTACCTTCAGCGCTTTAGAGAGATCTGTTGTGTTCGGTATGAACAAGCATTGCAGGAAGAAATTTAATTTTCTCCTTAGTTTGCCTACATTACTGAGAAGCACTGAACTAGTTCAATTTCACAAAGTTATTTTGTTTGTCACACTGTCTGACAAAAATGATAATAAAAGACAGAGTGCAAGAAAGGAACAACAGTGTTTTGAGAAGCCACAAGTAAGATTGAAGAAATTGAATAATTCAGTTTTTCTTCTATAGAAGAGGATCATAGAAATTGTTACTCTCTCATCAGTTTGTGGAACACATGCATACAAACACACACTGATGGAATCCTGTTTGCCCTATCCAACATAAATACAGAGATTACCAATAAGAATGACACACTTTCTACTGTTTTAAATAGTTCTACAAATGTAGAAATTTTAAGTTTTACTGAAAAAAAAAAAAAAAGCACAAAACCCTGCTAATGTAGCTATACAGTCTCTCAATAAGAGATAACTCACTAAAGTTTCTGTATCATTCTGCAAAAACATCTCAAGTAAACTTGCAAGATGAGTCCAAACAAAAAGATTTCATAGCAACAGGTTTCTTTCTATATTGATCAATCACAGAAACTAGATGAACAAAAAGCAAGAACAAGGAAATTTTATATAGAAGTCATGAGAAGATTAAGAAAAGCAAAGCCAAACTCTCTGAATTCAGACTTGAATTCAGTGGGGAGAGGAACTTGCAGGAGTTGCTAGAACCATTCATCCCTTACAAATGCTCCAACCCTTCCTCTGCCCCCTAACCTCCTTCCAGTTTGCAAGTCCCTTGTTGAGCTTATTTCATTAACATTTTTCCTCTGAAACTGTCTGAAACTAGTCACAGTATTCCAGAACTGACATTAACAAATGTCAAAAAAGGCACCAAAACATCCCCCCAAACTACCAGCTCTGCTTATGTTAATATAGCCCAGATAAAGTGAATTATTTCTCCACATAGCATCAGTGAAATAATGCATTCAATAATTCAGTGTGTTCTGTGATCGCAAGCAGTGGAAACCCTAAAGAACTGCAACTGCATCAAAAGGACTATTGAAATTCAAAATGACCTGAAAGTGAAAGCACAATATGTAAAATTGAATTGATTTGTTTTAATATGAGATTTTTCTTCATGTGCTAAAGGTACTATCAGTCACAGAGGCAAAAAACATAGTTCTTTCAGGGAAGTGAACTGATGGAATGATGTCTCCTAATTATAATTAATTCATGCATTAAGTCATAAACATGAGACATACATCTTCCTGAATGTTATAAAGAAGTCACATTCATTACTGAGTAAACAATATAAGGATAGCAAGGTCAAAAGTGGAGGTAATACAAATGGAACTGGAGGATATCACACTTCAACAGAAAAGTCAAGTATGCAAATAAAGAATGAGAAAAATAAAAAGAATAGAGACATTCTAAGAAGTCACCAACTAAATATCAACTAATATTGCGAAAAAAATAGTAGCATGCATATATACATCGAGTATGGATGTTGTATGTTGGAAATTATTCTTCTCAGCACTAATCATACTCCAGCTGAAATACAGTCTCCAGTTTAGGGAAACATACTTTAACAAGAAAAATAGCCACTTACATAAAATAGGAAAAGTAGTAGTAACAACAATAGTCTAGTTTTTTAACCGCCTAAAATCTAGAGGAGAAAAAAGTGATAACTGTGAAATTGGGAAGCTGCAGAGTAATTTGGCCTGGCATATTCTGGAATTCCTGAAGTTGGTGAGATGCCTGAGATGGCCTAACGTCTGTTAGAAAAAAATTACTGATGAAGTGGAAGAACAAACACAAATGAGTTTTTGAATCACAGAATGGCCAGGGTTGGAAGGAGCCTCAAGGATCATGAATCTCCAACCCCCCGCCACAAGCAAGGCCACCAACCTCCCTATTTAATACTAGACCAGGCTGCCCAGGGCCCCATCCAATCTGGACATGAACACCTCTAAGGATGGGGCATCCACAACCTCTGGGCAGCCTGATCCAGCACTTCACCACTCTCACAGTAAAGAACTTCCCCCTGACATCCAACCTAAATCCTCCTTCCCTCAACTTAAAATCATTTCCCCTTGTCCTGCTGTTATCAAACCTTTCAAAGAGTTGACTCTCCTCTTATTTATAGACTCCCTTTAGTTACTGAAAGGCTGCAATGAGATCACCTTGCAGCCTTCTTCTCTCCAGGCTGAACAAGCCCAGCTCCCTCAGCCTGTCTTCATAGGGGAGATGCTCCAGCCCCCGATCATCTTTGTGGCTCTCCTCTGGACCCTCTCCAACAGCTCCCTGTCTTTTTTGTACTGAGGGCTCCACACTTGGATGCAGTACTCCAGTTGGGGCCTCACAAGAGCAGAGTAGAGGGGGACAATCACCTCCCTGTCCCTTCTAGCCACCCTCTTCAGATGGAGCCCAGAATACCATTTGCCTCCCAAGCTGCAAGGGCACACTGCTGGCTCATATTAAGTTTTTCATCTATTAAGACCCCCGGTCCTTCTCCACAGGGCTGCTCACAAGGACTGCTCCTTTCAGTCTGTGTGGATGCCTGGGATTCCTCTGGCAAAGTGCACAACCCTGCACTTTGCCGTGTTGGACCTCATCAGGTTCACCTGGGCCCACCTTTCTAGCCTCTCAAAGTCCCTTTAAATGCCATCCCTTCCTTCAATCAAGTCATCTGCATCACTCAGCTTGGTGCCATCAGCAAACTTGCTGAGGGTGCACTCGATTCCACCATTGATAAAAGTGTTAAAGAGCACCGGTCCCAAGACAGACCCCTGGGGAACACCGCTCGTTACTGGCCTCCACTTGGACATAGAATACACAAGCCTTTTTGAATACACACTTATTGCTTTCTTGAACTGGAGAATTCAGTGTTGTTCTGGAGTCCTTTTCCTTGTTATGACTGTGATTTTATGTCTAATTTTTCAGGGTCTGAAAACTTCAGCCACACTTGCTGAAGCAGTTTGATGCCTTCACTGTTTGTGCAAGTGGATTTACTTCAGTAATCAGGAGCAAATTAGACGGAAGAACAGATTGGGAAGGGATTACATGCATCCAGTTTTTCTCATAGAAGCATAATCAAAAAAGGCACCAGGCCTTGATGCCCTGCTCAACTCCCATCCTACATGTTCTGATGTATCCACTACCCTTAATGAAGGCTGTGACTAAATTAGCTGTATTATTAACACAAAAAAAAAAAAAGGTTCACAATACATTACTCATAATAAGTTACCCAATTAACAGCCATACTAGAATTTCTTTTTGCATAATTGGAGAGAAATACAAAATGCACATCCTTACAAACTTACCTCCTTTTTGAAAATTCACTACTTATCCTGATTACAAAAGCCTTTTGTACTTTATCTTATTTCCATATGGGCATGATGCTACCACAGTAGGTTCATGAAGGAATGTCTGAACTGACAAGATGCAAGTCTGCCATTGATACAGGGTAATGATTTCCTCGCGTCTCAGCAAATGCATTTTCTTAAAAACAACATTTCAGAGATGACTTTAACCTCCATTGTTTTTAGACATTCTCTAGCAGTAAGGATGATGGATTTATGAGTGCATACATTGTTTTTGATTACCACATCCATGCTCTCATGCTGGCAGTTGTCACCAGCAATTCATCCCGTCTTTCTCAGTTCCACCTACATACATCTTTTGAAATCTAGACACAGCTTTATACTATATATTAAAGAAAAAATATATTTTGATATCCCACATTAGACAGCTTCTTTGTAGGAACTATAAAATTTGTTCCCATAATGAATTTTGTATCATGCAGAGAATGAAAACAGAAGTATTTTAACATGATAGAAGCCATTTTCAACCAACATGGAGAGCCTTGTTTACTATAACTGCATTCCAAATAAGCACTTATTTTTCAGGAACTAATTATTCAGGAAATTCTGTGGTCTGATTTCAGCTTCTTAAGCCTTTTCTATTTTCACCTGTCGACCACTGCTTAATTTCTATCCATAATAGAGGTTAGAAAAAAAAAAAAAGATATAGGCAGAAAGGGGAAAAAAAACTTTCAAAAGAATATATGCTAACAGAGTATGAGCAAGTTTTAACACTGTAATACAATCAATAACACAAGAAGCAAAAAGCTTTTTTTTTTTTAATCTTAGCTAAGCATGAAATTAATGTGAAACTACAAAGAAATGAACCGATAGTACAGCTATAGGAAAAAAGGAGCAGAAAAAAGTGTGCAAGTAGTAAAATCTGAAAAAGACAAACTAGAGATAGGCTTCATAAAACCAAAGTAAGCCTGCAGAGGAAGTAAAACAGATGTCTCACAGTAGATGAGAAAAAACATCCAATTCAATTTCATCTTCCCACAGCAATAAGATATTAAGACCGACCACCTCAACCTCCAGAACCAAGTACTGATAAAGTGTTTACTGGCAAAACTTACATGGCACAGTTTTTGTAAAGTCAGTATATATTCATCCCACAAAAGCAATGATTCATTAAAAAACACGTGTCTGTAGAAATGTACAGATTCAGATAAACTGTTCTAGAAAATACTTGCAATTAATGTCATGTAATTCTTACATCAATCTTACAGGAATGCATTATTGAAACTAATCTCTGTTTCCATGCAACATCTCTTTACTTTTTCCAAACAAAATTAATATTTCACTTCAACATCCATCTAACATCTATTTTACAATAGCACAAACTCTAAAACACCATATCAAAGTTACTTTATGCAAACATGTGAGTATTTCCAGCAAATCTGATGTCATTTAGTAAGAGAATTTTGTATAACCAACAGTAGTTTTCTCTGAGACTATAAATAACCAGGAAAGTGTAAAAAAAAAAAAAAAAAAAAAAAAGCTAGAAACTGTCCTTCAACAATCAAACATCAATAACAAAACCAAAAATTTGATTTACACATATAAATTAACTGCAGAAGACAAAAAGAGAAGACCCAAATAAGCCTGAGGACAGATGAAGCTTACTAAGACTTTTAAAGCCCACGACTAGAATAACTGAATGCTAATTATTAAGAAATGAGACTTTGTTTTTACATATTCCAGTTTAAAAAATATTTAGACCTGTTTGCAAGTTTGGACATCTCTTCAAAAATACAAATGACTTAGACTGAGGTTCTTCTGAATTGGACTTAAAGATCCAAAGCTAGCAGTAGGGAGGGCTATTCTGATGAACTTGCTCTTGCAGAAGATGGAAAAAAAAAAAACCTGTTACACTTAAATAATAACATTCACAAGCATGGCAACTGTCTTTAGGGGAGCATGAGCCAGATTCATAGGGAGGTTAAAAAAAAAAAAAAAAAAGTGCATTCCTCCTAAAATTTTAACAGGCTGCTTTCAAGACCAACTCACTGATAAGAGAGATCTCTTTAAGGAACCTCAACCAATTTCAGAGCTCTTTGGAAAAAAAAGATGGAAGAAGGCTCAGCAGTGGCTCTCCCTGCCTTCAGTTGGGCACTGACTAAGCTGAGGCCACTATGCTCAGCTTAGCTAGGCTGCAGCTGCATTACCATCACATCTGGAGCCTGTGGAATATTTACTGAAATTTACTGAAACTTCCACCTCTTGAGAGAAGGTAAACCTCTGGAGTGAAATGCACTGGATAATCTGCTCTGTGATATTTCCCTAAATAATATGACCTGCAATCTTAGCTGTAAGCAAACACCAAGGGAGCCTGGTATGCTGTCTCTAAGAAAAAACAACGTGGATCATGGAGAAGGGTGAAGGTCCTGTGGCCCAACCGTGTGATCATTTTGCAGTAATGGGGACTTGACACTATTGGGACTGATCAACTATCTTGTTTTCCTGAGCCAGCGACTTTGCACCCATCTGTCAAAAACACTTTCAAGTAAGTTTTGCAAAATGAAGGTATGTTCAACTAGAGTCACTCAAACTCTACTTCGAAATAAGAAAACAGTATAAAAAATGGTCTAAGAGAGAAGGAATCTCATGAGGGAAGAATACCACTGCAGACAAACTGGGATCAGTCAATAAGCTGAGCCTTTCTCCCCTCACATAGACAACTATTGGCTAAGATTCACACATTCTGCTATACTGAGCGCTTTTCCAAGAAACTCAAATCTTTACAGTTATCCCCTGATTTAATGTGATTGTAGTTGGCCATATTTTTCATGTTCCAGGTTAACATCACTATATGCTTTGCAGATAGTACATTCATCATCGGCAATCCCAAAATAACCCAAAATCGTCAAAGTCAGAAGGATCGTGAGGCCCCACATTCACGGTCTGTATTCATACTGAAATTCAAGATCAAGCGAGTTTTTGCCCTTCTGCTCCACGATAGATTTTAATAAACTTCAATAAACTACACTGTCAGTCTAGCTGTCACAGCTCATATTGGACACAACCAAATTCCTTAAAAGTAGTCATGAGAGTCCATTTGAATGTGACTAGACAAATAGGGAGGTGCACAATTTGTGCATTTGTAACTGTGACAGTTCATATACTGAACAGAATCAGGTAGTGTTAGATTGGGCATCACTCAGAAACTAAGCTTAGATGCCACCAGCCCCTCTGATACCTGAGGACAAGCTGGAGTAGCAAGGGGATTTATTTCATGCCAAATTTCTTTGTCCTTTTCACATGACAACATCTTACACCTTCCTGATCCAGACATGCAACCTTTTGACTTGGCTTTCTGGTTTGACCTCAGCCCTCCCTCATCACTATGGACTTGCTGGGTGCTCACTTGGCTTTTGACTTACTGCAGTTACCATCACTGTCTCTGATCTGCTGGCTTCCTTGTTGTGACTTGTTGCTCCCCTCCAGTGTCACCTTCCTTTGCAGGGTAGCCCACCTTTACTGTTCCTCAAAAGCAGGATTTCCCACATAATGTGAAAGTCACATTAAAAAATGGTGGGTTTTTTTGTTTGTTTTTTTAAAGATTGGATTCTCTGTGATTAGTAAAAATATTCCTAACAAATATAAAACCATGGCATTCTAGCTGAAAATACAGCCAAGGCAAATCTTTTCTATGTTTTGCAGTTTGGTTGCTGACAAACTGCACCTTTAAGTTTTGTCTGTTTAGACTGAGACAATCTATTCAGACCAGGAGCTGCACCTAAATTTAGCTAGAAATTTAATAGGACTCACTCATGCAGGAAGTCAGGAAACTGAAACAGACTGAGTTTACAGTAAGCTCGCTATTGCTCCCAAGGTCTCACTGTGCACAGATCACACCTGCCTAATGTTTGTTAAAACACACCTCTGACTGCCTGTGTCAGCCTGGCACCAATGCTTCCTGTAATTACCCTAGCTCACTTCAAGCTAGGTCATGTATCTGTACATTACTCCATTGCCTAAGCTGTAAGAGGATCCCATTGTCTACAGATTGTTAGTGTACTTTTTGTGCCAGTCAGAAATACCTGGCTAAGAGTACAGAGGCAACTAATGTGTAGTAGTTAAAACACAGCATATTTTATGCTATTGATGTATGACACTGAGTCTACCTTCACATCTCACTCTAGACAACTTCTTAACAAGAACAAAAGCTTTGCCCTTGGAGTTTATTCTGGTCACTATGCATAGTTACATTTTTCCTGCTGATTTAGTCACATACAGCAGCTATGGCTAAAAACAAGTTAATTGTATTTTATCCTGTCCATCCCTACTTTTTTTTTTAATTAATTTTTTAATGACATGTGCTATGTACTTGACCCAAGTTTTCGGGGTCAAATCCTTAAGATTTTCCATATTCATCTGATTGTTAAAAGGGGCAATATTGCCATATAGCCCATTAAATATATATCAGAGGACCTCAAGTAATATTTGACTGCACCACACTTAATAAAAATAGTTTTCAAAATTACTAAAACTGATATTTTAATAATTCATTATGTAATTTCTTTGTCTGATTTGTACGCGGCTATGTTTGTACTACTCACATAGTTACAAAAACTAAGGTAGTTACTCAAGCTCATTTGCAAAGATCAAAAACTAGAAGAGTTTTATCAAACTGAGAGTAATATATTAAAAAAACTCTACAGAATGAGATAAAGAATAATCTCTTGGTGAAAACAGCATTTTAATTCATCTTCTAGGGAATCACATAATAACAGCTTGTTACATATTGGCAGAAATAGGCAGCAGAATAAAACCTCATCATTCAAGTAAGTATTTCTATGTAACAGAGACAGCAGATTAATTTCTATTGAAAGCATCAATTATGTTAAGTTGTACAAAACCGCATTTCTTGGTCCTCAGACATTAAAATTAAATGAAAAAGTTGTCAAGTGTGTGCAAACTGTCCTCCTACATCCACAGAAATTTCAAAGCCATCCAACCTATCGAAGTTTTAAATGAATTAGTTAATAAAGTACTGTATTTCTTTAAAATGTCTTTTGCGCCTGTAACAGCTCCATTCAGAAGACAAAAAAGTCTTCCTTTTGTCAAATATTGTGCATTAAACAAACCATCAGAACTGTTCCCAGAATTAAAAGACACTAAGTTCCTTAGCTGTAAGTTCAATTGAATATTGTTCTGAAATTCATGAGGAAGAGTTACCCTCCTTGTACACAGCAGGAGCTGCAACCGTTCTATGGCTAAAGAAGCTTAAACTCAATGAAAATAGCTGTATCCTTCTGGACTCCATCTCTAAAACAACATTTTTCTGGCTAATCTAATGACATAATTCTAAAATCTTTACTTCCCATAAAAGAAACATAAAACTTTACTTCAAAAGTTCTTCATTTCCTGTTATAGTTCTAAACATTTGACTCTAGGTTCCAGGACTTAATGTTCTTCAGAGAATTTAAGTTCAATTTCAGCAGCTTTCCATAGACAGTTTTCTGAGGATTACCTTTTATATTTCAATCACCAAACCTCAAGATAAAGTCAGACATTTAAGCACTACTTTTGAACAAGCAAAGTATTTTTTCAAAGTGTTTTCTAAGCACTCATCTATACACACTGTAAGAGTGACTGAGTTGACTATTCCCAAGTAGCTCTGAAAAACCTTTGTACAAGTAACTTTAGCAACTGTGAAACATGAAAAGCCTTGGAAACACAGAACCTCCAAAGGCTGTTGAACTGTGACAGACACCATGTACACGAGGAATGTACAACTCAGACAGGCTTACATCAATACTAGAAGTGTTCTGGAAAAAATAGATTTACTGCATGTAAGTAATACAAACAACAATGAGAAAATATACTGGACTGCATACATACCAAATTCATAATAAAAAAAGGAATAAAAAGGAGCAAAGAAACTGACTTGAGGGATAAAAGGACCACATCATAAAATAAACAACTAGTAGGTTTTCGTGTTTTGTTTTTTTTGTTTGTTTGTTTTGGTTTTTTTTCCTAGTATCTGGTAATTCTTTATGCAGTTGATGTGAAACACTATAACCTATTCAGTGTGGAAGCTGGTCAATTCTTCATTACACATAATTTGTAGCATGCTTAATCCTAGCCACCCATTCACACACTCATTGTATAGACTGATTTTACTTGCTTAGTTTGCTTTTAACTCAGCTGTACTTTAATTTTAACATAATATAAACTGTAGCACTAAGAACCAGCCTGGAAGGGTTCAGGAAAATGGGCTTCACTGTTGTCATACATACAAAAAACTAACTCGAGGCCTGAGTGGGTCTATTAAACTACTCTGAAATTGTGCCCTCTTACTCTCATATCTAAAATGGAGAAATTGAGTGGGATTGTATCACAGAATGGCCTGGATTGAAAAAGGCCACAGTGATCATCTTGTTTCAACCCCCTGCTATGTGCAGGGTCACCAACCACCAGATCAGGCTGCCCAGAGCCACATCCAGCCTGGCCTTGACTGCCTCCAGGGATGGGGTTACTGTAATGTAACAGTAATTCTGACTTGCACATCACTATGTTGAGGATAATCTCTATCCTAATATGGTATAAAAAAAGTCAGTACTGAAACGTAGCTTAACTGAGAACTCTCCATCTTGCAGTCAGGTGAAAACTTTGATCCTCAGGTGAGAAGCAAGCTGGAATTGTACTGTCCCAGATAAATTTCTTTCATTTATGACAAAAGAGGTCACAAAAAAGAGCTTCTCCTGACTAAGTAGATTAAGCTCAGAAGAACAGCTCTTTATATTCCTGGAGTAGAAAAGTCAATACAAATTTAATAGTAGTTAACATAATTACATCCTACACTAAATATATGTATATGTAAGCACTCGTCAACAGAACATCTGAAAGCAATATAACATTAATATAGTTACAGTACACCATTCATATATACATGCATGGTGATAGTAAGATTAAAGGATTATTAGTCATACTAAATAATGACTTTAAATAAGAATAAAAAAAAAATCTTTGATCTGCTTCCATATGCTCAAAGTTTAGAAATGCTTGCTCCCGTGTCATTTATGGTAAACAAACAAAATACTTCAGAAGACTCTGTCCTTCATATAAGTCAATGTCTTAGCCAAGAGGAATTTCTCTCTGACACAGCATTTCTTTTCCAATTTATCCATCTCTCAGCATCTTGACTGATGTGAGTTTTCTTATTAGATTTCCTTGCTTATGGAGAGCCAAACTCTTGGCTGCAATGGCCAATCTGGTATTAGGATCCAGAGATAATAAGATTTAGTACCATAAAAATTAGGTCTATTTGGGAGTGTCTGTGTCACTAAGTTAAACAGTGCCATGAAATTTTCCTCTTTTGTAATTTTCCTTTTGTGTGCACACATGTAGTCAACATATTGCAACAGTCCCTGACATGATTTTGGCATAGACAAGACAGTCCTCTCTCAAACCATTTCTGGTAGTTCCCCAAGAGTTGCCATAGGCCAAAGACTATTCCAAACAGACTTTTTGAGGGGTGAGAGAGCTTAGGAGGACGGACACTGGCTATTTAATGCCAGCTGGCATTAGCAGTGGAGAACAATCCTGGCCACAGTCGATTTAACATTATAGACAAAGTAGCGATCTGAGCCACAGCAGTTTATCCAGTTAAACACAATGGATGAATGGGGGAAGAGAAGAGAGCACTGTTACTGAAATGGCTAAAATAGTAACACTGCAGCTGGTGTGGTTGAAACTGGCCGTAACTGTATTTGCCTTGTGTGAAAGGAATCCAGGTCTCTCTTCAAGAAGAAATAGAGAGGCTCCTCTAGCACACAGATACTGTCACCTTCTTTTCAGATACTCTATCTTGACCAGTCTGTTAACAAACAACAGATGTAGTTGAAGTAAATCCTTTCCCTAGATCTGAACAGATCAAGAACACCAACACAGCCAATTTGACAGAGAGTGGAAGTCATATGAACTCTGGCAGAAGCAGCCCAGAAGAACAATATACACATCCAGCAATGAGAAGAAGAAAATAAGTGATTTTCTAATATATCAGTGAGTAGCTTACAATGGGAAAATTATGAATAGTTTCAATCCATTAGCTATACAGATATTTTCATCAAGCATGACATAATCAGATTCTTATAGGAAAAAAATGTAAGGAATATGTGAACTGCTACCACACCCATCTTACTCTGAATTGTAATGGTAATGGAGGTAGCCATGTCTGTACTTACACACTTGTTGTAAACACCCGAACAGTTACGCTTCAAATTACATTAATAATAGATGTAACATTCAGCAGGTGCATTTAAGTTCTAAAAAAATATTCTATGGTAGATCTCAGTAGTGCCTGGTATAATAAAAATGTATTACAGATGATTTTGAACTTTAATTCTAATCATACTACATAATACATTCTAATCCAGTTACTGCTGTATTACTATGCAAAATCCTTTCAGATGATATCTTCCTTAATTGACCAAAATAAAATAAAGATTTAAAAGTGCATTTTAAAGTCAGTACAACTGCTTCTAATCATTTTGGGTACATGTTAAAAATAGAAAAATGATTTTTTCCCTAGTAAACGTTTTTATCAGTTTATCAATACTATCAAGTTGTTACAATTTGATACTAATAAGCCCAGTGCAGAACAGATAGATATGTGGATGTATTTCTAACCCCAGATGTTCCCAAAAGAACACTCTACCCAGGAGTAAGGCCAGCTTCTGACAGATAACTATGCAGTGCATGTATGTGCCCTTAGTCCTCTTATTTGACTATTTAGTTAAGTCTAATTTTCACTTTATTAATAGGCAACACTTGGATTACTTGCCTAAAGAATTTTTCAGAACTGCATCAAGCAGTACATTATACAGGAGTAACTGTGGAAGTAAATAACTGAAAAATTAGGCTTCAAAGACTTTTTGTAGAGCAAAGCTGCACGCTTAAGAAGTCAGCAACCTTTATTTCAATAGGTTTTTCATAACCTACTGTAACAAAAGCAATTCCATCTCTTCTTCATGTGTTGATGAACACTGAAAGGGAATGATTTTTTTTTCCTTTTAATTGCATTTTCTTTTTGTTATGTGCTACAGCTATTTCCTAATACCTTTACTGAAAGGAGGTAAATCCCCTAAGCATTCCTTTACTGGTGACCAAAGCTAAACAAATTCAGGGATGACTTTATTTTTATGCACCTCACTATATTGTTTATGATACAGTCTCCAAATAAAAATTCAGAGCAGAAGTAAAAAGTATTCGGAAAAAAAAAAAAGTGTGGTGTTTTACGCCAAATCTGAACATTAAAGTAATAAATTGCATATTAAATCTAAATCCAAAATTATGCAGAACTGACCTCCAAGATGTTTTAGAGCCATGATTACAACATTTATAAACAGCAGTATATAATTTGATAAGACATAAGCCCTACACATGCCATTTGCAGCATAGCTATAGAAATTCTACAGTGAAGGATCCAAGTTTAGTATAGCTATGGAGACTTGATAGGCATAAGGTGCCTGGCTTTGGAGCTGGTTTTAATTTAAGGCTGTTATTAATGTAAACATTCATATTTTTCCTGAAAATTTACCTTTTGGAACATGCTTTTTGGCAAAGGACATTAAAAGACCTGCAAAAAAAAAAAAAAAAAAACACAGAAAACAATTCTATACTTTTACACTTAACTTTGGATGTAAAATGGTAGAGGCTTGCTAGACAATTCATGTCATAAACTATAAAGCTACAGTATATATTTTGTCCTTCTGACTTGCTAAAATCTTTCAATTGTCTCTACAGCACAATGAAATACTGACGTTCCCATAAAAAACAGTTCTTCAAAAGTATCATTTGCTCTTTAAAAAGTCTTTACCAATGAAATCCTTCTTTCCCTGTTAAGCATGAAAGTTTTCTTTTCAGAAAGTAGTCCCCATTCCTTGGATAGGCACAGGATTATTGACAGTGCCATAAGATCATACTGTCTCCCACCAAGAAAACAGATACAGGTATGTCATCCTATATTCCATCTATATCGGAAGTAGAAAAAAAATGCTCTATTTAATAGGTCCTTTTCCATGCGAACTATATAAAATCTCATTCATTAGAGTGCTCAGGTACTTTGATTTTCAAGTAATCCTACTGCATGCACTAATTTCTGTTTGGCTACATTTTCTTATGTATAATGCATTAAACTGTCTTTCACTGAGGGAATATTCCTTTACATGCAGAGCAGGAAGGCAGAATCCCATCTCATCCCACTGATTCCTTGAATTTTAAGTGCCTCTGAAGCAATTACAAGTACAAAATACAAGTACAAAATTGTAAAGGAAAGAAACATTTCACAGTACAACCATATGTGCTGAAATGTTTTTTGAATAACCATAACTATATTTGGAAAGGGGAGCCTTTCTAGAAATCATGCTTTCATCACAATCATTTAACATCTCAGCTTTTGGAAGCATTCAGGACTGATGGGCAGAGAAATTGGTAAGCTGCTGAGGAGCATGGGAAAAAACTAAGCATCATGAAGAATACAAGTTCTCTATAAAACGAGTTAGGAGGAAGATGCAAAATGGGAAGGAAACATAACAGGAATAGTGAACAGTGAAAACAACCTAATGGTAATTCAGTCACAGGTTAGTGGCATAGACAAGCATCTGTGTCCAGTTGTCACAGCAACCATCGCAGTGGTCTAAGAAGAGAATGCCAGAATCATTCCTGGTGACCTTCTACTAATGGTGGTATAAGGTCAGCCAAGAAAATATCATATGAACACAATACAACTTTTGGAACATTCTGTAAGAATAGACATTGGAGAGTGCCATGCAGAAAATAAAATTAATTTTACACCAGCACAGAAAACTCCTCACAATACTGCAGTGTGTAGAAGTTGTAAAACTAAAATGAGCTACATACAGGCATTTTCAGTTCCACTCCAGATTTCATGCTGCAAGTAATCACATTTTCTCTGAAAATAATGGATTCAAAGTGTATCATAGACAAATGTTACATACTACAATTTGATAGCAGAGAAATGGCATCTCTCATTTCTTGCTTTTTCTTTGTACTATTTATGATTATCTACTGAAGAACAATACTGAAATGACAGACAGTGTTAAATCACCCGACTTCATGATACCTCAAGTTCTATAAGAAAGTGTGAATGACAAGACAATGATTGGGCGAGAGTTAGTCACAAAACTTCAGAGAAACTGCATTTTCCACTATCATCATTTATAAAGTTACAATGAATGTAACATCCCTGCCTTCAGTCTTTCAGACCAACCTATATAGTTTTGCATGTCCATCACAATGACAGTCATGTGCCATGACTTCTGGATGCAAATGATAAAGAAAATTGAAAAAAATTATCAAGTATCACCCCTCTTATTATTTTTCTTTTTCTGAAAAGAAACTGATGAAGCAACTGTGCTAAAATCAACAAGTGTTGAAGCAAGAACATACTGTATTTCTCAAATTCTTTATATGCAGACTGGTAGTGTCAGAACACTTATAAAGCTGTACTTCAGTTTTAAAACTCATTATTTGATCCATTTTTTAAAATTAAAATTAAAGTAATTTAAGAGACTCAAGAATGTATAACTTATGTATAATAAGCAATCATAGCAAAACAGCAGAAATCCCTGAATAACAAAAAAAATAAATCAGTAAAAAAAAGAGGAACCAATGACTGAGAATAAGAAGTCTGTACTCTCAGCAGAAAGCAGTTACTGTGTACATTCCTTCAGATGTGATCAGTGTCATTTGCTGTACTATATTAAACTGTTTTTTGATGGTCTGGAAAGAGAAGTAAATAGTAGATCAAGAAAGACAGATCTCCTGAAAGGAGTCCAGCAGAGGACTACACAGATGACAGAGGGCCTGGAGCATCTCCCCCATGAAGAAGGACTAAGTAACTTGGGTCTACCTGGCCTGAGGAAAAGAAGGCTGAGGAGAGATCTGATAAACATTTATAACTAATTATCACCACCTAAATGGAGGTGAGAGTCAAAAGAAGAGGCCATCTTGCTGGTGCGTAGCAATAGGACAAGGAGCAGCAGCTTGAGCAACTTGAATATAGGGAGTTCCATTCAAACATACAGAACTTCTTACAGTAAGGATGACAGAGCACTGGGAACAGGCTGCCCAGAGGGGAGTCTCCTTCTCCAGAGATATTCAAGACCTTTCCAGATGCCTGTGTGATCTACTGTATGGTACCTGCTTTAGCAGAGGGTCAGACTCTATCTCTTGAGGTCCCTTCCAACCCCCGCAATTCTGTGAAAACATATTGCTGATAATGAGTTATTCAGAGCATTAAAAGCAATAAATAAGTTTGAAAAACTTCAGGAAGATCTTACAAATGCATGACTGGCAGCACAGCAAAACAAAACATAGAAACAAAACATTTTCAAGCCTTAAAAATGACTTATAAATTAATGCACTGAGAGCTAAAGCATTGCATTTCATGATACTTAGAGGCTATAATAATTGGTCCCATGATGCTTTCAGTGAAATAGATAACAGATCTTGTGGTTGGCTAACTTGAGCTGGATTCCAGATGCCTGACGAGGCACTCTCTCAACAGAAAAACTTTCTCAACAGAAAAGGGGGGGGGGGGCAAATGAAATGGAAAACCTTGCAGGGTCAGGAGAGAGACAGATATGCTACTCACTATTTACCATCACAGGCAAAAAAAGACTCGACAGTTTTTCCAAGAAGAAAAACTACAGAGATGGTGCTTATTATTGATTCAATTCTCACCTGTGTATCAATAAAGGAACAGGGAATAAAGTTGCTCTCTTCACTTAGGAATACACCTAGGAAAGCTCAGAAGTGCTGGAAAAAAGTCCAAATCTCCTGTAACATCTCTGAGAACTAATTGAGAAGAAACAAAAGAACAAAGATCATGAATGGAAACACCACAGAACCACAAATGCACTCAGATTAAAGCATTATAGTTTGTACCATCAAGATCTACTCTCTGCAGCAATTAAGAATTGAGCTAAAATTAAGTTACATAATGACTAAACTATTGCTTCATAATTGTGCCTACTATTCATAAAAGAGAATGGAAATCCAGCAACATTGCTTGAGGGAAAAAATATTACCTCACTAGGAAAATTCATTTCCTAGTGTTCAAATGTAGAACTTTGATTTAATCCGCGTAAGTGATTGATACCAGTCTGACCTTCTGCCTAAGCACAGCAATATACAAAGTACATGACCTTCCCAAGCTTCTCATTCAGTAATTATTTTTAACTACATTAAGTGCTGATATCAGTAAGATTTTCAACTTCACCTCTGATTATCATCTTTAATCTACAGTGTGTATTCTTGAAAACCTTAATATCATAAGATAGATGAAAAGTATCAGTTTTGTTTTGATGGCTTAGCCACTTTTCTGCCTCAGCTATCATATTATTTATATTTATCATCTCTTTCCTACTGGGACTACAGATCAGTATCTTACATCATCTTAATCAAGGCAAAGTAGTCCTTTGATAGATAAAATTATTTCAAACAACTTAAGAATCTTTTTTAACCATACACACCTCAGTGAGCTATAAAATCCAGTGTCTGCTACACAGCTAATCAAGATTAATGGATTCATTTACCAGGTAGTTACCATGTTATTAAAATGCAAATGATTTGTTTCTGTTAATTGTTCAATATCAGATATAATTAATCTGGGGACGTGTACAATTTCTAGCAGTTTCAGTGCTGTTCACCTGAAAAGCTTCGGGTAAAGAAGCTATTCTATGTATGTTTTCCCATGTGGTTGAATGAATAGTAACATCAAAGAGAAACAGTCTTGAACTGTAAGTGAACCAACTGGAAGACTTTTTCAGAGTACACAACATGCAGGAAGTCAGAAGGGATGGAAAGGAAAATGATTAAGTAGATTCTCTAAGGTAAGAATACTTCTAGATATTAAAAAAAAAAACTGGGAAAAAAAGCAAGCCAAAGCAAACAAAGAACCAAACTTGACCAGCAACTTTTGATCAGTACTCTCCACGTGTTGAAATTTTTATTCTGAATTTCATAGAATGGCTCAGGTTGGAAAAGACCTTAAAGATCATCAAGTCCAACCGCAACATAACCATACTACCTGAACTCTAACAACCCTCTGCTAAATCATGTCCTTGAGCACAACATCCAAATGGTTTTTAAAACACATCCAGGGAATTTGCAAAAGAATTACCTGCCCTGTTCTGAAAATGGAGACCCAGTCCATGTAAAACAGATCTACACTGCACTAGCACTATTTCTTTCAAGATTTTGTCTGATGTAGAGTTAGTGATAATTATTTGAGCAAAATTCCAAATCTGCAGACTGTAGCTTATCTACAGGCAACAGTTTTGAATTTCATCACCTCCCCCAAAGACAACCATCTGTGTTTTGTTCTTCTCATCTTTCAAGCCTACAATTAACATTAACTTTGATTACTGATTCTTTCACACGCTTAAATATTTAGTATAATCTTCATGTAAATTCATGAGCTGCATTCAGTCTTAAAAAGATATTCTCATATTTTACCTGAAATCATATTTTGTGTGTTTTGGTTTACAGTGTGCTTCTTTATTTAGTTTTTATTTCAAAGAGGAAAGTTTGGAAAGTGTTTTTTCTCCTTTCAGCACATTTCACTTCTTTAAACTCCAGACAACTGAATAAAACAGGTTCTCTCACCTGCTTAATTACCCATGTCTTGTTTTTCTCTGCATAGCAGTCTTATCAACAAAAGCCTATTATGAATTCCAAGTCTGTCAGGCAAATATTAAGGGTTATGAAACAGTGCTGCAGGATGACTGTCTTTTTGTGACATCCAAAATTTCTTTTGATAGTTTAAGTACCTTTTTTCCTCTTGAAATGGGAGCATTTATAAAGGTTAAATTCCTGCATGAAAGCAGTATAAAATAAAACAAAATCATTTTAGTATTTAACTGATGTCAATTAAACATTATAGATATTCAGAAGTTCACAAGGGAACTATATTTAATATCACCTGTTAATTTAAACTCAAAGCAGTTTTGCTATTGCCTTTCCTAACAACTTGTATTTGATTTTTTTTTTTGAAACCACAACTTTCAAAGTCCAGATTAAAGACACCTGCAATCCAGAATACAACATCAGTAAAGAGAACATTTGCAATACATTTATTTCTGCTTTACCGCTATGAAATTAATAGCATCACATGGAAATACATAAACAACTCACCAGCCATCCTAAACTATCCCTAAATCATGACTAAACCTATACACACATGCACCCATTGAATACATCCTTCTTACTAATTTGCATAGTTTTAATGTTGAGAGAAGGAATACATAAGCATGCAACAAATTTACTTAACTTTTTACAGTGCATTTCAAATTTATCCTTAAACTTTGTTCCATGCACTGCATGAATCAGGTATGTGAAGGGACTGATACTTCCTGTAAAACTTTGTGGGTGCTGATAAAAAGCAGTGACTAACACCTACGCCACTCTTTTTAGCCATATGTCCAGCCATTCACACCCTCTTCATTTAAATCATTCTATCTGTAGCAGAATCTGGTATCTCTTGCTAATTGATTAAAGCTCACATTATTTCCTTGTCACAGCTGTTCTACTGCTTTCTCAATTTTCCTGTTCTTTTGTTTTGACATTTCTTTCATCTTCCTCCTTCATGTGACATCAAAAACAGAGACAAAGCATCTCAGAGATCAAAGGAATAAGTGAGCACAGAAAACTGAAAGGGGCAGAGAATATTTTCTTTCAAGACCTCGCTTGTAAGCTTCATAAACTTAACATGTGCAATGCAGAGTTCAGTATAAGAAGTCAGAAGATTGCCTTGGAAACAAAAACAGGCTCATGTTAGAGGCTCATAATTATACGTATGGTACTGAGAGCTACCAAAAGAAATAACTAGGTGTATGTAGTTTTAATCACTTTTGAAGTGATTACTTTATCTCCATTATTTCCTGTAGCAAGAACAAAGCCTTTATGATCCCAACACTGAAAAGTTTGTGTTGTGGACATACTACAGCCATATTTAAGGTAGTGGCAACACCTACCTAGAAGAAAAATAGTTGAATATCATTCTGAATTATATCTGTTCAGGTACCTTGGTATCTGATAAGCTCCACCTGAATGTGGGAGAAGGATGGATAACATCCACCCTCAATGAGTATATTATATAATTAATCATACAAGATCAGAAAAACAATTATTTTTTAAGTGCTGTCAAAGGGAGAGAAATGATAACACATTGAATCATGCGAAAAAAATCTTAATATGATTACATATTACTAAATACTGAAAGACACTAAAATACAAAAATCTCACTCAGAGGTGAAGATTCTGGAGTAAGGGGTTTCTACCGATTCATATACCACTGAAATGAAACTCAGCACCTCAGTGACAAAAAATTAATGTACCATTAATAAACTGATCTACACTAATCAGAGCAGTGACAGCCACAACTATTTTTACTCCAATTCTATCTCCTTGCTTTGACTGTATTTAGAAAGTTCGATTCTCAGAGCTGTGCTTTTTGAGTATGTCATAGGTGAAAATAATGGGATTGTGACTTTCTCTAGGCAACAGGAACTCTTATGGTTATTACATCTTACTTTTGGCACTCTAGCTTAAGAAATGGACTGTTGTCTAAAACATAAGACTCATCACCCTATTTTCTTTGCCTTTCAGAAAAAACAGCTATTCAAATGAAAATCACAGTATTTTAGCCACTTCCCTGAGCCTCTGCTGATTTTAAGAAATGACCAAACTGCCTGGTTGGTTTTCTCTCCATAGAGTACAATATTAGCAGAGATGTAAGGATTAATTCTCTTAAGTTTTCGTCATTACATATATGGAGGTTTCGCTCTGGTGGGCAGCTAAACTCACCACAACTGCTATCACTCCCCCTCCTCAAAGGAAGAAGGGGAGAAAACATGATGAAAAAGGGCTTGTGGCTTAAGATAAGGACAGGGATATCACTTACTGTCACAAGCTGAATAGACTCAATATAAGGAGATTCATATAGCTTACTGCCTGTTGCTAAAGCAATGAGAATTTAAAGAAAAGTAAAAACACCTTCCCACCCTCCTCTACCTCCTCCCCTCACATGGCCCAGGAGAACAAGGAATGGGGCTGTGGCCAGTCCATAAGGCTTTAACTCCACAAGACATGGGTCCTTCCTACAGTGCAGCCCTTCCCAAACTGATCTGCATGTGCTTGCCATGGGCTGCAGCTCTTCCAGCACTGCCCCGTGGGTCCCACTTTTCAGGCACAGCTTCCTGCACCTAGGAGTATCACTCACAGCACAGCTGTGGCAGCAGTAGGTCCCCTTGGAGAAGCTGGAGCTGCTCTGGGCTAACATGGGGCACTGCTGGGCTCTGCTCGCTGAGACACCCCTGCAGCCCTCCCACTATCAAAATCTTGTCATATAAAACCCGTACACCAAAAACCAGTCACATAAAACCAGATAAAGAGAAAAGCCAGTAGGAACGCACAGGAGACTGGATAGGGAAAAGAATCTGACTGAGACAGATCATGTAAGGGAAAAAGAATCTGAAGATATTTTAAGCTTATTCAGCACAAAATACACTTTAAGGATATAGGATGTCATATTTCAATTATTATTTTACTTTCACAAGATGCAGTACTTTAAAGGATGTATATATTTTAAAACATCTGCTTCAATTTTATTGTTCTCTGAAATGGATTTTAAAGTCAGCTTCTCTGTGTAAACCTGTGGTGAGAATAATAGGAAAGACTATTTCACAACTCTGCCTTCTTTAATCCCTTCTCCCCACCATTACAGCAATCACTTTCAAGCAGTTTTGACAGCAAGAGCCCCCAGGGATGGATTTGATTGAGACAGTCCCATTTCTCATCCCTGCTTTTGAGGGTAAAGGGCATGAGATACACAGTAAGAAAGCAACCAAGACAAAACTGATGAATTGATGGGAGAAGAAAAATAGATACACAATACAAATACCTGTTTAATATCTCGTGCTTTGTATCTGTGTTTATGTGTATGGTGTGAATCCTTACACTTGACACAGATGTATTTTTGGTAGCTGGATTTTTATGGAGTAACATCAGATTCAGTTAATGCAAAGTATTTACAATGGGACATCAGGATGGAGGAGTCCTTCTGAGTAGATTTACTTGTTATCAAGTCTTGTCATCTGCATTTACTAGTTCCATTACCCAGTGTTAAACACACTAAGAAAATGACACCTACGTCAAGATCAGAAATCCTAGACATTTCTGTCTATGGTCCACTGGAATACTGTCTCTAATGAGATGTATAAATCAGAAGTGAGAAACAAATGCTATTAACGGCTAATAGAAGTTAAAAATCAAACAAAAGTCAAAAAACAGATAGCTAGTTATGTTGCTACATTTTGTTTTATTTGAGCTCCTCTTTATTTTTTATCTAAATATATCACTAACCACAATATGTTTTCTGGGGGACAAAGCCATTATCACAAGAGAAAAATATCTTACTTTGCAGTAGACATCAATAACTCTAAAAAGGAAAGATGAAGATGGGACTGAGAAATTTGGTGGACTATTAAAAGTGGAGTCAGGCATTTACTCATGCTACATAGCAGTTTTTGGACTGAAATCATCATGCACACAGCATATTATTATTAAGTACAAGTGGAAAATAAGTGCAAAATGCTGTCAAAATTGCCTTTTTTTTTTACTGCCTGTGTTTATCACACTGCAGGGACTTCATACGGACCAACCATATGGAGGTAGAAAATGATTATTTGAAAACATCACTTTAGAATCTACTAATATAAAACTCTATACAAGCAAACCTACTTATAAAAGTGTTCAAACCTACTTATAAAAGTGTGTTAACCTAGCTTTGTTAATTTTACTTCCAGTGGAGACTGGGTCATCTCACAAGGAAGCTTACAGTAAAATAGTCTTATAATTAGTTTTTCTCGAGTAAATGCATTTAAAATACATAGTATATATATAGTTTATAGAATGTTTTTTTTTTTTTTTTTAATCTAAAGGCCTACCATTCATATTACAGAGAATAGTTTTAAGATTTTATTTTTTTTTGCTCAAAATCTGATTTACCTGATTTATGCCCCCATATCTGAAGAGTGCAGTGTATAACAATCACATTTCAAAAAAGGGGAAGAAAAGCCAGCCTTTTGTTCACACTGACCAAGGAAAGGCAGTTCAGACAAATTCTAAGTTACTAAACTACCTAAAGTCTTCCACCTTACCTTCTTTGTCTAAGTTGAGAAGCAAAATTTCTGTTTGCACGAAAATTCTATCCACTAAATATTGTATTACATAAAAAATGGGAAATAACTGAATGTTAGGTTTGTCTTTTGGCAACTCTGCTGCATCCATTTATGTACCATAAAAGTAACTTCCTGTAAAAGCTTGAGAACACTTTCTGCATCAACACTACCTACTTTCCACAGTGCCTTGAATACAGTGATAAACACTGCAAGCAGCAAATGAAGAGTTCAATATGATTTCAGTGCTGTTACCCTCTTTTTGTTCAAGTGTTTTTTATTCCCCATTGTCTTTGTTATTTGCCTGGATTCACTTGATTGTGTGAACAATCACAAAAATATTATAAAATCGCATACAATTTTTTGTCCCCCTTGTGAAAATTGTTTTCTTGGTGATGTGTCCTCAGCATATATTATAGAAGAAGCAATCAGGGCACTACAGTGCACAGCAATAAATATAGTTGTAATTAAGTATTTCATGATGACAGCAGCCCAATGTTCAGCTTGGAATTAAATCAACTTAAGGGCAGTGGGCTACCTTTGAATTAATTCAGAGTATAACACACTGAATACTTCCCAACCCACTTCTGAAAAACATAATTAACAATCAATGAGAAATTATATCTACATCTGATGGGAATGCTGACTCGCTGGCTTACCATCTCCTTAGAATTATTCTGTGTATTAAACAGCTGCTCTACACACATACAAAAAAGACAGGGCAAAACCTTCTTGTGGTAGAAATAACCTATTGTAAACTTACATTAACTGTGTAGCCTTCTGCACAGCCACTAATCAAACAAGGATTTTAGGCTCTAAACAAAATGTTTTTAATTATAGTAGCAGATGAACAAACAGCGTACACCCAGTGGAAGTAGCTGCTAGGTTCAACATATTTATATCAGTTATAAAAGGTATTTTCAGCTTAGTTTGTAATAACCCCGAAGAACAGCTTCCACTGCCAATGAATCCAACACAGAAAAAGACAACTTTAATTGCAACCTATTTCTCCAGATCCCACCATAAGTTGTCTCTTATAATGCATTTTCTTTGCAGTCTCTCAAACTGACTACTTTATTTTAAATTAATGTTTGAGACCAATGACAACATTCGCTTTTTAAAATAAACTAAACTTCAAAAGCAAACACCTTTTACAACTTTAACAACTCCTACTCCATCTGAAGCACTCCTAGTACTATCACCAGCTGGGAATTACTTCCAATAGAAATTGATGCATTTTCCAGCTGCTACTAATGCTACACATACACTCAGTTTATGTTGATCTACAACCACAGTTTATGCCAGTAAATACAGACACACATACAACTCACATCCTCATGCAATAGTTGCCATACAGCAACAGTTTCCAAAGGCAATGGATCAAATATCTTCAAGTTCAGCAAAGACCAAATGATTTTCATATAAAATATGCAGAAGTCACTTTTCAAATCATATAAAAAGGCAAAAACAATTTTTAAAGGACAGAAGTCAGAATCTTTTTTGAAAACTCATTGGTGAATGGATCTGGAGCAAAACATATGCAGTTCAAATTAATTCTAAAGGCTCAAGATAATCAGAAAGCTTTTTATACCTGCCTGGAAGTTGGTTACTCAAATTAAATAGGACATTGAAAACAGAAGTGACACATGAACCTTAAATACAATTTATTCATGGCTCCTCTTATAATGTTTACAGTATAACAAAAGCAAGAAATTCTTCTGTGCTTATATATCCTAAAGCCAAATTCTCACTGAAGAGATATTTGAGCTTCTCTTTAAGAAGTGTATGTTTATTTTCTTCCTCAGATAAAATATCCTCTTTTTGGTCCTACATTCCTCAAATAATTTTGATTCTTAACTAGAAAGATTTCTCAATTTTGAAAAGTTTCTCCTCCTAAAATAACTTTACGCCAGTTTTTTTTATCATCATTACAGTTTGAAGTACCAAGAGCTATTTTCCTATAACAGTACTGGCACACAACATATTCATTTTTATTAGCTATCCAGTAAAAAAAAATTGTATTACTTCTCACATAGATAGTCCTCCACCTGATTTATTTCTGTGAACTAATCACAGCTCATCAGCAAGCAAAAAGCTTACAAAAAAAAAAAAAATCACATTAAGATAGCTGTTCCTTCAGTGTTAGATTTCATATTTTGAAATGGAAAAGGTGCTGTTTAGTTCAGCATCACACCTAACAAAATTCCAATGTTCTTTTTAGTTTCCTTTTCCTATACTTAACAGAATGGATATCTTCATATATGATACCTTCTGGAATATTTTTCAGTTATTCTAATCTTAACTACATGTAAAAACCTCATATAGGTGTAATACATTCGGCTCAAAGGAGAGCAGATGGTGGAGTAGCTCTCCTTCTTGGTTTCCCTACAGAGAAGCGTGTGCTCCAATTTAAACCTTGTATTCAGAAAGAACTTTGAGCTCTCACTAGACTTCAAGTAGCTTGGCCTTGAAAAATTCAAAGAGTTCAGACTCCAAGTCAAATGCATGCAAGATTTCTCTGTTCTTCTGATCCCAACAAAAATTTCTTGAGCAAGAAGAAGCAATGCTGTTCATCTGATCACTGTTTCTTCGTCTTTATCTCAACCCACGAGCTCTGTCGTACTCAATTTTCACCATCTCCTGCTAAAGGTGGAGTGAGTGACTGCCTTGTTCCCCAAATTCGGGACCATGGCTGTTTGCCAAGCTTAGTCCACTATGCCTTCCTCTTCTGAACTAACTATATTTTCTTCCAGAGATGTTTTTTCAGCAAAAATATATGTAATATTTTTTGTTTATAGCAATTGATACAATGCAGATCCTGGTGAGAGCATGCAAGCCAGAATTAAAAGGTGACAATTAACATTGAATAGCTCTGTGCTTATAAAGTTTAGGACAAAATGAAAGTAAAGGGTAACAGTAACAGAAACATAAGATGGACATCAACATCTCAGAAGTATAAGAGCAAGGAAATTAGCAGAAGCCAATCTCTGCAGGTAGAGTAGAGAGCAACAGATGGAGCGAAACATCAGTTTTCAAGCCAATGGCTAAAAAACTTCAGCTCACAGCAGATGATTGAGAGTACTCATTCAACACAACTGGTAACATACCCTGCTGTCACCACAACCACAATAATTAGAAGTAGTACAAGAGGATGGTACGTGCAGATATTATTTGTCTAATTATCCACTTGCTGATCTACTAAGTGTGCTAGCCATAAATCAAAAGAGGACATAATTGAAGAGCTAATTTCATACTGTTAAAGAATACATAAAATACAGGCTAAAAACACAAATAAACCCCCCCAAAAAATTCAACCAGCAAGTATATGTGTTTTAATTCATAGTTGATCTTACAAAACAACCATAGTTAAAAGAGCATCATTAAAATGTGGAAGAAAGTACTATTGATTATTATTCTAGATTTCCATAGAAAGAAAGAGAAGGAGGATACCTGCTAATATTGCTTGTGTGTTTTTAGCAAGGAAACCAGTTTTGAGTTGAGTTAGTAGATTGCCATTGCTTGGATTGTCAGAACTAAATTTAAAAAGGAAACTAATTAGCCAAGTTCTGTCACAAACAGGAAAATGTAGATCAACTACAAGAGAAAAATTCAGGTTTTCAGGAAATCAAATCTAATTGCACAGCTGCTTCAAATTAGCTGACACTATTTCACTGTAACTGTGCTTTCACCAGTTGTTTTTGCTATGATACACAGACAAGCAGAAATAGAAATCTAATTTTAAGAGGTTTTATACTCCATTAAGCATAAGTTTTGAAACTGCCCCACAAAATCATTCAGTGATAAAGAAATCCCATAAGAGAGCTGGGGGTAGCAGGGCAATACCTCACCCTCACCACACCATACTCCATCCCTCCACAAAAGTACATACAGAGAAAATATGATTAAGAAGGGCTGATGTGATGAGACAAAGGGTGATCACTCAACAGATACCAGTACAGGCAAGACAGACTCAGTGTAAGTGATATTAATATAGTATATTGCCAGAAAACAGACTAGATCTGTAAGAAGTTAAGAGCAAATTAAAAGCACCTTGCCACCATCCACATCTTTCTCCCCCCGCCCCCCCCCCCCCCCCCCTCCCCCCTCAGGTGGTCCCCTCAAGAGAAACAAGGAATGGGGACTGCAGTCACTCTATAATGCTTTATCTCTGCCTCTTTCACCACTCTCAATCTCTTCTCCTCATAAGGTCCTTAACATGAAATGCAGTCTTTCCTAAACTGATCCCACAGGGTCTTCTCAGAGGCTCGGGCTCTGCTCCTTCAATCACCATCCAGTGCTGCCCTACAGGCTCTTCCACGACTGCACCAGAAGATCTGTTCCACACAGTGCCCATGGGCTGCGGGGGGATGGCCTGCTCTTCCATGTGCATCTTCCAGGGCTGCAGGGAACTTCTGCTCCACACCCAGAGCACCTCCTGCACAGACTCTGGTACCTGTACAACCGTTTATCTCTTATTTTCTTATCCAACCACAGCTACTGTTGAGCAGGATTTTTGCCCCCCATCTTAAACATACTATCACAGATGTGTAAGCAACATCACATGTTTGGCAAGCAACAGATCCCTTTTTGACTTGGCTAAAATTGGCTCTTCACTGAAATGGAGCAGCTTCTGGAGTTCACAGAGTAAGCCCTGCAGTCCTCCCATTACTGAAACCTTGCCACATTAGCTGAATGTAGACTGTCAAGACTGAAGTCTGTTTTGTGACCTTAAGTACACAAAAGGCATTACTTTGGGTGGTTTTTGCTGTCACTGTCATGTGCATGTGTATGACAATACATATAAAAATGTGTTTATGTATATTGTAACTGACCACAAGTCTTCAGCTTCTAAATATATTAACTGCCCAGAAAATATTATTGACTTTTTTAAGTGTCTTTCTTCCTCCCAGTTTTCCAGGTAGACATCTTATAATGCATACCAAATATCCACAAGCCAACATTTGGACAGCGCAGTAAATGAAGTCTTCCTAGACTGCATTTACTTTTTTGTTGTGCTTGTTTTTGTTTTTTTTTTTTTTTTTAAAGCAGATTGTTTTAGGGAGAGACAAGATATATACCTACAGAAGAACTTCTCTATTATTACAAAGTTACACTTCAGATAACTTCTATCTTTTGGTTCACATAAATTATAATGAACAGCCATCTACACAAAATGAAAGAGGTTCATGAAGAGGTCTAATTTGCTGGTTTTGAGGATTGTATAGCTTTCTTTTTTACTATGCAATTAGGTAATTATGCCATAAAAAGGCAAGTTATACACTGAATTATAGATTCTCCATTATGAACTTTGATTTGAAAAATATTGAAAGCACTTGAGTTTAAAGTAGGTGGTTTGCAACAGTCCACAGTAATATGGACTGTTTTCTGTAATATGAACAAAAATGCATTTGATGACATAGTTAATAGTCTCTAAAACTGCTAAGGGAATAGCTATGTAACCACGGCTGTTCAGATAGAGGAACTCATGACAAAAGATAGATGACATTTGACAAATGGAAGGCAAGGGCAGTAGTTTGATCTCCCAAATTTCTGCAGGATTGAGGTAAGTGGAATCATACATCTGATTAGGAAAAAAAGGCCTCAAAAAGATGCACCATTATCTTCAAAGCATTAGTCAACCAATATCTGAGTACAGTCTGGTCTTGCTGATCAAAAGATCAAACACAAATGGTATACATCACAGAAACTGCTAGTGTTAAGAACAGAGAACACAGTTATGCACAAGAAAGCAAAAATAACTTGGAAATTAACACAATTTATCTCAGTATAGGAACCAAACCAGAGCTCAGCATTTTAAAATATTGTTCAGTATTTCTTAATATGGAAATGCAGCTGAATCTTACATTTGTTTTTGGAATTTACATTGACATTGTATTGTACATGGCTACTCTCAATCTAACACTCCTCTTTGTTTTATTACCTTGCAACAAAAAGTTCACATGACATGAAACAGTATGATATTCTATTAGTACAGTTTGAAAAGCTGTCTTTTTCTCAACTGGGAAGAAATACCAGTAAATAAAGAATAGCAATCAGAAGCAACTATGTAGAACTCCAACTAGTATTCCCGAAAGAGAAAGGTATGTACATTTTCCTGTTTAGTTCCATTATGTGTGTTCATTTCAAATCCAGATCCTTTCCAATACAATCAGAAAATCAGTTTTGTTCAAAAAAAAAAAAAAAAAAAAACAACACTGTGTGGCAATTGAGAAAAGCAGTACAGAAACTCTAATAAATTAAACAGATCTTTTGGAACTATTTAAATGCTATTAATTAATAATGGGAGTTTTCCCAATTCCATGCATGACTACAGCCTACTTTTGAAAAAAACAAGATGTTTGTAATTCTAATCTAGAAAGCTTGTTTATATGCAAAAAGATCTTGCTAACTCATAAACATCAAATAACATTTTATTATAAATGTAGTCTTCGTAATTTGCTTTTACAGAGACTTAGACTTAAAAGAGAAAAGTGACTCCAGCAGCAGTCAAGCTGAGATGAACAGGTACCACCATTGTATTCATCTTATGGGATCACTAGGACTGTCCTCAACACTTGTAACATTTGGAGCATTTATTCACACAGTTTTCATGCTATTGCAAAATGATTGGTAGATACAAGCCTATTTGATGATGAGCTCTGCAATATACCATAAGGAATGCTATGTAGGGAAGGAACTGAAAGAAGATTTACACAGAGCATTAAAGTTTCCTTTACCTGTATATTCTGTGATGCTTATGATTTTGGAGATGGAACAGACAATAAATCTCTTGAAGGAATTGTCAGCTAAGTGGGTAGAATTGCAAGGAAAAAAAAAGAAAGAAGGTGTAGCAAATTGAAATATCAGAAAGATGCCAGTCCATGCACTTTAAGCTTGATATCTTTTATAAACTACAGTATTCAAATGGAAACCAGCAGAGAAAGACCAGGAGTGTTAAGTAATCAAAATTCAAGCCATCAACATAATTCAGTCCTGAAAATAACAATGTGATTCTTATTCTGAAGTGTATGAGGAATTTAAAGACATATACAGTGGTATTAATGTGAAGAATGAGTTATTTATGTGACCATGAACTGAACTCTGAGGTTCAGACTTGTTAATCCAGGTTCAAGAAAAAGAATTTAAAGAGGAGGAAAGAATAAGTAGAGGACATCCTAACAAAGTATATTAACTCATGAAGCAACAAGACTGTGGAAACATGTAAATAAAAGAAACATACAAGCACGAGCATTTGTTCAGGTAAGGACTGTTGCTGAAAGCGTAAGTCTGTGAGTGTAAGAATTACTATACATTCACATGTATATTAATTTTTTTTTTTCTTCCAGCTTTTTGATCCCCAAACACTTCTAAAAGCAGAGGTAGTTTAAGTACTGAATGCCTTCTGGTGGATTTCTTGTCTACAAATGACTTCCTTTTAAACTTCACAGATTTTCAGAGCTGATACTGTACTATGTCAGGCAGTTATTTGGCTTAATAAAAAGTTGCACAGAAAACCACCCCTCTTCCCTTGTTGTGAACTTGCTACCTGAGTTTAATGCTCCTTTTTTATTCCAGGAAGAAAAGCAATGAAAACATACTTTTCTCCCTGTCTCTCCATACATCCATAAATCTCTCATATATATACTCTTAATTTTACTTAAGATTCTCTTCATAAATACCTCTTGCCTTGATCAGTATTCAGTGTTCATGTCCTTCAGCTGATTCTTGAGAAACAGCCTTACATATAGCTCCTATACTAAAGTTCAGAGCTACAGTCCACACATTCTGAATGCATCCCTAAACAAAACAGAAGGATTATATTACAATGGTGAATTAAGATGTGGAGTTGTGAGGATGTTGTAATCTGAAGCTTTTAGTAAAGCCTCTTGAATGCAGAGAGTAAAGACCTGGGGTCACGCTGTAGAATCAACAGTTCACAGGAAATGGTTATTTTTGGAAGGGGCTTTCTGTCATGCTGTTGCATACACTGCATACATAACTAATCAAAACTGAAAAGGAAAGCTGTTTAGACCTTTAGGATAAAGCCATAGGCCTTCCTTTCTGACATTTCTTCATTTAGTGAAATTAAATAACACTACATCGCAATGACACACGTAGAACAGACTTCTGTGTTTCACTGCAGCAAGAGCATCATCTCTTCAACCCACTCTCCACCCACATAATGCCTATTGCAATAATTTCAACCACAAGGGAAAGCTCTAAACATCAAAACCAATGTCATGTGTTATTAATTACCACAAATGCAGACAATTCACTAAACCCTCACATGATGCTTCTTGCAAGAAAGGCTTAGGGTCAGTTACTTGACTATTCAAGCAGAAGTATAAAGAGTTAATTAGAAAATTAAGTACTTCTACAGCTACCCTGGAGGATACACATAACTGCTGTATTTGACTGGTGGCTTCAGATTTGTCCAGTTTACCAAGTTATTTGACAATTACAAATGGTACATGAATTAATCACCTATTCTGATTACTATCTCTGTGTTACCGGTCAAGCAGAAAACTCAAATGTGGTGAACTTGCATCCAAAATGCAAAGATAACATGCTACTCTAACCAATCTTTTAGGCAAATACTGAATAAAGCCATTAGTTTGCAGCAGAAATCTGCTTGATCTGAAAGACTAAAAGCTACAAGTGAAACACTGTAATAACCTGTACTGTTATGAACTTAATGGGATTCGAAATTCTCTGGTATGCATTACTATTGGTATTGGTTATTTCGGCAACAAATAACATCTAAAGAGAAAATATCAAAAGATCTCAATCATGTAATCACAAAAGCTCACTGTTCTGGTGTTTTCAGATCCAGGCTTTTTTTATTATTATTTTTGACACTTCACAATAGTACCCTCCAAGTTACAAGTTTGAACTCCATCACACCAAAGATCATCTCTTTTCACTGAAGTTATTGGTTCACCAACCATATTCATATTCTGTTTAGTATCAGTAAGAGGTTGCCCTCCAGCATTCTACAAAGAAAGTTCATTAAAATGCCTTTATAAGAATGTCAGAGGAGATAGGCACAGAGAGTCCGCAGCATGCTCCGATTTAGACATGCTTCACATGAGCTTCTCCTGTTTTGATAAGCTAGTGGCAACATTAGGACTGTAGCCTCTAAGTTTTAAGACAGCATGTCTCTTTGATTACAGCATGACAAAAAGAATATCTATAGCCCCTAAGCCAAAGTAATTTAAACATCTAATTTGCTCAGCAAAAGCACAGAAAGGACACTGGCCCTACAGCACCACCTCTTCTTAGATCAAGTTTAAACCTTTAAGCAACATTAAGAATTTTTTTTTTTTTTTTTTATTCAGGAATACTCAACCAGAAGCTAAAACTAGAAGAGATTTTATGCCTTGTGTGATGCTAAAAATAGAGGCTGCCACAGCTCCCTGTTCCCAGTCCCATCAGGTCTGTGCACCATATACACACATGTACACAGACATTTCAATACTGGCAGGGGCCGCAGCATACACACAAACATCTGTGTAGACTATATGGAACCCTCCAGCAGCCAGTTTATCCAGTATCTGACCTAGGATCTCCTGATCTCCAGGAGCTGCTGGGCATACAGAACCCTGAGCCTACAGCCTGAATCCAGCTACTAGTAAGAGGTTCTGGCACACACACCAGATTGCAGTATGAATTCTTCCAGAAAGTCACCTCTGATGCTAGGTCTATTCAGTCTCTGTCCCATGTCCCCCAGTATTCTAGTTGCCTCACAGACTGTTGTACATACACACATGAATCTGGTCTAAAGCTATAGCCTTCTCCATACTGAACTGCAGTAGCACTCTCTCCAGCGCTGCCTCAGACTCCCCCAGTCTCTCCAGTATCTGGTCCAGACCTACACTCTCTCTCCAATAGTTGCCTCCTACCTTTGTCATCAGCTAGTGCAACTTAGATTTAGCTAGTGACTGCACATTCACATAAACACACACACACCATTCTCTCCAGTTGGTGGTATCCCAAGCTCACTCCCTACCTTTACTGCAGAAGAAGATGCTTAGTAAGAACAGAGAGGGTGTACTGATCATGCACAAGCCATGGCCAGATAAGGATACTGCCAGAAACTTCTTTACATGACTGGCCTCTTATTTCCCTCTCCTTCCCCCTCCACACAAACGCACACTCATTCCTTCCCAAACAACCTTGACCCCTTACTCTGCCTTTGGTCCTTGCTTGAAGATCCCAAGACACTGTACAATTACAAGCTGTTATTCTTCTGTATTCCCTAATCTCAATCTGAAAAACTCTGTAGTGCTGTTGAGTCACCCCTGGATCACGTGGCGAGGGGCTCAATGATGACAGCCCTCAGAAGAGCCAGGATAGGAACTCATCTGATGAGGTTACTGAGGTTTCACCAACCTCCGTGCTCTCTGTGCTTCTTCATACATTGGGGATGAACTTTTTGTGACACAATCTAACAATGCTTTGTTCTTACATACATTCCACCTCCCGGCACCATGAACATTCTCTCTCCTCTAGGCACTCTACTCCTGGCCTTTGAGCAGCAAAGCCTCCCACCTTGTCAGCTGTGCACTAAGCTGTTGAACAGGTGAAGGCTGATAGTCTTCTCAGTCTCTTTCCTGTCCAGCTCTGGGTTGTCCATGGTATTAGACTAGTCCAAATTCAATCCTATAACAAATAAATTTAGGCCATCTGTCCATGTGAAAGCAGAGTGAGCATTTACCAATTAATCATGTTCTATACTGTATTTTTAAGCTTACTATTACTGCATTACTTTTTGTTGTTATTCATTAGACATACTACTTTCATTTAACACTAGGCAGCCAGGCAGGATAAAAGTACACGGATTTAAAATGGCATAAAAGATGTTACTGAAAATACAGCATCCTCATTCCTCAATGGTTGTGTATGATAATGCCTAAAGAAATACATTTTGTGTACACAGTGATACTGTGAAAATTAAAAAGTAATTATACTTTGATCAAAAATCTCTTCCTTCCTATATTTGGGTAGGAAAGCTGTCTTTGTAAAAATAATAGCTAGATTTTTAGGAAAAGTAATTGCCTCATTTTTACAAGCTAGACACAAAAAACTGCTGCACTTTACTCCTACCAAGCAAAATGAATTTCCCCTTTGCCACTGACGGTTTTCTGAGCTGCTTATTAAGCTGACTGTTCTAAGAATCATCATCTTTTTACCAGCTATCAGGAAAAAGAGTTCATATAAAATCGACACCTTTAAGTAAAATGTTTCATGCCTTCTTCCTCTTGTAGATTTATTAAGAGATACCAGACATTACAAGACACTGATTTTTCTGCTTGTGTTGTTATTTCACTAAGACTTCCCCACAGAACAGCCGCCAGTGAAGTGATGAACATTCAGAAAACAGTGACAGAAGACTGAACTCTTCACAAGCAGCTTGAACAGGCACAACCCAATCCAGGACTGTGCTTGGGTAGAGCAGGAAGGCAGGCACCAATCGTCTCCCTGGTGTGCTATGAAGAACTGTAACAGTAGCCAAATAGTTCATACTTCAGTTCCAGCCTCAACAATGGCCTCACTCAAACCATTAAAGTTAATATTACCATAGCTAGTAACATGTACATTTACACTTTATCCAAGCTACTATGGCATCCATTATGAATGTTTAGATTGGAGGTAATCTGATCTGACCATCTCATCAAAATAGGGATAACCTTTAGTCTCTTCAAGTATACTTGAGAACATCCATCTGAGGGGAAAACTTGATTTTTTTTGTTCTTATTGCCTGAATAATGCTAAGCAGGTAGAAGGGAGTAATTCTATATGTTAAGAACAAGCCATTTTTTTTTTTAGTTAAATAATAAATAGCACTTCTACAATAAGCAAATGGAAGGCAATCCTTTCTCAGTTCATAATATCTCCATTTCACGTACTCAGGGGTTTTCTGAGGGAAGATGCTGCTCTGTGCCTGGAGCTTCTCCTAACCTCACCTGGGTGCCTGCAGGGCTGTTTCTCTCACATCACTCACTCCTCTCTCCCAGCTGCTGTTATTCAGCAGATTTTTCCTTTTTAGCTCTCACTGAAACACACCCCCAGTGTTGCTCACAGCTCAGCTGTGGCAGCCAGTGGGTTCCTTCGAAGCAGCTGCAGCTGCTCTGGTCTGACAGGGGCACTGCTGCAGCCCTCCCACTACCAAGACCTTGCCACCCAAGGCAAAATTTTAAGTATACATACATGATACATATTATGTACCTTATAACACCCTACTACTGAGTTACTGTACTACTGCTTAAGTCTTTGCAGCACTGTTTATGGTAAAAGATAGAAAAATAAGTGGTCACCTAAGAGATTTTGATGAAGCAAGACGTGAAAGTAGAAGCGAACGTAATTAAGATCTTCTTAACTTCCTTACTGTATCATGGAGGGAAAGTGTTTAAAGATACCTGACACTACAGAGGTTCATCTGACTTCCTTAACTGTCTCTAAAGTGCTAGACAGAAACAGTACAAGGGAAACTCTCCAGCCTATCCTAAATATTGTGCAAAAGAACATCCATAACATCTCTGCTGCCAATTTGAATTAATCTTGTGTACTGCTTCCTCACAAACTTCTTACCCCTCTGCAGCAACCAGCGTAAAGAAAACAGCACTTGTATTAAGTGCTTTAGCCTGCACAATATCATCATGGGAAGGGCAGAGGGCAAAGCTGCAGGCTGCATAAATTTTTAAGCACCTCCAAACCAGTTAAATTCATGCTATTCTATCAGTTCACAAATAGGTCACACCTGCATGCCCCAAACCGTTGCCAGGGGCACTGCTACAAGCAATACTGTGAGAGATAGATAATTTGACTGTGAACCTTCTCTACAGACCCACTAGAACACAGGTGGTTCTTAATTCCACCCTTAATGTGAGCCACTGTTATTAGCTATTTAGAAGAATACAAAAGTAGCTGGATTGAAATCTCAGGTTTACATTTTTGTTATTTCTATGGTGAAACTCTTATAAAAGGAGTAAAATTCTCAGCTGAGTCCAGTTGGTGTTGAATTCTTAAGGCCAGAAATGCAAAATCAACTTTGTAGAGGTTTTTTTCAGCAAAGCTCTGATCAAGAAAAAGCAAAGTGTTATATCTCAGGATAAAGTAGTAATCAGTTACAAACCAATCCCTTGAAAAATTATAATTCATCCACCTCTCAAACTAATAAATTGCAAAGGAAGTCAGTATACCTTTAAGGTACTCTAAATCTAAAGTGCATTTTCCAATACTGAATCTGGGTCATAAGGAATTGAATTCAGAGGGATCACAAAAGCAAGATAACTTAATTGTGTATTAGAAATGAGTTAAGTGTTATATTTCTGACCTCAGCTAAAGCTGTTCCACTCAAAAGCTTCTGCAAAACAGGAAAGCTCTTGACCCCACAGCAGTGAGAAAACAAATTTGAAAATAGATGGATGCAAAGAAATGATCATATACAGTGTTGATACACACAACCCCTACCATGACTAAAACCAAACATAAAAACATGCCCAAGCAAACATGAGAAATATTCAGATAGAAGTTGAATCTAAGAAAAAGAAATTTTTGAGCTCAAGACTGTAGTGATAGTCAGCTGCTCATCTAGCCTAGAAAAATAATCAGTTGATAATTTGATGATTCAATGAATTTGACTTCTGAAAAGCCATTCGTCTTTGCATTATACCTTGCTAGTATACTGCTGGCAGCCTGTTTGAAGTGGTCTGAGCACATATTCAGAACTCTTAGTAGACTTGTAGCTCTATTGATTTACTCAAAAAAAACCCAAAACATGCCAGTAAGCCAACATGGAAAAAAAAAAAAAAAAAAAAAAAAAAATCACAGAGATCAGTCTGAATGTATTCTCTTTGTGATAGTTTCTTGAAGAAAAAGAGTCAAGACACTACAAATTGTGTATTATTATAAATGCACAACAAGAGAAAATTTTTATGAAGAAATAATGCAAATGTATCTCTTCCTTACACCTCCGGTACTTTGTGAGAGAAAAGCATGAACGCGATATATAATACAATATCTGCAACCCAAGGACTTCACAAATATGCGCAGCACACAACACAAGACCATTCAAGAGACAAGTCTACATTTAACTTCTTATTGGTATAACTCAGCAAAAAGCATTCTTCAAAACCTCAACACAACTGCTATTTTCTTTTAAAAAGCAGAAAAAACAACAACAACAAAAATCACATTATCCAGATAACATTTCTTTTGTTTTGAAATATTTACAAGGCAATACAGAGCAACCTAATATTTTAGGTCACTTTATACTGCAATATAAATAAAATATTAGATTTGTTTCACCATTAGAAGAAAAATCGGCACGTTTTCTTATGTAAATAAACAATTTACTGATATGACTGATACATATCTAATTACCAAGAACATTTGGACATGATCACTTTCTCACTGATTCCTTTGGGCTATGCATCATAATAGCTGTATTAATCAGTGGATAATCATTGCATATGAGCAACTTCCAGTGAATTCAGACTGTGCACTGTTACTCACTGTTCAATGGAGCACATTGGCCTAAAAGATATTAGCAAATTAATAACATATGCCTAAGAGAAATAAATCAGTCCTTATCTCCATGCATCTCTTAGTAGTCACCAGTCCTTTAACTCCAATAACTATAATTATTTAAAAAGTTGGCAGAGCAGAACACTCAGGAGGGGAAAAAAAAAAAAAAAAAAAAAAAAAAAACTACACCAGAGATTACAAAACATGAAAAACATGAGCTCTACCTTAAACAAAACACTTAGATCTGACAACTTACTTCATTTCCTTTAGCATAACTTTGCTTGTAAGAGAACTACTTAATTTGAAGACCGTGTAATACAATGGAGAACATGATAAGACACCAGAACAGCCAGCTCCCAGAGCACAGCAAGCAAAGAGCTACTCAGATACAAGAGCAGTGGCCATAAAAATAAAGAAGCAACTTACCTTCAGAAGATCTATAAGGTCCTTGTGTACCCAGCAGTCACTAGATAAGATGCTCTCAGCTCCGCTGCCAACCCTTAAATGAGGTCTGGGGAGGGGTGGATCCTGGCTCTACCCATTCTAGTCAGACACATTGCATGCAGCTGAGCTCCCCTGGCTTGGCCCTGCTTTCCCACCAGGTGCTCAATCACCGGGTGAGGACGTGACTTAACATTTCCATTACAAGACTGTGGAGACCTGTAAAGAAAATAAATAAAGCATGTTTTATACTACTTTGTTCTCTGTAACACAGAGCAGGTCTGTGGAGAAGGACTTGCGGGTTCTGGTGGTCAAAAAGCTGTACAAAAGTCAGCAGTGTCTGCTCGTAACCCAGAACACTTGTATCCTGAGCTGCATCAAGACCCATGGCCAGCAGGGAGAGGGAGGGAATTATTCCTCTCTACTCTGCCTTCACGAGGCACCATTTGGAGTACTGCGTCCACACCTGGGGCCCCTAACACAGGAAAGATGTGGAGGTTCTGCAATGGGTCCAGAGGAGGGCCACTAGGATGACCAGAGGGCTAGAGCACCTCTAGGCAGACTGAGGGAGTTGGGCTTGTTCAGCTGGGAGATGAGAAAATTCTGGGAGACATCACTGTGGCCTTCCAGTACTTGAAGGGTGTTTATAAACAGAAAGACTGACTTTTTACAGAGTTTGATAGCAACAGGAAAAAAATAGGAAGGGCTTTAAACTAAAAGCAGGGAGAATAAGTTTAGATGTTTGGAAGAAATTATTTCCTCAGAGGTCGGTGAGGGGGTTCAACACAACGATCAAAACACAGGCTACAGAACAAGTCTGACAGGTTGGAAGAGGACGCTGAGAACAAAAGGTGTCTCCAGAAGTCAAGTGGGGCGAGTAATCTCCACATAATGACGGCCATGAGTGGAGAAGAAGCCCGTGAATAGAAGCAATTGTGGCTCTGATTGGATGAGCACTAGCGGTGGCAGTTAGTGCCTAGATATGAAGGAGACTTAAGTGTTCTGTTGATGTGTAGGGGGATGGCAAGTTACAGGAGGGAAGCTGGAAATGTACTTAACGGATATTAGAGCAATTTGGATCGTCACACATCTGAGTCCGTAACTGCTACAGTAGATTCTAGAGATTGATTGGTCTTAACATAAAAAAAAAGAAAGCTAAAATCTGCTAACTGTTTTCAATTTTACCTGTAATCATCTAAACTAGTATAGCAATGAGAGAGACAATGCTTCGGTTTTACAGGTGAGGACTTGGCAATCATGTGGCTGTGAACTGCGTATTGATACGACAGAAGATTCTGGGACTTCCACTGTTCTAGCTGTCCGCTTCCTTTTAGGTAATTAGTAAGTGCAGTTTAAACTTCAGACACTAGTTTCAACAGACTTCTACTTGTGTTTGGATTCACGAGAGAACGTTTTTGTCCATTGCATCTCACTGCCTGTCAGTCTTCCCATGCAAGCCTAGATGTTCTCTAGGTGGAGTTTTAGTGGAACAATAATGCAATCATTTAAGCTCACAAAGTGCTACTGTTTGCTGTATCATCAAGTCAGATAGGTGTTTGCATAATCAGATATTTTAAACTGTTTGATTCTGGAGCATAATTAGACAACTACTTGTGGAAAAAAAAAAACAAACAACTGGTAGTGCAGTCATCTGAAGCACAGAAAAGTCCCTGGGTAAGTCACTGATGACAAAGCGAGTCTAACTGGTTAAATGAAAAAAGAGATTTGCAACCTGGCTGGTATTCAGCTGTCTTTCCTTGTCTAATTTCTCTTTTTCTCACTGGGCATGATACATTTCTCCTTCCAGGAGATCAGTGCAAACGCACACAGATCATTAGCACAGATGAAAAATAGTTTGTCAAGCAATGAAATACTTTCAGAGACCTGACAACAGCCTATTTGTGCATGCTAAGCCTGAAATATACAGGCAGGACAGAAGTGCTGAAGGAAGATGATTTAGCCAACAATGCTCACTACTTGCAGAAAGTTGTCAACTTGATCCATATAGCACATCTGAATTCTGAGAATAAGCAAAGGTAATCCTTCACAGAAATGCTGTAAGAATCACAGAGGAAAAATAGATATGTTGCTGGCAGTTACTAATTTGCTAACTGCACTTGCCTGCCACAAAGGTTTTAAGTCAATTCTGCAGCTCTTAAAGGGCGTTTAAAAAGAACAAGACTGGATAAACTTGCATCAAGCAAGGCCAACATCACAATGTGACATGAGTTGTTGTCAGCACGGCATTGAGCTCAATTTCTTAAGTTACTCAACTTGTGAACATCTTTCCAAGCTGGGATATGTTTGGAGAAGATATATGACTTATATGGGCAGATCTCAAACTACTGGGAGACATGGTAGAAGCACAATATGCTTAGAAACTTCTACAGAAAACAGAATTATTCATTTCCTTTGGCTCATAAAGTAAGGTGATGGCAGAAAATAAGTTCTGCTTTTGGAAGGAAAAGAACCTGTTCTGAATTGTGTTATAGAAATCTTCTGCCATGAATAAAGGGAAGATTGTTATTCAACTTATTGTATGCACACATTGTCTTAGATAGCAGGAGATACTGCTTATACCCTTTATTCTGTGTAAAAGAGTTTCTGATGTGTAAATTCATATATAATACAGCAGAGTTTACTAAGAGATCCAGTATGTTTCAAATGTGAAAAAGTTTTTCCAGATTTGCTTTCATATATGACCAAAGAAGGCACATATTTTTAATCTGTAAACACAGAAATAGATGTGACAGTATTAATAACCTACACAGACCACAACAATTTTTTTTGTTGTTAAGACAAATGTTTTGTGAAAAGACTGCAGTAGGAAGCTGGAAAGACAAGTCAACTTTGCAAACAGAAGCAGCCAGAATCTGCTTTACAGTAAATCTTTAGTGGTAAAATAGGAAATGGAGGAAGTCTGGGTTTAGAAGGACTTTCTGCAGTCATTAAGGAATATTAAAGTTGAGCATCAAGATAAAATTCTAAAGGATTCCACAAATAACTATTTTTCTTTCAAGCATTTTTTTTTTCTTTTTTTAATATACAATGCTCTCATTGCATGCCATATTATCTTTTTTGCAATTCTTGTACTATTCCTCACATCTTCATTTTTAAATATATTATTTAAAATATAGCATCACATCATACATTTCACTCTGGTCCTCAGTTAGTCATCCTTTGTTTCAAAAACACCTACTCATCTTGGAGAACAGTGGCATTAGTCTGGCATGATTCATAACACTGTTCTATTCTGCTCCCAATTTCCATTTCTGTTAAGTGTTAATTCTATGCTAGAGCCACCCTTGCATATTTATTCTGCCTTGCTTCTTCCCTTACGTGATAGGTTTCCAATGATTTCTTCTCAAATCCCTTGACTTCTGATATTTATTGTTTGGTTTTTTTAAGAAGAAGAATCTCTATGATTATTTTTCTTTCCCTATGCAATTCTAGTGTTTGGTGACTTCACTTTCCCATTATGACTTCTGATGCTATGCTAGCATGACCTTTGAAACCTGCATGAGATTCAAACCACTGTATAAATAGAACTTTGTATTCTCAAAATAATTTTGCTAAAACTGACACCATGTTATCAAAATTATCTTCCTTCTATTATGTCTGTTTAGTCACATGCATACTATCCAATCGTGTTAATTTCTCTCATCATTCTCTCTGGGTCATGAATATATAACAATACTTCTGCTTTGGTCACAGTTCTTATTTTAGTTTACTTTTCATCCCTGTATTGGCTTTCTCATTACATAGCACTCCAGGCTCTTTCATTGTGTTGTGTAGTATTAGCACATATAGCACCATACAAAAAAAAAGTAGCTATTTTACCTGTATGAATACAGTTCAGTTCATTAGTAATGCTTCATGTTTTCCTTTCTGTCTTATTCCTTTCTTCACTTTAATTCTTTCTTTACCTAAAAACTACGTTCTCATTTCATGTGAATTTTCTTTCTTCTAGTGCACTTAAACGTTATGGAGAATACAAATTTCTTTTCCAATATTATTTCACTGCTCTTCATTGATCTTCTATAGAATATTTTGACTCAGCACTCTTTAAACATAATCACTTAAATATGAATTTCAGAGGCCATGAAGTTTACTTTAATCTCCTTCTATTGGCTGACTAAAGTAACTATTGCCTCTATTTTAATTTTCTTAAACTTTACTGGATCTTCCTTAAATGTTTTTACTAATTACAGAATGATAAAGTAATTCAGTTTTTGGAAATGAAAGAAAGTATATTTAATTCATAATCAAAATGCTATGGGGACATAAAAATTAGCTATGGGGTGTTTAGTTATTTTTTTATTTTTTAGTCAGCCTGTCTGGCTGCTTCTTCATGAGAAGAATGTACTGCAGATAACCATTACAGCATACAATCTGATATGAGACTTCAGACAGCTATTTCAGCTTAGAAATTAATTCAAATTAATGTGGCAATAATTGTTGGAGCTTGGTTCCATTTTTGCTAATTAAAGATTGCTGGGAATGCCATACAAGAGACAGTGACATTTGTTAACAGGAAAGCACTAATGGTTTGGTTGTTCCCATTGAGTTCTGAAAAGGCTGGCCTAATAGAGTTGGCAGGTGAATAAATGTGAGTTACTCTTTATCTTATTTAAAAGAAAGAAACCATATTTCATCTCACTGACATCAGTGAGGAAAAAATAATTGATTACTCAGAATATTTCATAATATTATGTGGAATTTTCATGCATTGCAATCCTTTTTCTTCTAGTTGACTATATAGGTTAATAGATTTTATTTCCTTATATATGTCAGTATTAATATATACCTCCCAATAATTTTTGCATGCTGCTGAAACAATATCAATTTGACAGAGAGGAAGTCTCAAGAGTACGGCGTTTTCTAAAAAGTACAAAATACTGTATAAGGTATATCTTTGGCACAAAGCAATTTCAAATGTTGCCAGTTTGTGACCTCTTTTTTTTTTTTTTAAAAAAAAAAAAAAGTAAAGATACACTATAAGATTAAAAATATCTACAAAATAACATTTTCCTGTCTTTTTTTTTTCAATCTGAGTTGCAGTATTTATTTAATATCATTCCATTTAAATAGCATATCCCTGAAATTTCTTATTTTGTCCGTATGATTAAATAAGTTGACACCGTCCCTACCTAAAGCTCTATTAAACATCACTTTTATCTAAAAGCTTAAAATTTCTACTTAAAGTTCTGTAGTACTGAAAAAGAATATCAACCACAAACTGTAGGAGACTGTGTCATCAAAATATGGGCAATGTTACAAAAAAAAAAAAAAAAATTCACTCATGATTCGAAATTTTACTTCACACAAATAGTAAATCTTAAAATAGTAATTGATCAGCATGACCTTGGTAAAATAAAACCTATGAGCTTTAAGAGTGGATAGTCTTTAAGAATGGATTTTTTTTCCTTCAAATTTCAAGAAACAGACTGAGGATGTTCACTGTTGTTTTGATCTTGTGATCAAAATTTTCATTTAACAGAAGTGTTTTGTAGCTTTCAGTCTGTTAAAAGCAACAAATTATGGTCTACCGCATTTTTCTAATTCAAATGAAAGTGGGATTATATACATTCTTATATTCTGGCCCCACTGACTCCTGCATGACATCATTTTCTGTCCTAGTGGGTACTATGAGGAAGGGAGAAAAGAGGCTGCAGTTTAGAACAGGACAGAAAAACTAAAGGCAGAGCTACTGTCTAATTCTAGGATGCTTCTACATGAACTACATAGCCCTTTACAATAGCAGTGTCTAATGCAGGTGAATCTTTTCCAGCTGAATTCCAGTCTGTGTGTGATAAACCTCTGACAACTGAAGGTAAATCGTTTCCTAATATTCTACATAGACTGTTGTTGAGCTACCAGTTAGGACAGCTGAGACATTGGCCTTGAAGCAGTTTCATCCAATGTTTTGCATCTGAAGTTTCTACTCATCAAACACCTGAAAGCTCCTCCAAAGTAATGCCTCCTATTTTATTTTGCTGGCTCACAATGACAGCGGCAGATGTTGGCCAGTATTCCATTACATTTTGTTGCTGTGCAACAGATGGCAGCATAGAGGCAGTCTGAATCATATCACATAATCATCGAATGGCTTTGGCGTAGAAGGGACCTCAAGGATCATCAAGCTCCAACCACTCTGCCACAGGAAGGGCTGCTAACCTCCACATTTAATATTGGACCAGCCTGCCTAGGGCCCCATCCAACCTGGCCTTGAACACCTTCAGGGATGGGGCATCCACAACCTCTCTGAACAGCCTGTTCCAGGACCTCACCACTCTCATGGTAAAGAAGTTCCCCCTGATATCCAGCCTAAATCTTCTCTCCTTCAACTTAAAACCATTTCCCCCTTTCCTGCTATTATCTACCCTCTCATAGAGTTGAAAAGTTGAAAAAAAAAGAGTTGAAAGAGTCTGAAAAAAAGGTATCTGACATGGAACTGTATATGAAGCAAAGGGGTGGAAATGAATAGAAAATAAAATAGAAAATAAAAGCCCATACCTGCAGATCAAAAATGAATTTGAAGACTTCAGTGAATGTCAGAATTCAAATGAAGCTCTTTGTATTCAGAGTATACATTCCAACCTGCCATTACATCATTAACTGCTGGAAGACAAGACAAGGTCATACCTTAACACAATGTTATCTAATTTTATTCAGTTAAAGTACTAATCACATCAATAATAAAGAAGTTAATCATTCCACATCCAGGCCTGTAAGTGTTTTACTTTTTTTTACTTGTTTTACAGAAGACAATATTTTCATTCCTTATCATTGTCAAAATCATATTTCTGTCATTATTTTTTCTTTTAATGCATGCTAATTATGTAAATGTTATGTGCTTATATTTAACTGCAAATTAAATAATTTCTACAATGCTGATTGACGCAAGAGAGACACTGAAGCAGAGATCTTGAAGTTACAAATTAAATTGTCAGTAAATTTTGAAGTGGCTTTAGAAACCTTGGTTGTTTACGGAAATTGGTAAATATTATATTCAAGCAGGAAAACAGAAAATGGATCAATATAAGAGTAAGGCAAGAACACAAAAACTGTTCCTTTCAATATCAGGCTTGTCCTTCAGGTTCTGCTGCAACCAACCTCCATGCCATTTAATAACTAGCAGTGTGTTCAGCTGCTTATATTTAATTTTGCCTGATTATGCATGATGTTTGTGAATAAAATTACTGTAATATTACTGTATTGACAGTGCTCTGTTAGGTGTGTTCTCACTTTTTATCACTGTCCTAATTTTTCTTCCATCACAGAGAGATATCTTGAGGAAGCTGTTCAGTAATTTTACTGGGATTTAGTTGATGAATTCCTCCTAGAAGAGTAATACTTCCTCAGAGCCTATTCAGATATTCTTTGGTATTTGCCATTGTGGACTGAGCAGAGATTACCCTCTTTCCTCAAATGCATCTAATATGCATCTGTCTCATCATGTCACACTCTAGTCTCATAAATAGCCAGGATTTTGACTTCACACGGAACTGCTTTGAAGACTTTGATCAAAATGTCAGTTTTGAATCATTAACTCTTCATAAGATGATTCACAGATATTAACCTTAACTTACTGATTCTTAACCCTGCATAAATTTGAAGGGAACGAAATTACATGGAAATGACAGTGGCAGTTATACTTCAAAACTCTGAAAATGAAGAAAAAGATGATCATAGTTTCACAAATATATGTTCAGTGCTCAATATGTGTCCTGGTTCACAAATATATGTTCAATTTAACTGTGATATACCCAAACATGAGTTCAAAGCTGGTTAAGGTGTAGGCATATATTACATTAAAAGAAATTCAGACTGTCACTAACTAGGCTTGCACAGTGTCTTTCACCACAACTCTTCAATTATAAAAATCATTTACTCTAAATTATATTTCCTTTTCATTATGTGTGCAGTGAAAGTGGAATATTTCTTCAGATATATTTATTCCTGAAAAAATATTTATCTATTTCTTTCAAAGAAAAAAAAAAAAAAAGCATGATTAGTCATTTGATATTGAAGCAAATTGATTCTTTCTTTGTTTCATTGCTGAAAGTTTAAATTTAATTCTCTGAATAAGTTATTTTGTCTGTGACTGCTCATGAAAAACAAGTATTAAAATGTGTAAGTATTCACAGGGAATTCTGTTTCCTGCCTAATAATATAAGTAAGCCATTATAGGTAGGGTTTAGTTATGCGTATTAATAGGAAAATTTATAATGCATTCATAATCATAAACTCATATTGATTTAGAGCTTTCATCAGTGTTAAATTTATATCAGAATTTTCTCATGAAATGATATCTGTGTCTAATGCCCCACAGGAATTTATTACAGATAAATTGTTTAAAAGAAGATATAGAAACAAAGAACAGACTAGAAAATTTAACTTTACACACTCCTCCCCAAGATGATAGTAAGAGTTTGGAACAAGTGCTTAAAGGAACAGTGTGTATTTCCAACACAGAGATTGTCAGTTTCAGTTCTGTATTAATCAGGCCTGTTAATTTTTTTGCAAGAATTTATTGCTTATAATCATTTTCTTTGAATTGATTAAGTACTACAGACCAAGAAAATACTCCCTTGAGAAACTGCAACAGTAGACTTATATATGCCATATTACTTTTTTTCTCCCATTTAATATTTTTTAAGATAGATGCACGAAGTACATACATATTTCCATAGAAAGTATGTACTCTGGCACCAGTTGGAATTGTGTCTGAATAAATGTAATTTAACATCACATAGACAACCCAGTGTTTGCTAATTGTTGTAAAGCTTCCAGACTAAGTAACTGTGAAGGGAATTAAATCCTGAAACAATTATAGAGCCATAGAATCACAGAATGGCTTAGGTTGCAAATGACTGTCCCACCTTGCCACCCTGCTGTGGGCAGGGTTGCCATCTGCTACATAAGGGCCTCATCCAACCTGGCCATGAACACCTCCAGGGATGGAACTTCCACTATTTCTCTGTGCAACCTGTGCCAGTGCCTCGTTGCCCCCTGAGTAAAGAATTTCCTCAAAAAATTTTTCCAAAATCTGTCAGCACTGCATGAGCATCCTAGATATTTCTTCCACGCGAACCTGTTAAGTTACTATTCTAGGAAATAACACAAGTTCAAGTTTGATAATTGAATAAGAATACTTACACATCTGTTTAGTAAGAAAAAATGCATGTCTTAACAGGCACACACACATATAGTTGGGCTGGAAGATTATTATCAGCCAATCACTGCGTTTTACTCACTAAGTGATAAGTAAACATATAATGCATGCGGGTTTCAAACTGATTCTGTGTGGTGGGCACAGGAGGCAGCATTATCACTGCACTGTGCCCTCCTCTCTACAGTGTTACACCGTCTCCTATTCAGTCTGCAATCAAGTTACTTGCAATCGACTTGTGAAAAAATATTGCTAAAAATCATATAATAATGTTAAAGGTTTATGATCTTGTGGGACCACATTACCTAGCTGGACCAGGTGGTATTCTGCCCATGTTGGACATGCTTGATCATAGGTCACTGATAAAGATGTTGAAGAGCACTGGTCCCAAGATGGAACTCTGGGATACATCGCTCATTACCAGCCTCCGTCTGGACACAGAGCCATTCACCACAACCCTCTGGCTATGACATGTAACCAACTCCTTTTCCACTGAATCGTCCACCCTTCAAATCCACATTTTTCCAACTTAGAGATAAGGATGTGATGTGGGACCACGTCAAAAGCCTAGCTGAACTTTGAGGAGATGACTTGATGTCTGATGATTCAGTCACTCTTCCTTTCTCTACTGATGACACTCCACAATAGAATGCTACCAGTCTTCAAAGGCAGATTGTGCCTTTGAAGTTGTGCTGATTGCTTTGGATCACATCACACAGATAGCTTCCAGAAGGATCTTTTTCATGAAAGAGTGCTGCCCTGTATTTCCTTGGTCTTTCTTTCTTCTTTTCTTAAAAATGAGAGTGATGTTTCCCTTTTACCAGCTACTGACAATATCACCTGACAGCCATGACTTTTTGAATATGATGGAGACTATGGCTTGGTGACTATATCAACCAGTTTCTTCAGGTCCCTAGGATGGATGTCATCAGGCCCCATGAATTTGTACATGTTCAGTTTCATCAACTGTATTGTACTGGAACTTCAAAGGACTACCAATAGAGATGAATTAAAGGGGAAAATATTTTCAGTGTGGCTTCTACAAAAGTTGGACTCCATGATCCTTGTTGAACCCTTCAATCTCTTCAATCATATTCGGTGATTCTGTGATTCTTTGCATTTGTAAGGTTCAAATTATTATGACAAATTAATTTCGTAAGTCAATCAGATTCTTTCTGTGTCCTGAGATATGAAAATCAAGGACTTTGTTATTTCCTAGGGATAGTTTTTAATACCAGCGTAAAGCTCCAACAACCCCCAGTCAGTTTTTTTCAGTATTTCCTTAAATTCTTTATTAGCAATTGACATGTTAAAACTGTTTTCATCACTTCAATTTGTGAATGTAAATGTTAATCTAATCTTATTTAATAGTTCAAACTGAACAAACAATTTAAATAATATTTATCAACTAACTACAGAACAATTTAATCTAGGAATTCATCTGTTTTGCAAGCTCCACAATCCTTTGATCAAGAACTATAATTAAAAAATATACATTTCAAATTACCCTGCCATTTTCAGATGAAATATTACAGACAGGAGAAGCACAGAAGACCATTTTTTCTTCTAAGATCATGTTTTTTAAAAAAACAAATTGGCTGTCTAAAATGTAAACATTTTTCAATAATGTAAATAAAACAATTTGAAAACAGACAAAACCAGTTTAGTTGTGTTCTTATCTTGAAATCACAGACTTTACGCTGTCAGTTATGATAAATGTCACGTACAAATAGAGTAAATTGAAGATTTGTAATACTCTGATAACCATTTGCCTTTTAATTCCTGTCACAGAATTTTAACAAGATAATAATGTTTTTCTCTGATCCTACCTCAAAATGAAGAATTATTTAGGGAGAAGAAATTCGATTCTTCATTCCCTTCCAGAAGACACTAGACATACCACAACATTAAAATAAAATATATTATAGAATTTGCCCATAAAGAGATTGTTATTTGTTGAGATCTGTGGTCTCTTTACAAGCAGAAATTACAGAACAGTGCACCACAGCACCAAAATGATGATCATTTTTCAAGCTTATATTAAACATCAATGATGATTTCTCAAAGTGGGTGTACAGGTTCCAATAAAGCTAGTAGCCTTCCGACATTATTTATTCATGCTGAAGTGGTGCACTTCATTCCTCCTCTCCAACCACGTTGTGAGCTATTAGATGGCAATGAGCTGAAAAGGAACGTATAGACTAGAAATTATGAAAGTGGTATTTGCTTTGAACTTGTAGTGGGCAAAGTTCTTCTTATTTTACAGGAATACAATGTATTATTCTCTTTTACACACTGATGACTGTATAAGCAGATACAGCTTCAATTCCCAGAGCAGATACTACGTATTACCGTGAAGTCCTAAACTGAACTGATTGACGAACTTCAATGTAATATAGTCAGTTGGGATGCAGCTAAAAGAAAGTAATTGATAGTTCTAAATCTAGGTTATAGCTTTTAAATTTCACTGCACTGCTTACCTCCTTTTGTATGCTGCTCACAACAAGCAAGTAGAGAATTTAAGTCTGTCCCCCTCTGCAGCATCTACCTCCATTTGTCTGCACATGATGATGAGGGAAGTAAGGGAGAAGTTTTACGCAGTCTCAAATCAACATAGACTCAGTACTGTACTTGCCACATTCATGAAAGATGAATTAATGCAATTAAGCAGAAACTATGCACTTGTTTTTCTTTTGTTCTTATCTACTGCACCTTTTGCTTTCCATCCCTTGACACTCAGTATCTCATTGCCCACACTAACATCAACTATTCAACTCAGCAATCCATTTATTCTTTTCTGACCTGGACAAAATGCATATTTTTACACAACATAGCATGTCCTCAGCTTGCTATAATGTCATTGTTTTCCTTCTCACATTTGTTTTTGATCTGCATCTTTGGTGCACATTTCACTTGATGATGCTACATCTTGGCTATATAGCTGACAAAACTGCATAGATTCACTGACTAATATTAAAAATGTATTGAACAGAACAGACTTGAGAAAGAAAAGAGCTAAGAATATGAATGTGCAATTCCTCTCAACGTTTTTGTAAATTTGTCTTAAATTTGAAGAAGCAGAAACAACTGTTTGCTTCACTTTGTTTCAACATATGCACGACACTGCCCTGAAGACTGCCCATTAAACATTTCTCCACCTACACAGTCTGAAAGTCTGAAGTTTCAGAAGTAAGATCAGAAGGGCACCTATGGAATGCAGACTCTCTATAGAACAGAATATGGAGGGAACCTTCCACTAGATAGGAACTGTAGAAGAAAGAGATCACAAACAAGCACAAACGAAGAGCTGGATTTGAAGGGTCTCAGCTGTATTGAAATGCAGCAAGTTGCATCATCCTTGTGAAGTCCTTGTAGTGAAATGAAAACAAGTCATCTTGCCATAATTCCAAACCAACAATCTTGATGCTCCTTTACCTGTAAACTCTGCTTCTTTATGTATCAGGTTTTAGAATTCAGTGTGATTAATTAGTAGATATCCTGTGTAGCTTATCAGAAACCATGGATTTTTGCTTTTTCGCAAAACGTATTTTAGTCTATCTGTAAATCAAACTCAACAGAAAAACACCACTGAAATTGGCACGCTGTTACCCCTTCATATACAAAATCAGAACCAGTGTATTTTGGAATCATTGAAACATTTCTCCCTACACGTCCCTGATTGCCACCTGGATTAAATCAGGCCAGAACAAAAGATAAATCATGCAACCAAGACCTTCTCACACAAACAAGAGGTAAAATTAACAGTGACAACACTGAGACAAGAGAAAAACGATCACGTACATACAGCTCAGCTCAAATCTAACTAAGCAATAGAGCCACTCCCTCAGATGTGATTATGGGAACCATTTGCAGCTGAGTGCTACTCTGTTAGCCTAATATTTTTCTCCTCCTTCACTCATTTTCCCAGTACAAAGCTGTAAAAAATAATCTCACATTTGGGACATAATTCTTTATCATTTTAATCTTGGGTTTGCATAACTAACTGTAAGTGGGCTGTTAGATCCAGATGACATAACATGCACATGTTCTCTGGAATATAAGAGAACAAGGTTGTTGCAGGATCAGCCAATAAAAACACTGTGAAGTATCAGGGATACTTGTGTAGACTGGTGGATCTGTAAGTACAAAAAATACTGCATTTTCATTTGAACTGATACTGATGCACTAAGCACAGTGGAAAGGCCCTATGTGTTAGCAAAAAAGCTATGTCTTCTGTTCCAAAACTGATGCTAATTCAGAGGTCTTCGCATCTACCTGAATTTTGCAAGGTAATCAAAGTGCCCTAGTGGAAAATTTTCACAAAATAAAAGGAATAGGAGTTCTTTATTCTGAGTACTTAGGACTGTGATTTCTAAAATAATGTTTTTGCTTTATTCATACAACTGCAGACATTGAATATAGTTGTGAGTAACATACGTAGTTATTTAAAAAAATGTGATCATAAAAAATTGTATTGCAATACCTTTTTTTTTTTTCATCCTGTTGTGTGTAAGAAATTGTATGGAAATAAACATTTAGCAATTACTTAAAATCTGAATAAAAAGGAAGAGTTCCACAAATTAAAAAAGTCTCCAAACAGATGAACATTTTATATTATTTTCATGTAAAAGCAGTTACTTGGGCATGGTTTACTAAAACCTCTGTTGGCAAACTGCCACAGCTGAAATCTATGGTGGAGCCAATGCTTTTATTAAAAGATATGTGTATTCTTGGATGACTGGAAGAATGATAGGAAAAAACACATTAGACTGATATTTACATTTTCCTGCCACATCTTCCCAAGATCTTTTTTTTTTTTTTTTTTTTTTACTTTGCTTTGGTTAGGTTTTATTTGTTTTTCTGTTTGTTTTAGAAAATCTTTTAGTCAAAGGTATTATATTGAAAATATTCTTGCATATTGTGCTGATTTTCTTCACATGAACAAAAATCTCCAAGATAGTACTTTTTCTTCATATGGAGAATGAACAGAATATTACAGCATCTTATTTTTCACTGTTATTGGTCTGAGACAGGTTACAGGTCTAGACAGACCTTTCATTTGACCTATTAACATGATTCTTTCACTTCTCAGCGTTGCTATCCTATGCTTTTGCACTTCACTATTTGAACAGAAATGCTGCTACATCATAGAAGTAGGATCACAGCAAGTAAAATTCTAGACAAGCCCTTAGAAATATATGTTCTGCATCAAAAGATCATTAGCAAGGAGAAAAGGAGAAAAAATACATTTCTCCAATCAAGCATCATATTTTGATGCTCCCGAATGGCTGAAAAAGTGGTATGGATAACCCATAACATCATTGCCCAGCAAGCACTCAAGAAATGCCATTATCCTGTAACCACGTACAACATTAAGCCATTTCAGAATAACCTGATTTAAAATATCATTTTGCAAACCATTGAACTGCAGTAGAGAACATGAGAGTTTGTATAGAAATGATGCTGGAAGGAAATGAGAGAAGTTGGTCTACCTCTATTGTTGCTTCTGGTAAGGTACAGGCAACAGAAGCAGCAGATGATCTGGAAAGAGTGCAAGAGTGCGCAGGGTATGCTGGGAGAAGTACAAAATGGAAACAAGAAGTGCACGTGAGGCATGTAAAAATGTAAAAGGTTGACTTTCTTCTGCCTTGGTCTTCTATTACGTTAGTACTTTGGCAACAAATGTATCTAGAGCACAAATTCAGTCTAAAAACTTAGAACTATAAAAAGCACTGTGAAATATAATGAGGAAAGCAAACATGGCACAGATTATCCTATGTCTGTCATCCCTCAAGTGGCTTTCAATGTGGGGCCCAGACTCACCAGAAATCACAGAATCACAGAATCACAGAATCACCCGGTTTGGAAGGGACCCCAAGGATCATGTAGTTCCAACCCCCCTGCCTAGCAGGGCCACCAACATACATATTCAGATCAGGTTGCCCAGGACCCCGTCCAACCTGGCCTTAAACACGTCCAAGGACGGGGCATCCACAACCTCCCTGGGCAGCCCGTTCCAGGGCCTAACCACTCTCCTAGTAAAGAACTTCCCCCTAACATCTAACCTAAATCTTCCCTCCTTCAACTTAAAACCATTTCCCCTAGTCCTGCTGTTGTCAGCCCTTTTGAAGAGTTTACTCCCCTCCTGGGTGTAGGTTCCCTTCAGGTATTGATAGGCTGCAATGAGGTCACCCCGCAGCCTTCTCTTCTCCAGGCTGAACAAGCCCAACTCCCTCAGCCTGTCCTCATAGGGGAGGTGCTCCAGCCCCCTGATCATCTTAGTCGCCCTCCTCTGGACCCTTTCCAAAATCTCAATGTCTTTCTTGTACTGAGGGCTCCACACCTGGACACAGTACTCCAGATGGGGCCTCACAAGAGCCGTGTAGAGAGGGACAATCACCTCCCTGTCCCTGCTGGCCACCCCTCTCCTGATGGAGCCCAGGATCCCATTTGCCTTTTGAGCTGCCAGAGCGCACTGCTGGCTCATATTCAGTCTCTCGTCCATCAGGACCCCCAGGTCCTTCTCTGCCGAGCTGCTCTCAAGGACCACTCCTCCCAGCCTGTACGGGTGCCTGGGGTTCTTCCGGCCCAAATGCAAAACCCTGCACTTTGCCGTGTTGAACCTCATCAGGTTCACCCGAGCCCAGCCCTCCAGCCTGTCGAGGTCCCTCTGAATGGCATCCCTTCCTTCCACCGTATCAACCGCACCACTCAGCTTGGTGTCGTCAGCAAACTTGCTGAGGGTGCACTCAATTCCCTCATCGATGTCATTAATAAAGATGTTAAAGAGCACCGGTCCCAAGACAGACCCTTGGGGGACACCACTTGTTACCGGCCTCCACCTGGACATAGAGCCATTGACCACCACCCTCTGTCTGCGGCCTTTCAACCAATTGCTTATCCATCGGGTCGTCCACCCATCAAATCCACTTCCCTCCAATTTGGAGATGAGGATGTGGTGGGGGACCATGTCAAAGGCCTTGCTCAGGTCCAGGTAAATGACATCGGTCGCCTTCCCTTCGTCCACCAATGCCAAAAGCTTTTGTAAAATTTTTCTGAATCTTATTTCCTTTTTCTGTTAAGTACAAATGGTATATACACCAGCATCAATTCACAACAAACTGGAAGAGAACATATTCTGTTTTAACTTGTACCATTACAGAAACCACTGTGGTTACCACCAGGTTCTTATATCTTCCATTGGGAAGTTTATTACTGGTAGAAAATAGAACAAATTTACTTTGGATTTGGCCCAGTGTGATGGGAACTACAACTTTTCCATTACTGAACTTAGCACTAGAGAAGGGGAGAGAGAAAGATGCTCGTAGCACCTTTCACAGTCATTCAATTTAGACTGCTGTGAATAATAGGATATATTATCAGAGTATTTTGTTACTTAGAAGCTTTCTCTGTTTTCCAAGTCACTTCTATGGGATGTTGGCAGTAAGGAATGTCAGTTACACTGCTTGTTAGAGTATGGAGATAGACAATCATCCTAAATATATAGTTTCTTCAGCTGTCTTTCATAGTTCAGAAGCTTAGTTTTTTCATATACATGCCTTCCTGCAATGTTGTCTTGTTGTGGGACATAAACACAATCATGGTCTTCTGGTAGGCATACAGAATAAAAGGAAAACATGGGTACAGCAGTAAGTCTCAATACAAATCTGAAGACACAGTAGGATGTTGAAAGTTTGGACACTGAATGCATAGCATGCTCAATATGTGCGTATAGCTCTATTATGTGCGACTTGTTATATCTAATTTAAACTCAAGGAGTACATGTGCCTGAATTTCTGCTTTATTTTTCATAGAGGATATAAATACAGACTTCTGCAGTGTGCATTAGTGGCATGCTGGCTAACTGGTGAACATAGTTTGAATTATACCATAAAACAATACTTAATGTAACTTCAATCAGCAGTGAAAGTACACAATAGATGTCAAACTAATGATAGCAACAGGACTAGACAAAATATGAGGCTGAAATGTACTAACAGTCTATTCCATCCATAGAAATCACATACAAGATCTTTGTCTCTGGTTATTAATTTGTTTTAGAAGCTTGCTGGGCATCAGTTCTCTGGATGTGACTTTCATAGCACATAGAGCATGCAAATATAAGTCAGCTTTTTTTCATAACACACAGTACATCACCTCAAGGAAAATAAGCTGACTGATATAGCCTGAGATTATGTTTAATTTCTTTTATCATCTCACCAGCACAGGGAAAGAAGGAATTTAATTGGGGTTGCAAAGGACAAGACACGCTTTGTTATATTATATATACAATTGAAACAGGAGGCACTCAGGAAATTCAGGAAGTTTTCTTATTTCATGTTTCTCCTATGTCACTGCTTTGAGCATTCTGTATAAAAAACAATAATACCGTTGCTGTTTTTTAAATATAAAGCTTAATGCACTGAACTATGTATCATCAATGTAACCAGTAAGAGAGGCAGGATGTGGAATGTGGCTGAGCTGATTTTCCAGGGTAACTCTTTTCTTTTTATGATTTCCTGAGTACCTCAGTTTTAAGCATTAATAATTTAATGAAGATATAAACATTTCTGCTCTCCTTACACTTTTAAAACTTTATGTGGGTTTATAAAAGTGGCATATCTGAGCTTCAAACTAATTTACCTAAGAAATATTTCTGTAATCTCTAAAACCTTGAGAGCTAGAATTCTGTATTCCAGTACTGTTTTTCCATGGATCTAGTTACTGATACTGGACTGGGGCATCATTTTACATAAGTTTTCTCATATTTAAATTATGAACAAGAATCTTTTCAGCTCCCTTTCTCAATTTCCCTCATTTTTCAAAAACAGTTGTAAAATCTGATAAAGGACAACATTTAGTATGTTTGAAGGACATTTGAGTTTATATACACATTGAGATCTGAATAATCTAAAGGTATTTAAAACCACATTTACCACACACGTTTCATTAATGAAAATGAAGTCTTGCAGTTCTTTTTATTCAGGAAAATTGTTTAGTAAATAATTGGATCAATTTAGGTAGGATGCCTCATCAACTGTCAAGTGTAATTACAGAATTTTCATGTGTTGACAGTGCACAAAGTCCTTCAAAACTTGGAGTAATTATTATTGTAGTATCAACAAAATGTCTATAATAACCTGGATATTTAATAGGAGTTTATGATATAAACCACCAGTAGAACCCCTCAATGAGAACTGATTACAGTCACTTCATCATGGAAGATGAGATCAGTAGCTGAGTAACAAATTTCAGGGCACTAAGATGATTTGATAAAAGAGGAGTTAATTCAAAAGAGGACATATAATATAAGAAATGGTGAGCTTAAAGTGGTCAGATGTTGGAGAAGAATATAATTAAATACTGATATCACTAAAATGCCATCAGCCCATAGAAGTGACTTGGAAAAGAGAGAAAGCTTCTAAGTAACAAAATACTCTGATAATATATCCTATTATTCACAGCAGTCTAAATTGAATGACTGTGAAATGTGCTACGAGCATCTGTCTCTCTCCCCTTTTCTAGTGCTAAGGATGGGGCTCCCTGGGTGATAACAGGTTGATAAGGGTATCAACCTTATCAAAACCCATGTGCTGGGTAACCAAAGGGGGTAGGAACACTTACTGAGCCAAAGTGCTTGGATGCCAGGATGTGATGATGCCGTGGAACACAGAAGTGCAGCAGCACAGGGAACAGTGTCTATGAAAACAAGCAACAAGACCCATGTGGGACTTGGATCAGACCTCTACTGATGGAAAACAAAACCAAGGATCCCCAGTGTTCAAGGACACCTTTACCATCATCAGCTTCTTCCGTGGTCTAAATGAGTGGCTCATAAATTCTGAGTCTGGGTTATATGTGTAACATGTGCTGCATGATAATAGTAATGACCTGATCTGCTTAGATATTGAAGATAATAAGCTACACAGAATGTTATTATTATTTTTTTTTCTTATTTGTAAGAACAAATTTCTAATTACACAACCCTATGGCTGGGGAAACCCAAAGGAATCCATGGCTTCTGTAGCTCTTGGTGACAACTACGTTTTTCAGAAACATGGAAAAATACTAGATAGAGGAAAGCAGTAATTTTGTGAAAGGAGTTCCTTGATCCTTAAATTAGAAAGACTTTTCATACACTCCAGCATTTTGGTGGTAACAGTGATATGTGTAGATTAGTCTTGATGTGGATAGGTAGAAAGCTGTAGGGTCTGCTGAGAGTGAACACAGCACCACAAAGGATAGAGCAGAAGTCATTTGGCAATAAAACTGGCAATAGCTGCAGATAGTTATACAGCAAAAGGTGAAAGCTCTTAGAAATACTTCATGTCTGATCAGCTATAAATTTTGTTATTTGAGCTTCTATCCATATCCTCAATTCATGGCTCTCTCCTTTCTACTTGATAGGCAGAATGACATACCAGGGACTCTGGGACCCTTCAAATCAACTTCTATACATCTACTGATCAGAATAATTTATCTATGTCATACTTCAAGCCATTCAATCTAAGTGACACAGCTTGGCTTTAATTTTTTATTTGCTCTTCTGGAAGTGTTTTTGTTTTAAAATAATATACGGAATTCACATGCTTAGTAGAATATACACTAACATTCAAAAAGATAAAAAAGAAGGATATGACTCACTATCAGTAAAATAGTCATTCCCTCATATTCATTCTGTTGTTTATCGTGGCATTACTGCTTGCTTTGCAGGAATGATTTCAATAATATTGACTCAATTTGTATAAATCTGCATTTTTGCACATCCTTGAGCAGCTTGAGCATTTTTTTTTCTGAATACTGGAAGAGCTGTCAGCTTCATTTACTTTCCACTGAAAGCACCAAACTTCTACAGTGAAGTTCAGAAAAAAAATGAACAGAATCTTATTTAAAATGTTTCTGTGGGTATAAACAAATTGTACATATTTGAAGTTTGAAATATCAGATATTTGTCCCCCAGGCGGAAGAATCTGAGAACATACTTCTGAGGATACCAGCGCACACAGCCTGTTGAAACAGTGTTGATCTGCTAGTTAGAACTACATATCATAAGATACAACACAAGATAAATACTTAGTCCTTCTATTTCAAAATCACATTTTCCTTGGCCTAGAATGTTAAAGAGATGTGGACCAGAACCAAACAGACTTCTCCAGTTCTCAGTCACAAGAAATGCAACAGCAAAGAGCAATGGTAGATCTGGAGACTGGTAACAAACTCATCTCAGTGAGGAATCAAGGAGCATCCTTGATCCTTTCCCCAGGGCAGCATTATTTCAGTGTCTTGACACATACGAAAAAAAGTCTTTTAATTATGGAAACTGCAGATGCTGCCTCTAGTAGAAAACTCAAAACAGGAGAAGTAGAGAAAACACAAAGTCATTCCTGCCTACAGACTGTTCAAGGTACCTTTTGTTTCATTTAACAGAATGTCAAAATGTTTCAGGCTGGTTGGGAACTCTGGTCCAACTTTGGCTCAAGCAGGGCCACACAGAACATGTTTCCCAGGGCTGTGTCCAAGTGGCTTTTCAAGATCTCCAAGGAGGGAGACTCCACAACCTCTCCTAGCAACTTTTTGATTCATAAATATCCGATGTTGAACAACAGCATTGTCTCCTAATGAATGTGAATATTACCAATGTCTCTTAGCTTCAAATAATCTACACTGAAGAGCAGCACAGCACTCACCACAGCATAAACTAAACAATGTCTAATGTCATCTGTTCATAAGCAATATGAAACGTATTCCCTATTAAGAAATGTGTTCTGAATTATGCAGTCAGAGAATGAATACGTATTCAAGGAAGTTACCATTAAAAACTACAAAATATTTCAGTGTAGATAGTTTTAATAGAAAACAGACGCACGTGGTCATAAGTTGGACCAGGAAGATTTGTACTGAGAAACTAAAACTAATCTCTGTGCCACGATGACAGAAGCACCTTGCACTGGAAAAAGCATTTGTAGCAAAATAATGCATGAAAATGAGGAGGAAGTAATAGATATGAAGTTACCATACTATTTTTACTGATTAAAAATGCTTTTCCAGCTACATCCGAAGGATTACTTCTTAAAGTCTATTAAAAAAACAGGTGAAGGTGAATACATTTTCAGTATATTTATTACAGTAAACTTTATCTTGCCTTGTGTATCAGCAACACTCTCATCAATTGCAAACTGAAAATCAAAGATGCTTTTCCAAATGACCCAGCACAATGATTTGTTTTTGCTGATATTTATAATAAACATCAAGCCCATCTTTAAGAGTGAAATCAATCATTACTGTTTTGCAGAATTTTTATGAAGAAAACACAGAGTGGATAAGTAGTAATACTAATTTTTATTACTTTTCATTTTTTAACTCTATTTTCTTTTTCTCCAGTTACTCTAGTCAACTTCCTCAGGCCCCTCTGTAAAGAAGGGCTGCAAGAGACGTGCCAAGTATAGAGGCAACAAGCAAAGCCTGAGGATGCTTCTCTATTCTACCCTTTCCAGCTACAAACATTATTTCAAAACCTGTCGTGTTGTAGCTGAAGAAAAAGCAGTAGAAAATTTCACATTTTTTCTAATAAATGTATAAAATACTGCCAATTAAAGCATAACCACCACTTGTTAAGTACCTAACAGAACTTCCAAGCATGTGATAATCAAAGTCAAACTATATCAAAATGTAATACGAAATTTAAAACAATGAGTAGATCTTACTTTATATGCTATGTATTGAATATATCTTTCTTTTGTTATATTCTGTAGGCTTACCTTCCTAGAACAGAATTTGACTTGGGGTATGAATTTCACTGGAATAAAAATGAGAGGGTATGAGCTATATTTTCAGGTAAACTCCATTTGTTCACTCAATAAGTACTGGGTAGGATCCATAGCTCTGGTATTAAGTCTCCTGCTGACTGCCCTCCCCTGACAGAATCTGAAGCCAAAGTGCTGACTACCGGAAAAATCTATTAACTGGCAGGCTACCATTAAACTTTCCTGCTGATATCTTCAATCAGGAAACATTTACTGGAACAAGATCTGGAACTCAGGCATTTCATACCCCTGGTGAGAGTGTGAACTATCAAGAAAACAACACTTCAGTAGAATATAATGTCAATCTAAGCAAACTTGCTTGGAAGCACACATTCATTTAGTTTGACTTCATTCATCCATGGCTCTGACAAGTTAATGTAAAGAAATGAGCACTGGGATAAGCAAAAGTATAAACAAGTTTGGGCTCAAGTCAGCAAAAAAGAAATCCTCTGGAAAGCATCAGAGTATTTTATTTACTTTATTTCCACTTTATCAAAGAGAAAAAGTTATGTGTTTTTGAAAAGTATTTGGGCTCCTTTACACGTTCAGGTGTCTACCTGATCTAAAATTGATAATTTGAGATTATTTTTCAGTTCATTTAAAATTTGTAAGATTGCTTTTTCTGCGTAGGATGCTTCCTTTGAACTAATATTCTGTGTCATGTCGTGCTTTACATATTTTTGCAACAAAGAAACAGTTCAAGTGAAGTCATGTTCATCTAATGAAGATGACTTCACCAAATGAGGCAATGTGTATTGCAATACAATACAATTCAGTTCTGTAGTTGTTTTTTTTTTGTTGTTGTTGTTGTTTTTGTGTGTTTGTGTGTGTGTGTGTGTGTGGGAAATGTCATTTTTACTACAATACAGTCAGGTTATTTTCTTCAGCAGTTTTATATCCAGTACTGAAAGCCATCTGGGGAAGCCAAAGACAGAATCCTTCTCCATATCCATTCCATCTTTCCCTAGCCTTTCTCGACCATTACTTCACAGCCTCATCTGATATGCGATACTGCTCTACCACCATTTTATCTGCTCATCTGCTGATTGCTTTCCTGACACTTTGCCCTCCTGTAATACTTGCTCTGATTGTCATCCAGTCTCTTACTGATATAGACTATGAGTTTTCATTTCCGTCACTCAGATGTGTGTATTGAATGCTTGCTGCACACCAGCTCTTAAAGTATCTACTCACTAGCAGTTTCAAGCACTGGCTATTACCGGGGCATAGGCTTAAAAACAAAGACGATTATCTGAGCAGTCTATTTTTCAGTCATGTAAGCTGTGGACCAAAGTGAGAATAACATGTTTTTGGTAGAGTCTGTTCATATGGATCCTTTACTGACTTTACAGCCAAATCACAATAAATAAATAAACTGGAGAGTTGCATTTTTAAAATAATGTGAATTCTTAATGCAAGCAGACTGTTGTCAGTTTTCATTTAAATCAGCAATTAATTGATTTTGAAGTGTTCATATCGTTTTTTCTTTCTGAAAGTGTTAATGTGAATAGATTCAGATAAATTAATTTCATAGTATGCAGAATTGTGAAAAGTGTTGCAAATTATCAAGTTGCAATATTTATATTTTGCTTACTTGAACAAACATACAGTCTAGGAAATAAAAACTCTGACAATGACTGATCCAATCAAGCAAAACTAGCAAATTCCTGAAAAATCATCAAATTTCACCTGCTGATGTCTTAAGACACATTATTATTAGGCTCTAGTACATCTAATTGCAGTAAACAACAAAATATATAAAAACTGCACAAAAAAATGTTTTTCTTTAGCAATTATTTTAAAAATCCTTACCTAAAACTGGGCCATGCAGAAAATCAGATGGTTTCTTCTCTGAAATCTGTTAATAAAATAAAGAAATTAAAATGAATGAGCACAAAGGAAGCTGAGGTGCACCTTAGATCTTCCAAATGCTGAATAAATGTACGCAGAGACATTTTGAAAAGCTGATAAGGCAATCAAATGCAATGGGTTGATTGTTGTGGAGTACTTACTATCTCTAGCAATGGGACTGCTGTAAGTTTTTTGTTTACTTTTTGTTTCAGTGGCGGTAAAGAGAAAACCTATTATTCACATCTCAAGTATTGCTCGGTAACTAAATATATTGAGTGCATGCTGTAAATCAATATAGTAAAGCAATGCAAACTGCATACATTAATTGAATGAATGGTCTATTCTGCATCCACTAAGTGGGAAAAAAATATTTTAATTACTGTGAAATCTAATTGCACTTTATAAGTTATGCCATCTTTCCTAATGATTCCTTTTCAAATGTGAGCAAAACCTGGGAAATACCAAATAGCTGTTCTTTACTTTTTGGAACATATTTGACCCATTGGTCAATTGGTTGCAAGGCAGGCATGGGCATTATGCATGTAGCTCAGGTTATGTTTAACAATCTCATTAACACACAGGAGCATCCTGATGTGTTGAGATCACTGTCACAGTGTGCAGCTGGGTGCATTTCCCCCGTTTATTGGCATATATGGAGCAATACTACCTGTTCAGCTGGATTTCTTGCTGCAGTGCTCAATAAGTACTTGAAAGCAAAGATAGATCTCATCTCTATGACACTGCTCAAATCCACCTTTGGAGCTGGACTGAACAAAATGGTAACCACTACAGATTTTCATTTCAGTGAAAGAAAGCATTCCTGTCTCCATAAACACGAAATGGTGACATTATCAGTTCCCAAAAGCTGCCCATAGGTTTAGTTTTCTTACAGTTTCGGATAGAAATCAATACATTGCAGAAATTAATGCAACAGCTAATTCTTCCGGCATTCTGGAACATCTGAATGATGATCTGCTTCCATATTTCTTAATATATGGTTGCATTCTTTCCTTTTCAGAATCACAAAAAGTTTTTATTTCCAAATGAAATATTCTTGGAAAAATACCATGCTTGCTTTTATGTGAAAATCAGTTTATTATTAAAATAAACATAATGTGAAGCTCTGTTTTGCCGCAATGGGTCATCACAATCTTTTTATTTTTCATTGTTTCAGTTTATTTTGCATTGTTTCAGAACAGTCAGTAAGGCAACAATATATGATCATTACAATAAGTTAAGAAGATTCCCTTTTTAAAAAATATTTTTACTAAGTGTGCTCCCACTGAAATATGGTATAATTTCTGTATTCCATAATTTCTTCAAAATTAATTTTCTACCAATCTACATTCAGTTCTGCTTCTTCATGAAAATGAAATTCTAGAAAAACAAATAGAAAGGAATGTCTTAAATGAAAGTAGACAATAAGATTTATATTCCACTCAAGGGAAGAAACAGAATACAAAATTTCCCGTAAAGAGTACTGCAGAGAATGATTCCTGATAAAAGATCAATCCTGCTTCCTCAAATCCAAAGGAATATTATCTTATTTTGCATTAAATACATTTCACTTAATTAATGGAAAGATGAAGAAAAATAGTAGGACAACAGTATTTGCCCTTGAAATCTGTGTATTGGATTCTCACTTTAGTACTGTCAAGAAAAAAATCCCCATAATTTATGCTTCCAGTTTCTCAAAATTAGTCTAATTGAGATTAGAGCTTCCACTCATTTGTTCTATGAGCATCTACAGAAATGGAGAACAGAGAAGAAAATGATTTCTGATTTTACCCATACTTCCACTGCAGATTGTCATGCTGATAGTATGACTACTATAGGTGACAAATGTCTAACAATAACCAAGTACGTGCCCCAGTAACATATAAATCATAGAATGGCCAGGGACCATTTCAGGACCTCAAAGATCATCCAGTTTCAACCCACCTGCTATGTGCACAGTTGCCAATCACCAGACCAGGCTGCCCAGAGCGACATCCAGCCTGGCCTTGAATGCCTCCAGAGATGGGACATCCACAACCTCCTTGGGCAACCTGTTCCAGTGTGTCACCACCCTCTGAGTGAAAAACTTCCTCCTAATATCTAGGCTAAACCTTCCCTGTCTCAGATCAAAACCATTCCCCCTCGTTCTATCACTATCAGCCATTCCCCCTCCTGTTTATACACTCCCTTCAAGTACTGGAAAGTCACAATGAGGTCTCCCCAGAGTCTTTTCTTTTCCAAGTTAAACAAGCCCAGTTCCCTCAACCTTTCCTCACAGGAGAGGTGCTCCAGCCCTCTGATCATCTTCGTGGCCCTCCTCTGGACCCACTGCAAGTGCTCTGTGTCTTTCCTGTACTGGGAGCCCCAGACCTGGATGCAGTACTCCAGTTGGGGTCTCACAAGAGCAGAGTAGAGGGGGACAAATCACCTCCCTCTCCATGCTGGCCACCCCTTTTTTAATGCAGCCCAGAACACAGTTGGGCTTCTGGGCTGCAAACGGACACTGCTGGATCATGTTCAGCTTCTCATCTACCAGGACTCCCAAGTGCTTCTCTGCAGGGCTGCTCTCAAGGAGTTTTTCTCCCAGTTTGTATAAATACCTGGGATTGCCCTTGGCCTTGCCCAACACCTTGCACTTTGCCTTATTGAACTTCATTAGGTTCACACATGTCCACTTCTCCAGCCTGTCCAGGTCCCTCTGGATGGCTTCCCTTCCCTCCAACATATCGACTGCACCACTCAGCTTGGTGTTGTCTGCAAACTTGCTGAGGGTGCACTTGATGCCATTGTTTTATGTCATTGACAAAGATGTTGAAGAGCACTAGTCCCAAGACCGACCCTTAGAGGAAGTCACTTGTAACCAGCCTTCACCCAGATACAGAACCCTTCGGCTGTGACTAGCCAACCAGTTCTTAATCCATCGACCCGTCCATCTTTCAAATCCAAACCTTTCCAATTTAGAGAAAAGAATGCGGTGAGGGGCCATGTAAAATATAAAGATTATAAACTGCAAAGCTTGATGAGTCATTAGGAAGATTTAAATTGAATCGCTAGCCTAAGTCTCTCATGGCCATTCCTCATAGAGATTCTCAGAATTTCCCACAGAGACCAGCAAAGAAAAGAAAATCTGGCATTAATACAATTTCTAGGAAAAACCCACACACACTGAAACAGTTTGGAGTCTTATAATACGAGCCAAGGCATTGCAACAAACAAACACACGCTTCATAATGAATAAGAAATATGTAATTCTGCAGATGATACTACATACTATCTATGGAATAGAAAAAGCCTTTCTAGAAAAAGGAAGAAAGAGAAGCTTTTCAGGTGAAGGTGGATCAGGCCATGGGCAAGCTGTTTTACCTGTAGATGTCCCTGTTTATTGCAGAGGAGTTGGACTAGATGACCTTCAAAGGTCCCTTCCAAATCTAAGGAGTCTGTAATTCTATGATTCTATGATTCTATGATTGGAAATGGGCTGTCTATAAAGTGGGAAAATGACAGATTAAACAGGAGAGTCATTCCAGACAGAATATTTGACTTCATTCTTCTGTGACATATGCTTCAAGTAGTTAAGCAAAGAGACAGATAGTGTAAAAACAATTAAGGAACTCATTTAACCAAATACAATTAGACACTTGAAATTAGACTAACAGTTTAAATATTAGAACATCTGAAAGGAAGTTATATCTAGAGATCTAGCATTAAGAAACTAAATTCAAAGTGCAGCATATCTTGACAAGTTACTGTATTTTTCCATTGTTAAAAAAAACATGTAACCACTAGTTATTATTGCACAGACATATTTGTACATATGAGAATGAATAAGGGCTCTTCTCTAGTTCTTTCAAATAATATTTTACCTTCAAACAAATAAAATTCTAACTATTTGTTTTTTCAAGGATGTGGAGATTGCTATATCAAAAATGGACTAATCCACTGGCATGGGATTTTTTTCCCCAGATTTCACATTAAAATTAGTTAGATGTCTTTTCCATAAAAATTAACAGACTGATAGTGCAAAAAATAGGAAAGGTAGGACCCTGGTTTTGCCAACAAAAAAAGGAAAAGATGCATAAAATGTACTTATTTTTACATGATTCTTTAAAATGTGCATACTTAAATTAGGCAATTATATTAAAACTGATGTCATGCTTTGAACCTAGAGTCAAAATACTAAAGGTATTTTGTATGATTTACAGTTATGAACTTAGATTCAGTCAAATATTCAGCAATACCCTTTCCCATCTTAGTAAAGATGACTGTGTGTACACCAGAAAAGGGAAGGTGATCAGATGAAAATTACTTGCGTAATTATATTTTCTGTGACATTCTGGACTTCTTTATTGATTTGGACTATTTATTTTTGTTAAGAAGATAACACAAGGGGAAAACTTCAATTTGAGAACTATGTCCGAACAAGGGATAAATTTCTTCCCATGCCCTACTTTATTTCTGAAATAGTCTATAACCGTCTGCACTTTATTGCCATTGTCTTGTACTTATCACTGCTTTCAACTGAAATTGTCATGAGAACATAAGTTTCACAGGAATGTAATATATGCTAGTAATCAATTTATGATTTTACATATACTTCTGCCTGTGATGCAACTGCTTTATTTTATACTCACGGTGACATCATCTATTTCAAACTAGACTTCTCTCCAAACCACAGATATCAGTAAGTATTTAGCAATTCAAATGAAATGACTATGCATGTCACCATTCCAAACTCCTTGACTCAAATACAGAAATTCATTAAATAACTGGAAATCTCATGCTCAGGAAAGAAAATCAAAGTCCTGAAAGTAGCAGTTTTTCTTCCTTAGTTAAAATGTTCTCTTTGCTTGTTTACAATAATGAGCACAATAATTTTTGAAGTGCTGTATTTTATCCTTTAAGAACACAATGCTGCTGTATTTTTTCTCCAGTTAGGTATATGCTGCAGAGAGAGTGGCAATAATACACCACTATGAAGTGTTTTTTCAATTTATTATAAGTGTGAAAAAAAGGTATGAACGTTGTCCTTGAATAATACTTTCTCTGAAATCAGCAGAAACTTTAGCAAATATTGCTAAAATATTTGCACAAAATTGCACAAAAGTATATTTTCTGCTATTGCTCCCATGCAGAAAAATGTCTCTACCATGTCACCAGTGAAGAAATCTTCTTCCTCAGGACCTTGCACTATATCTTACTCTCTTTTTACTTCCCTAGTAGTAGATGAATTTGCAGTGGCCAAGCTGTGACTTCTGCCACAAATACTTCTCAAGGACATAAACCATCTGGTGGGAAAAATTTCCTTCATCCTTTCTCTGTCATATTCTGTCATTTCTACTGTTTGACATGCTTAGAATAACATCATAGAATAATAGAATCCTTAGAGTTGGAAGGGTCCTTTAAATGTCATCTAGTCCAACTCTCCTGTAACAGGGACACCACAGCTAGATCAGGTTGCCCAAGACCTGATCCAGCTTCGCCTTGAAAGTCTCCAAGGATGTGGCATCAACCACATCTCTGGACAACCTGTTCCAGTGCCTCACCACCCTCACTAAAAAGACTTTTTCCTTATATCCTAAATCTACCCTCTTTGAGCTTGAAGCCATCTCCCCTTGTTCTATCACCACAGACTCTGCTAAAAAGTCTCTCCCCTTCTTTCTGTAGTTCCCCTTTATATACTGAAAGGCCTCTATCAGGTCATCTCACAGCCTTCTCTTCTCCAGGCTGAACAGCCCCAGCTCTCACAGCATGTCCTCATAGGAGAGGTGTTCCATCCCTTGGATCATTTTTGTGGTCCTTCTCTGGATGCACTCCAACAGCTTCATGTCTCTCCTGTACTGAGGACTCCACATCTGGATGCACTACTCCAGATGAGGCTTCACCAGCACAGAGTAGAGGGGCAGGGTCACCCCCCCTCAATCTGCTGGCCACACATCTCTTGATGCAGCCTAGAATACAGTTGGCTTTCTGAGCTGCAAGGGCACATTGCTCATGTCCAGCTTCCCATCCACCAGTACCCCCAGGTCTTTTTCAGCAAAGCTGTTAACACTCTTTGACTCCTTTTTTTGTTTTTTGTTTTTTGTTTTTTTTTTTTTTTTTTACAAATTAAGCACAGTAAGACATGTAAAAACTTATTTTAAAATATTTTGGTTAAAATGAGATGAAGTTGGATGAAAGCAAGCAATATCAATATCCACACATCAACAAATTACAGGTTGTCTCTTGAAATAATCTCACTGGGCTCAAATTCATTACCCTTACTCACAATGAATAATTGCACAGATTTAATTTCTCAACAAGCTACATACAAAGTAGGGTATTAAATGCCACTAATGAATGTAGAATCAGGCCCACTGACAGAAACCAGAATGCAATTGCTGCTGTAATATAAGATTTGCTGAAACACGCCTTATACCAGTATCCTTAATATGCAATCTCCATTCATAAACTTGATTTTTATTTGTAGTCACTTCCTAAACCTTACTTGCATACCATCTACTCATCTTATTTGCTTTGTGAATAATGTATGTTTCTTAAACCCACTTAAAACTGAATTCACTGTGAGATGAAGTGAAACAAACATAGCATTATATTTATGTCTGTTATTATGAAAATGCAGTGATCATTTTACATGTAGTCTCTTGAGTTCTTGATGACACAACAGATTCTTAGTTTTGATTCATTATGTCAACAATAACTAAAAATCAACAATTTCAATAGTTTGAAACATTTTATATCAGAAGAGTTTTTAATACAAATGTAAAAAATATGATTTTTTTTTTAGAAGTGATAATAAGCTCATGAGAATTGTGTCTAAAATGGCAGGCTTTATCAAGAAGAATATTGGAACATCACCCAATTATGCTGAGAAGGAATAAGGATAGGTAAAGCATAGCTGTAATTGGAACTGGCAAGACAAGAAGGACCTCTATCTGCACATTAGTAGCCAAAGATAGATAACGGAAAATATATTTCTACAGCTAGAGAAACTTATGATACAGAAATAGAAAAGGAACCTGGCAGCTTCTTTTTTTCTCCCTTTATTAGTAAGGCTGTCCTCAAGCCTACCAGATCTCTGAGCCATAAGGTAGAATCTGGTATAAGGAAGTATAGCATAAAGAAATAGGGACCTCTTGAGCAAATTGGCCATGCACATACTCATGTGAGTATGGGGTTGTGCCCAAGATGGTTGCAAGCATTCAACGACACCACTATCTGCTCTATTATCCTTAGAAGTTCACAGTGAATGGGGAAGGTTCCTTAGGAATAGGAATAGCCAAACATACCTATTTTCTGTAGGGTCAAGAAGAATGACCTATGGATCTATTTGATAGTCAGCATGACCCTAATCTCCTGGGAAAGAAATACATCAACTTCTTTTGGAAATCATATCCGAAGACAAGGAGGACAAGAAGGTGATTGGGAATAGTCAACATGAAATTACTAAGGGTAAAGAGTGCTTGACAAGACTGATTCCCTTTCATGATTAGATGACATGCATGAGTAGAGAGAAGTGAAAACTCTTTACTTTGACTTTAGCAAGGTCTTTGACACAGGTGATACTCGAAAGAAGCCTTTAGGTGCACATGGAAAGGCTGCAAACCTGGACAGAGGCTTGGTATTATATAGGGGAAGAAATACAGTTTTAAAATTATTTGGTTTCAGTGGTAACAATTGATTTGTCTTGGAGCTGCAAAGATGATGCTTGTTCCTGACATGGTGGAAGAGCTAGTTTCTTTTAACAGTGAAATAACAGTCAATGACTGAAACAAAAAATATATATATATTTAAACCAATTGATTTAATTGTGAAATATTTCCCTAAAGCTTTCCAAGCCAAAATTGTTCCTTACTCCGTCCCCAGAATAATTTTTTTAATCAAGGTCCTAAATCTGAGACACTCTCCACTTCTTCCCCCCATTCCTTTACTCCCCCAAGGCTAGTTTTTCACCAGGTTTAAATATGACACTCTATGTATTTATTTATTTATTTCTAACTACTGAAGTTACAAGCTGGTGTTGCTATGTCTGAAGTCCACAGCCACTGGATGTGATTGAGTTTACACTGATGTTACTAAAACAATTTACTTTTTTATGGTGATAGATTTTTGTTTACAGTTCAAGGGGGAAAATATCATTTGATTTGCAGGGTTTGAGGAAATGATTTATGTAGCATTTTCTGACTACTGTAATCAAAACTGAAGAACTTATATTACACTCTGTGCACAGTGATCTAAGATCTCATTTATAAACCTAATATAACACATAACAGAATACTGGACAATCAATCAAGAAATGGAGACACTGATGACTAAATTATACAAAATGTGAAAGATTCATGACTGAACTGCTGAAGCTGGATTTCCTGGGTACTGTAAATATCAGAGAATTCAACCTATTTTAATGCAAGTTCATAAATTCAGTTTACAAGCATACTGTAAAGAAGAAAGAAGAAATAAAACCACCACGAGTAAAACATTTCTCTCTTAAGAAACGTCTTCCTAGTTTCATATTTTATCCAATTTACTCCGAGATATAAATATAGTATACAAGTGGAACTAAATGTATGTTAATAGGAACCATTTTCCATTTGCATCAGGAAATTAAAAATTGTTTCCAAGTTACAATGCTGAATTTCAGCTTTGTCTTCTTGTACAACATGGGGAAATCAGAAGCCAAATTCTACCCGATTATTGTTTCTTATGTGAATCCACACAATTCTGACTAGAAGATCTGATAAATCTCAAACTAATTGAGAGACACTGCTAAAACTAATTTTGATTGCATTAATTATGAAAATAAATTTATGTAGTGGACAAATGAGGAATATTGCATTGTTTCTATGCAACATAATGTCACCTTTGGATAGGGCAAAGGCCTGGAAAACAAGGGATTCAAGAACTGTGTTTGCCAAAACTGAACAGTGATACACTGTTCTCACTAGGAACAGATTATTCATGTTTTTTCCATTTTCATTTTCCAGAAGATCACACTGAGGCAAGAACTATTGCTTTCTGTGTGCTGGCTTCACGTTTAGACAGAGCCTTTATGTGTTTCTATAGTACAAATAACGATTAAGAGTTTGTGACACTTTCAAGTACAGCTGAAACACAGAACGTTTATATTAAGTCTTTACTGGAAGTTCTGTCTAAGCGTGCTTTAGGAGATGTCGTTGAGTTTTATTGGGTTATCACATAGACCTATCTTGACCTCTGTCTTGCAGAAAAGTATAGGAATGGATCTCCTTTTCTCATGCATTGGCTCGTGCAGGAATAACCTTTTAACAGCAGCTACTGGCATACTTTGGCAACCTTGTACACAGTAAGGGTTGAATACATTTTCCAGTGCATTATCAACAGTTCTCAGCATAACTCAAAAAGTATCCCTTGACACCTTCACAAATATTTTGCATTTACGTATTTTGAATCAGAATTATGTTTTGTCATTTGGCTATACACATCCTCATTTTTTACTGACAAAATTAATATTAGATAATATGTTTTCTTGTATTTAAGGATATATTAGTTGGAAATATTCAGCCTTTATTAAATGGAAAAGAAATGTTAAATGTTATACCACTTAGATGTACAACATTTTGTTTGATTGGTTGTTCTGCTTTGGTTTTGTTTGTTTGTTTTTTCTTTTTTGTTTCTCTAGTTATCTACTAAATACCATAATTTTTTAGTTGTTTGTTTGACAGTTCCTTAACAACACAGACTTCTTAGCTGGATATCAGGAAAAACTTATTTACAGAAAGGGCTGTTAAGCACTGGAATAGGCTCCCCAGGAAGGTGGTTGAGTCACCATTCCCGACTGTGTTTGAAAACCATTTGGATGTGGTGCTCAGGGACATGATTTAGCAGAGGGTTGTTAGAGTTAGGGTAATATGGTTTTGTTGTGGTTGGACTTGACAGTCTCTAA